>NW_026000093.1:1777182-1863798 GCF_001458135.2 Marmota marmota marmota | reverse complement strand
AGAGACATATATATATATATATATATATAATATATATAAAATAAAATGGTAGAATAGAATATATACACATATGTATAACAGAATGATGTTCTGATGTTTGTATGTTATGAAATGATTGCCGCAGTCAAGCTAATTAACGTATCCATCATCTCATCACCTCATCTTACATAGTTAGCACTTTTTTGCTTGTGTGCTAAGAACACTAAAGACTCTCAGCAAATTTCGATTGTACAATACAGTATTATTAACTACAACCATTATGGTTATTCACACTTATTCTTCCAGAAAATATTTACCCCATTTAGCTGAACTGTATCATTTGAAGGACATTCCCCTCCCCCAGGCTCTCATGACTCCCACTTCATATCTGACTCCTTGAACTGGGCTTTTCCAGATCTGCATGTAAGTGAAAACTAGGTGTCTTATTGTGTCTGGTCCATCTCACTTAGCACAACGTCCTCCTGGCTCATTCGTATTGTTGAAGATGCAGCATTTTATTCTTTTTCATGGCTGAATAATAATCCATTATTACATATAACATCTTTTTTTATCATTCATCCATCCACAGACACACTGAGTCCATGTCTTGGCTATTGTAAGAAATGCTTCAATAAATATGGGAATGCAGGTGTCTCTTCAATCCACCGATTTCGTTTCCTTTGGCTCTCTACCCAGAAGTGAGATTACTGGCTCGTATGGTAGTTCTATTTTTAATTTTTCTCTTTTCCATAATGGGCTATATCAATTTGCATTCCCAACAACAATGCAAAAATATTCCCTTTTCTCTGTATCCTTGCCAGCTTTTGCTTTTTTTCATTTTGACAGTATCCATTTTTACTGGAGTAATATAGTAGCTCATTGTGATTTTGATTTGTATGTCTCTGATGATAAGTGATGTTGAGCACATTTTCATATACCTGTTGGCCATTTGTATACCATATTCTGAGAAATGACATTTTTTAATTACTACAAAATTCAGAGATATATGTACCAAATTGAATAGTGCAAAGGCTTACAGAGAAAAATAACAGATTCCTGTCAGACACTGCCCTCATCACCCCGGGCTCATTGCTAAGGCCAACTATTTTAAATGTTTCCTGTTCTTGTTATTTTTTTCTTATTTCTCTTGATGGTTATCTCCACAAACCTAGATAACATACACATTCCTCTGTTTCTTGATTTATAGCTTTAGACGATATTTATTGGCTTTTCTGTAAGACATGAGAATTAAGCTCATTTACACTCCCACCTCCTTCTCAATTCTGAGATGTGTGTGTTAGTTCTTCTACTGACTATCTGTATTTAAGTGTCTGTTTCTTTTTTCATCAACTATAGGCCACATTTCTTGACTTTCCTTCTACATAAAAGAATAAGTGTCAATGTCCCTAGCATTCCCCCACTCACCTCCACCCCACTCTGTGCCCACAATAGAGTTCTTTTATATTTACTTCTAGATCAAAATTTAATATTGACTTCTTTATCCATGGTTGACTAACAGATAGAAAACAAATTAACAACATTTACAGTATTAAAATTGCAGAAATTTTTCTTGTGGAAGCCACTAGTACACCAGAAATTCTTTCTCTGAAGCTAGTATCTCAACATCTGGGCCACTCAAAATTATACTGCTTCTGTCTCCAAGATCAAATGGATTCTATCTTCTCAGAGTATTCCCTTCATGAACATTCCATATTTGCATTCACTCCATATGTAAGCAATAAGTCTCTCATATAGGTTTTCTTTGTCTTGCATTACTTGCCTTTATTATAGCTGCACATTTGTTTAAGTTCAAACCATACTCTCTATTTTATTAAATTTATTTCTGTCCAAGAGATTCTCCTACCGAAGTTTCTTCTTCCTACTCTTGGAAGATGCCTTTTGAGTTTGCCTTTTGAGTTTTGTCTTGCAAGGTGCCTTTTGAGTTTGAAGATCTCTTTGACTTTTCCTGTTACTATACTTCATTTTATTTTATTATTTTATTCATTTTATTTTATTTTCCTATTTTGTGGAAATTCGTCTTCACCTGACATCTTAAGAGATAACGGATTCAACATATATTGCAAAATTTCTAAATACTTTTGTATTGAAAAATAATTATTCTGCTCTGATACTTGATTCATACTTTAATGTGAAAGTATTTTAAAACATAACCTATGCATTTTTCTCTTTCCATAGTTACATTTTGTCCTGAAATTTTCTTCCCATTAAAACAAGATGTTCTGCCTAAGGTTTATTTTCCCTGTCAAAGTAGGATATGAAAAAAAGAAAATGCAATGAAAAAAAAAAGGTCAAATTCCTGGCTTTGGTTTTATGTCTATTTGAAACCCAATTTCAAAAAATTAGCTTTTTCTTTATATGCACACATACACATACAAACCCACACATACTCATGCACTATGGGTGCATTTAGACATAAACATATGTGCAATATTGCATGTACATATGCATATATGCACACACATATATACTATATATAAGTATACCACTACACACACACGTGCCACATATAAACAAGAGACAATTACAATGATCTGAAAGCAATATTTTCTATTATAAGAGCCAGGAAGTATTCACAGGTGCAGAAATCTTGTGTGTGGCTGCTCAGTTCCTCTTCCACTGGCTTGAGTGCTCGGGCTCTGAGCGGCTGATAAATTGGAGCTGAGACCTTCAAGCAGCTTGTGGAGAGGCCATGCTGCCTTCCCATTCCACCTAAGTTTTTCATGGTAATGTACTGAGATCACATAGTCACAGGTGAGCTTCTCTGCCTCCTGCCCTGTTCCACTCATCATAGCCAGTCTCAGTGGATTTCTCTTGCTCTCCTTCTCTGTCACTTTCCTCGGGTCTTTAGGAAGAGCTGGAAGTGAGACCATGTGGAGACTGTTTACATATCAGATCAATCTAGCTCTTTCACAACTGCGGAAAGAAAACCCAAAACAAATATAATTTCAAAGTATCCATGTTAATCTTTATCTTATCTTTTAACTCTTCGGTTAAATTGCACATTAGTATTAACTACACGTGTGCAGTTAATAGTAGTTCCAAGTAGAATATCTTATCTGTTAATCAAATTTTAGATTGGTTAGCATGCAAATCTCTATGAATTACTTCTTACTAGGCACGAACAATTAATTCATAGTGACAGAAGGTAAGATCTATGTGGACAGTTTGGAAATCTGAATATTTAATCAAGTAAGATAAACAGATGAAGGGCAAGTTATTACACGTTATCCCATCAGTATGAAATTTTAAAAATATAGATGCAAGCTTGATATTTAGTATTACAGAATCTAAAAGTTGACAGCATAGACTGGACTTTGGAGAAGGCCATACAGCATTATATTAACGTGACTTTTGCAGAATTCACTTGCAATCCAGGATTGGTCACCACAGAGAAATATTTCTTCCTTGAATAATAACAAACTGATATTAAGAACTAGGCCCTCCTTACTGTTAAACTAGGCTTTTCCTCCTCTGATCTAGTTTCTCTCATTTTGCCCATTTTGCAGATGAGGACCCTGAAGCATAGATAGAGCTCAGTAACTTGTTTAAAGTTCCACAGCCAATAAAAGGGAGATTTTTGCTTTATGTCCAACAACTGAAACGCTGAGTTGTATGTGAAGGACTTGAAATGTAATCATCCCAGGGAAGAGTTGTGTTAGTAGACGAGACACAGTTTGAGACCAGGAGCTACCCTTTCTCCTATTTGTTAATTCCAGCTGTTCTGAGTTGCTGAGAGCCATTTGGAAGGATGCTCCTGGCCTTGGCTTTGATTCTTCTATACACATGCATGGTGTTTCATCTCCCAACTTCTTTGAGGACAATGCTATAATGTGCATCAACTTGAGACAGCCTGGGCCAGTGACAAGTTTCCCATTAGGTCCCTGAGTCAATAATAACTGCATGCCAAACACTAAAAGATGTTTTGGAAAGGGACTGTTAGCGGTGAGGCATGGTTTGCTGAAACAAACACTTCATAATTGACTATGGCACAGAATTCGAGGGTCTACTCAAAGCTCCCTGTCAAGATATCCTTGGCTCATCCAGCACCAGGTGTGAGCTACTACACCCAACCAAGATGGCTGGATTCTAAAGGTTGTCTCTGTCAGGGGTTACTTTCTGTGTTCCTTGGCTCCTAGGTTAGGAATATTAGCTCTATTTAGGAAACACACAGACACTAAGTGTACATATTAAATAAAACAAACAAACAAAAAACTCCGGAGAAGAAAAAAACCTAGACTTACTTTTTTTTTAATGTGTATTTTTTAGTTCTCAGTGGACACAACATCTTTATTTTAGTTTTATGTGGTGCTGAGGATTGAACCTAACGCCCCACGCATGCCAAGCGAGCGTGCTACCGCTTGAGCCATATCCCCAGCCCCCTAGGCTTACTTTTTACAAAACAAAATTTACTGCTGAAACCATTTTCAGCTCTACCTATCAGTTTGCCAAACCTTGCATTAGTTAGTACAAAGTTTGAGTTAGTTAGTGCAATTGATATAAAATCATTACTTGGAGAAAGCACATAATTATACGGAATGGGCAATATACAGAATATACTTAAAGCAAAATTAATTTATATGTGTGTGTACACACACACACACACACACAAACACACACACATATTATGGCTGTTAGAAAAACTCAAATCCTAAGACCACAGTAGGGATAACAATACCTTTCAAGATGATCTGCAACTGCATTATCCTAGATAAATATTGAAAGTGAGTAAAAATGCCCCAAACACATTACATGTTTGTCTGGCTCTAGCATTATCCTGACCAGTCCAGCCTCTTCCAAAATTTATCCTTTATTTGTGAAGAGTCAGAATACCTATTTTAATATTAAGTTAAATACACTCCACTTTTTAAAAGTAGTTACACATAAATCTTGCCTTGCTAAAGACATACTATGCTCTTTACAGACAAGCACTATAATTTTTACTCTCCTTCATAGTGAATACAGGGCCTACAGTTGATGTATTTTAAAAAAAATGCTTGTTTAGCTGAAATAAACAGAGGAGTCTGTGTTCCCTCTATGATCTGAACCAGAGAGAGAAAATTACACCGAATACTGGAGACATCAGTTTTAGGCTGTCTCCTGGTAGTTCTCTGAGAAAGGTTTAAGAAATGAAGCCTCTCACATATTCTTAATGGCTTTAAAAACCAAATGATCAAAATTCTTTTTCAAAGTGAGAGCAATGATGGAAATTTTGTCTTAGATCATTCTAAGAGAATGCTTAGAAAGACAGAGAAAACGTAGACCACACACACACACACACACACACACACACACACCCCACATACACACAGAGATTTAAAACACCAAATAAACACGTCACAATATTTACATTCCTGTTACTCTCTAGGCATACAGTATAACAACTATTTACCTGACATTTATATTATATTGGATATCATAAGTAGTCTAGAGATTAAAAGACACAAGAGAATATGCATAAATTACATGCAAATACTATGCTATTGATATAAAGGACTTCAGCATCTTGAGGTTCTGCTATCCTTGGGGAAGTCCTGAAACCAACCCTAGTGTCTGCCAAAGGATGACTCTATATGAAGTGAGGGGTATGTTAATTCTACAATGTGTGTGTTTGTGTGTGTGTGTGTGTGTATCAAAGCATATTCTACCTAATAAATATATACAATTATTATTGGGCAATAAAATGCAAAATTAAAAAAAATGTCTAAATATATACATTTAGACTTCAATAACTTATATAGATTTTTTCCTTGTAGTGCAAGATTTAACCATACTGCTACTGCTACTTCTATAGTCAAAGAGTGAAATCTTTCAGATGCTTTTTCAGGATGTGGATGCTGCAACATGAGCTACTAAGCCAACAACTTGATCCTTGTACCCAGTTCAACAAGATTCATCATGCCTGCCTGGTGGACATCATGCAGTTCAGATTTGCGTAACACTTGATTAGAACAAATGACTATTCTTTCCCTTTGCATCTCGTGATGCAGTTAATTATCACTTCTTGGAACATTGTCTCCCTCAGCACTAAAAAAGGATTCAAGTGATTTTATTAAATCAGAGAAGGCCAAAATGATTATTATCCTTCAAATTGGGAGGCTTTCTTATTGATTTTTAAAAAGAAAAATGTAGAGGAAGAAAAATGTTAACATTCTTATGTATATTGCTAACATCTAACTGATACATTAAATCATATCCTGTTCTCCAGATAAATGACTTAGAAGTCATCAGCTGTCCACATTGTCAATACATATTTATCTCCTCACCTGAAGTCAATGAAGAAAACTACTCTGTATTGTCCATACACATGGTAACAGGTCCCCAGGAATATTGACCAAGTTTTGCAGTTCACATGAGAGAGAGAAAAATGCAGTGAAAATTAGAGTTACCCTTAATTACTTTCAGTTCTTCCCCTGGTAGAATTGTACTCCTGGCTCTCTATGGGCTGCGTGAGGCCATATAATTGTTCTAACCTACAAGTTGTGAATGGAATTCATTTGTCACTTCCTGGCCAAATGGTAATTGCTAATGCAAGACTCCAGATTTCTCTCAGTGATCCACAGCTGGCAACTTTCAAGAAGGTGACAGCTTCCTTAACCTGGTTTCTGGGCAACAAAAATAAGCAGAGCCATGCTAACCTGCCTGGGCAGACAGCACATCTGAGAAGTAAACAGCAGGTCTGAGACTAGACTGCTGCTCCCTGCACTGAGGTCTCCTCTAGGAACTGGTTACTGTGGCAGAGCTCAGTCTATCCTAACCAATGCAGGACTGCCCTAGGACACTGCGAGGCTGCATCCCAGGTCTAACCTGACGCAGGTGAGAAGAGTAGCACTGGGACTTCCAGAAGCAGTTCTGTGTGTGTGTGTGTGTGTGTGTGTGTGTGTGTGTGGGTGGCAGTGGGGGAGGGGCTTCCATCCAGCCACCTCTGCCCATCCAAAGGGAGCTTTTAAGCCCCTTGGCTAACAGGGCCTGAGCTTGGCTTTAATTATGAAAGTAAACATCTTACTGCTTATTACAAGAGCAGCCCAAGTGAAGCAGAGGAGTTTCTTTCACAAAGAACATATCTGCAAGGACTGGGCAGAAGTGTTTTTTCCCTTTTTACCAGTATGGTTTGGTAGCTGCTCATCCTTTCATTCACAAAGGAAAGAAACTCAGTGATTCAAGTCTCTCATTCCCTCATTTCTAATTCTATCATTTCTCTGAAGAGAGAGAGAGAAAAAGACCCTATCCCTCTCTCTACAAATAGGACTCCAACTAAACTACTTCAAACAGTTGACAACCATAAAAATACATGGAGAAAGATTTCACAATGCTTCTTGGCACGCTATTTAACAATTTTGATAGCCAGTAAACTCTTCTTAATGTCTGACTTAAATCTCTTCTGCTATGATTTGAAGCCATTTACTTTTATACTGGATTTCATGCAATTTAAAGGTGCTCTAAATACTATCTGAATCTAATAATTCTATGCTATTCTTAAAAGGCTGTAAAGAGATTTACAAAATTGTGCAAGACACTTTTTAAATGAATAATGAAGGAACGGTGAAAGAGTAAAAAGAGAACTCAGAAGCATGGGTTGAATGATCCCATAAAGGTACTGCATTGAATGTACTTATTGGAGGTGAAGCAGAAATAAGGCTGACATTTTTGGCAACTCATGTGGCAAAGAGACTTCTGAGGCCTTACTTCATGTGAAGAGGTCTTAGAAGTCAGTGTAAATGTTTTTTTACATGGAATCTACACATCATGTCAGGCAGGGGAAGTGTGTGGTCTTGGATCAACCTGGTCTCAGATCACATCTAACTTTCTGTGGTATAGCCCTTAGCACAACCTCCCACCCCCCTCCCCGAAAACATATAATAAAGAAATTTGTAGAAGGAAGAGAAACATATATACACACCTTAACTGTTAAGGGGGCTGTGTTCAGAGCAGAGGTTTGCTTAGAGCCCAAATAGCTTACACCCTCTTACCAACTCATGGGCTACACCGCCCCTCCTTCTTTCTGCAGTTCAGAGACCGATTACAGGGTTATTGTTCCTCCAATCTGATTTATAAGTCAACCAGAAAACAAGACAAATGAAACAAAATGCAGAACATACACTGAAACCTCAATCAAACCTGTGTGACTCCTCAAAATCATGTCACGTCATCTCTTCCCCACAATTTGAAGGGGAAAAAAAAGGTACCTTTGATATGCTCAGTGTTCAATGAATATTCTATCAATAAAAAAACTTGAATGAATGTAAGTTGGGGACTACTCCCTTTAGTCTCTTTACCCATAATACACTTTCTAGAATACTCGTTTTCAGACTAAATGTCAGTCAGTGAGTGAAAATGACATCCATTTGCATGGAAACTTGTGTGTTGTTTTTTTTTTAATTATGGATCCTATATCATACTATGTTGTTATGAACTGTATGTCTTATCCAAGACACCCAAAGAGAGCTCTGGTTATATAGTAAATTCCTTTGTAAGCGGCATTTGTAAAACATAGTTTACAAATTATTGAAAACAATCCATTTGGAAAAAATTCAACTGCCATTCTGTTTAAAGATGGAGCACTCAAACTAAAGTTAAATCTAAACTCAATCCAAACATCCTTTAATAGAGTACAGTGCTTCACCCAAGTCAATCAACTTCTTTTTGAGTTGCCACAGATCAGGGAAAAACATGAAATACTGACCAGGCAAGTGAAAACAGGACCTTCCCCTGTCCCTGGTGTGAAAGATGATACAACTGGAAGTTAGCAATATGTTGATGGCACTGTCTTCATTCAGGGTCTGCCAGATGCAAACCCTGAGACAAGGATTTAAATGCATATCTTTTATTTCAGAAGTAATCCCACCAGTAACTCAGTCTGAGAGAGGAATCAGATGGGTAAGATGGAAAGTCAATAATAAAAAATAAATTGAAGGTAGCTGTTATGGGCTGATCCTGGGGAAGACACCAGGTTTGTCCCTTTGAAAGGCAGACAAGCTGAGTACTTATTTGTAGACTCTCTTTTCTCACTTCTTGAGGTTGTGATTGCCCCTCAGGCTCCCCAGGAAGACATAGGCAGCTGCCAACTTTGGAGTGAGCCCAGGGTGTGGATATGGAATGATACCCACAACCTTCCCTCCATGCACTATCCTGGTCTGAGTATATCAAAGGGTAGTTGTTCCAGGTTCCTCAGAAATAAAAACTCCACATGATTTTTGGGGGCACCAAAAGAAAGCAATCTCTATTTGACAGTGTCAACCTCTTCTCATTCACTCCTTCATTTTTGCAATTGAAAAGTCTCTTCTTATAAAAATAAATACAGTTTAATTTTGATCTAAGTATTCTCATAAACACTCTCAAAATTGAATGGAAAATGTTCTATGCTGGCTATTTCCTCCTATGTCCCAAGTGTTTGCTGATAGATGCAGGTGGATGGGGGGAGAGGCATCTGTGCCTGAGGCATGGAAGATGATAAGCATGCCCCCCCAAGGACCTTGGGAGTATAAGCACCTCTTTTGTGACTCCTATTTTTTAATTGTGAGGATGCATGTACATCCTTATATTGTGATTCCACTCTCTGAGGTTTACTCTTCCCTACTATGTAAAACAGAATTAGGGCTTATAAAGGTATTTATGATATATTTACATGGAACTTTCGTGTTTAGTCAGGTAAAACAAGAGGACCTTGTGATCTCCATATGAAGCCTGAAGGATAAATTACGTAGGTAGGAAAACTACCTTACAGTTACAGAAACAGACACTGAAATCAGGCAAAATCCTGTGGTGAGGATAGTAACTACTCACCAGCAATTCCCACAACTATTGAAGAGAGAAATCATGTCAATTTTCACACAGATTTTTCTAAGGACTAGAAAATAAGAGAACAGCAACCAACTCACTTTATGAAAGCAGCATAAATTTCATATCAAACATGACACGCATATTCCAACAAGGAAAATTTACAGACTAAAAATTTACATTTGCACGAAAATGGATATAAAGATTTTGAACACCATATTAAGACGTTAGTGTATGATATGAAAAGTGTTATACCTGTGCTACATGCACAATATGCTTTCTTCTTCTTCGCTCTTCCATGTGTAGATTTGTTATTATATCGATAAGCTACTGAGGGATTAATGAATTGGAGTTTCCTCAATCAAAAGAAACAAGACCCATCAATTAAATTTCCTATACCTAGTTATTTTTATTCATTTGAAAATATTACAATTCATGCCCTCTGTTTTGACTTCTCCAATATATTCCTATAACATATTCTTGACTAAGGAAAACTGTTTAAAGGATATTTCCAATCTTGACCACCTTCTCTCTAGCTAGTTCATGCAATAAAGCCACAGAGATCAGACCGTTTGCTAATGAATGATACACCTGACACCAGACCCACACACTTTTGCTTTTCACTTCAATAAACGTGTCAAATAATTTAGGTTCCTTTTATTATATACAGCATAATCTGTGGCAATTGAAATATTCTTTCTATGTTCAGACCAAATTTCTCAAATGCTCATTCAATTACTCTGTTGATTTTCATATATTGATTAGTTTGAGTCTGTTACGTCTGTCTTTTTTTTTTTTGTTATTTTTTGTTTGTTTTGTTTTTTAAAACATTTATTTTTCAGTTGCAGTTGGACATGATACCTTTATTTTATTTATTTTTATGTGGTGCTGAGGGTAGAACCCAGGTCCTTGCACGTGCCAGGTGAGCTCTCTAACTCTGAGCCACAACCCTAGCCCCTGTCTGCCTTTGACAAAGCTCCCAGGAACCACTTCTCCTTTCCTTTGGCCAGGCCCACCCCAACCTAGCCCACCAGCCAGGTAGACCAGATGTCTGATTTTCCTGCTTCTTGATGACTTACAAGTTGAGAAAGAGCAATTTGGTTGAAAGACTAGTCTCCAGTTAAGCATTAATGTTACAGAAGCTCGGCTATCCCTCTTTCTCTCACTGCCTCATAAAAACACTTTGATCCTCAGTAATTAGTTTGTGATTGTTAAATATGTTGCAGATGTTTTAAAATACAGAGAACAACTTTTTTCAGCAGTAGGAAGAAAGTAGCATGCTGAATTAGCTGAAATTTTCTAATGGTTCATGAAAATGCCACATTCACACATTGAGATGGATGAAATTATATAGAATATTTTGTTAGCTAATTAGAAGAAATTTTACAGACTTTCCTCAGGGGAACTGTGCAGACTTGATATGCCCCAATCACACATTCCTGCTTTTTATTATCCATGATCAAAAACTCCGAAGAAAAATTTGTTACCAAAGAAAAAGGTTTTGTTTTTTTTTTATGTATAAGTGACTTATGTATGTTGTGCTCTTGACCATTAGCCTATTATTGTGAGACTTTTATTTATAAACACATGTATGATTTTTAGATGGTTATGGAAAATTCAGTAAGCTATGAGATATGCAAACACTTTTGTTCTGTAATTCAATTCTTATCAATTTATTTAATGGGTTGTCATAATAGATAAGCCCTGCCTATATCAGGTAGCATAGATAATATGCTACTCATCTCTACTGATATACTGGCTATAAATCTCAGTCACATCATAGAAATTTCAACACTAAAGACATACAAAAACAATTCATAATGTATATGATATCTCTTTACACAGAAACACTCATGATATCATGACAAGCACAGAGAATGAGATTTATTTTTATGTTTGAGGAAACTACAGAGAATTCTAAAACATAGGTCACACTTATTTCTCCAAGACCAAAACAAATCTACAGAGAATGTTTGTAAAGCAGTTTTTTAAATAAAGTAATTCCATTTCTATGAAGCTGCCTATTCTAAATAAATCTAAAATTTGACATACTCCCATTAAAAATACCAACAGGATGAAGTGTTTTTGAATAAAAGGAGTTCATGAAAAAAAAATTTTAAAAAACAGAATATCAAGAAAAATTTTGGAGAGAAAAGAAAAGAAGTAACAAAGTGTGAATACTTCCAGAAAATGAGCATAAAATAAAACCATGGTAATTAAATTAATGTGGTTATGATGTAAGAAAAAATAGTCATGGATCTAAAACTCAGGCATAGACCCAAAAATGCCTTGAAATGCTGTATATAAGACTTATCTAATATCGAAAGAGAAAAATAAAGAGTATTCACCAAGAAACACTGCAACAAGTAAGAAAAATAGCCATAAGTGGCCAAGTGGTGGGGTTCGGGTGGGTGTGGGATGTGACACTCACACAAATACCAACATGAGATACATGGGTCATTTAAACAGTGAAAATCAAAAAGTACAATGAGAAACTTTGGTAGAATATTTTATAATCTTAGAAAATTGAAGGCCTTTAGAAGTCTGAAACAAATTCACAAGAAAAAGAAACGGGTAAATGTGAGAACATACAAATGAAGTGTCAAAGTCAAAAATCATCATAAGCAAAAACGAAAGGCAAAGGACAAGCTAGAAAAATATATTAAACTCACAACATAAAGAAAAAAAAAATTAACTTTCCTAGGATAAGAAGAAATTCTATAAGCTGATGGGAAAGTGGGTAGAGTATATAAAGAGTTGACAAAAGATGAGATTCAAATGGTTCTCAAACATGAAAAGATTCTTAATTTCATGGTGAGTGAAATACAAATAAAAGCTACATAGAAATTCAATATTTCACCCAGATTAACAAAGATCCAAATATTGGACTCTGGAAGAATTGCTCAAATTGTTTGATAGTGCAGAATTCAGCAAGTCTATGCAGGAACTGATGTTTGGTGAGAATGGGCCTGGTCCAAGGGTCTGGAGACTGTCCATACCAGTGCTAATTAGAGCTAACATTTTCACTGACCCCCAAATCCCACTTTTAGAAATTCATCTTACAGATAGATACAGGAAATGGAATACATCAAGGTTATTCATGGAAACACTGGCTGAAGTAGCAAAATATTGAAAATAATATAAATGTCCATCAAGAGGAAATGCTTTTATTTCTATTGGTGCATTAAAATTACACAGAAGATAATCCTAGCATTTCGGGAGGCCAAGGCAGGAGGATTTCAAGTTCACAGCCAGTCTCAGCAATGGTGAGGCACTTAGCAACTCAGTGAGACCCTGTCTCTAAATAAAATGCAAACTAGGGCTGGGTATGTTGCTCAGTGGTTGAGTGCCCCTGAGTTCAATACCTAGTGCAAAAAAAAAAAAAATTACACAGAAAAGTGGGATTTCTTGCTACATAATTTTACATGAACACTACATAGAGCAATATGATTTGGCCAATACTCCTCCTTCCCACTTTCCTTCCCAACCTCTTCCTTTATTTTATTGGTTTCCCTTTTATTTTCATGAAATGTTTCAATGAATTGTTTTATAATAGAAAATGGGATACATTACAGCCATTTGAAGGGAAAAGAGAAAAAAAACTCTTTATATTCACAGAAAGTGCAAGAAATACTGTAAAATGGAAGAAGAGGAAAATTAGCAAGGTTCACAGTAGCATGTATAGAATGCATTTACCTTGTTTAAGAAAGAGAAGATATGGGCTGGGGATGTGGCTCAAGCGGTAGCACGCTCGCCTGGCATGAGTGCGGCCCGGGTTCGATCCTCAACACCACATACGAACAAAGATGTTGTGTCTGCCGAAAAACTAAAAAATAAATATTAAAATTCTCTCTCTCTCTCTCTCTCTCTCTCAAAAGAAAGAGAAGATAGAATAAAGTGTGTGTATGTGTGTACACTCATGTGCACACATGTGTTTTGTGGAGGCACACAGATAAAAATTAATGGTGCCAGTTGGATTTTCTGGATCCATCCCAGCTAAGTAGCTGCTGGGCTGTGACTGAAAAGGTTCACTGTAGCATTTTCTACTGTTCACATTTCCAAGCATGTAAATGCACACTAATTCAACAGTAAGCACTCTTTAAATACGCTAGTTTTTGTATAGCCAATTAATTCTCCTATTATTAAAGTTCTGAACTCCTAAACTGTCTACTGAAGGTCTCCCACGTACCAGACATTGCTCCAGATTTCAGGGTCACCAAGCAGAAGACAAGCCAGGTTCCTCATACTCCAGGTTATAACATCTCCCTGGTTTCCCTACCTCACCCCACCCAGTGGCTGCTCCTTGGTGGGTTCTAGCTCCTCTACCTGATAAATGCAGCAGTACTTGGAATCCACGCCTCGGTGCTTTGCTCTGCTCTGTGATTTCATCTGATCTCAGTGCTTTAACCCCCACATCATAAGTCCAAATTCCAGACTCTTACACCACTTGCCAGCTCCATTTTGATGTTGTATTTGTTTGCTACACCTGCCAGAACAACTCACCTCAACCTTGGCCACATAAACAACAGTCTTGTTGTCTTGTCTTGAAGTTCTGGAACCAGAAGTCTGAGATGGAGATGTAATTGGGGTTGGTTCCTCCTAAGGGTTCTGATGGAGACTCTCCACTACTGTCTGATGGTTTTCTGGTACCACTCACATTTCTTGGCCTATAGAAACATTACCCTGGCCTCTGCCCTCAACTTCACATTCTACTCTCTCTGTGTGTGTGTCTATGCCCATATGTCCCCTGTTGGACTGGGTCCCATCACTTCATTATGACCTCTTCTTAATTAATCACATCTGCAGTCCCCTGTTTCCAAACAAGGCTACAATCTGAGGTACTAGGATATTATGAATTAGGCCAACTGCTGCCCTTTCCTCAGCCCTGAACATTTCTCCACCCTTAGGTTTCCACCTCTCAATGAAGGCAATTCTGCTCTGCAAGGCTGAAACAAACCTTAGAGCCAGCTCTGACTCTTCTTCTAAAGGTAAAAAGGAACAGATGTTTAGGTACATTAAAATACCTGAGTGATCACTGTATCATTGATTCCATTTTAATTCCACTCTAAAAATATGTTTGGGCTGCAATAAAAGCCCTGCCCAAACATGAGCAGGCTTCAAATTCAATCTGCTATCTTATGGATAGGTAGTCCTGTGGTCCTCGCTTTATAGCTTATAAAATAACTTGGGCGTAAGTTATATCTTTTAAAAATTGTTTCACTCTAGCAAATATTTACAAGTGGGCACACTCGTGGGCACAGGGAATACAAATGGGGGAAAAAAATCAGACATGGTTCCTTTCTTCAGAGAGCTGTGTTATGGTGCTAAAACACTGAGCAGTCTTTTAAAAATCATGTCCCTCTGAATGTTTGGACATGGAATCTGTCTGTGTGGCAGAAGGAGGTCAAAAAAAGAAGAAAAGTTAATAATTCTATACAGACCCGTCATTAACACCAAGGGCTCACTACAGTAAAGTGATTTGAAAACTCAGGAAAAGTCAAAAGCTGACTTCTCTCACCAGTAAGTACCATGCAGGATGGAACACACCCCCATGGTGATGTGAAAACCAGAGGGAAGAACAGGGAGCCAAAGGCGCATAGAATGGGACAAACAAGCCATTGGACAGAAGGTGTCTGACAGAGAGAGCCACTTGGATCCTCCGCTCCATGGGGGATGGGGAGGAGAGAAAGGACCCATTTTGATCTGGAAGATGGAATGATAGTGGTAGTTGAGAATGGAGAGTCTCTCTTCACCATCAAAGAGAGATAAAGGGAAGAAGATTGTCGAGTTCTCGCATTTGTTTCCTCAAGCTGTGAGAAAACTATGGAGTTCTAAGCACTCTCAGACCTTCGAGAATGGCCTCTGCAGCAAGTTACACAAGTGAGCAGAGAGGTGCCTCAGTGACACCACCCCAGCCAGGGGTCTCTGTGCCCGTCTGCTGACTTCTCAAGTCTACTCCATACCGAACTTTTGATGCTAACTATTAACAACAAAAATATATAGCAAATTCTATACTTTCCAAGTCCTCCTGCATATACAATCTTAGTTAGGGCTTTCTGTGGTAAGCCATTCTTATAGACCGTGGCCGCCATTAGAAGATGGCGCCGGCTTCCACTGTGGCCTGTGATAAACAACTCCTTTTATGGAGAGTTGGCGCGTAATCCCTTACCACCCTATGAGAGAGATCCACGTAGCGGCTTAGGATTGGGATGCGGGGGGCTTTATTAAGCTGTGCTTGGGCGTGGCGGGCGCGGGCGCTAGAAGATGATACATGACTCAAGGCCTGAATAAACTGCTGAAAGAAGAATCCTGTGTCGTGTTTTCCCTTGCCGGCGAGGGGTCGAGACAGCTTTCCAACTCCCTTTTTTTTTTTTTCATATGAAGATATGAATGTTGAATATCTTTTGGTAGATAATCCCTGGAGACCCAGGTGTGAAGTTTAAAGGGCTACCCAATCTCGATTAGATTAACTAGTAAATATCAGGACCAAATGTGAGTGCCTTCCTTTCTCCAGCATTGGACCATGTGCTGATTAATCAATGTCAGGGGCCACCCTCCTTGACTCTGTAATTCTATTAGGGCCAGGCTTGGTGCTTTTTACGTCCTTTTATTTTAAACTAGGGTGATGTTAGGAGGCCTGGGGGTTGGCAAGGAAAGGAGGAGGGACTCTATTTTTTTTTTTACTAACCCTGTACTTCAGTTGTTATCCATTAGGCATATTTAGGTCGATCCCTTCCCGATCTCTGATCACTCTTGTCTGTCTGGCCCCAGAGCCATCCAAAAGCTCATTAAAGCAAAGGTAACAGGAGGCTCAGCCCAGCCTTTCAAAGGCTAATAATTTCAAACATACAGGAAGTGGAATCTCATTTGATTTTGTAACCTAGCTTGGATTATTTTCTTAATACCTCTGCTGTTTTCTTTCTTTTTTTTTTTTCCCTCCTCTTTGCAGTTAGTCATTCATGCTTCTGTGTTTAAATTACATGAATTAAGAATTATTTGGCTGCATTCCATTCTGAAAAGCCTGTGGCAGGGCATCATTTAAAAGCATATATTAGGACCGGTGCCATGATCTGCAAACATGCCTGACAGTTTGGTTCAGGCTTTTTCATGTTGCAGCTTACAAGGTTAATTGCTTTGAAGAGTGCAGTGCACTGAGGAAATGCCCGGTGGGCTGGATCATGCGCCCAGGGGAGAGCTTCCCTACAAACAATCCAGAGGAAACCACCAGGACGAGAGAGAATTTAAGAACTGGGGCATTGGATATAGCAAATAATAACAATAAGGAAACAACTTACTTGGTCTCCTTTATAACTTTAGCCTTAGGACTTATTTCCTGAATAGCAGTATGCAAGTATTCAATAGGTCCACAGACTGTTAGGAATTCCCTCTAAGTCCAAAACTGTGAAAAAGAAAAAAAAATACCACAAGCAACACAGGATGTCCCTTTAGTTAGTAGAATCCTGCATTTTCTGAAGCAACATGACTTTAAGAATGCTAGGAAGATGCCTGTAATCCCAGCAACTCAGGAGGCTGAGGCAGGTGAATTGCAGGTTCGGCAACCTTCAGCAACTTAGTGAGGCCCTGAGCAATTTAGCAAGACCCTATCTCAAAATAAAAAGTAAAGGGTTGGGATGTGGCTCAGTGGTTAAACCCCCTGGGTTCAATCCCCTGGTGTCAAAAAAAAAAGTAGGAAGGGATCACCTGTTTCTTACAGTTTTAAATTATGTTTGCATAATGCTCCCAGCTGCAGAATAGAAGAATTTGATGAGTCCCATCAAATTTGAGTTTGTTAGTATTTATAAGTAGCTGGAGAATATCCAGTGGATTTGGTAACAGAGAGCATTAAATAGTCCATATATGAAGGGCATAAATGCCTAATGAGCAATTCAATGGAAAAGATTTTCAGGATTAGCAAAACAAACACTTTTCCCTATCTTGTTTTCAAGGTCATCCCACTACAGAATTCCGGTGCTACCTTCAATGCGATATTGAGTATCATTTTTTTATTTGGAGTATTTCATTTTCAAGACAGATTTCCGAGATGATTGGAGTTCAAGTCACAGTCTACAGTTTTCTGTCAAAGAAAAGTGAAAGTGGGAGCTATAAGGTTTTCTGACACCCCTCACCTCAAGTCTGAAGGTGGAATCTCTGTCCCATGAGACGTTAATGGCCCCAGAACTTGTTGACCCACCTCGGACACAAACCCTTTATAACAAATCAGCTCTGTTGTGTTAGCCATGAGCCTCTCATGGGGTTTCTATGAGAGCACAGCTTAGAATACCTTGACTGGTATGACACCACGGTGTGTGATTAATTGAGATACTGTGACAGTTTGGAATAAGATTCAATTAAATTAGACAGATTAGATATCACTTTGGGGATAGCCTTACTGCACTATAGAAATGACATCTGTGCTAATTGTAAGAGAGCAATGTAAACATAAACCCTTTTCTCACCTTTCAAATGCCCAATCCTTCTCTTTCCTGTCTCATCCCTTTTGCTCTCTGCTCTCTGTCCCCTCTGCGTGACATTCTCCCTTCCCATCTCACCAAACAACTACTTAACCAGAAATTTTGTCTTTTGGAATTACCCCCATTCCCTCCAAACCCCTGTCCTTCTTGGTATAGTGTCCATTTCCCCCTCCTTCCTGGTCATTCACCATGCTTCCTCACCAGTGGTAGAAGAGAGATGGGGAGTACCCTGCTGAATGAAGAGTAAGGCCAAATGTCCTTTTTCACAAGAATCTGATCAGAGGACTGACCCAAGTTTAAAGCTTCAGGCACAGAAATAAGGTGTCACTATGAGAAATTTTTCAGGGAGTCAGGTCATACAATTCTTGTTTTCCACATCAACCAATGAACGCTATGGGGTCCAATATTGTCCATTGTCAAGGAATAAAAATCTCCTGGAGTACTAAAATGAATTTGATAAAACAATTCAGATTTGTGTTTGGCTAACCGACTACCTGGCACATAACAGGTGCTCAGGAAACATTAAATGATTGGATGAGTTTCTATTCCAGTGTTTGCTTATAGCCTTTCATCCTCATCTGAGGTACAATATCTCTAAGGACACTTTGTTTAGATGTCCGTTGAAATGGTCATACCAAGCATACAGTAGGTACTCTTTGAATGATTTTTGACTTTAACCAAAGCCCTTTCCATCTTTTTGTATATCCTGCCTATAATAAATCCCATAGAATTTTATCCTCAGTGTGACACCATTAACATGGGGGAAGATAGCAGGAAATGACTATTCTGTAAATAACTGTCCCTGCCACACTCTGAGTCTTGAATTTATCAACATTTTTGTAACGACTATGGCTTGAATACTTTTGTTATCATTTATTGTTGGCAAGATAATATCAGATGCTTCATGATAACACTTAAAATATTAGAAGAAATGACTCTCCATCACTCTTTAGAGACTATATAAAAACCCAATGGCATTACCATTATTAATCATTTACATCTAATAGATAAATCTAATGGAAAATATACAGTAGGGGAAAAAAAGAGAAGCCATTTTGCTTAAATATCACACAGATAAAATTCTCTTTTCAAAGAACTTTGAGATTGAATGATAGTTATTCAGTGGAACTTGAAAAAGTGCTTTCTTTTAATTGTTCACACCTTTATAAAGAGAGATAAGAGATGTCTGTACAGGGATGAAAGTGGGGGGTGGAGAATAATTTCTGTGGAACTCAACTCTGTTTCATTTTCAAGAGAAATACTCAGCCAGGCAGACACCAGCGAGAAAGAAGGCTGCCCCTTCTTGCCCTGTAAACAAACGTACTCAAAGCAAGGGATTTTCTGAACCCATATCAAGCTCTGGCTCTGCAAATCCCACCCGCATCGAGGGAGGGGATTCCTGAGGGGAGGCATCCTGAGGCACTGCAAGATGCCTCTCCCAATGCCCATTGTCTTTGTGTCTGCACTTGCAAATGCACATTAACTCCCAGGATCTGCCATTACTTACCTGTAAAACCACCCTTCCAGATGAGCAGGTACCTCGCTGCTCCTCCCCTCCAGGTGACAACATTAACATTAGGGAGCAAGCCATGGAACCACATCTAACACCCACTCCTGCAAAGGAGGAAACTGAGACCCAGAAAACTTCCAGAAAGTGACGAAGCAACAGAGCTCCTCAGGAGAAGGAGCTGGCATTAGCACTTGTCTTCTTTATGCCCCAATTCCTTTCCAGAAAGCCTTCTTCCTTTTAGGGTAATCACCCCAGTTCATCGTTGACTGTGTGTGTCTTATAAGAGTACCGCTTTTCCTTGGGGCACCGAGAACTCTCTGACCTGTACTTTACCATCCTCTCAAGATTTCATTAGACCAGGTTGACAACTATAACCTTGAAATCTCCAGCTTGGCAAAACCTAGGTTAAAAAAAAAAAAAAAAAAACACCAATGGCTATGCCGCCTTTGACAGAGGAACCAGGCACAAAGCATATAAGGTTTTTTAATGCCCATTTTAAAAGCTGTTTCATTTTATGTGGCACATTCTTGGCTCTGAAAAGAAAGCACAGCAGCCCAGGAAGCCAGGTTGGAGGCTGTCTGGTGCAGTGGTATGCAGGATTCTCCAGTGCAAGAATAAGCTCCAACAGCAGAAATCTGCAAGGATGGAAGGTGGGGCCGCTTCAGAAAAGCACGGCTCACAGTCTCCATTCCATCCCACTTTGCACCAGAGTCAAGGTGTGTGTGAGTCCATCAGAGGTTGTAGCCTTGGGATCCTGCAGATCCCAAGACAGCCTTGAGATACCTGCAACCTTCTCAATGAGAAGTGGCCTGGGAGGGCTACAGTTAATGCCTTTTAATGCCACTTCACCTCCCGAGCAGGCCAGGAAAATGTTCACATAGCAGGGTGGAGCACAGAGGAGGCATGGAAATTCTACCTAAGTATGAAAGCACTTTGCAGCAAGCTGTCTGCTTGCCACCCCAGGACATGGCCGAGAGACTGGCCCTCCCCTTGCACCTTCAACATAAACAGCCTCACAACCTTCTATTATCTGTTCAGGTGTGCTTTTTGCTCATTTGGCCTCTCTCCTGGGGGTTCTGTGCCCTCTAATTCTGTTCCCATTAGTCCAACTGCTCTCTGCCTCTCATCCCTCCTGTAAATTGCTATCCCTTTCTCTATCTGTTACTGGGGTCCAGTGCTGAAAAACATCACAAGACTAGTTACACAAATAATTGTGTGTGTGTGTGTGTCTGTGGATGAGAGAGAGAGAGAGAGAGAGAGAGAGAGAGAGAGAGAGATTGCTTAATATTTTAAATAATACTTCTTGTGGAATGAAGAATCACTCCACTTGGCTCCCCTGCTACAGCAGTAACTTGTCCCCAAATTCCCAAAATCTGAGATATTTGCACCTCCTGAACCTGGCAGGCCAAGTCCCATTCTAAAGCAATGCCCAGCATATAGCACACTTACGGAGTGGGGTGGGGAAATGCCCCATCTCCCTTCCTGAGTCTGAGGGTTAAAGCCAAGTGTCAATCTAGTTAGGAAGCTTAGAAGGGAAGAGTCCCCTTCCCCACCTCACCTCACAAAGGCGAGGATGACATGCTGGAGAGACAAATGATTCTTTCCAAGAAATGACTCCTCAGAGAGTTCAAATCTTAGTAGAAGCACCTGCATAAAAGGGTTAACCAGCACTGAGTCTGTAACTGACTTGGAAATGTGGAATAATCTCCCTTGCTCATTATTTAGGACATATCCAGAGTTGAGTCATTTTATGTAATTGGCCCTCCCTATCCGAAGGTTCTGCCTCCATGAAATTCAACCAATCTCAGACTGAAAATATTGGGGGAAAATCGCACCCAGACTGAACATATACAGACATTTTTGTTGTCATTATTTCCTGAAAAATACAGTTTAACTATTATTTGCAGTGTATTAGGTATTATCAGTAATCTAGAGATGATTAAATATATATGAGAAGATGCACATAGGCTCGATTTTACATAAGAGATCGAGCATTTCCACGGAGGCAGATGTTGGTATTCTGGGGGATCCTGAAACAAGTCTCCCACGAACATGGAGGAGATGGAAGGGTGACTGTTTTAACTTACAGCAGATGGACTGGTTAAGGTCACAGGTGGCCCAGAATGCCTCGTGCCAAGTCATAGAACCTGGCACTGTATCCAAAGTCAGAGTCTATTTTAGTCAGCTTTTTGTCACTGTAACCAAAAGACTTGACAAGAATAACTTAGAAGAGGAAAAAGTTTATTTTGGATCACAGTTTCAGAGGTTCAGTCCTTGGTCTGCCAATTCCACAGCTCTGGTCCTGAGATGAGGGAGAACATCATGGCAGGATAACATGACAGAGGAAAACAGCTGGGGACTGGGAAGCCAGGAAGCAAAGAAATGAAAAACTCTACACAGCAGATATAGTATAAACCCAAAGGCTTACCTACAGTGACCTAATTTCTCCAGCCACACACCTGCCTAGCTGCAGTTACTCTCCAGTTAATCCATATCGGTGGATTCATTCAATGATTAGATTACAATTCTCACTATTATTTTACCTCTGAAAATTCTTGCATCATTTCATACATGAACTTCTGGGGGAACACGTCATATATAAACCATAACAGAGCCAAAATTCTTTCTTCTGCCACTCAGGACCGAGTCTCTAACCTACTCAAATTGCAACTGGTACAGGTGGTAACATAAGATTGTCAGGACAAACTGAAATTTCAAAAAGCTGAGGATGATGAAGAATTCCTAAAAGTTACGGGTTTTATCTCAGATTTTTTTCCCTCAGTATCTTAGTCAGGTTATTTTTAAAACTTACCAATCAAGCTCTTGATTATATTAACATAAGTCATCCAGAAGTGCCTTCAATAATTTGCTCGAAGATTTTCCAGAATATTTTCTTAGGTAAATGGAATATTTAAGTGACATGACAGGGATTTCAATCACAGTTCCTTGATTTATCAGAAGAAAATAGAAAAGAAAGCTTGATTTTATGATTTTAAACATATTACCAGGTGAGAAATAATTTTATTGCTTTTCTTAGCTGGATTTTAATAAGCTCTAGCCTCTTAGATAACTGAGTGTTTTAATCAGCTTTTTATCATTGTGACAAAAAAAAAAACCTGACAAGAATAATATAGAGGAGGAAAAGTTCATTTGATGCTTACAGTTTCAAAGTTCTCACTCAGTCCATAAATGGCCAAATCCATTGCTCTGGGCAGAAGAACATGGTGGAAGGGTGTGGTGGAGGAAAATAAGTTAGGAGATGGCACCAGAAAGGAGAAAAGAGAGCTCCGCTCACCAGAGACAATATATATACATAAAGGCACACCTCCTGTGACCTACCCCTTCCAGTCACACCCTGTCTGCCTACTGTTACCACCCAATTAATCCATGCAAGTGGATTAATGTTAATGCACTGATTAGGTTAAGGCTCTGATAACCCAATTATTCACCTCTGAACTTTCTCGCATTGTCTCATACATGAATTTTTTGGGGACGCCACATATCCAAATCATAACACTGAGAATAATTCGTGTGAAGTATTGAGAAACTAAACTGACTTAGTGTTTATTTGTACTATATAAATGTAAAACTTGCTTAAAGTTAACTTAAATATTTTAGGTAGTATTAGACAAAATAATTTTTTCTATCCCCAAACCCCACTGTCCTAAGATGCTCCAGGAATATTGCTGAGAAAGAAGAGCTAGGACATACCCAGGGGCTGATGAAAACGCACAGATTGGCTCTTCTCAGATCCATTTTCACTGGAAATCCATTATCCCATGAAAATCCTCTATCAAATGCAGTGTTCCCCTTTGAAATGTAAACACTGTTCATTGTGCATAAATGGAAGTAAATAGTTAGGGGATATACTTCCTGAATTAAGTTTCAGAAAAAAAATGAATTGCAAAATACAATTATATCCCCCACTTGTTTTAAATTGCTTATTCAGAAACAAGAAAATAAAAGTGATGACTTTCTATTTCAAAAATAAAATAGAAAAAAAAATGTTTAAAATATGTAGGTATTTGAAAAGGAAGTAAAAATAAGGAAGAGGCAATATTCATTCAGCTCATCATTCAGTAAATATTGAATGTCTAAAATTTTTTGTTAGTCAAATTTCCATTGCTGTGACAAAATACTTGGGACAACCAACTTATAAGGAGAAGGTTTGTTTTACCTTATAATTTTAGAGGTTTTAGTTCATGGTCATTTGGTCATGTTGCTTTGGGCCTATGGCTGCACGGTATATTATAACAGCAGCACATAGTAGAGGAGACTGCTCACCATGGTAGCCAGGAAGTGAAAGACACAGGGACAAGGGGTTTGGTTGAATATCCACTTAAAAAGGCATGACCCCCAATGGCCTACTTCCTCCCCCTAAGTCCAGTCTCCTAAAGATTCCAGCACCTCCCAATAGGGCCAGACAGGAGACCAAGACTTCAACACATGGGCCTTTGGGGGCATTTAAGATCCAAACCATATAATATTTTAAAGGTTTTGGGAATAGGCGATTATATGAATCATCATTTCTGCCCTCAGAAGAACTTTAGTGACTAAAAAGACAATTATAAGACCGCATAGCCATTACAATGGCAATGACTGACATGGAGTTGGCTCTGTAGAAGTGGTCACATGAAGAGAATTTGGAAACAAATAAAAGAGTAAGACCTCAGGAAAGCCCTTCACTGCCCTACAAGGATGAGGAAGGTCTCCTTTTGAAAGATAGAGAAGCCATGCCTCCTTATTTGTTAAAGGTGAGTCAAAATTTGCCAGGGAAAAACAGAAAAGAATAAACTAATGTCTAGTAAAATAGAACAAATGACTTCAGGGGAAACCTTTAGAAGCCAGACGTGAAAGTTAGAAATAGGTGAATGCACCCCAATGACTGTTAGCTTGGAGGGACTCATCTTGTAGTTCAGCAGAAAGTTAAAGATTCATTATAGAAGAAGCGAGGATTCTTAGCTAACGTCTGAAGGGAAGACATTTAGATTTCCAGCTTTTATCATAATCCCAAGAGGAACAATATAAGCTGAGCCAGGCAGTGGGCTAGGGGTGGAGAGAGACAGATTGAAGAGCATTTGATAGACAGAATTTCCACCAGGTGATTGTTAGATGTAGAAACTGAGGGATTAAGGCAGCTTTGCACATTTCTGATCTCAAATGATAGGTAGATCCCTTCTGCTGCTCCTGTTACCCCCACAAAGCGCAACTCCAAAAACAGGTGCAGTGCACAGAACAGCCCTGTGGGAACTACAGAGCAAAGTGAGAGGAAGGCAGGTGTGTCCAGGACCAGGGAGGACAGCACAGCACTGGGTCTCAGCATCTCCCTGCAGAGGAAGGCCGCCAAGTAAGGAACCCTCACCTAGTCACCAGCAGGTGCCAAGATAGACTCATCCTCCAGATGAAGCAAAATTTATCCAAAAAGAGTAGGTTAAGCCACCAGCAGAGACCCATTGGAGCCTCAAGAGAAATAGTGGCCAGTGAGATCTTCCCATTGGGCCTGAGATCCACTTTATTGGCAAGACACATGGAAACAATGGCTGGAGCTAGAAAAAGGGCTTTAGCTACAGTGAGCAACTAGTCTGGGAGACTCCATTGCAAAGGACCTGGGGACCTCCTGCCTTGTGCATAAATATCTGGCAGTCGAGAGGACAGATTCATGGATTGTACCGCATGCTTCTCCCACCAAGAGACACTTGGAGGCCAGCCTCTACCCTTCAGGCCACACTAGGGATCCTTGAGATCTCCAGGGAACCAGGAAAACCAAATGGAGTAAATCAGCATAACAAAGTCTGAAAATTAAATTGCTATTGGAATCTCAGTCCACAAAAATAGTCCAGGAGGGTGTGCTAAACCTAAACAAGGTTACTGCCTTCTGAAATATAAGATTTACAAAGGACACAGAATCCTAGCATAATAGCAGAATCAGGATACAACTGAAAATCACCTGTCACACCAAAAACCAAAAAAAAAAAAAAATTGTAAGTTGTAGGAATAAAATACAAAAAAAAAAAAAAAAATACCAATGAAGAATTTGCCAAATCTTAATACAAAGGAAATAGATTTATAAAACTGAATATAGGCTTAGAGACCTAGGAAACAGTCATAAAAATCCAATATTTCATCTGATCAGTTTTCCAGGAGAAGAAACATAAATTGGTCCAGCAACACATTAAGATGCTGGTTAGGAGAACTGCAGCAAGGTCTTTATTCTAGAAAGAGCCTAAAGTGGAGTTTCTCTCCTGGGATCTTCTAGATCTTTTGTTCAAAAGCAGGTAGACCTGCCTACTGTTCAGTTGCTCTGCCGTATTTAATCCTATGTTCAATAGAAATAGGTCAGGGACTCAATAAGAAAGAGAAAGCAAACTCACGTGCTCTCACATGCTGGGGTTTTTCAGAATGCAATTTATTTACAAACACAGATTCTCATGGAACTTAAAGCAGAAACTACGACTGAATCTGTATTATGTTGGACATAGATGTTTTCTCACATCTTATAAAAATAATAAGAAAATATTTCAAGGCCCCCAGAATTCACAAGGTAAATGAGACTATTATCTTTCACCTTTGTTTCAATCAGCTATTTTACTACTGTGACCAAAAGACCTGACAAGAACCATCAGAGGAGGAAAAGTTTATTTGGGGGTTCATGGTTTCAGAGGGCTTAGTCCACAGACAGATTACTCCAATCATCAGGGCCTGAAGTAAGGCAGAACATCATGGTGGAAGGGTGTGACATAAGAAGTCAGCTCAGGACAGGACACCAGGAAACAGAGAGAAAGCTTCACCCAACATGGACAGAATATGTACCCCAGAGGCACACCCCCAGAGAACCACCTCCTTCTACCACGTCACATCTGCCTGCAGTTGCCAATGCAATTTGTCCCAGTCAGAGGAATAATGAACTGATTATGTTAAGAGTCTCATAACCCAATCATTTCACCCCGAAACTTTCTTGCATTGTCTCATACATGAGCTTTTTTTTTGGGATATCTAACAACTGAATCATAACGAACTCCTATTTTTTTTCCTATTATTATAGTTCACAAGGATAATCCAAAACTTCTCCCAGACTTTTTTTATAATGATTGGTTCACACAAATTTGAAAGTACCTAACTCAGTGTATTTTGTCAACCAAAATATGTAAAAGTCTATAATGTTGCACATTCTGTTGAGAATATTTCTTTAGTTGGGGGCCCAGCTGTTAAATTTTCTGACAAGTCTTCAATTTCTTGTTTATTTTGCAGCCTTTACCAACTAATTTCCCACAGATCGTGTAATGAAAAGACATTTATTACATCTTAGTACAGTCATGTGACCCATAATAGCATTTCAGGGAATGATGAACTGCAGATGTGACAGAGCCCCATGAGTTTATAATGGAGCTGAAAAGCCCATATCTCCTAGTGCTGTCCTAACCATTGGAGCTACTGTAGTATCACTGAAAAACACATTACTTCTCTGTTTGTGGTGATGTTGATATAAAGAAGCCTACTGCATTGAACCACCATAAAAAATTTAAAAAAAATACAAGTATACATAGCACTTGAGATTTAATAACAATAATATGACCATGTTGTTGGTTTATGTATTTATTAGACTATAACTCTTCATTATTTAAAAGGTACTCTTTCTCCTTATTAAAAAATGTTTTCTATAAAACAGTATGTTGGGTTACCCTGGCAGCAGCCTCATATATCTCGTGTTTAGCACATTTCTTAATTGCCTCATTATCTCTTATGCTGGATTTAATCTCATGTTGCTTGATCATCATGGCTCTAGGGGCAATGGACTATATCATTTATATATACACATATGTAGATGTATATGTGCAAAAATATACAATATGAATCTATGTGTGTATATGTGTGGTTTGTGTTATATACACACAGATGCATACATACCATATGGCCTAGGTGTGCAGAGGCTGAACTATCTAGCTTTGTATTTGTATACTCTGTGTGTGGTGAAATTGCCTAACTATGTACTTTTCATAACATATCCTGCCTGTTCAGTGGTGTGTGACTCAGTCTTCCTTATTTAGGACAATGACAGTGTTTGCCTAGATTTCTCATTCAACTCAATGGGTATGTATTCATTTATAAGCAATTTTGTATGCTTTATTTGCCTGTCCTAAAAAGAACAACATAATGAGAAGGGAAACTTAAAAGTGTCCCCAGGAACTGTGTCAAGCTCTAGAAAAATGCTACCTACCTTAGGAAGTAAATTTGGAAGGAGCCTTTATTCATGATGAACCCGTTTCCAGTCCCAAGACAGTTTTTTAAGATGTTTGAGCTAGAAAGAAGCCATACTGTCCATGAAGCACCAACCACCTCGTGTTCAACTGGAGGCAGCCTCCTTCCCATGGCCTCCCACATAGCATGGTCTCCCCTTGTGTGGACATCATCTGTGTGCACCCCTTCTTTTGGGATCCAACCTGCTTTACTGGGAGAAATTAAACTGTGCTTTTTTGCGGGGGGGTTATTTTCCCTCTATCATCCCCAAAATTTTCCTAAACCTGGAATTTTACATAAATATTTGCACTCAGAGTCTAAAATTTTATGCAAGTGATTTAGCATACACTTAACGGAGTCTTTTAGAAAAATATCCCAGTGTTATTGCGTTCTGAATGACAGTTATAGGTTTAAATAAAAGTCTCTTTCAAATAATTTCCAGGGCACATGGAGAAGTGATAGTTTTGAGTGTCAGGAACCCCTTTTCAATGTCTTTGATGTCCCATCAGGGTCACGGATACCTCCCAAACCCAAACAGCATGTCAGTGTTCTTCTTCACAGTAAAAGGAAGAACAATTTCAATATTTCAGTAACCCCAGAGTTACAACCCGACTTCATTTCTCTGTGCGTAAGGAGAGTGGATTATTTTTTAACTTTGAATGAAAATAGAGGGACGGAAAGGAAATCCAGCAAGAAGTGAATATTTTTGTATAATGAGCTAATGCAAACACTCGTCCTGCACACCCTGAGATATGCATGCTTATTTCCTTTCTGGGGATCTTAAACAATTCCTCCTTGTTTCTTTCCCTGAGGGGCTCCACACTGTTGCCCACTATCATATTGCTTTCACACATTCCCCCTTTCTTTTACAGTCTCTGCCACCTGTTACAAGATGCTGTCTGATTTTGGTCCAGTCAGCCCTGATTTTCAACTCCAAGCTAATAATTAAAAATATTGGAAGAAAGGGTGATTCTAAATGCCTGTTTTCTTTCTTTGAAAGAGAATTTCTTGAAAAGAGTTTCTGCCTAGGTCTTAGAAATTCAGAAATTCCAGATTTGAAAATGGAACAGAGATCTGCATGGAGTCCGTGAAATTCCTTTCATCTGACCACTGTGTGCTTTTGCTTTCTTCTCTTCTGTTTTTGAGCTGTTAACTGTTGGCCTTCTCATCATCTTCTTGTATCTATTACAATTCAGGCTCTACCTGCATTGACAACGGATTTGGGAATTTTAACTGAACTGAATGCACAAGCTAAGTTTCATAAGACAAGTTATTTTTAATTAAATAAAGAAAGCGGTGTGTTAAGAATTCTTACAAAATGAAACAGGAAAGATTCAAAAACTCCTGAAAAGAAATGTTCAAGTCTCTACCACTTCAAACGGATTATTATTTTTTTGTTGTATTATTCATGCAAACTCAAGATTTTTTTCAAATTTAAGTTTGTATCAATTTTATTTCTCCTTAGGCTTCTAGATAAATCATCCAACATTTCTGGATATGGGAGAAGAAAGAGAGTTTCTAGAGCCCAGAGGGACCCAGAGTGCTAGATTTTTTTTTTCTTTATCACTTTCTTTTTAAGTGAACAAGAAAATAACATTGATGGGAAATGATTTCAGCTGAGTACAAAATAAAGCCTAGAGATCCAACTTACTTTAAGAGGGACAGCAGAGTCAAAAGGTTCATGAAATAGTGTGTTAGTCAGCTTTCCATTTACTGAGAAAAAAAAAACACCAGAGATGATCAACTTAAAAGGAGGAAGGGTTTTCTTGTGGTTCACAGTTTCACATAGTAAAAATGCTTTATCAACCAAGATACCCTAGGTATGCTTCCCATCCATGGTCACCCAGCTGCTTTGGGCCTGTGACAGAAGCACGTGTGAGAGGAAGGCTATTTACCTCATAACAGCCAGGAAGCAAAGAAACAGAGAGACAGGGTCAGACTCCCAGTATTCCCTCAAGGTCACTTTCCCAGTGACCTAACTTCCTCCCACCCTGTAAACATTCCACCACCTCCCAATAGCATCATAAGCTGGGGATCAAGCCTTTAATGCATAGGCCTTGGGCTGGAGGCATTCAATATCCAAACTTCAGCAAACAGTTCCTTAATGGATGGGAATAGAACTATTGTGGCTGTGGTGAAGCAGAAGATACAGTTAACAATGAGAAAGTAAAAGCAAAAATTTTAAAAATCACCAGGAAGTCCATAGGGTCCTGAGTGCATGTGAATACTTACAGGAAGATATGAAGACACACAGGAGCTGCTCAGTTGGCTCAGACCAAGAATGTTTTTACCAGGTGACTTGGCTTTGGTCTGTGGTCTCTCCCAAGCCCCTACTATGGACATGGTGGACCTTGGACTACAGTATCATTCCAAAGAATAAAACACGGCAGGTGAGACACTAAGAAGAGTCTTGCCATCTAAATAATACTAGGGAAATGGAAAGGTCAGTTCAGCAACCTAACTTCCCACATATGTTTCCAGGCAGAAGAGCACAAAGATAAACACTGCTGGTTTCCTCTTTGTGGAGAACTCTCACTTAGTGAGGGCTGAGTCAAAAGTGTCTCTCAAACATTACTGATGGATACACGGAATTAGCCCCTAGGAAAGAATCACCTTGAAGAGACCATGTTAGTGGCTATATGGAGAAAACCATTTTCTTTCTCTTGCATTTTCCAGAATAGAAATCAAAAAAGCATTTGAAGCCTTTAGGAATGGTTATACAAATTTCTCTCAGATGAATCTGAGGGAGTATTCCCTAGATGTGGGGCATGTAGAGATCAAATATAGAGTAGTGTATACAGCAGGCCCAGAGAAGTTCTTCTCAGTTGGTCTGGAAGAGAATACACCTCCATGTGTTCAGTAGAACCAAGAAAGTCAGGACAGATGGGAAGTGAGTGAACCTAATTCACAATTCAGTCTTCTAATTCTTCCCCAAGAAGCTCAGAAGATAATGATCCAATTTCAGGTTGATCTTGATTGGTCTAAGCCAGACTTTTTAACCTTGACACTAGTCATGTTTGGGGCCATTTATCACATCATCTCCTACACATCGTAGGGCGTTTAGCAGATTCCTCCAAGCCTTCCCACCAGCAGATGTGACTACCCAAAATATCTCCAGAGGAGGACAACATATCCAAAGGGTAGGATCACCCTGGTTGAGAACCCCTGGCCTAAGCCAGCAGTCACATCCATTCTTCTTAAACCACTGTCCAATATGTTCCTGCAGATAATATCATGGGGACTCCTCTCTCCTTTCTCCCTCAAAAGTGAAGCAGACTGCAGCCTTCATGGTCACCAGCAGTCATCCTGCCACGGCAAACAGAATCAGCCCACTCCAGTATACCAGGCGGGACACTGGAAGAACAAAATGGGCAAAAAGGAAACCCAAACTCGAGGCACTTAATAACATTGTCCAGTCAGTGATGGTCCAGTTATCAAAGGTGATGCTATTTCTTCTTTAAGCCAGTTTGAGTCAGGATGTTCTGTCACTTCCTGGCGAAGTCATCCTGATAGAGTATGAAAATTCAAAGAGAGAACATGTTGTTGATGGATCTGGGTAGATTGAATGATAACTGAAAGGCTGAATTCATCCAAGGTCCTGTGTCCGGACGCTGCCTACAGAAGACCAGATGTTCAACAGGCAACTTATCCCACACGCAGGCCAACCAGCATACCTACCCCAACAGAGTCACCCTCAGCTCAGTAAACAGCATTTACCATGGCCAGGTGCTCAAGCCACACACTGTGGAGACAACCATGACCCAACTCTAGCTCATTCCCTAGATGACTCCATGTTCATCTTCAAAATGTATCTAGAATCCTTCCGCCTCCTGCCCCCTTCACTGCTTCACCCCTGAATCATCTTCTCTGGTTGGATTTTGGTCCAAGCCAAGGTTGGCTGACACTGTTCCTATAGCCCATAATAGTCTTCCTTCATCCACAGGTGCCCTGCTCTTGTCTGTCCACAACAGAGCAGGTTGAGTAATTCTGTTCAAGATCACATCACTGAATCTAACGTGGTTTTCCAGGTGTCAAAACAGAAAAAAAGAACCCTCTTGAAAAAGCCCAGTGGAATCTGATGAAAGTCTACGATCTATCTATCCCATTGTACCAATGTGAACTTCCCAGTTTTGAAAACAGTACTGTGCATATGTAAGATATTAACATTACGGAATCTGAGTGAAGAGTTCACGGGAACTCTATGTACTTTCTTTGTAACTTTTCTATGAATACAAAATCATTTCCAAATAATAATTTTAAAAATACAAAAACATTAAAAATGAAAAATGTGCATTACATAATGGCACTTCTTTACATAGAGTTTTCCAGTTGTACCTCATTTTGTGGGGAGCCAACACTGAAACCCTTATAGTCATTACAAAAGTCTATATTTTGATGTCAGTGAGACTTTCTGGCCAGCCTATCCAAAATATCAGCCCCACTCTAATACTTTATTTATCTCTCTTTGCTTCACTTCTATTCATAGTGTGCATCAATATTTTCTGATTTATTGTGATTACTGTCTGTCATATCCACTAGAATGCAGCTCTATAAGGGAAGGCAGTTTTGCTTGTCTTGGTTATTTCTTCCTAAAATCTGCAATAGTGCCTGGTCCTTAGAAGCCATATTTGTTGAATGAATGGATGGATGGATACGTGTGTACAATATATGGTAAACTAAACTTGGTACCACAATTCTGTGGTAAAATTATCAGTCCTATATTCACCAGATAACTGGAAATTCTGGGATAGGGAAACTTCACCTGCCTACAGTACAATCAATTAATCACCTGGAGAAATCATCTCATGGGAGTTATGTGTGTTGATATCCTTCTGAGCCTGTGCTCCATACTCTGTTATAAAGATCAGAAGTTGGATTTTCTTTCTTTTTAAATATAATCTTCTTCATAAGTATACAGAATTGTAATTCTAGGATGTAAAGATACATGATCTCTTGGCCATTTTGTAAGTATTTTGAAATAAATGATTTCTCTGGTATAAGAAGAAATCTGACCTAAGCCCGTTAAAAATAGAAGACCATAGATACAGATCGTTATTATGCGCAGTGTATTTCAAAAAGCTAGAAGGATTTTTAACATTGTTCCATAAATAAATAAATGGGCGTGGAGGAAGATATGGTTGACCTGATTATACAATGGATATGTGGATTGAAAGTTCACATGTACCATTTTTTGTACTTCCATGTCATTTAAAAATAAACAACTTTAGAAGGTAGAAAAGCTTAAAATCAACCCAAATGTTTGGAAATTGCAAAAAGAACCTTGATTTTTCCTGAACTCTACAAACAAAACACAATAAAGCAAAAATGTTTATGGACAACGGGACGCAAGCTTCCAGGAGGAATTAATTAGCATGGCTTGCCTCTCTGTCCTAGACACTATAATATTTCTCTTCCTTTCTTTCTTTCCTTCAGCAGATGGTGGGAGCTTGTGTTCCTCTACCTTGCATTCAAGCCCTGTTCAACCATGGGCAACTGGAGTATACCATAGTAATTCTGAAATCCCTCTTACGCCTTTCAAATGGTCTTCTCACCGACTGAGGGAGCTGGGTTGAAAAGTGGAATGTAACATAAAGAATGGCATTTCTGTTGATCCCATCTCCTGTCCCTGGCTCTCTCTCAGCTGTGTCATTTTGATCTCTTTATACTGACCATTCCTCTTTCTCTCCCTGTTCTCCTCTCCTGCATGCAGTTAAGACAAACATTGGTTGCGATGGCACTTTGCGATTGCTTGATATGGGAGGAAGCAAGAAAATGAAGACATGGTAGAAATGGCAGTTAAGAAGTATTATTATGTCTTCTTGGTTACCTTTAAGCTGTGAAAATAATACCAGATTTTACCAAGTTCATCATTAACCAGTCAGTCATAGAACTAGGGTTGCAGGATGCCACAATGAGATGAAATCCTTTCTTCACCATCTTGACTATAGTCCTGTGATACCATCTTTTTAAATAGAAACGAAGATGGGAGACAAGACACAGTTGGGTCTGTAGGCCCCCAAGGACAGAATAAAACCACAAACTTTCCAGGTTGCCGATCTGAGTGTTAGAAGCTCACATCAATTCTAGAATATACTAGATCTAGAGATGGGGAGGTACACATATGGCAAGGAAACCAAGGCTCAAGCAGAGCTGGATCTTTGGTAAATTACCTCTTCGTTCTTTCTTTCCCCAAGAAATCCAAAGAGATTCCACCTACTTCCCTTTGTTTCTCAGAATAGACAGGCAGTGGGACTGATCTCCAGCCTGCACGTGCCTTTCTCTTGACAGATCTCCTTCCATATTCTTGCATCCCCTTTTGACCTCTGGTTTCCATCTTCTAATTTACCTCTACGTATCTCCTCACTGACTTGCAGTCCACACATGTTCCTGCCTGACCTGTGGTGAAGCACGCGGCATTGTTCTCCGCAGGACTTAGGGTGGCCATGAAGCATCAGAGAATATAAGTCACTTGAAAACTATGCAGCACTAATAACACCTGAAAAACAAGGTGTTATTGATATCTTTGCTGATTTTCCCCTCCCCAGCAAGCCTGCTCCAAAAGGGAGTGTGGTATTCTGCACCTGAGAAGATGGCATTCTGCTGGAGGCCACCCAGGTAACCACTTACCACAAATTTTCACTCTCCAGGCAGGTGCTACTGGATGAGCCACGGGCTAAAGAAGTGACCTATTCTCTGGTTTGTATGGAATGTCCTTGTGTGATCGACTGATTCCCAAACCTGAGGTGCGATTCTCAGCCTCAATCCCTGGAGGGTGTGTGATGTAGATAGAGCATGATTGCCTGAACACATTTTCATCCCAGGTTGAAGGCCATAGCACAATTCCTAAAGACACAGTTGCTTCAGATAAAGATAATATTTCCACTTTTCATTATTGGGGTCTTCAGAATAGTATCTCTTTCCTTTCTTAAGAATTGTCAGTAGGTTATTTTCCTTTGTCATAATATATTTCACATGCACTGCTATACGAAATAAGTTGAAATAATTTAACATAAAGTGATTGAGCAGCGCTGGCCACATAAACTTGTTTATTTTAAAAACTAAATGTGGGCCGTCAAGAACAAATGTCCAGGAAGCATCAAGTTCTGTTCTCACTGCTCCTTGTTTTCTAAATTTCATTCTTAAATTCTGGCTCCATTTATTTTCAACATTTGTGAAATCCCTGTGTAATAAGTTCTGGGGAGATCATTAGGAGAGTAGTTATCCAAATCGTCCCTCTGTGATCTGTGATGGCTATGTGACTTCTCCGGGGTGCACTTCTTTGTCTAATCATAATCTCCTCTGGGTGGGAGCAAGGGCTAACTTTTTGCCAAATATCATCAGGTACAGCTCTTAGGTCTGGCATAAAGGAAGTTTGCCCAGCTTTAGGAACAGCCTAGAAGGCTTAGCCCCAAGTTCCAAGTGTGCAGGTGTGAACTCTGGTCTTTACTCCCAGCACTGCTCTGGAGGTCACAGCCATTATCTCAGTTTACCTGGTCTTGGTCTTACTTTGCTTTTTTGTTTTGTCTTGGAAAATGGAGCTCAACTTCTCTCACCTGCTTGTCAGATTGACCCACAGGACATCGCCACTTGCAGAATAAATAGTACCTGTAGTATAGTTTGTTTATGGAACCATCATACAAGTTCACCTTCTAGGAAGTCAAACACTGTCTCCCCCCTTTGATGCAGGGGATCAGAAGTCCTGGCCTACTTGGTTTTCATTCATTGATCAATAAACAAGTGGATGAAGACTTTTTAGGTTGTTCTGTTATTGATTCTTCACTCCTGGGTTTGTTCCCTGATGAGCCCTATAGAGGATAGCATTCTTTGAAGCAAACCATGCCCTGAAGATATATCGTGGTGAGCTGACATTGGTGGTCATTGGTGGTCTTCCACCTGGGCCATCAGAAACAAAGTCCTTTTATTTTAAAATATTTTCTAAGTTTTTTTTAAGAGCTAATACTCCTTACAAGTGTCTTGAAAATGTATAAAGAGTTGAATGTGGAAATTTTCCCGTTTATCCGTCTTCTCTACTTTTAAAATTTCATTTCTCATAATTAAAGATGGCTATGGAGGTGATAGAAGAAACAACGGAGAATGTTCACCAAGTCCAGCTCCTTCCACCCTTGTGAAAAGGAGCAAGTGACCTTCAAGCAATTGGGTCCCTCAGTCCAAATATTTCCCATTTGCATTGCAGCAAAACCTGAAGGCCTTTTGTCCCCTACTGTACTGCAATAGCCATAACCTTTCCTAGGGTTTTTTTGTTTTGTTTTGTTTTTTTTGGTGTTTCTTCTAATATTTATCCATGAAAAGGAGTAATAAATGGAAAGAAGACTTTCCAAAACGTCACAATTTCAGTGGAACACAGTAATCCACTTGGATATTGGCCAGGAGAAATGGTGGGGTGGGTACCTATTCTCATCCCACCTTCAGTGGGGTTCAGGACAGAAGCAGCAACTTGAGATCTAAATCAGTGCAAAATACCCCTCAAGATTCCACATGTGTTGGGGGCATATGGCCTTATTAAGGTTGAGCCTCTTCCCTTCTGTCTTTCTCACTCCTTCTTCAATATTGCACAAAATTAATTAAATGACTAGGAGAAAGTTTTGCAAAACTGCACAGGTTCAAGCACTAACCTCTGAATATAAACTAGTATCTCATGCAAAAGAAGAGGAGGAAAGAAGTGATACTTCTCTGCCTTCTTTTTTTTTAATATTTATTTTTTAGTTTTCGGTGGACACAACATCTTTATTTTATTTTTTTTTTATGTGGTGCTGAGGATCGAACCCAGCACCCGGCGCATGCCAGGTGAGCGCGTTACTGCTTGAGCCACATCCCCAGCCCACTGCCTTCATAATTAATTCATCACAACAATAAGTTCAAGTAAATGCAAAACAGAGTCTAGATACAAAAGATATTCAGAGAAAACTGGCTAAAAAGGAAAATTGTCTTTAAGATTTGGTGGGGGTGGGGGAGGATTGTTCTTGTTTCATCTAAAATGCAAACTTGAATCTAAAAGGATGGCCTGAGATAGACACTGCTGAGCTCTAAAGAAGAGGCCATCCCAGGCACCATCATTGATAGGCTCCGTGTCCCTCCCAGGATTGTGGGTGCTATCCTGGGTGTTATCTGTTTCACACAGGCTGAGCCCTCAGGCTGTGGCTTTGGTGCTATACCTGTGCTCCTCGCCTGTGCTCCAAGCTCCCGTAGTCTCTGATTGATTGCTGCTGTGTCTGACTTCTCCAGTTGCAGAGCCTGCTGTGCATGTGGGTTCAATTTCTCCTCTGAAAACTGCCTTCCTTCCACTCTGGCCTGGAGTATGTCCCATCCTTTCAATGGTGAAGTCTGCTGTTGGAATCCTTTCTCTGTCATGCTTTCAAGTGCAAATCTCAGTTTCTGCATCTGTAAAATGGACTAATACAAACCTTGCCAGAATTGAAGGAATTAAATAGGTTGCAGGTAAAACATCAAGAATACTCTGACTTTCAGCAAATGTTTGTTCTCCTCTGTGCAACATCCCAGCCAATCTCATCCATCCTGACCAGTTCCTTCCTCCTCCATGACGCCAGGATTAACGCTACAACCATCCTCACCCATTACTTCTCCTTCCCTGTTCTATGTATTTCCTCATGTCTCATGAGGCAACTGGAACATTGGGGAAGCCCCTGAGGATCAGATTACTAAAGAGCACAGCTTTTACAGGGCAGAGGACAAAGCTCCTCTCGACTCAGACTCTGACCTGAGCTATCCTCAGCCATCCCAGAATCCTGCACTTGTCTTCTCTAAGCCAGAGATTCAGTGCCTCTGATAAGACTAAGATTTCTTCCATTGCACGGCTGGCATACAGATGGAACAAGTTAGGATAAAAACAGAATCAAGGCATACAGAATAAAAACACTGCACAAATGTTCCAATTGTTTTTCAATCACTTCTTCCTCCTAAGAGTAAAGCAGAAGGGTGGTTGTGGCAAAAAAAAAAAAAAAAAAAAACTATTGAGGTGAATCAGGAAGAACACTTCAGGGCTGTGCAACTCCAAACTCTGCGTCCAGCCCCCTGTTCACCCTGATCAAGGGTGTATTTGAGTGTGTATCTCAGGCTGTGCCTCACCTGCCCAGATGCACCCCAGCGGACATCACAGCCCTGTGCAGGTGACCAGACTGTTCCAGCAGTGTGTCAACAGAGCCAGGATTCCCTTCAGGTCCCTGGCTCCAAGCCGGTGATCTTACCACGTTATCAGAGCATTTATCTCTGTGCCACTCACTATCACCTAATTACATGCTAAGTGATGCATTTCATTCCATTCAAAACACCTCAGTGGGGGATGCCCAACTCAGACTCCTCCCTTCCCATGCTACTGTGCTGTGATTCTTTGGAGTGGTGTGCTTCCCTTTAGCTTTTCTTTTGGCGTTTAGAAAATCATCCCGAGAAAAAAGGAATCCAGAAGTGTTCATTTTAGAGCGAATATACTTTCAGCCGTCCCAAGCCATTTCCTTTCAAAACAGATCAATAACCCTGAAAGAACAGACTGTACTTTGGCACTTCTGGGCTCCACATGCTCCAAAGAGCACATACAGCCATACAGGGTCAAAGAGCTCTGGCTAGCCTTTCCCAGCCTTGCATCCCCTCTGCTGCCCTCCCCACTGTCCCGAATTTCTATCCGTGTCCCCTGGCTGCCGTCCTGCCCATTGCCCCATGTCTCGACCCATGTCTCCCTGCCTGATGCCCCACCCACCTGCCCCTTGTCTATCTCTCTCCTCCATCTGCTCTGCCACCTGCTGTGAGTCTGTGGCCTCTTCCTGCTAGCCAGCCCACCTGTTGGTTCCTGACTGCCCCTTCTGTTCTCTCCTCTCCCACTAGGTCATGGCCGAGATTGTTTTCAGGGCTGACTCATTTGCCTCCCTGTCTGGCAGTCACTGCCCTGGCTGGGCTCCACTGGGAAGCAACATCCACCCACGACTCTCCACCATCCCAGCACAGCCCACCCGTCCCCAGTTCTGCTCCCCACTGAACTTCCTGACACGGTGATTTGGTGCTGCCAGGAGAATCTACCACCTGCTCCAGGCTTGAGCTTCCCAGTCAGCTGTTTGTTCTCATCTGCTTAGAAGCCCGGGTTCTGCTCACAATGGAATTCTCTCCCATGTCACAGCGTGTAATCCCAACGTCAGGGCTATGGCCCAAGCCCAGAGTCTAAACCACTGCATATTGTAATGTCCTGTGAAAATAAGAAAAGAAGTAGAACTCTGAGAGGTTCAGGACACAAACCTGCCCGGCATGCCACAGTCCAGAGTTCCTAGAGCGGGACTTGACCTTTCCACGTTCAGTCAAAAAATGCCCAGAGAAAAAACACCAGTTGGCCAAGCTGTTGAAGAAGAAACTGGTTTGATGATCACACAGAAAGGCCAGAAAACAGGTTTAGAAAAAGAGAGAAACTACAACTGCAAAGTTTAATAATAAGCAAGACTGAGAAAGGAGCAATACATGTAAATAAGAGGAATTTAATTCAGGGGCTAAAATTATTTTAAAATAAAATATATTCATTTCAGGGGACTTCCCAGTTTCTAATGCCACTTAAAGCAAAAAAAAAAATGTATGAGAACATTGAATTTATTGATCTTATAATGCTAAATGATATGCCTATATTCCAGTTTAAATAAAACATGAAATCACTAGCACAGAAAGTAAACATATAATTTTATCTTCGTGATGTGGATTCTCCTTGGCTCATACTCAGATAAGTAGAAAACTTGCTGTTGTGCACCACAATTCTGGATGCTGCCATGAGCTTCTTCTTTGTGACTGGGGCTCAGCAGTAGTTACAACTACACAGGAATATCACAATGCAAACAGCCTCAAGGAGGTCATAAAGGTGTCTCCTATAGGTTGAATGAATGGCATGCTTCTCAGGAATCGCTGCACCTGCCAGCAAATTAAGTCACCTTAGCCCTCAGCTCAGTCATCTCACTGACTAATTATTTATGGGCTCAAAGAAGCCAAATGCAATCAATTACAAGAGAAAAAGAGAACAGGTTGGTTTCCCTCACACTAGATCAGAGAACCCAACACTTAGCATACAAATGTGTCACCATGCCCTGAAACAGCTAACCACTGGCTGTGTCACCACCACTGTGCGTAAGCAGTAGGCGTACAGCTGGGCGAAAGAATGCTCCAGAATCCATACAAAGGAGCCACAGCTGGAAAAGTCATTGAAACGTAATACCAATCCCAAAATAGCCATATTTTATTGTTGGAGACTTATAAATGGTTAAAGAAATGGAATCCACCTTCGGGAAATAATGTTTCTTTATGTCTCATCATATCCTATTTTCCCCCCTAAAGATTAAAATAAATAGTGCTGTGGTGGTAAATCATGTCTGTCGGCTTTGAGCAGTCCTGGGGTTCTCCTCTCCAGGCCATTGGAGCAGACAAATCATCCCCAGCCTGTGAAGGGGATGTCAGTCAACGGTCTTCAGAAAGGAAGCAGGAAAGATGGGGGTTAGGGCTGAGAAGCAATGGCAGCTCCCCAAAATGGGTCCATGGTGGTCTTAGGGGTGGAAGCCTGAGTTGTGGGTCTATGAGGGTTCAATGAGGATCTTTTTCTATTGGTCAGAGTCACACTGTCTGAACATGACCCCATGATCAGACTCAGGGACATCAGCTGTCTGTCTTAGGTAGACAAACTAGGAATTCTGCATCCTTATAAAATCATGGGTACCTCTTTTCTCTTAACTCTACCAAATGTTCCTCCATCATTTAAGAAATATAAATATATTTAAGACCGGGTGCAGTGATGCATGTCTATAATCCCAATGGCTTGGGAGGCTGAGGCAGGAGGATGGTGAGTTCAAAGCCAGCCTCAGCAATGGCAAGGCACTAAGCAACTCAGTGAGACCCTGTCTCTAAATAAAATACAAAAAAAAAAGGGCTGGGGATGTGACTCGGTAGTTGAGTGGCCCTGAGTTCAATCCCCATTATCCCCCCGCCAAAATAAAAGAAATATATAACTGAATTTATAATGAATGAATCAATCCATTGTTTCTTAGGTATATTCATTCAGCAATATTTACTGGGTTTCTGTCCCAAGCCATGCACTTGCCAGGGACTGGTACAAATACAGTGGACAAAAATGGGATCGGTCTCTTGCAATGGAACAGGGGACAAAAATACTCCCTTTAAAAAAAATGATTCAAATAATTGCTTGCTTATACCTGTTCTGAGTGTCCTGAGAAAAACAAAGAGTGCTATGAGAATAAACATAAACCGAAGTCTTCTCACTTGACTTGGGAGAACCTTGAATGGCTTCCCTAGATAGCAACTTTTAAACTAGCGCTTGGAACAAGAGGAAGAGGAGGTATCAGGGATGGTGGGGCGGGGGTGTGAGACAGGAAGTAAGAAAACATTCCAGATAGAGGCAGAAACCCTGTAAAGACCTAGAGTTGGGCCTGAGGCAAGCACAGAGCAAAGGCCAGTGTGCCTGGCAGGTCCATGTGACACAACTAGGAAGGGTCCCTGCCCAACTCACATTGTCCACACTGGGAATAGCACTGGTACAGCTTCTCCCTGCAGAAGAGTGCAGCCAGAATGGAATGAAAGATCAAAGGAAGGCAAAGATCAGATTAGGTGAAGCTTTGGGGGCTCATTAGGGAATGCATTTAGCTCCAAGGGAGAGGCATCTTAAATAGGAACTTATTTCTCAAAAATTAAATGTCAGTTGTTAGGCTGTTCAGAACTGGCTCAACAAAGTCCTTCAAAAAATCACTCTCTTTTTGCTTTCCCTGCTATCTTATTATTTTCATATGGACCCTTTTTCCATTGCACCAACGTGGCTTGTGCATCTCCAGGTGCTTCCTCGTTCCAGGCGAGTAAAATAGCTAAAGAAAATGCAGGAGGTTGGGTATCATACAGCCATGTCTACCTTGTTTTTCCTCAGGAAACCACAAGTTTTCTGGAGGCGGTAATCAGGGAAAGTGCCTGAGAAGAGAAGGGTTTGTGGATGGGTTTGAGTTGATCCATCAACAGCATCTGCCACATCCTCATTGGTCATGGTAGGGATCTGAAGATTTGAAGATCTCAATCCAGTCCTAGTAATTCAACTCTCAAGCAATCATACTAGTACAACATTTCTTGTGGCCCCAGATTCTACTTCTACTGAAGGGGTCTTTTCTTGACATCATACAGAAGGGCCCAAGTCTCCTTCTCCGTTGTGCCCCCAGCATCCAGTATGCAGCACCAGGCTGGATGTCACTTCCCAATACGTACCACATATGGTTCTAGGCGTAATGTGTTTATTGTTGAGTCATTCATCTAGGAACTGTTTGGGGGAGGCATAGCACTATCCATAAACAGTTCAAACTCACTCAACTCCTTCATACTGGCAGTCAACTGGTTAAGATTTCTCTCTGGAAATGGTGCTAGAGAGGTAAGAAACTTCCTCCTGCATCTTTAAGGATAGAATATGAATGAAGAACACATAAATTGTTTACTTTTTACCTCAAAAGAGATGTGAAAGAAAAAAAATAAGCTGACATTTCTGTTAAAGATGACATGTTTAATTTGTGAGGCTGATGAGCAGGGACATATTATATACTCATAATTATTTTTCCTCTTTTTTTGACATATAGCAGAATTTTAATTGATTTAGGCTAGGCATGTATTGTTTTGCACCCTGAGAATTATATTCTCTAATAAATAGAGGGAATATCAAATCCTTACCTCCTCCACTTGCTTCGAAACCCTTGATAGAACTGATAAATTTTCCCCTAAATGCAGACAAATCTCAGTTTCCACCTGTGAACATTCACGGAGCAATGATGGACAGCTCTCCTTGGCCATAAACCATAAGCCTGCACAAGAGAATAAGTGAAACTAACTGAATGGGAAGCACATATTTTTATTTTTAGTAGTCTATAAAATGGAAGTATTATGTGTCTTGAGAAAATATGAAATTATACCAGAGTAATGAAGTAGAAAGTCAGTCTCTAAACCGTTTGACCAACACACTTTACCATTCACCAGCTGGTTTTTCTGTTTCCAATAAGATAGCAATTAAATGCATGGTTCAGCTGAAAAAAAAAATATGCAAGTTGTGACTAAAATGAAAATTACAAATCTACGAAAAGCTGGAATAAAATCAGATAAAACAAACCATGAATTAGGTAAAAATGCTGAAACATCATGGTCAGAAATATCAACAAAGTAAACTTATGAAATAAGGGTTTTGGGTAACATTAGTTGCTTTGTACAAATAATTAAAAACAAACCAATTTCCCCACTCTGTATGGGGATAGTAATAGTAATGACAACCGTGAATACTAGATTTCTCCTTTCATCCATCCTCATAGTAATCCTATCATACATGCTAGTAACCATTATCTGAAACTTACACTCTCAGGTAACTTACAAGAAGTCATGTAGTTGGTAGAGAGGGGAACCATTCTTGAACATATTTCTTTCAACTCAACACTAGTGATATACTACAACTTCAAAGAAGAAATATTCCAGTTTTGTTTCTTATATTTTCATAGTTGATAAAATAGTAATAAGTGACAATATTAAACAAGTTTACAATAAAGAAGTGTGGTTATTTTTAATAAAAAAATAAGAATGCTGTGGTCATTATACATAACACCACATTTATGAAACTATCAGTGACATTTCAGGAAGAAAATTATTTCAGACTGCAATGACATCATGCATCAGCATTCTCTTTGATGCATGTCCCTTTACTGATCCAAATGTAAAAAGTAGAATCAAGTTTCAATTCTTCCTCAAGCTATCTCAATCCAACCTTACCATAAATATTCAATCTGTTGTAGGAATCTAATCCATCACAACTGGCACAAATGAATAATTATGAAGTCTAAAAATATGAGTTATTTTATAAAGAGACTTTAGCATATAAAACTTTGTTAAAGGAAAATGTGTGTGTGTATGTATGTATGTGTATATATGTGTGTGTGAGTGTGTGTATATGTACACATCTATATATGTATTGGTGGATTGGTTTTAGGTGAAGGGCCAATTTAACTTCAAATAAATATGGCTTAAACAGCTATTTTTCCAACCAGACTCAGAAAGTAAACCAATCCTACAATCCATTTCCACTTATCCCTCAGCTAATAATAATATTCAGAATGTTTTGATTAAAGGGGACTACATATCTTTTGAAGTCTGTCTCTCTTTAAAGACCAGTCATCCTATTGTAAGATCCAGCAGTTATTATGCCAAGAACATATAGATCTGATGTGGTATGACCTTGAATACTGGTAACAACCTTGGAGAACAAAGAATTCTCCAGTACATACATGTGTGTACATATAACATGCACACACATGCGTGCGCATGCACGCATGCACATACACACACAAACACTTCTTATAGAAGTGACTTCTATACGATTAAAGTAGTAGAAGTATCTTGTGCAAATTCTTGAAGCCAAAGAAATTCTAGTCCTAAAAAGATTTTCTAGAGATTTAAAGTCAGGGCTGGGGTTGTGGCTCAGTGGTAGAGTGCTCGCCTGGCATGCACGAGGCACTGGGTTTGATCCTCAGCATCACATAAATGTAAAATAAAGATATTGTGCCCATCTAAAAAAAAAAAACTAAAAAAAAAATTTAAAAAAGAGATGTAAAGTAAAAAAGATATGTCTAAAACACACTAGATATATAAAGACAGACTAATATTCCTGTTTAATTTTTGCAAAACAGAAAAGAAATGGATTTTTCCCTAAAAGTACATAGAAGAAAAAAAATGGTTGCAGATCTCTTCAACAAGAGAAACATATTGTGTGACTATCAGCAATATAGTAGTAAAATTGAAAACAAATGACAAATGCATTTCATTATTATTTGAATTGTCTATATCTAATGATCCAAACAATAATGTAAATTGCCGAATAACTTACAAATCATTTTCTCATGTCCACTCCATATGATAACATCTGCACAGCACAAAACTTAGGATGTAGGGAAAACACTGTCATAAGTTCCAGTCCTTAGTTGAGCATCTGAGGCTTGGGGAGAATGAGGTGGCATCCCTGACCAGAGAGCTTCATAATCCAATGTTCTTTCTGCTGTTCTACACGAAAGAAAGAAAGAAAAAGAAATTGACTTTCATGAAACTGAAAACCTCCAAGTTAGTTACATTTCCTGCTCCTCTAAAACAAAAATGAGAAAGTATTCCATCTGATACCATCAAAGACAATGAAAGAGCTGAAATAATGTGACTCAATTAAATCCCAGACATTTGCCTCAAGGAATAATGATTTGAAAGATTTTATAGTGATTGAGAATAAGGAATGCTAAAACACTCAAGGCCAAGGCAGACTCATTCACTGACCAAAAAGCTCAAGAGAGTCAAATTGATTCTGTCCAACAGACAGGTTCATTTCACTGCAATCAGCAACTGCCTTTTGCTTGCACTGTGCTTCTGTGTCTGGAATTCAAGTTCTAATTTGTTCTTTAGGTCTCTCAAACTTAATCTGATGTCTGGATTTTATTCCCAAATGTGTGAATTCTCCCTGAGGCTTTATAGAAACGCTTGCTTCCCATTTCCTTCCCTTTACCTCCTTTCATTCCTCCTCCTTCCTCATTCTTTTCTCTTTTCCATATACCAGATCCACTACAGGGCAGTAAAACAAAGCCAGGTTTTAAAGAAATGCCTTCTAGAAGAATCTGTTAGAGTCCAGTAATGCAAAATGTACTCACATGCCTTGTTCATACGTGAAACCCTGAACAGATTCTTTAGTCCACAGATACATTTACGATCCGAAACTTTTCCTATCACCAAACAATATCTACCCACATAAAAAACTTTCTAATCTTCTTCAGGAATGCATTTGACTAGATCAAATTTTCTAAAAAAACAACACAGGAGCCCTTGAGAAATGTCAACTTAATGTATTTAGTAACAAGTAATGATGACGATGATGGCGGTGCTGGACCTACCTACCTGAGGCTTTGCTAAGCACCTTTCATGTATTGGTGGGCTTAAGTTTCCACAAAGTCTCATAATATTGGCATAACTACAGCCCTCTTTTGATAGACAAGGAAAATGAAGTTATAAAAACCAAGTGACTTACCCAAGCTTATCTCATAAGGAGTGGTGCTGGAATTCATAGTCAATGGGTAGAAGATGTGGAGTAAAAATACAAGAAAAAGAAGCTAAAAAGAAAATTATCAGACTATGGTTGAGGGAAGATGCGTGCTAGTCATCATAATTCAGAAGTCAAGAACTCAAGTCCTCAATCTGCAAAGTATTAGCAAATTCGATGAGATTCAAATTCTTTACCATTAGAGCAAACAAGATCGTATTTTATTTTTTGTACTGCCTTTGGTCTTGTTTTTAGTGTCAGGGAAATACTAACTTCATAAAAATGAATTGAAAAGAGCTCCTTCTTTCATTCTCAGGAAAAGAATGTACAGAATTGGTGTTAATTATTTCTTGGTAGAATTTTGGTAGAATACTTAAAATCATTTGGGCCTACAGATATCTTAGGGAAAGATATTTAATTACAAATTGAATTTCATTGATAGTCTTGACACTAGTCAAAGTATTTCAAGTTGATTGATTGAGTTGTAGTAGTTTTTGCTACCACAACTTTTGCTTTTTTTTTTTAACCATTGAGTTTTTGCTTTTCAAGGAATTGGTACACTTCATTACATTGTCATTTTTTTTTTTATTTTTTTAATGACTTTAGGGTTTGTAGTTTTGACCATGTTTCATTGTCAGGAATAAAAATCAATATATGTAGTTTATGTCTCTGATCTTTTTCTTTGTCAGTCTTACTATAGATTTGTCAATTTTATTGACATTTTCAAAGAAAAAGTTTTTTTCATGTAATTGATTTTATCTATTCTTTTAAGTTCATTAATTTCTGTTGCTATTGCTATCATTTCTCTCTTTTCACATATTTTGAGTTTGCCTCTTCTTTTTCTCATGTATTAAAATGGAAATCTTAGATTATTAACTTAAGACTTTTACACTTTTCTAATGTAAGCATTCAGGGCTATAGATTTTCCTCTCACCATTGCTTTAGCTATGTCTAACAAATTTTAATACTTTGTACTTTCAAATATACTCAGTTCAATGTATTTTCTTTCAGAATAAATAAAAATTTATTGTCTAGTTTTCAAATATCAGGCAATTCCTTCTTATCTTTCTGTTATACATTTCTATTTTTCATTCCATATGGTTATAAACACATTCTGAATCACTGCAGCTTTTTCAAAAAATAACATTTTACCCATTTCCTAGAATATGATTTACTTTGGTAATGTCTCCATGGATGTTTGAAAAAATATGTATATTCTGCTTTTGTTTCATAAATATTAATTAGACCCTGTTGGTGGCTTATTTTGCATTTTTCTTTATCCTGATGACTTTCCATCTAAGTTGTTTTAGTCAATGTTAAGAGAAGGGTGTTGAAATCTCCAACTATAATTGTGGATTTAGCTATTTCTTCCTAGAGTTCTATCAGTTGTTGATTCTCTGTTGTTTGGTACACAGCGTGCATGTTTAAAATGGATGTCTTCTTGGGGTATTAACACTTCCATCATTAGAGGATAACAATCTCTACAACTGGTAATTTTCTTTACTTATAAGTTCACTTTATCAGATATTAATATAACCATTTCTCATTTATTTTGATTGATATTTTCCTGATATATCCTTTATATGATTTTACTTTCAATTTTCTATCTTGTACATTTGAAGTGAGGCTTTTGTGTATAATACACATTTGGGTCATATTTTTTGATCTGCCAGGCCCAATTCTGTCCTGTGTGTTTAAACAAATTATCTATATGTAACTATTGTTATACAAGTTAGGACTTAAGATTGACATTTTATGTTTTTGTTTGTTTGTTTGTTCTTTTTATTTCTGTTTTCTTTTTTTCTGTCTTCCTGGAAGTTATGTGAATATTCTTAAAAATGCATTTCTTTATCCATAGTGTTTTTGAACATATCTCTGCATATGGCCTTTTTATTGACTCTTTTGGTAACCCCTGGAATATATTGATGTCATCTTTTTCCCAGTTCATTGATATATAACTTCATTTCTCTTTACTTCATTTACTGTTCCCTATGCATAATTTTTTAACATATTTTCTGTACACAAATTTAGATTCACAACACACACAGTGTTAAAGTTTTAGATTCAATCCTCAAACATAATTTAGAAAACTCAAAATTAGAAGGAGAGTCTACTGATATTGAACAAATTAGCAAAGGTAAGACAATGGAGCAAACAGTCTTTTCAACAAATGGTGTTTATAAAACTATACCACTTTGCAAAAAAGAAAAAAAAACCTGAATCTAGACATTACACAACTAGAAAAATTACTCACAATGGATAATAGATCTAAATATAAACCACAGTAATATAAAGTTCCTAGAAGACAACATATAAGAAAATATTGGTGACTTTAGATTTAATGATAACATTTTAGATATGACATCAAAGGCATGATCCATTTAATAAAGAGTTAATAGGCTGTACTTCATTAAAATTAAAAATGTCTGCTCTGTGGAAGACACCATCAAAGGAATGAGAAAAGATTACACACACTGGGAACAAATGTTTGCAAAACATACATCTGATAAAGGACTATCACCCAAAGTATACTAGGAACCTTAAAATTTAACACTAAGAGAATGCACAACCTGATTTAAAAAGGTAAAATACCTAAACAGACATGCCACCAAAGAAGATGGCAAGAAAGTGCCTAAAAACATGCTTAATAGTAGGTCATTAAGAGGTTGTCAATTAAAACAACAATCAGGTACCACATCAAATGTATTCAAATGGAAAGATCCCAAATTCTAACAGTATCAAATGCTGGTGAGGATGTCAAACAATAGGAAATCTCATTCGTTGCTGTGAATGGAAAATGGGTTAGCCACTTTGGGGAAATTTGGAAATTTCTTACAAAAGTAAACATATTTTTACTATATGATCCAGAAATAGAATCCCTTTTTTATTTACCTAAAAAAAGTTTAAAACTGTGTTCACATAAAAACCTGCACATGGATATTTAGAGCAGTTTTATTTATAATTACCCAAACCTGGAAGCAACCAAGCTATCCTTCAATAAGGGTAGACAGAGAATTGTGTTGCATCCAGAGACTGGAATATTATTCCATGCTAAAGATAAATAAGCTATAAAGCCATGAAAAGACATGAAGAATCTTCAAGTGCATATTACTAAGTAAAAGAAGACAATCTGAAAAAAGTCTACATTCTACATGATTCCAGCTATATAATATTCTGGAAAAGTCAAATCTATGGAGAAAGTGTAAAGATCAGTGGGATTTGGAGGAAGGAAGGGATAAATAGGCAAAGCACAGATGTTTTTAGGACAATAAAACTATTCTGTATGATACTATCATGATGGATACATGACACTATTAAATGTGCCCAAACACATAGAATTTACAACACCAAAAATAACTCCAATGTAAACTAGGAACTCTGGGTGTCAAAGTGGGTTCATCAATTGAAACAAATGTAGCACCCTAGTGGAGAATGTAGATAGTAGGGAGGCTATGAATATGTTGTTGGAGACAGTGGATGTGGGAAATCTATTTACTTTCTATTCAACTTTGCTGTGAAACTAAAAATTGCTCTAAAAAAGAAAATCTTTAAAAATCAGTTCAGCATATCTGGGTGGGTCTATTTGGTGTCTCCTGGTGGCGGAAAGGTGATTATCAGGTTGTGGGATGTACAGCCTGCTTACTGTAGCTGGGTATCTCCAGATGATTATGCTAGCTCACTCCAGTGTCTCTCTGTGGGGAGGGAAGTCTCAGGCTCACTGAGGCAAAGAGGCTTCCCTGGTTCAGCACTTGGGATGGGATCCTCCTATCTAAAGGAATGAAGGACATTAGCAGAGTACTAGGGTCCCCCTCCAGCCACTCCACTCTCTGGGTGGGAAGGGAAGTGAAGGACCTGCAATCCCTAGCCACCCACTGATCCCCCTGTTAATGGTGCTGTTGAAGAGGCTTCATTTCCTCCAGGGGAGAAGGAGTCCATATGGAATGCCATCTGCTACAGGTTGAGAGTCAAGAACCCCCCTGGTCTGGGCTCTTTTGCCACTGGTTGGGGGAACTATACACATTCTGCTGAGTGCTTTTCTACAAGTTCAGGTTCTCAAACTTGTTTGCTTTTCTCATACTACCTTTCCTACTTTGGTTATTTTCAGGGTTTGTACTTGTGCTTATTGGGAAAGAAACCATTCTATGCCATCCTACTGGGACCAGAACCTTAAATATCTAAATTTTGAGCCTATAGATGTAAGGTAGATATTAAAGAAACCTGCTTTATATGATCACTGGCACATTCTTTATAATGTGCTATTTGAAAAACATACATGCCAATTTCCTTTGTGATTCCAGACATTCTTTGGCTCCTATTTTATTCATCTAGGAAATTAAGTCCAATAAATAAAAGGAATGAAAATATAACTGTTGTGGGTTTAATGAGATATGTTGGATTATTTCTCTTGTCCAAAGTAGTCGTCAGAATCAACATTGCTTTATTTGCTTAAAAAGCTTCTATGTGTCAGGGGTGAGTGAAGGACTTGAGTTTTTTTGGGAGGGTGGAATGGAGAAGGCAGACAGAGCAATGATGGTGGGGGAAGATCAAGAGTTTCCCCAACACAACATCAACAGTGCCTCCCAGGAATATGCCCAAATAGGACCCTTGGGCACCCCTGTATTTGAAATCAGACAGGAGCCTGAAGCCTTAATTAAGGAGAGAAGCCCTCAACTTTGATGCTAAAGGGCACATGAAAGCAGGACACGGATACAGATCTTGTATTTGGTCCTTCTAGTTTAAAATAACAGTAAAAGTCTATTTATTTTTAATGAGCATTTGCTAAGTTTATAATAAAATGATGCCCATAGTGCTCATCTTCACATATTTTATATTTTAAATTAGTTTTATGTAAGCTTTTTTTAAAAAATAAAATCTTTAATTGGGAAGAACAAGACACATAAACAAACATACATTAATAATAACTAGATTGCATAATGAGTTATTATATAGTGACCCCATCAAAACCACCACCAGGTCTGAAAGCTCTGGAAACTCTTGTATCCCTCCCTACCTCCTGAAGGACCCCATGTAGGGTCAAGGGTCCTGCTATTCCGTATAATTCTCACATACAAGTATGCATTTAAACATTTCATTTTATTTAGCTCATCTATGAACTTTATATAAATGAAGTCGTACAGCATGTGTTATTTTGTGCCATTTTTGGGGGGCTAAATATTTCCCTATGTATCCATATTGCTTGAACTGATCATCTAAATCTAGCACTTAGATAAAAAGGTCATGCCCACGAAGAAAAAGACTAGATCTGGGCAAAGGTGCGTTCGGGAGAATGGTAGCACTCATATAATTGTGCTAAAGATGTGATCCAAGGGAATAAAACTTATAAAAACTTAACTACATGAAAAAAATAATTTTATGAATCATCACTTGGGAGGCACCCACCAGAGTCAGACCTCATTTTCTCTAACTCTGTAGTGACTTGGTAGGATAGTCCCATTATCCACAAATTTTAGGGAAGAGGATGGAGGGCTATAGAAGCCAGGTCACTGGCTCAAGTCCCCACCCACGTGGGCACTGCAAAGACAAGTTCTTATCCACATAAACTATCATAAAGGCTATCCTTCAAGAACCAAAAAGCATGATAAAGGTGGTTTTGTTGCCAGAGGTCAACGGTAAAATGATGATCGATGATAAACAGAAACCAGAACTCAGCTCCTGTGTTAATTCAGTCTTTCCTGCCAAGCTAAATCATTTTAGAGAGAAAAGGCAAAACAAATACTGTTAAGAGGAAAACAAGGCCCAAGGAGATCAGATGAGAAAATTTGACTCGCTCCAATGCTTTCTTCAATGGAGTCTGAACCTCTTGTCCAAAGCAACTTGTACAACAAAATGGATACACTGTCACATGCGTGCTGAATTCAGGAGTGATCAGGATCCCCTGTGGGTCACTGTTGGAGCCTGGGGAGTGGAGAAAGGATAAGAAAACCAATACTGAGAGGAGAAAGGTGGGAAGTGAGTTTCCAGTATAACTACAGCCTCTATAACTTTCTATAGAAATTAAATGAGCTGGGCGTGGTGGTGCATGCCTGTAATCCCAGTGGCTTGGAAGGCTTAGGGAGGAGGACCACAAGTTCAAAGCCAGCTCAGCAATTTAGGGAAGCCCTAAGCGACTTATCAAGACCCTGTTTTAAAAAAAAAAATCAAAAAAGGGCTGGAGATGGGCACCCCTGGGTTCAAAAAGAGAGAGAAAGAGAGACATTTGAATAAGAGTTCAGAAATGACCTCTGACCTCTGAATGCTGCTTAGGAAGAAATGATGACCACTTGACCACAGATGTTATCATGGCTTTACTATGAATAAACTGTTATGAAGAGACTAACCTGACCTCCTTTTTTGCCGCTGTTGCTGGCTGGTAAATCAGGGGTGTGTAGCAAACATGTCTGGATTTCAACAGTGTGACCAGGAGTCTCATGTTATCTGTTTGGAAAGATGGTGAGATGTGAGTTGAAGAATGTGGGAGCCAAACAGTGATAAATAAGATCAAGGTCACTGTGAAGGGCAGTTTCAAGTGTGATCTCCGGGCCGTTCTCTGCTCTGACCCCGCACTGCACTTTCTTAAAAACCAGAGAAAGGGCTAGAAGAAAAACATATCAAACTGTTAGCTGATTAGAAGCTGGATTTGGTATAGGAAAACAAAGATACCAGAAATCTTCAAAAATCTGGAATGATGGACTTTTTATTTTTTAATTAAAGCTCAGTAGAGATTGTACAACACTTAGCATTTGGTTAAAAGTAAACAGAAAACAGATAACAGTTTTGTAAATAAGTTAATTGGAATGCAAGGACCAATTTAGATCTAAAGTAAAAATACAGAGATGGTTGAGTAGAAATTAAATGTTAATCAGCTTAGTTCATGTACTTCTTTCTTGGATAAGTCTAAGTCATATTTACTATTAAGAATTGATTCAGGAGCTGGGGTTGTGGTTCAGTGGTAGAGCACTCACTTAGCACATGCAAGACCCTGAGTTTGATCCTGAGCACCACATAAAAATACATAAATAAAATAAAGGTTAAAAAATAAAGAATGGATTCAGAATGCTTTTTTATTTTGTAAAACATTTCATGTTCTCCTGTTTGTAGTCTACTGGTCCTTTGCATTCTCACAAGACACCATCTCCAGTTGTAACATTGTAACCATATCCTACATATTCTTCCTAATGGGTTATGGATTTCCAAACATCGTATGAAGCGACAACTTCAAAACTGTCCTTGGATTGAGGTCTTGATTCCCATTTTGTAACTCTCTGTGCTCTCAGGAAAGTAGCTGCTCAACAAATAGTCTTTAAATTAGTGCTACTGTATAACAAAAGAAAAAATGTGACATTGGGCCAAATTGATAGAGATACAGTATCCACATATGGGATATTACTGTGAGTTAGGATTGGGGCACTGAACAGTGAAGGTAGTTCTCGGTTAGATATCATTGTGTAAACTGAAAATTGTGAGAGGAACAGCAGAAAGGACCCGAAGATTTGTCTGTTTTCTTGTTGCTGCTTTGTTTTGGATGGACAGTAGAAGACTTGAGAGCAGAGAAAAGTGAGGTGTAATATGATTTCCATGTGAACCAGTTGGAGGACTTTCATTTGTTGTGCCCTAATGGGAAAACCAAGTGAAAAACATATACACATAGATTTAAGTCTGACAAGGAAGAACTATCTAACAACTAGGAATGGACCAATGATAGAACATGGTGTCTCAGTAAACCATCATTCCGTTCTAGTGAAGATCTTCAAATAATTAGAATAACATACACAGTTGGCACTATCAATTAGACTAGGGCTTATTGTAAAACAAAGTCATATGACAGGCTTCCCCATAATCAACATCCCTCATAGAGCAATACAGATGTTTTAATATATGAACCTACAGCGATACTTCATTAGCACCCAAAGTCTGTAAATTATACACTGCACTTAATGCTATGAATTCTACATATTTTGACAAATGTTAAAGAAGTCTGTAGCTATAGTATTTTTTTTTCTTTGAATGCAATATCTGCATTTTCTTAGAATGCATAGCACTAAGTCCAGTGTAAATTACAGACTTTGGATGCTAACAAAGTCCCAACATCATTTGATGGAAAAGAAGCTTTTTATTCCATTATATTGTGTTTGTTCCTTTATCAAAGATCAGTTGGAACATTTATGTAGATCTATTTCTGGGCTCTCTAATATACTTTACATTTGTTTTCTAAACTTATTTTACTACCTACAGCTTCCAAGCTGATGCTGAAAATTCCTGGCAGCTGAAAAACACTGCCTCAGCCAAGTAATCAATGTAAATAAACATCCATAGTCATGCATCATGTTGATAGAATGTATCCTTGATATGATATAATAAAACATCAGTTTACCTCCCTGAATTTTCTCCCAGTATCTGTCTAATCATGAGGAAAATATCAGACAACTGCCAGTTGAGCAGTATCATACAAAACTAATATCTGACCATTAGTACTGAAAATTGTCCATGTCATAAAAAATAAAGGATGTCAGTGAACGTGTCTGACTGTCTGGAATACAAAAAGGACATTAGGTAAAAATTAAGGAAATCTGAATCTACTATGACTTCAGTTTATCAACAATGGTTCATTAGTTTGTGACAAATGAACTAGATATAAGATGCCAATAATGAAGAAAATTATGTTAGTTTGAGAGGATATATTGAAACTCTTGGTACCATTTGCTCAAGTTCTTTGAAATATAAAACTATTCTAAGAAAGAGTCTATTAATTAAAAATAAAAAGGTCAGATCCCTGAGGTAATGGAACTGCTCAGTATCTTATCTATAGTGGTAAATACATGAAACTATAATGTGATAAAATTAAACGGGGCTAAATACACACACAACATACTCATGCACACAGGTCAGTACACTTAAAAGTAGAGAAATCGGAACAGAATGTGGATCATACCAATATCAAAATTTTGGTTGTAATATCACAAAACTATGGCTTTAAATTTTTTTGACCAAATATTATTTGCTGTGTATATTCTGTTGGTATAGAATATGATAAGATGAAATGCCTTGAATCTACATAGAAACAAAAAATATTAATGGAATTATTGCAATATAAAGAAACTACTTCCAATGTAAATATACTTTTTTATTTCTTTTCTTGTCATATTGAACTAGCTAGGAGTTTCAATATGATGCTGAAAAATAGTGGTGACTATTTCATATTCTTTTTCTATTCCAGGATCTTATCAGGGAACCATGTTACATTTAGTAGTCATATCTCCTTAGGCTCCCTAGAACTGTGATAATTTCTCAGACTTCCTTTATTTTTGATGAAATTGACAATTGTGAGTACTAATGGTGAGATATTCTTTACGTAGGATGCTGCTATATTTTCCTTAAATGGTCCAATTTAAGGAAATTGGGTAAAGGAACAGGACTGCATAGGAAGCTAGAATCATCTCACTAAAAGTTTGCATATTTTAAAAAGCAGTTTTCCTAAGGGCACGATTCCAGGAACAGAAAGGAAGAAAGAACTTTGAGCAAATTGGTGTTCTGCACTCAGTTTTATATGAACCAAAGAACATTCAAAACAGAAAATGATAGAACAAGTTCTAACATAGAGCAATAATAGCACGAAGAGTAGTGATATGAATAAAAAGCAAAAGTGTAAAGGCAAAAAAAAAAAAAAGGAAACAGATGTAAAAAGAAAAAAAATAATGCTTCTGTGGATAACCAATTGTGAGTATTTTTTGGAAGTTGAAATATCCCCTTAGAAGCATCCGTGTTCCAGGTGGGAGCTGTATTTTCCTTGGAAGCAGATTTTTTTATTTGTAACTATTTCGTTGATATTTCTGATCTTACACAGATACAAGGAATTTCATCTAATCATCAGGAACACTAACAGAAGACGCTCAACAAACAATGTTGGAGCAAACCACTGGAGAAATAATCATGAAATGTTTAAATACGTATCTCAAAAATTATTTGGTTGATTTCACAGTGGACATCTTAAAAATTATGACTAAAGCATTAAATCTCTTGTGGGACATAGACTTCGGCTTCCTCGATAAGCAAAATCAAGTTTCTGTGCCAGTGAAACAGCCAAAGAGTAATAAGATCACCAGCCCCGCCTCCCTTATGATCCATCTGGTATACCCAGACTATCTAGAAAGATAGTGCTGCCATCAAGGATGACCATGGTAGCCGTGGGAAGCACAGGTTGCAGGTTCACATCATCAGGAGGACGACAGAAAGAGTAGTACTCCTATAGTGGCAAGTATCAGACCTACACTTAGGCTTCCTCTCCCGGAAAGCATCAACAAGATTTATGTCACATAAAAGTTCGGATCAATAACCTGGAAAAGTGAGCCTCTGGACTTCTGTAGCACTTTGCCTCTGTGTCTGGGCTTTTCTCCTCCACCCTTTTTTTTTTTTCCTGCACCTGTATCCATATTGACACAGCATCTGCTCTGATCACATGATCCAGGTACAGGCTCATCAAGTTGAACAGATTGTATCTTCTCATCTGGCCTGGCATTTGTCTGTCATGCTGTGGCCAGGAACGTGATACCTATTTGACGAAAAACAGCCCTCACATATGTCGGGAGGAGGGAGGCCCTTTGTTCCACCAGGGTGCCCCTGCTGTTTGGAGTTCTCCAAAGGTTCAGAGATTCAGGCCACTATCTCACTGGCCCCTTCAAGACAAATGGTCAGATCACGAGACAGCAGGTGCTGCTCAGCTCAACATTTGTGTCTCACTGTTCACACACACACCTCTGCCTGTCACGTTGCCAAGTCAATCAAGGAGGCTGAGGAGTCCTGAGCACACCCACGTGTGTGCCTGTGTGTGCACATGCCCTGTGGTTTGGAGTGTGTGAGTGTATGCTCAGCTGATGTTTTCCATTTTGTCTGAATCCTTATCCTGAGATTTCTTGGCATTTTGGATGAGGTGGCCATTAATTAGCTCAGAGCAATGGCTATAATAAAGGACTGTGAAAGTCTTCACAGATGTGAAGTTTCTGAGTGTAGGAGAGATGGAACAAAAATTCTGTAGCCCAGAAGTGTACCAAACAATTGACTTTTTCCCTCTGAACAAATTTTCGTAGTGCTCAGGACTCTTAGGACAAGAAGAGTTGAGAAATTGTCAGAAAATTCTACTTATAACAAATACCCAAATGCATAAATTTATCTAAAAAAATGCTGTCATGTTTTTTAAAAGACACTATAATCATTATTGTCTCCTGATGGACTGGCTGTATCTGATGGACATATTCATGTTTTAAGGCCACCAAACAAAGTTTGGATGAGCTGACTGCACCCTCCTCATGTGAAGGTTTTTCTTTATCAACCATCTTCTGAGAAACACCTGTTGACCATGCCACCCTAATGAATTAGTTCTTTGAATTTTAAAAGTCCTTATATTTGCATCAGTCACTACTGACACCTAACAATGAGTGCCAAACTCTAGTCAGACTGAAGACTATTAATCCAAGGCTCCTTATTAGCAGACTGCAAGATCTAAAATTCAATTTCTTAAAAGAGTGATTGCGGAAATTTATCATTAAATTTGGTTTGATTTTTTTCAGTGTTTATTGAATTTAATAGGCAGTTCCAAGCCTTGTTGTCCTTCCTTAAGAACAAGAGTACACAGTGACTGTATTGGAGTTTTTCTTTAAGTTGTTAAGACTATTTTCATAACATATTGGCTGAGAAGGTCCCTTCCTGCTTTCTGTAGTGTCCCCATGTTTGAGGACTGGCAAGTCCCTGGAAGAGGTATGACTCCAATGACCCCAGCTTAGACCACTGAGGATGGAGAGAATGCAGAGATCCTAGTAGTGACTTGGAATGTGAGCAAGGTCATCACCGTAGTATCTTCAACTCTAAGACTCTATCGTCCTAAAATTAAGTGAACACTAGATGGGAAGAGTGGTCCATGCTTCAAGGACTTCTCCATTGTTTGGTGCCCTGAATACCATATGGGTGATGATTGCAGCCTCCCTATTTTCTATAATGCAGAACAAGAAAGTCTTTTTTATCTCTCTCTCTTTCCACATTTTTTAATTGGTGCATCATAGTTGTACATAATGATGATATTTGTTATTACATATCTGTATATGCACACAATATAACAAAATTATTTGGCCAATATCACTCTGCAGTAATTCTCCCCTCCCTCCTTACCTCCCACCTGGTACCTTTCCTCTACTGATAATCCTTTCATTTTCATGAGATCCTCACTCCCCCACCTTTCTTTTCCTTGTTCCTCTCTAGCTTCTGCATATGAAAAAATATATAACATTTGACCATCTGTGTTTGTCTTATTTTGCTTAACATAACTGTCTCTAGTCCCATCTATTTTTCTGCAAAAGATGAAACTTCATTTTTCTTATATACTACCTTACTTTACCTTCTCTTTTCTTTTCTTTTTTTTTTCTCTCTCTCTTTTCCTTCAGTATCATGCATTGAACACAGGGTCACTTAACCACTGAGTTATATCCCAGACCTTTTCTGTTGTTATTTTATTTTGAGACAGGGTCCCACTAAATCCTTATGGACTCTCTAAGTTGCTGAGATTTGTCTCCATCTTGGAATCCTCCTGCCTCATCCTCCCCAATCACTGGGATTAGAGGTGTGTGTCACTGAACCCAGCTACCTTTTCTTTGTCCATTCATCAGTTGATGGACACCTTAGGCTGGCTCCATACTTTGGCTATTGTGAATTATGCTACTGTAAAAATGTACCAGTGTAGTGTGATGACTTTAATTCTTTAGGATAAATACCAAGGAGTACTATAGCTGGGTCATATGGTGGTTCCAAGACTAGTCTTTTGAGGAACTCCATAATGATTTCTATAGCGGTTGTACTAACTTACAGTCCCACAAACAGTTTACAAATATTTCTTTTTTCCACATCCTCTAAAGCATTCATTTTTGTTTGCATTCTTGAAGACTGCCAGTCTTACTGATATGAGATGAAATCTCAGGGAAGTTTTGATTTGCATTTCCCTAGTTGCTAATGATGTTGAACATTTTTTTTCATATATTTGTTGGCCATTTGTATTTCTTCTTTTGAGAAGTATCTATTCAGTTCATTAGCCAACTTATTAATTGGGTTATTTGTTTGGCATTAAGTTTCAAGTTCTTTTTGCGTTCTATTCTTTAATCCTCTGTCAGAAGAATAGTTACCAAAGATTTTCTCTCATTCTGTAGGTTCACATTCTTAATTGTTTCTTTTGCTGTTTAGAAGCTTTTTAATTTGATGCCAGGACATTGATTAAATCTTGTCATTATACCATGAGCTTTAGGGATCCTATTGAGAAAGTTATTGCCTGTACCTTTTTGCTGATGTGTTAAACCTGTGTTTTCTTCTAAGAGTTGCATCATTTCTGATCTAATTATTAGGTCCTTGATCCATTTTGAGTTGATTTTTGTGCAAGGTGAGGGAACAGTCTTGACCTCTGAATCCTGACCCAAGTCCCCTCCTCCAGCCTGAAGGAAGGCATTATTATGCAGCCACCTGCCACTTTTGACCCTATCTATGAGTACTTTGCAGTTCGTTTGCCCTGGAGCTGCTCTTTCCATAATTAAAGCATGTTTTCATAGGGTCAGTTTCTGGAGAGATTGGAACTTGAACCAACAATTCAACCCTCATTTATTGCATTCTTTTTAATGTTCCAGCCACTGTGTTCAGCACAACATAGTATGAAAGATAAACTAACCGGGGCTCCTACCCTCAAATACCTCAGACAGTGGGGGTAACAAGTATAAGAAACTGTAATCAGGAGAAAACCAAGTGCCATGCAGAATGCAGAATGAATGAATACAAGACCCATTAACTGAAGGGGACGGGGAGAGTTTTGTGAAGTAGATAGGTGGCCTTTGAAAAATGGTAAGATTCCAACAATCAGGGAAAGGGGAGAAAGACTGGCCAATAACTAGAAAGAAAGTCGTGGGTGAAATGAATGAAGTCAGTCAAGAAAAAGAGGCAAGGACGCACAGCTGTGGCCCGAGTCCGCACAGAGTAAATTGAACCGTGGGTGGACTGCAAGTGAAGGTGCAGGAGGGTGGAGATGGACCTAGGGAACCTGGGCCCCCACGGGGACTGGTGTGGACTGCACTCCTTAGACAATGAAAAGTCACAGGCACAGGGAGATTCACAAGGGAGGGCCTTGCTGAGAGCACTCCCAGGGGATGTGAAAAACAGGCTTGGCAGGGGAGGAGACTGAACCAAGAATATTTGGCCACTGGGGCTGTTCCATTTTTGCGCAGCTCACTTACCTGCTTTCTCCTGCATCCCCTCTGGCCCTCTAACCAGCCTTCTAACCCATACCACTCTCCCTGAAGTAGGACATTAATCTTGCCTGAAGATATTTACTTTAAATAACAGACTTATTATGTTTATTGGTGCATTATAAATATATATCATATTGGAATTCATTATGCCATATTCACACATGTGCACAACATAATTCCATCAATCTCGTTCCCAAGTTCCTTCTCTTTCCCTCCCCTTATCCACTTGCTCTAGTGATCTCCCTATTATTATTATTATTATTATTATTATTATTATTTATTTTAAAGAGTGTATTATAGGAGTCATTGTGGTATATTCCTACATGGATGTAGCATAATCTGGCTGACTTCATTCCCTTCCCTTTTCCCTCTTTCTCTATCCCTTTCCTCTACTGTATTGGTCTCCCTTTTATTTACATGAGATATCCTTTTATATTCCTTTACCTTTCCTTCCCCCCTCCAATCTCCTTAGCTTCTACCTGTAAGATAAATCATAAAACATCTGACTCTTGACTTTTTGAGTCTGGTTTATTTCACTTAGCATGATGTTCTCCAGTTCTATCCATTTACCAGCAAATGACATAATTTCATTCTTTATCGCTGAGTAAAACTCCACTATGTATATTTATCATATTTTATTTATCCATACATCTGACAACAGACACCTAGACTGGCTCATAATTTGTTTTTTTGTGAATTGTGCTGCTATAAACATTGATCTGCATATAAAAGTGTAGTGTGCTGATTTTTGTTCTTCCAACAAGGAACTAAAATCCAGAATATATAAAAAGCTTGAAAAGCTTAATATAAAAAAAATCCCTTCAATCGATACATGAACAGATGAGCTAAACAGACATCTCCCAAACTAATAAATACAAATGATCAATGAGTATTTTTTAAAAAAAATTATCATCCTTAGCAATCAGGAAAATGCAAATCAAAATTATACTGAGATTTCATCTCACTTCAGGTAGAATCACAATCATCAAGAATGCAAAGAACAATAATTGTTGGTGAGAACTGGGGGGAAAAGGTATTGTTGGTGGGACTGCAAATTAGTATAAGGACCCTTTTGGGAAGCAATATGGAGATTCCTCAAAAGACTAGGAATGGAATTACCATATGACCCTGCTATCCGACTCCTTGGTTTTTATCTAAATGACAGACTCTTAGAGACTGAAAAGTCCTCAAGATCCAGAAACATGACTCGGCAGCAGGAAGACAGCAGCTGGACTGCAGTGGTGGGTGGCTCCACTTCAGGCATGACCGGAAGGGGCTTGGAGGACTTGGAGGAGAAGGAAGAGGAGAATAAGCACAAGATGCTTCCTACTCTGCACTCACTCCTCCCCAGGGAAGCCCCAAAGCACTGGAACTGGCCTCAGGACACAGTCCAGGCACCAACTTTTAAATCCCCTGATTAGTCATATCCTCTTCTCAGGCTTCAGTTCTGGAAGGCGGCTTCCAGAGCAGCCACGCAGGCCCATTCCACTCCCGTGAGCTTGTTCCTCTGCCCAGCACAGCAGGATGACTAAAGGACCCGTCTGCCCTAGCCTCAGCCACACCCGCCACATGGCTCCTTCCTTCCTTTCTTCCAGAGAGACACAAAGGCTCTCTGTATCCCAGGTCCTTTGCTCACATTGTTCCTTTTTAATTGCATTGTCTAAAGAGTCATCTAATTTTTGACCAGTGTCTATAACAAAAATGAAAGAAGGAAAAGGGTTGCCAACGACCAGAACTCAGAGCCAAATTCTTGGTCAGTATATTCTTCCTCAAACCATGAGAAAATGGAAAATGCTTTCAAAAATTCCTGTGGTCAGCTCCAGTGACCAGGGATTTAGGTACATCTTATTTTTCTGATGACAGAGTACAAAGTGACCAGCCAAGGACCCAGGGGGCACACGGATACTCAAATCTGTCTTCTCACAAAAGCTCAGGGGAACAAGCTTATGATTTTCTTTTTTTTTTAAGTGAAGAGAAATACACACAAGAAAAAGGAAAAAGTATTTATTCTTTCTACTGGCAAATGGAACTTCTTGGCTTCTTATTTTCCAGCCACAGTGTCTGTGTCAGGCTCCCTAAGGATCTGGGTCTGCCCACCCCTGGTCCTAAAGGAGTCCTATTACAAGAAGACAGGCTTCTCCTGCAGACCCCTGCATCATCAGAGAGAAAAATGGTCCCCTTCCCACTTGGGCTGTAGACAGCAAGAGCTGAAAAGGATGGGGGAGGGAGTATGATTCATTCCTAGCAGAAAAGTGACTCAAAAAGGAAATCGCCTAGTGCGTGGGGATGACACAGTTCACTGTAACCTGCTGTGACCAGGCCTGTCTGTCAGGCAGGCAGCTGTCTACCTTCGCCTCCTTGGACAGGAGTCAAGCAGACATGCCGGGCACACTCCGGGCTGCATCCACCACAGGGTGATTCACAGACGTTTCCTTGCTGAGCCTCCCCCATGACCACTCCCAGCCTCGGTGCCCTGGTGCTCCACACAAGAGCACAGCAACACTGGAAGGCAAAAAGAAACAATCCCCATGCAAAGACCTGACCCTTTGGGGCACAGGAAGGAGAGCCAGCAAAAGGGAGGGAGAGAGCCACATGTACTCAGAATTCCTAGAGTCTATGTTTTAACTTAGCCACAGTAAATGTTTCCTGTTTTACACTCTTGGCTCCAAATCACTTGCAAAAAAAAGAATTGCACTTTTATTTTGCAGTTTGTTTCCCTTCCTTCCTTTGTTCCTTTTTTATTTTTTTCCCTAAGATGAAGGGTCCTTTGCACCTTAAACCTTAAAAGGGACCAGGTAAATGAGTAAAACAAGGTGGTACCTGAACAATTTTGACCCTGCAAATTAAAGGTTCAGCCAGGCACAGTGGCACACACCTGTAGTCCCAGAGACTAGGGAGGCTGCAGCAGGAGAATCTCAAGTCTAAGGCCAGCCTGGACAACTTAGGGAGACCCTCAATATTAAAATAATAATAATAATAATAATAATAATGGCTGGGAATAAAGCTCGGCGGTAGAGCTCCAATCATCAGTACTGCAAAATAAATAGGTAGGTACATAGATGATACTTTATAGATATATAAGTAGGCTAATAATAAAAGATGAATGTTAGGCTGAGGTATATGAAATTGCTATTGTGGTAATCATAAATGAGTGATAAATCATAAAAATCATCATTGTATAGGGTTCAGTCTAACAGACACCATGAAAGGGAAGTAGTCAAAGCTTCTTCAAAAATTATTTGCTTTTCAATGAAACTTCGTTGGTATCTCACGAGTTTCTGCTTTAAATTGTCACAGGGGCTTGCCAACCTTTCTTCCTTGGTCAGTCCTAACCAACTGTTTCCTGCAGTGCCCAGGTATGGTGGAAGATCTTCTCCATCGTTTTGTGCACCCACACCATGACGATCCCATGGCTATGTAGGAAGATGGTGTTGACTTTTGGGGAAACCAGGGTCATGGAACTGGCAGAGAGTCTGTCACTACTACTGTCACCAGAGGAGCCCTGAAACTGGTCCCACATCTCATAAGAATGGCCACACCATCTCTCACCTACTGGCATACTTCAGGTGAAGCAGGTCATTTTCTTGCTAAGTCTAGTCAGTCATTCCTGAGACCCCTGGATCAGAATGGTGGGAACTAACCCCCCTGGGAAAGGGGAAGCCATGCCATTTTCCCAGGTAAAAATGACATCATGTGGTAAATACCTCCACTTTCTCTAAAGGATGTGAGAAAAGAACCTATCCCTCCACCTACACCTTTTTGTAACCCAGAATGAAACACCAGAGCTCTTTTAAAAAAGTAAGTTGTACTGGTCTTTCAGTTATTACAGCTTACCTTCCTCCCACCTTTCTTTTCTTTCTTTCTTTCTCTCTTTCTTTCTTTCTTTCTTTCTTTCTTTCTTTCTTTCTTTCTTTCTTTCTTTCTTTCTTTCTTCTCTCCCTTCCCTTTTCCCTCAACTTTCTCTCCTCCCTGTCTCCTTTTCTTCCTTTTTTACTTTCCATCAGTGAACATTTGTTGAATATTTACACTATACAAGGTCCTATGCTTTTCCAACAGAATAATAGTCTTATACTATCACAAGAAGCCTAGATCCTGCAAAGAGAGAATGAATTCCCCTCTACATGTAGCTCAGAGCTGCTTGTGCTATGTGCGTACAAAGGGAAGAACAATTATCTGTGCCTGAGAAGAGCAGTGGGTAAGGACAGAGCACATAGACAGTTCTCAGCCCACACAGAGTGAGTGCCCAGTAAAGATCATTTCAGTAAGTGAAGGAGTGAACTGGGTCTGATGTGAATGGGGAAAGGCTTGAGAATTTCCTATGAGTACGCACTGTTCTAGGTACTAAGCATAAAATAGTGAGTGAAACACATTGCTGCCTTCAGATTGAGTATGACAAACTTGATATCGTACTTGGAAAAATTATATATATATATATATATAATTATATATAAATTATATATATGTTTTTTGTTTGTTTTTTAGAGAAAGCTGGATAAGAAATCCTGACAACCGGAAACAGCTTGGGAACATGAAGTCCACAGAATATACACATTTGATAGGAAAACAATAAAAGTTGAAAAGTTTGGGAATCTAATGCAGTTTAAAGAAATAAAAATGAGAAATGATACTGTCCTTGAAACTTCTTTTGATCTTATTACAACCATTATCAACATTTCCAGATCTCTCAGTCATCACCGAAATAGGAAGCAGAAAATAAAGGAAATCAACCTGACATTTCAATTTGTCTCCCCTTCTGACAATTTACCTCTAACCTGCAACTCATAAATAGAGTAGACAATGGAAATGGGTCCTTGGGGGCTTGTAGCAGCAACTGGCTAGAAAGGGCCCTGTCCTGGAGAAGGATCTTTCCAGGTGACACACCCACCTGTCCTTGGGGCTTTGTTTACTCATTCTATTTCCTGTCCCAATGCCTGAAATATCTAGCCCCTCCAATTCCTAGTAGACATTTTAAAGAACAAACTTAGCAAATCCAGACTTCTAATACTGCATTGTTTTATTTTATTGAGGCAAAATAAATAGCGAGATGCAAAAACTATAAATATACAATTTGAAGTTTTGATAAATGAACATACCTGAAAAATAACTGTTCCAATCAAGATGCCAAATGTTATCAACATCACAGAGAAATCTAGTTGATATCATTCAGGAAGAGGCAACTGCTTTTCTGATCTGTACACCAAAGATTACTTTTGCCTATCCTCCAACTTCTTATAAGTAGAATTATAAAGTATATATTATTTAGGGTCTAACTTCTCTTCCTTAGCATAATGTGTTTGAAACTCATCTATGATGTCTCATTTATGATTTTTAAATTTTTAATAGTTCATTTTATGATGAATAATTTTTAATCATTATCTTTTTTAAGGATATTTGATTGGTTCCCACTTTTTTTGCTCTTATGAAAAACATCTTTATGGAAAGATGCCATAAATATTCTTATTCTTGTCTTTTAAAGTTTTCATTTACCTTGGGTAAATAAAATGGCTGAGTCCTGAAGAAACTACGTTATCTTTATAAGCAACTGTTGGATTGTTTTCTGAAGTGGTTGTACCATTTTATATTCCCTCCAGCAACGTTTAAGAGTTCCAGTTACTAAACATCCTTGACAACATCTGGTACTAACAGACTTTCTAATTTTGAGTTTGTTAATGGCTATAGAAGTGTATCTCCTTGTAATTTTGTTACATTTCTCTATGATTTTGAACGTTTTCATATTATTTGTTGAACATTCCTATCTTCTTTAGTGAAATGTCTGTTCAAGGTATTTTGCACATTTTTAATGATTATTTTTCGTATACATAATGTGACTATCCTGATAAAAATCCTTGCTGAAAAACACCTTATACATATTTTTCCAGTCCATGGTATGCAGTTGTATTTTTTCGGTTGTCTCTTTTGATAAGAAGTTTTAATTTTTATGAATCCCCATTTATTATCTTTTTTCTTAACACTTAGAACTTGTTCTAACCTAAGAAAACTCTGCCTACTTCTGTAGACTCTTAGTTTTTATAGTTAAGTCAATAATACAAGTTATTTTTCTGTGTTTGTAAATGATAAAGGTTGAGAGTCATTTTTTCCACATTTTCATGCAGCTGAACAGATGTTCAGCACTTTCTGATGACAAGACTTTCATCTCCCAGTTGAATGGCCTTGAGACTCCATCAAAATGAAGTGAGCATGTGCAGGTGGGTCTATTTCTGAACTTTCTGTTCCACTCTGTTGTTCTGTCTGTCTATTCTTAGATAAATAACACATGATAACACTATTATAATTAATGTAGATTAAGAAATTGATATTAGGTAGTTTGAGCCTTGTGATGCGTTCCTTTTTCTCACCTTTTCCCAACATAGTATTAATTTACTTAGGTGCTTTAACTTGCCCAAATATATTTTACAGGAAGTACTAATTGGGATTTTGGCTGGGCTTGTATTGAGTAGACCAATTTAGGAAGAAAAACACGATAACAATATTGTCCTCCAATCCATGAATATGGTTGTTACTCTCCATCTATTTAGCCTTCCTTAATTCTCTCAGGAGTGTTGGATAAATTTCAAAGCTGTGGTCTTATAGGTCTTTTCTTTAATTTGTTCTTCAGTATTTTATTTTTTGTGTGTGTGTGCTATTGTAGATGTGATATTTTTGTTTTGTTTTTCAATTCTTTACTAAGGGTGTATAGAAATAGAATTGATTTTGGTATATCATGCAACCTACAATCATGCTGAATTCAGTATGAAGTTCAGCAGTTGATTTAGCAATTCCATAGTACATCTATCTAAACCATCGTATCATGTTCAAATAAAATAATTTTACTTCTTTTCCTATCCTTATTTTTTTTAATGTATATTTTTTACCTTACTGCAATGCTTTAAACCTCCAGTAATATGTTGAATTTAGGTAAGGAGAGTAGATATTCTCATCTTGGTCTCAATCTTTGGAATAAAGAATAAAATATTTCACCATGACTATAACATAGGCTGCAATTTTTTAAAAAAATTGTTGTTCTTTATAGATGAAGGAAATTCCCTTTTACTCCTAGTATGTTACAAATATTTTTTTATCCTAAATGGACGTTGAAGTTTATTGAGTGATTTTTCTCTATCTACAGCCATGATTAGTTAATATTCTTCATTTATTCTGTTACAACAGTAAATTACACCTTTTGGTACTTTAAAATCAAACTGGTTTTGCATTTCTAGGATAAACCCTACTTGGTCATGACATACTTTCCTGTTTGTGTATTACTGGGTTCATTTTTCTAATATTTTGTTTAGAATCATTGTATTTATATTTTTGAGAGACATTGATCTGTAATTTTCTTTTCTTTACATTAGTAGAAATAGAACTCTCAATAGCACACATTGGGCTTTTTAAAAATTAGAATTTAAAAAATTTTAGCAAAAAAATACTTTAATTAAGTTACTTAAGAATTTGATGTAATTTTTTTCCTCATGTAACATAAATTTCATATTGCCAAATGCTTCAGTTATCAATAAGAGAAAGCATTCGATTATTTTTTTGTGTGTGTGAGGGAGAACAAGAAACATTACTGGGTCACAAGAATATTTTTCCAAGACATACGCTATGAGTGTTCATTTGGTCACAGTCATTAAAAAGAAAAGTAAATAGAAGTCACTTCATAAGCCACTAAGAAGTGTCTATTTTTCCTGTAGAATAAGTCAATCTTGTAAGTCAGTCTGTGGTCCCCTCCTACCAAATAACACCTTGCTGTCTTCTAAATCTAATAGGCTGTATATGTGGGAATGTGAGATTGTACAAGATGAAGAGGATGAATCAGAAATACTGCCCTCTGGGTCCCCTGGGTTTTCTCCCTGGGTCTCCCCCAACATAAGCTTATTTATAGGATGAGATGAAGGTACGGCTGATGGCCACAATCCGGTAGCATATTTACTCTGGTTTGAGATGAGGGCCTGAATTTTAAGAACAGACTGTGTTTTGAACTTTTTGTGTAGTATTTATGTGATGTTGCCCATACCTATGTCATGAATATTCAATACCATGGCATGTGGAAGGATGTAGCAAAAACAAGGGATACTCAGAAAGTAGTTTTTCCATCACACAATAAATTGTTGCCTAATTTGACTTAGGAAATGAGGAATATTTAAGGGAAATCATATGAACAAAATAGGAGCATAAAGTTCCAACAGGATTTAGGGAGACTTGAAGAAGAATTTTCAGATGAAGACTGATCCTGATCTTATCGTTGAGCATGGAGGGTCTAAGAAATGCCTGTTCTTTACCTATGCAACAGGCTTTATCCTCACAATCACTCAGCATGGTAGTTATCAATTGCCACTCAGGAAGAAGTTCAGGCCAACAGGTTCTAAATAGGGTTACCAAGGTGTCAATGCTAGGGAGTAAGGGAGTCAGGATTTAAGCAGATGCAGTTGTAAGTTTATCATCTTTCCTCTTTATCACATTTTTTTTTACAATGAGCTCTCAGAAATCAACTAGAGAAACTTAACCATTCGTAGACACTCAAACTCATCAATTGCATTCCTTATGGTGGATAAAGAACTGTGTAGATCCCTCAGCCTGAGCTTGGTTTCAAATACATCATTCAGTAGTGTTGGAGAATCTGGAAAGAGTAGTATAAATATGAAAAACTTTTCAATCTTAATGCTACCCCCAGGTGCTGGACTTGGACCCACACAAAAATTCAACATATAATCTTATCACTAATAAGATGGTTTTCAGAACAGGTAGGAATAAAGGGCAGATTTCTGGGGGTCTACTTACCTACTTTGATATGAACGCACACAATTTTATTTTTGTCACAGTACAAAGATGACATTTTTACTATTATTACTTTGTCCAAGGAATGAAGCAACTTAAGGCAATTAATGCTCATCATTAATTGCTCAGGGTGAGCAGAAGCAAGTTGACATCTAACCAGAGAAGAAATAGTTAACAAGGATACTTTCTTCAACAGGCATGAGCAGGCGGCAGGCTATGCATTGAATGGTCTAGCTCTTATTTATTTATTTACTATTAGTTGCTCAAGACAATACAATGATCTTGACATATCATACATTTGATTCAAATAGGGTATGAATTCTCATTTTTCCACGTGTACAGTTTGCAGGATCACATTGGTTATACAGCCACGTATATACATACAGCAATACTAGTGTCTGTTGTATTCTGCTGCCCTTCCTATAACAAGCTCTCATGGTCTAGCTCTTTTTGAGGATCTGCAACTTCGGGAACATCAGAAGTCATCCGACTGGGCACCAGTCTTACCTTTTCATCGTGGGCATTGCAAATGGTGAAGGACAAGGAGAACAACTGTCAATGAGGATATGGTAACCATGATGGAGGGTTTAAGCATCCCAAGAGGTGGTCTTTAGATAGTGTCAGGAGCTCTACAAGGGACCTGTTTGAGTAGGTTAGAGACAAGAGCTACTATAATTATAATGTTATAATGTTTTTATTCATACATTCATTTTTATGTAAGTGTTTAACACTGTGATTAGAGCTAGAGAGAAAACTAGTAAACAAATCACCCCTGCCTCCATGGAAGGTACTCTTATTCAAGCAATAAAAATCTGTGTATAATAATGAAACCTGATCGGGACTAGAGGGAAGAGCAAAGTGTCCTATGAAAGTATAACAAGAGCTTCTGCATAACCCAGGTGATCTGAAAAGATGACAGATTGAATACAAAGTGTGAGGAAGCAGAAGGTGACAACGTTACTGCTGGTTTTCTGAGAACACTGTGGGTAGACAGCAGACCACACACTGAGATGCAGGGGCCTGACAACAACCAGTCCCAAAGTTTACAAATGAAACGAAAGCAGAGCAAAATGGTCCCTCATTCATTCAGGAAATACTTAATTCATGCGTGGAAGGTCCTAAGCACTTTGCCAGATAAGATTTCAATGTCAGACCTCTTCTAATTCATGTTTTAGATTCCCTTTTCTGCAAAATTTTTAGATTTCAAAAAAGTTGCCCATTTGTAAAAATGACACCAGGAAAGCAGTTACATTGTTCTTTCTAAGTTTCTGTGCATTGAGCCAAATCTCATTAGAGTGCTTTAAAGTATGAGCACAGGAATAGGCTCCTAAAAAAACAGATCCATTTCTTGTTTGCTTGCTTTTTAGCTTTCTTTCCTTGGAAGTGTTTTATACTTTCTGTTTTGCTTTGTTTCACATTAAAAAGAAGCTGTTCGGCACATGTATCACTTAGAGGCTGCTGGCTGTATTTCTTGGGTAATGGAGAGTCTCTATTTTTTTTTATTTATTTTTTATTTTTTTTACCCTATGAGAATTTCTGTGAAATTCCAGACCCTTGAAAATCACTTTAATAAGTGGAATGTTTTTTCTTCCTTCAAATATACCCCTTAGATGTTTATTCTAGCATAAAAGCTTTCCTACGTTATCAAATAAACACTATAGGATAATTTCAATTGAGAATAGAAATGCTTATGCTCCATCTCAACCTCACCAATGATTGTATTTATTCATTCAATAAATACTCCTTAAGTGATCTCTATACTGTGAACCAGTCCCTCTTTGGTAACTTAGCTAAGTGCCTTCCTTTCATTGTCTTCAATTTGCTAATGTGATTAGAAAGATTTTATACTCCATAATCACACCTGTGCAGACATTAACTACATTTTCATTAATATCCATACATATACTGTATAAAGTTTTCAGTACAAGTTTATATAAGAGATTTAAGATATAAGAATAATAATATAACATCTCTTTGGCATGTTATGTAATAAATTGCCTCATGAGACATTACCTCTGAATTAAATCTATAATATTAAAAAAATAAGGGAAAAAGCAAAGTAAATATCAGACCACACTTTTTTTTTTTCTTGGCATATGTTCAATGGTTTCACAGAATTGAAATGGTTGCAGGACTAATCAACTTGGAGTCCCATGTCTATTGTAGGTGCTGACAGATGCCAGGGGTGAGCCTCAGTTTCTCAGTCATCAACACTGGTTTTGTTTATGTTTATGTCCTTTCTGAAGCTTTGGCCAAGAGGCCAGTCCTATAAGAACCGAGAAGCAGTATTTAACATAACTGGGCATAAACAGCCATGTTATTAAGATCTTTGTACCTGTAGCATAGTGATTGCTGAGTCCCCTTAAAAATACTTGCTGGGGCTGTGTAGTAATGAAAATAGTATTATGAAACAAACAGAATTATACAGGCCCATGATAGGTGACAAACAGATAGAAAAAAGTGACCAAATGGAATAAATTAGCTTCCCTGTTGAATCCCACCATATAACCAGAGCCCTATCTCTATGCAAGTTAATCCATTATTGATGCTCTCCCCATCAGAGCCCTGTGCATGAGCTTTTCTCCATAGCTATTGAAACGATTTTCTTGTCTAGAAAAGTTATGAGAAGATTTGAACAGTTTGGCTTAGTGACTTCAAAAAATGAAGCGTTCAGCAAGGTATAAAGAGCTTTGAGAGACTCCTCATTGCAGTATTTTACTGAAGACAAATATTCAGCTCTGTGTTTTGTAGGCTATTTTATCAGATCTGCAGATTTTTCAGATTTTATTTGCAGAAAATAACAGGTTCCAAAAGATAAGCACTCTGCTTTGAGTAGGAGCATAACACGGTGACGTTAGATAAATTTGTATGCTTAACTTTTTTCCCTGAGAGTGTCCATCTGCGACATGTTAGAAATATCCGAGAGACAACAAGCCAAGACTGCAAAAAGTTTATAAAATTTGAGTTAGAAGGAAAATTATAATGCATTGGTTTTTAAAATTAGTCACCAGGCACCATAGGTCTATGGGACTGGAACACAGGCTGCATGCTATATAGGCCATGCAAACATCATGTCATGACCATTCTAAAGTCACTTTAAAAGGAAAAAAAAGTTCCCTGGAAGTGAGATGACATCAAGGAATGAATATGATGCACTTTCTTTTCTCTTTCCACCCGCTAAAGCAGAAGAGTGACTAAATTTCCTTAAAGCTAGTGAACTATTGTAAATCATTTTGATCAAAAATCATTTTAATTACTCGGGTAGCAAAAAGACCAGAATAATCTTTCAGTTCCATCCATTTTTTTTTAACCTCCGTTAATTCTACTAGGTTCTTGTTCCAAAGTTATGCGCTAACAGTATCTTTCTGGGACAAGAAAAGAGACTAAGAGACTTAGCTTTTTAAATTTTTTTTTATCTCCATCAAAAAGAAAAACCTATTTGAGAGTATTCATAAATAAGAAAAATGCCTACAGCTATCTTTTGAAAAACAGGATAGCATACTGGCAATAATGAACTTGAACACAGAGCAAGTTTTAACTGTGTGTGTGTGTGTGTGTGTGTGTGTGTGTGTTGCTGAGGATTTAACGCAGGGCACTCTACCAGGGAGCTAAACCCCATCCCCTGCAGACTGCACTTTAATCCAGGGCTCACAGTGTTTGCCTTCGCGGTGGTTTTAACGCTGGATCCTCTCATCAGTGGAGTACACTGTTTTACTTAAGACAATCCACACCAGCTGCTTTCACGTGTGCACATGTCCTTTGCCTTTTAACTTTTCAAGTGCATATTTTCAAAGATGATGATCCTTTAAAAGTAGGCGAGCAATTATGAAACAGGATGGATGGTCAAAAGCAACAGTGACTTGGAAAAGAGCTGCCGCATGAAAAGCAATGCAGGGTTCTTGCAGGCTGACAACATAAACAGAGCCACAGAGTAAGTCTTTGGATGCTGCTAAACTCTAAACACGTTGTCTATGTCTATCTGGTAAATCAGTAAGGACTTCACTGTCGGGGGCCGCCCTGAACAGGAGCTATGTTCACACCTTTAAGTCCTGAGTAAAGGGGTACCAGACTGGTATTGCACCCTGCAATGCAAGTGGACTTTACCTCTGTTCTGATAAGAAAGGTGTAGCTCTCGGAGTGGGCATCACCTGATGGGATTGAATTACACCCACCTGTTTGTTGTAATCCTACCCTTTTGCCCTTTTTTTGGATAGAATGTTCCATGGATTAGCTCCCCCCATTAATAAAACCCGGGTTCGAGGTGTGCTTCCTCTCTTTCTTGCCTGTCTTGCTTCCTTTGTGAGAGCTGGGTCAGAGGGGCCGTCACAGAAACCAAAGAAAAAGGTATTTTCTCTGTGTGTCATTAATTCGTGCCAGCCCAGTTCTCCTGGAATGACCCTGACTGGTTGAGCTGTGTGTCACGACACTTCATTATATTCTTTTGCACTTTCTGAAGACTAATTGCCTCAGATTTAGGGGCGGGGGGGACAGTATTTCAGAGATTACTTAGCCTTTTTGGCAAAAGAATAGTCTTTTTATAAGTGGAAGTTTGTCAAGTGAGAACTCTGCAACTCAATGCATAATTCAACATGTAATACCACGTGCAATTTCACTGCAGGCCCTGATATACTAAGTATTACTATGATTACATCATATCATTGTGAAAGAATGAGAAATCATAAGCATGAAATAAATTGGCTCCCCCACTGTAACAGAACTCAGTAGGCAAATCTTTAACTGTCCATTTCCTGTTTGGCTGAAGTGTTTCCCCCCTCATGTTGGAAAGTCCTTTGGATCACATAGTCCCCAGAGAGCAGTTTTGCATTCTACTCATGCCATAGGTCCTCTTTGCTATTTAGCCTTTGAAGGACAAACGCCATGGCTTAGGAACAGCTTATGTTCAATTCAGTCCACAACAGCAAACATGGATTGAGCTCTACTAGATCACAGGAACTATATTTACAGGTGAGTTGGGCCTGGGGAGGTTGATGGACTTGGAGATCAAACACAAGAACCTGAGAGCTGTCACCACCAAGATGAAGAGGGGAATCCCAAAGACATCTATTTATCTTCAGAGGCATCTCGCTGGATGCTGCTCTCTTTTCCTGCACCTCAGGAAGCTGGTACTTTCCTCAAACTCTAGAACAGTGAGTGTCCATTCCTGTGGCCACCAGCATGGTCTGTCCCCTCCCAGACTGCTCAGGCTCTGCAAAAATCCTATATTTCCTCATCAATCCTCCCTAGAAAATCACAACAGTACACTGAGAGCCTGACTGACAGAGGTGAGTACACTCACCTGACTGGATCTGATCCCAGCAAGGAAGCATATTATCTCATTATTCCAAAGGGGTATTTGAATTTTAAGAAAAGAGATGAGTAGGATAAGCAACCAGTAACTCCAATAGGATAAAAAAAAAACATTTCTCTGCCTGCTTATGTGATCTGGGGCTGTCCCCACTTCTCTAAGTGCTGGGACTTAATTCAGCACCTTCCCCAGCAAGTCCACATATAACCTTAGGAGGCTTGTCCACAGGGTGAGGAAATGGTCCAGATGGTTGCCTATGGAGTGTGGTGCTGGGCAGCTGAATCATGCTGACAGCCAGGGGACCTGACAGGTTCATGCCAGACTGCACAGGTGACAGCATCTTCTCAACTCTCTCCCCCTTATTACAATTTATTACAGGATTGAGCAACCAAAAAGAAAACCCCTTCCTGATGCAGGAGAAACTGTTCTGTGGGTGGTGATGGAAATTACGGGGGATATAGTAGTCCTGTTACTGCACTGAGTGTGGACACCTCTACCCTGCCCTCAGGGGACAGGTAGGGAATAAACCCACGAAGTAAATTTACAAAGTTCTGGGTGGCAGAGGAGAACTCTTCAACAAAGCATGGCACAAATCCCTAAACTTTTTACTGCCCCAAACCACCAGCAGGCTACGGAATAACCCCAAAAGTTAAGACTTGGAATAGTTTTCAGGAGTGGCCACATTTCACAAAGCAGTTCAAAATTTTTTATTGAACTGATTGCCTTATACAAAAATAAACACATCAACGCTATGGTTATGCATGAAGGCTTTTATTTCATGTTTCCCTTATTGGAGACTGGATTCTCGGCCCACACCCTTTGTGGTTGAACAGGAGGAACAGTTATACATAATTTCCATTTTGTAGTCCCCCCAAAAACTAAATGTGAATTTTCCAATATTTCATCCACTGTAGAGTAGAAAAACGTATATAGGAGTGCCAGGCATTTAAACGCTACCAAAGGATTCCATGCCCAATGGCAACTACTTAGCTGTTACTAAAATAAAGAGCATCCCATACTATTTTAAAGACTAACTGTGGCTATTTCTAGTAACCTACCCTAAGCACAGAAGCCATTAAGAATTAAGCAGTGGCAATCAGTATGATTCAATTATGTTGATCCAATGACATCCACTGACTGTCCCATGAGACAGACTTTTCAGGTGACAATGGAGTATGTTTTGAAGTTTTTTGGAAACAAATGTAAACAAAAAATGGCAAAATAACACCAGAGTTTTTCCCATCCCTTTCTGTACTCTTGTCATCCAAGCCCAAGAGACAAAGTGCATCAGAAAAAAAAAAGTACAGATGATTGAAAGTGGTGGGAACTTGGCCTCGAGGAAGAAGGACATGGACAAAGGTATTTAACACAAAGCTTGAAAACTGTGTGAGGCAATGCATTTGGTAATTAGCTATATTAACCATGTTGCACATGACAAAATAATATGTTATCTGCCAACGTTTATGGCAGATATATGTATGTTTATTTATATATGTATGTATGCATATGTATATAAATAAATATATAGAGAGTAATTACATAGATATAGATGTATTTTTTTAAATAAAAGCAAACAAGAGTGAGAGATCATGGAAGAAGTGGAAAGGGAATGAATCTTCCTGACGGGTGGTATTGGTGAGGTGTCCCGCTATTTCTAATGCTCATCTGTCCCTTCCTGTCCCTCGATTTGGCTCTGTCCACAGAAGATAAAGCACCCCAAGAAAACAGAAACACAATAAAGGAAGAAAAAATTAGGATAGCTAAAAGATATGCCACATATTTTAGCAGAGGTTTATAGCCTATTTTGTCAAGTGCTTTTTTTTTGGTCTAGAATATTGACTCTTAGATTCTCAATATTGCTCATACCCCTTTCCATGTTTAAATCAGGTTTTGAAATAGAACGGAAATAACTCACAAAAGACAAACAACTCACATGCTGGTTTTAAGACAAGGTACCCACAAAAAGCAATTATGTGTAGAGACATGTTATTAACAAAATAGAAAATTCTGTTTACTAATAATAAATCATTCCAACTTTTTGAACCATCAGGCTTTATATATGACAAACTGTAAAATTAAAGAAGACCTGGTAAATTTAATCCACCAACTAAAACACATTGTAATAAAATAAATATTGCATCCAAATACTTAAAAGTGACAGAGCCAGAATTTCAATCTACTCTGACTCCAGATTCTTACTTGTTGGGATAGAACATGTTTGAAGAAATTGATCTTTTCCAATTAAAGTTTTTTAATTGAGAATTTTTTTCACTGGTGAATTTCTCTAGAGCCCCTACCAACTCAGTCCCCATACCCCAATTCTCAACCCCCCACCCTCCAAGCATTAAGAACCTGTGTCTTTACACTGTGCTCCTGGGTGTGAAATGCTTTTGAGGGCTCACTTGAGCATATGCACCTCCCAATCACTCAAGTAACAAATGTACACACAGTGCTCCAAGATGAAATGAAACTGAATTAAAGATGTTTTCAATGCTCAGTGTAAGCTTTGCACACTGCCTATATTGTTTTTATAAAATTTGCAAGTTTACAGTGGGGGCTGCAAATTTGGGATGCTTCTTGCATAACTATTTTGCCCACTGTTTTCAAATAGGAAAAATAGTTTCTCTGAAAGTTAGTAATAAATTACTGGTTAAAAACAAGTTGTGTACAAGAATTTGGACTAGCTGTAATGCTATTGAATAGCTTTGGTATACAATTCAATATTTTGTATGAATTGATTAATTAGCTGCTGTGGACTGCAATGACAATAGGCACAATGGAAAATGGTTGGTGACTTTCAAGTCTAGTCAATGACAAATAAGGGTGGCAAAAGAGAACCAAATATGGGAAGTAAAATACCTAAGAGGACCTCAAAAAAAAAAAGGTGTGCAATGAAGTTTTGCAAAATAAAATTCCTGCAGATTATCCGCCTGGGCCATTTTGAAATAAAACATAGGAAGGATGAGAAAAGATTTGTAGGTGTGCAAAGATTGAATGAATGGCTCCATATTGCTGAAAATATATTCAAAATTCAAACCTGGTTAAAGTGAATTTGTAGGATTGTCCAAACTAATTTGCTGTACAGCTATTAAGGAGGAAATGAATAAATGTATAAAGAGCTCATCAAAGCCTCTACAATGGCCCTTGAAATAAGTATAGCAGTTGATCTGATTGCTATACAGATGCAATTACAGTTATTTTTGATGATATAATGAATAGTCCAATAAATTACAGTACCTACTGTGTTAGTTGAAGTTTAAGGCAATGTGATGTCTTTACAGTTTGAAAGAACTCAAATAGACCTCTTCTTTCTGGCATTGTTATACAAATGCAGACAAACATAAATATATATTATTTTGCTAAATTTTTGACACATAAACCATAGAAGAAATTGATTTTTCCCTTTTCTCCATATTTTCATTGGTGATAGAAGACATAGTTTTAAGGGATTACACTAATTTTTAAAACTTCATGGCTAAATTGGCAACAATGTCATGTCTAATGGGATAAAAGCTATAGCAGGAAGAGACCTAGTAGTTATGGGTCCCATAAAATCTCTAGAGGAAATTGACTTCCCTGTATATAAAAAGATATTTAAACACCAACTGTTAAAATGATGGCATCTTTCAAAACACTATTAAATAGTGCCATACAAATTGTCACTTTTATTAGCTGAGGTCTTTAAATTTCATACTTTTCATTTTGTAATGACTTTGTCAGTAAAATGAGTTTTTCTGCAAAAAAAAAAAAAGTTTGAAATCATTGTTAAATGCTGGAAGTTTTATGATGTCTATGCTAAACTATCACTGAAAGCATTTCGTTGGGAAGGTAAGCAAAAATGATATTTTTTAAAAAATAGAGCTGACTGTGTAACAATTATTTATTCTGGACCAGACAACCATGCTAAAACTTTGTGCTGGTGATTTCATTCAGGATTATCCAGAGACTGATTAGGTAGGATTAATTTCCTTTCCCATTTTAAGGATGAAGGTACTGAGGCTTGATGGCTTCAACAACCTTATCCAGGAGGTTGAGCCAGAAAGAATAAGGGGGGGCTCAGCAAGAGTCCCTTTGTAATTCCTGTCTTAGCCCATGAGCTCTGAAGTCCTTTGGGGTCCTGGTCCCATGCTTTCCACAGTGGGGGCTGAGAGACTAGGGATTGCTCTATGTCACCTTATCCATAAAGAGTGCCAAATGTTATTTGTTAACCAGTCATAAATCACCAAGATCTGTGAATCAGAAAGCATTCAGTTCTGCCCATGATAAAATCACTCTCCTCTGGTGTGCTTCAGTGTGATTTCTTAAGTAAAGAAGAAAAGGTAGGTCAACAACTGTCTGGAGAGCATGAATGGTCTTGCAAGAGTGATTTGCATATTAAAACCATGCATCTATTTGTGTCAGCAGAAAAACTGGCTGCACACACAGGTGGAAACCCTGGATCAGGCCAGGGATGAGGATAAGCACTATGATGCCCGAGAATGAGCAGATGATCTCCTTCAGCAGGATTTGTCAGAGGACAGTCACCTGGCTTTGTTTTTTAGCTTAATTGTTTTCATTGGTGCAGAATACAGGATAATTATTGTAATAGTGGAATTCATAGTTACATATTTGTACATGCACACAATATAACAATATAATTTGGCCGATTTCCCTGCTTATGTTACCTGGGCTCTGTTGCATTTTGTAGTACAAGTTATTTAGGTATGCCATCCCTACTGCACATGCAATATGGATGTTGTCATGAAGCACAGGTACAGTAGAACTGACAATTTCTTTAGTCCACTATTATTTTACACATATGGTAACAAGCATAAACACCTTGTTATCTTGAGAGGTGAAAGCTGTAAAGAAGTTCAGTAAGGGAAGGTGGATCTATAGATGTTAGTCCATTAATGGCTCAGACACCAAGTTCATGTTTGACTTCATGTGATTACATAATAGCACATGGATCATGTTTTTATTCATAAAAGGGAATTATTATCATTTTATAGGTCGACCAAAAATCATTTTTCCAATCTTAAACATATCACAAAGTATTAACATACATGACCTAGACCTCCACTTAAATAACAATCTCTGACCCTTGAAGAGTGTCCTTGTATAAAATTGGTTTCATGCTCCTATTCTGAAGTGCCTATTTTCCCTTTAGTACTTCTTAAGAATTATCTTCTAAGAAGTCCCTTCCTGATAACATAGATCTTTCTTATTTAAATAACTAGTGTATTGATAAGAACTAATAAAGCAAAGGATAAAAGGTAACCATTTGTAACTGAAGGAGGAAGCAAGATTGCCTGACTGGTATTTTGAAATTAGAAATAAGTTTTGATCTAAGAACCACCCAATGACAGTGCACCCAACGCCAGTAAACAAGCATTTATGTTTCGGAGTCTGTAATTGGTTAAAAATATTCTCCTACCATAAAATAAACTTCAGAGAAACACACTGAGCTTTCTCATGAATTAGTCCTAATGCCAAGTTCCAGAAGCTGTGAAATAAAAAATAAATAAATAAAATTAAGTAAACACACAATTTTGATGAGCAATCTGTAACAACTTTTCCTTGTATGAAAAGCTCTCAGAAAGAAGCAAACCTGAAATTTATGTAATGTATTCAACCTATGGGTAGTGCTAAGGTATTTTTAAGAAAGAGTTACAGAGAATTGTGACTGAATTCAATTAGAGAGTCTCCAGGGCCATCCGTTTTATCACTTCCTCACATATAGGCTCAGCAGCACACGCGCACGCGCACACACACACACACACACACACACACACAAACACTGGCTTTATGAAGGTGGATCCTTGACACACATCCTATGTATTTTTTAAAAACTATGTACATTGATGAGAATTTAAAAGTCTCTCCCCTGCTTCTCTTGTTTTTCCAGCTCGGATGCATGCTTTAAATATACAATCGGCACTATTTAGTCTAGGCTGGCAGAGATACCCATGGGATTGGAGGCGCTGCCTGTAAACCAAAGATGGGGGAGCATTACAGATAAAATATGACTTGCCCTAGCCCTTTCCCATAACAGATGCTAAAGCCAAACCAAAACTGCTTTGAAGAGCATAATAAGAAAAAAAAAAAACTGGGTTAACTTTGGGTTTTACTGCCTTTAAATAATCATTAATCTGCAATATCTGCACTTCTGAATCCTTATAATAGCTAGGTGCTGTAAGAAAAATGCCAGACTCACCAAAAGTTGGCCAGCAAACACTTATGGAGCACCTCCCCTATGCCACTTACAAACAATCCAACAGGCAGTTCCTTGGGGATCTCTGAAAGAGTCAATACTTCAAATCCTGGTTGCAACAAAATGGGAGTCAATACTTCAAATCCTGGTTGCTACCTAAATTTAAAAGGACAACATAAAGTAATGGATTTTTCCAGGTTCCTATGTCTTCAAGTTATCTTTCTCTTCTACAGAAAGCAATCCTTCAATTCAGCATACTCCTTTGAGTAATCTGTTACCACAGTTATAATTAGTTATTTGCCTGCCAAGGAATTCTGGTGTAGGAATCCATGGATGGTCAGGGCCCTCATCTATAAACCTCAAAGACAGTGAATGATCAAAAGACAGAACTGAAAACCATGCTTGTCTGCTGTCCAGAAGAGAAATGGAAAGTCAGTGTGGGGTGTGCACAAATGGGTAACTGCGAGCAGTGTGCAATGTTCACGCACAGGTTCCCTCACGTCTGTGTCAATTATGCCCAAACTATTCACAATAAAAATGATGATGCCTGGAAGTGGCCCAGAAATCCCAGAACCCTGCCCAACATTTGCTTCCCACCCACCCATTCTCAGAATCAGTAGTCACGCTGTCAAAAAGTCTTGCCTTTCATCAAAAATAATTACCAACTAAGTGAATTAGCTCATATTTATTTTAAAAGTTATTCAGATAGTGCAAACGTACAAAATAACCACAGTCAAGAAGGAGACATTTCCTGGGAAGGCAGGTGGTTCTGTTTTTTAAGTTCTCCCTTCAGATCCCAGCACTGCCCATTTCTGGCACAGTGACATGTGCAACCTTCTGTCTCTCCCATAAACTGTATATGCCACCTCCGTGGTCCATGAAGTTGTCCAGGGCTAATACAAAGCACCTAACATATCTGGTATGTAGCAGAGAACAGTATGTGTCATGGGCTCCATTGTCCTATGGAACCCACAGCCAGACACCACCTGTTTCAGGACCACTGGTCTAGTCAGCAATGGCAGGTGACCCAATTTTGGTCAACGAGGTGAAATTTGCTGGGACCAGCTTGTAAAAACTAGACAGAAACAAAAATGGCCCTCTTCTCCACTGGTATTAAAAGTTCAGAATATTTTCAGCAACACAATGTATTGTGTTTTGCTAATAGGAGCCATGTCCCTCTCCCCTGCTCCTGTCCTTAACTCCTGGAAAACATTAAGCTGTTCTCTATTACTATAATTTGTATTATTTCAATCATGTTGTATAAACATAATTATACATCGTGTATCCTTGAGAGACAGGCTTTTTCTTCATCTAGTCTATTTCTCTGGATATTTATAAGGATTATCGCTTGTATGAATAGGTTTATTCCTTTTTATTGCTGAATACAATTGCCTGCTGTGGATGTGCCACAGTTTGTTTAACCACTCACTTGTTGAAGGACATCTAGGCTGACTTCATATTTTGGCTATTATTATAAATATCCCATGAAAATTCCAGATAGGCTTTTGCATAAATGTAAGTTTTCATTTTTATGGGATAAAATGCCCTGGATTGCAATTTCTCATGTTTGTTGCATGCTTATTTTTGAAGAACCTGCCCAACTGTTTGCAAGAATAGTTTTGCCATGTATGTTTCTATCTGCCATATATGTGACCCAGTTTCACTGAATCTTCATCAGCATTTGATGTGGTCACTATTTATTATTTTAACCACCCTGATATATACCAAAGGAGATATATATATATATATATATATATATATATATATATATATATATATATATATATATATCTCCTTTGGTTGCAGTTTCTATTATATTGATTGTTAATAATGTTAAGAGCAGCTTTTCATGTATATATTTACCAGCTATATATTTCTAGTGAAATTACTGTACCTGGGGTTTTTTTGTCCATTTTCTAATAATTTGAAGTTTTGCTGTGGTGGACGTGGTGATACTGGTGGTGGTGGTGGTGGTGGTGGAATATTAAGACTTATACTTTATTTTAACTATTATATTTATTTTGGATATACAACAGTATAATCTTGTCTATAACTTTGAAATATATAACTATGCTGAGTCTTCCAATTCATGAACATGGTATGTCTCTCTTTTTGTTTAGCTCTTTGACTTCTTTTCTCAGCAATATGTAGCTTTCAATATGTAGTGTATGCTCTGCTTGTAGTTTTTTATATTTAAATTTTGTAGTCTACATGGTCACTGTAAAGAAATACAATTGATATTTTTATGTTGATCTTGTATCCTACAAACTTATTGAATTTTCCTACTTCTGAGAGTGCTTTCTTTAATTCCTTGAGATTTTTTAAGTAGAAAATTATGTCATCTGAATAAAAGGGAAACTTTTATGTTTTTCTTTCTGATATTTATGGCTTTTTTCTTCTCTTGCCTTATTTCAGCAATTAGACTTTCCAGTGCTCTGTTGAACAATATTGAGAACTGACATTCTTGACTTGTTCACAGAATTAAAGGAAAGTTCGGCTTGGGATGTGGCTCAGGCGGTAGCACGCTTGCCTGGCATGCGCAAGGTGCTGGGTTTGATCCTCAGCACCACATAAAAATAAAATAAAGATGTTGTGTCCACCAAAAACTAAAAAAATAAATATTAAAAACATTCTCTCTCTCTCTCTCTCTCTCTCTCTCTCTCTCTCTCTCTAAAAAAAGAATTAAAGGAAAGCAAGCTGTCTTTCACTACTAGTGTATGTTATCTGTAGAATTTGTATAGATTCTTCATTAGTTTCCATTATTTTCCTATTCTTCTGAGAGTGTTTAGCATAGACACTGTTAAATCTTATTAGATTATTTCTCTGCACCTTTTGATTTGATGGTGTGATTTTTCTTCTTTTGCCTCTTTATATGACATAGAACCTCAATCAATTTTCAAATATTGAAAAATCTCACCTATACACCAGGTTATATATTTCTGTTTGCTAATATTTTGTAAATGATTTTCAGTTAATTTTTATGAGTGGTACCTATTGTTTTCTTTAGTTGTACTGTTTTTTATAGTTTTGATTTCAGTAGAATGAATTAGGAAGGCCCTTTTTCTCTTTGCTCTTCTGGAATAGCTAGGTAGTTTACAATTTGTGTTCATTCTTCTTCAAAGATTTGAAGGTTTTCTCCATGGTAACCATGTGTGCATGAACACTTTCTTTGGGGAAGGTTTTCAATTACTAATTGAATTTCCTTAAGAGTTATAGAGCTATTCAGATTACATATTTCATTATGTGTGAATTGTGGTGCTTTTCAAGAAATTGGTATAGTTCACCTAAGCTGCAAAATTTATTTGTGTAGAATTGTTTGTGCTAACCTCTTATTATTTTGATATAGGCAGTGTCTACAGTAGGATTTTTCTGGCATGAATCTTAAAACTCCTCCAGTCTCTACCCATTATCCCATTTCAAAACTGCTTCATATTTTGGAATATTTGTTATAGTAGCATCCCACTTCTTGATATTCATTGCCCTAGTTTATTCTGGTAATTATATAGGAAAATTCCACAAACTGGGTGTCTTATATACAATGAAAATTTATTTCTCACAGTTCTGAAGGTTCAGAAATCTAAGAATAAGATGGCAGATTCAGCATCTAATGAGAGACAGCTTCCTAGCTATGTTCTTAATTGGTGGGAAGGGAGGGAATTCTCTGGGATCTCTTTTATAAGAATGCCGATACCAGTCATGAGGGCTCTGTATTAGATCTAATCACCTCTCAATATATGCACCTTCAATTGCCTTCACGTTCAGTTGCTTTCAACCTATGAATGGAGGTGTGCACAAATATTCAGACTATAGCACCAGGGAACTTACGTCTCGAGCCAGTTTGCCTTCTTCTTTCCACCTTTGAGAGTCTTCTTATGTTCACTTGACGTTCATTGCCTATTGTTTCTATGTGCATTAGAGACAGGAACAAGGAAAAGTGCATGTAAGCATCCCCCAGAGAGCAGAAGTTCTGCCATGTTAGTATCATCTTCTCTGTAGCCACAGAATGACTGAACAAAGAAGGCAACTTGTTCCTTGCCCTTCAAGTCGTAGAAGTACCCTGAAGCTATCTGTACAGCCAAGAGATCCTACCCAGGCATGGGACTCTGTTATGGTTTTGCTTTTTGATTGACTGTTTAGTTTGGATTGTTGTTTTATAAACAAGGATTATGGTATTTCTGAGAAGTAGGGACTTAAAATTTTCCCAGCCTTAGCGTGAATTCCCAGTTTTCTGAAAGAAACAGGAAGGCCTCAAACAAATATGATAATTCGATCCAGTTATTCTAAATAAATAAATGTAATTTATTGATTCACTGTAATGCAGTTCATTTATTCTAAACAAAATAAGCTATATAGATAATAAATAAATCGAATAATTAAGTGAGTTAAATATTCAACCAAGCTGTCCTAAATCTCTGGTCATCCACATGATCGATCAATCAATGCATATTCATGAACCTCAAGGCTCCTGTGCCCACCATGTGCCAACTTTCATGTCTCTGTTATCTTTGCGTAGGCATGCAGTTGCTGATATAAAAGCATTTTACTTTTAAATAAAATGTTATCAGTAGATAGTTCAGATGATTATCTCAAGGGAAAAAGTTATTTCAATAATATGAAGCTCTGCCCCTGATATTCAGGTTAGAGATGTTGGAGTCTGTTAGACATAGCGTTTCCTTAGAGTCAGTGTCTCAATCTGCAAAGGGTATTAAAGTGACCCAAGTTAGGGAAATATTTCAGTTTGATAAAGAAGTTTTTGATTTCCAAGGAGTTAGGCTTTGAAGAGGAGAACTTGTTGAAATGTAAGCACTTGAGGTCACCAGGATGAAGTCTCCCAAGAGGCTATCTACTGGATGGACAGGAAGGTCTCTGGATTCCTTATGCTGCATAACTACAGGGGCATCTTGGATAGAAGGCCTCCTAACCTTGACCCTGGGCTTCCCAGCAGGCAGAAAGTGTGCCTAGAAACTGAATCTACTCAGGGTTTTAACTGGAGGATGCTGCCAGCATTTGATCAAATACAGAGGAAGAGTTATGGGAGCCGGGCTGGACTTGGAATGATTTCTCTTCCTGGTCTTTCCTTCCCAGTGATCTGCTTCTTAGAGCCTCGAAGAACATCAGAATTCATCAAAATAAATGGTTCCTAAAACTTGCTGAAGTCAGAATCACACATGAAACTTTTAAAGAAACACACGCGTCCTAGGGTGCTTCCCCTACATGTTTATGAATCAGACTCTCCTGGGCAGGACTTGGAAGTCTCTATTTTTCCAAAGCTCTCCTAGGGGATTCTAATGATCCAGGGAAGATGTAGAAACTACAGGTGTCCCCTACCCCCCAGGGGCCTCCCTCTTTCAGGTAGTTCCCAAAATACCTGCAAGCAGAAGTTGCCTTGGACTCATGGCTTTCTTCCACCATTGCACCCTGCAATTCACAACACACAGTCTGTCAGGAGTTAACGGTCCTATTTCAGAACTTTCTCATCTGAGGAGGCAGAGGCAGTTAAAGATATAAGCATGCAGCTCTGCCTGAAGACAGTGGCCTCCTACAGTAGCATAAAGCATACTGAGACACCAGTGCACAACTCAGGAATCCATACTGTTTCCTGGATGGGTTAATTTAAATCTGAAATGCTCAGACAGAGCAGCCCTCATCAGCTGGGACATCAGGAGAATGCCCTGGTCACTCAGATAAGGCCCTGGGAGGAAAAGAAGGTGTGAAGCATGGTGAGAATTGCCCTCCCCACCGTCTGCACAGAGAATGAATGACAATGTCTACAGTTCACTGAGACTCCAGAAACCAGGGGCTGCTGGGAACATGTCTTTTAATCTGTGTCTGCTGCCCAGTAGAAAGATCCAGAGAAAAGTCTGCTTTACAAAGACCAAGTTGAATTTTTCCAATCAGGGATGTGCATGAAAGTTTCCCCCCACCTCCACCTCTTTTTTTTTTTTTTTTTTTTTTTTTTTCTATTCTATGGAAATTCTCCAGGTACTGGAAACGAGGATTC
>NW_026000093.1:1775437-1777157 GCF_001458135.2 Marmota marmota marmota | reverse complement strand
TTTTTTTTTTTTTTTTTTTTTTTTTCTCTTTCTGAATGCTATGGAAGAGTCTCCAGGGCACAGATCCTTTCCAAGCAAGAAAAAGAGAGTGTGTGCTATGGCCTTCCGAGCGAAGGCCTGTGGGTTTGGGCCAGGAACAGGAATTCCCCACACAGACACTGAGTCGGCCGCCTGAGACAGGGGCGGCAGCTCTACAGAAAGCCATTCTGTTCGTGGCCACCGAGGAACGCCTCACAGGGCACACACACAGCCGTGGAAAAAGGGATGTTTGAAAGGAGTGTTTTTTTTCCCTAGAATACACAGTGCTCTTATTTCCTTAGGGGTGCAATAAAAACTATCCATGAATAGATGGCCAAACGCAGCTAAGAGTCAGTGAGGATATTTATCTCCACGGGCTGGGGTTTGCTGGGATGGGTCGCTGGGACTGACTTTGAATACTCAATAAATCAAATTGAAAGATTAAAATAAGAAAGCATTTGCTTAACATGTTTGGAAGGAATCTTTTATGCTGCTATTTTTTCCCCTCTGCTCAGAGACTTCACTGGGCTTTTTGAATCCAATAGAAAAATGTAGATGTGTTTGAGGTGGGAGGTAGGAAAAAAATAAAAATGAAAAACGCGGTTCATATTTAGAGCTTTGGTTTACAAGAATTTTTGAGGTCAAAGAAAATCCAATTGCTAACTCTAAGTACATACGCTATATTAACTGTTAAAAAAAACAATAACAACAACAGAAAATAGTAACATTTCCTCAGGACACATGGATTCTTAACAAATGGATCTACTGCAATGCATCCTTTGGTTTTTATTTTATTAAAATATAAAGAATCCGTTTCTTGTGAAAAAAAAAAAGTAGGGAAACCCCCACCAATTAAAAAATATGAAATATATTTTTGAGCCCATGAGCAATATATTGAGAAGCCGTGAATAATCAGAAGTTGTAGCTCTCTGAGCACACATGGAGACATGGTCTCTGTCCTTCTTTCACAGCATAAGAATGCCTTATTTGTGTAGAACAGGAAGTCAAGCCAAACAAGAGGAGTAGGTCTTTCCAGCTCAGAAGCTGACTCTTCCTGATTTAGGCCTAACTCTCTTGGACACCCAGCAGACCATGGAACCTTTTCAAAAGGCCTGGCCACCTCCTCTGAATCCTGGAGCAACAACAGGCAGGTGCTGTTGCTATGGCTGGCCTCATCCACTTTCAGAATCTTGAGCTCACCTAAGCAGTGATTGTTCCTTAGACTGTAAAGGACCTAAGGCTCTGTTAAGAACCAAGTTGCGTGTCTTAAAAAAATCCATATGCTAAAACCTCAAGGTATGACTTTGTTTAGAGATAGTCTTTAATGGGGTATTTAAGGTAAATGAATGTCTTTATGGTAGGTCCTAATCCAATATGACTAATATCCATATTAGAAGAGATTAGGACATTAACATGTGGAGGGGAGACCATGTGAAGATGCAACAAGAAGACAGCTGTATATAAGCCAAGGAGCAAGAGCTTAGAAGGAATCAACCCTCCCAACACCTTGATCTTGAACTTCTAGCCCCTAAGCCTAGAGAAAATAAATTTCTGTTGTTTCATCCCTCTAGTCTTTGGTACTTTGTGATGCAGCCCTAGAAAACTAATGCATGCTTCTTCTAATGCCCCATGGCACATAATCCAGAGCTTATAACAAAGAGATCAGAAGTTAGAATATAAACACAGATGAATTTTTTTTTTT
>NW_026000093.1:1691473-1775213 GCF_001458135.2 Marmota marmota marmota | reverse complement strand
ATATATATATATATATAAAATTATTTTTCAGATACCTAGATTTTTCTGTTCACTTTGCAGAATGAAAGTTTTCTTTCTAATGCATATAATCAGAGAAACCAAATCTGTACCTCAGCCAAGAAATAAAGTAGTCTACAAACCAGACTCAGAGCTGGACCTGGTGCTCAAATAACAGTGTATATATGTCTGCTGAAAACACTCAGCAGAAAGCCCTGTGGAAACAGAACATTCTCTTTGCCCAAAAAGCTCTGTCCACATCCATCTTCCAAGGGAAATAGCTCTCTAGGGACTACAGGCTGATAAGAAATGGCAAGTGATAAATGAAGCCCTGGCGTCAAGGACGAATGGCCCCATAAGAATGAGAAAAACAAAAATTTTAATGGGGGTTATACAGGCTAATACATGTATTTCCAAAACACCATACACACACACACACAGATGCACACACATGCACACACACACATGCACACATGTGTACTTGCGAGTATAATGAACACCATACATGACCCAGAATTCATCATCAGCCAATTTGGAAGGGAAAACACAACCCCTCTAACTTTGAGCTCCACACTTTTCTATCTTGTAACTAAGCAATTCAACCTCTCTGAGCCTCAGTGTCCTAAAATGTAGGGCAGATAAAATAGTAGTGATGACTTTATAAGGTCCTCATGAGAATTCCTTTAATACAAAACAATCCTGACCACAGAACCCAGCAAACAAGTACTTACTAAATATAGTTTGCACTTAAGATTGAAGTGTGGATTGCCTTTTTTTTTTTCTTTTGGTGTCTACCCTCTATCTCTAACGTTTTACTTGTTAAAATTTGAACACCTGATTATGAATATTGGCAAATTCCAATGAGACAAGCTCAAAATTGGTTCTTCAGACAGTCTTGCCAAGTTACCTCAGCTGTGTTTTCAGATGCTCGCTCAACATTAGCAACCCCAACTTCAGGGAAGAAAGGGGAGGAACCTCCTTTCCTTCTAGTCTTGTGGTCCCTTTTCTCCCAGGCATCAATATCTGGGCACTAGTAAGAGTAAGAAACCAGGTCCCAGCGGTTCCAGAGATCTCCCTCCCACGCACGCAAGCCAGTGAATCCCCAGCATGAGGTGAAGAGTACCAGCCAAGTCTCCCCGCTGGAAAGGCACCAGCTGTTTTTGAAACAAAGCACTTCCTGGCGACCAAGAAAGTCCATATTAGTAAAAGTACAGGGAGCTGCCTCTTGGCTCTTCCTAGAGAAATCTCCCTCTCCTTGTTATTTTTAGGAGTTCCTTTCTCCCTGTAGAGAGGATTCCCTGGGTAATACCTCGAACCTCACACCTTCTGCTTCTTCTGGGACATGGGACATCTCCTGGCCACAGAGGGTCCCAGAGGAAGGCTGTGAGTACAAAGCCCAGCTCTGCCACACGTGCCTTCCTGGGAAAGTCACTTAATCTCTGGGCATCCATGTCCTCACTCTGAATTGCTGTTCTGAATGAAACCACACAGTGGATAAAAGGTCTTCCCGATTTCTGCAAAAAAAGTAAGCCCAAATGTAGATTATGTATTTGGTAGTAGCAGTAGTGTCCTGCTGGGTCATTACATTCCAGGACCCCAATGGATGCTTGAAACCACAGGTGGGTACTATATCCTAAATATACTGTTTTCGTCTTTGCATCCATGATGTAGTTTAATTTTTAAATTGAGACATCATAATATATTAACAACAATACTAATAAAGTAGAAGAGTTATAACAATATACTATAATAAAAGTCATATGACTGTAGTCTCCCTCTCCCTGAGTCTCTCTTTCTCCTTCTCCCCCTCTCACCCCACCCTCCCTTTCTTTCTCTCACAATATCTTGATTCCCTTCTGTATCTCTACTATATAGTGTTAAGGTGCTTTTTTAAGGTTACACTCAACCATGAGTAAATGAAAACTTGGAAAGTGAAACTGCAGATAAAGGGCTTACTCTCCACGACAGAATCATCCCTTCATATCCCAGGGGTTTGACTCCAGGACCCTCTATTAACACCCAAATCTGCAGATGCTCATGTCCCTCATATAAAACAGTGTAGGATTTCTATGTAACCTACATGTATCCTCTCACACACTTCATGTCATTTTTAGCTGGATTATTTCTACACAAACATCATGAAAATCTTATATAAATAGTTGGTTTACTGTCCTTTTAGAGAATAATAACAAGAAAGAAAAGTCTGTATGTGTTTAGTACAGATGTATTACTTTAAAATAATATTTTGAACTCATGGTTGGTTGACTCCATGAACAAGGCGCTTGCAGACACGGAGGAGGGCCAGTGGTCTTCACTGAGGCAATCTATTGCCAATAGTTTTGGAGATTCTCTAATATAATTTTCCAGAACCTGAAGAATGATGAAAACAGTGACAGAGTCTCAATAGGACCCAGCAGACCCATAGGCTTAGCTCCGGTTGTTCCTGGATTTTGTCATCCTAGTTTACTCTTGGAGCAGAAAGTCTATAAAGATGGCCATGGAGATTCCCCCCAGCCCCTCCAAAGTTGCCCTTCTTCCCAAAGAAGAAAGCAACTTCCCACCCCTGGCATCTGGGTTGGTCTTGGAACTTACTTTAAGAAGTAGAATGTGGGGCTTTGGGGACATGTGGCTTTCAGGAGCCAGCAGCGGCCACTTGGGCTCTTCCTAATATAGAGAAGCCTGAGCTGGCTTCTTTAAAGATGAGGCACGACCTGGTGAGAAAGACCACCCAACAGCCTGATCTAGCCCCTGGAGGAGCCACTCGGATCATCTCCCAGCTGTAGAACCATTGGTTCACCTGAGACCATCAGCACGGTCCAGGTGAAAGAAGTCCACATTGCCACCCCGTGGAACTGAAAGCTATAAAGGACTGTGACGTGAGCCACTAGATTCCGGGGTGGTTTGTTTTGTAGAGCTAGATCACTGACACTAATGTTGCTTTGGGTGCAATGACCTCCTTGTGGTTTCTCAAGCTTGATGAGCCTGACTCAGAGCCTTGCTCCCAGCTCCTCCTGCTCCCTCAAGTAACTTCTACTCATATGTATTCTATGATTAAATCCTTTGTGGGCCTAAGGAATTTGCTCAGACCTTTTTCCAGTGATCCCTAATCCCCGTCTTTACTACCTTATCCCAGGACACTTGTCACTTTACAGAATACATGTTATATTCTCTGGCTGTTTGCGGAAAGCCTCACACAGAAGACCTCCAAAAGGGAGGCTGCCATGGGTCTGGTCCTAGAATGCCACCTTCTACCATAAGCTACATTAGCTGAGTATTATGGTTCAGATCTGAGGTATCCCCAAAACCTCCTGTCAATGCAGGAATGTGCAGAGGAAAAATGATAGAATTGTGAAAGCTGTAACCTAACCAGTCCATCCTAGTTTGAATGGACTTACTGGGTAGTAACTATGAGCAGCTTTCCTTGTCCACCATGGTTTTCTACCTCACCTCAGTCCCAGAGCAATGGAGTTGATTGACTATGGACTGAACCTCTGAAACCATGTTCCCAAAATACACATTTTCTCCTATAAACTGGTCTTGTCTTTTAGTTTGGTCACAGCGACAAAAAGTCAACTAACATATTCAGGAAAACTTAGCTGCAATAACGAAGAGATTCAACAATAATCTAGTGACTTAACGTAGATTAATCATTTCTCTTGCATCCAAGGTGAATTTTACAAAGTGACAGGTAGCTCTGTTCACAAAAGCCTTTGGGGAAGGACTTAAAATCAGCATACTACAGCAATGCAGCCACTTCAATGTTTGCAGCAACTTAATTCCTAATAGCCAAGCCATGAAAATAACCAAGATGCTCTACAATAGATGAATGGATAAAGAAAACATGGTATATATACACAATAGAATATTACTCAGCCATAAAGAAGAATAAAATTATGGCATTTACCAGTAAATGGATGGATCTGGAAAATATCATGCTAAGTGAAATAATCCAGTCCCCCAAAATCCAAAAGCAGAATATTCTCTCTGATATGTGGATGCTAACCCACAACAAGGGAGGGTAAGATGAGAAGTTCATGGGACTAAACAAAGGGGAAAGAAGGGGGAATGGGAATAAAAGAGACAGTAGAATGAATTAGACACATCTTTCCTATCCTTTTATATGAGTATGTGACCAATGTAACTCCACATCATATACAACCACAACAATGGGATTAATTCTATGGATGTATGGCATGTCAAAAAACACTTTACTGTCATGCATATCAAGAAAGAACAAGCTAATTAAAAAATAAACAAGGGCTGGGGGCATAGCTCAGTAGTAGAGTATTCACCTAGGCTGCATAAGGTCCTGGTTTCAATCCCTAGCACCAAAAAATAAATAAACAAAGAAATAAATTTAAATTAAAGGAATTATAAACATCAACATCCAAAAACCTTTAAGGACCTGAGTTCCTCCATGTGACTCTTCACCATATCCTGTAAGGTTGAGACTTGGCAGAAAATCCCTTTTTCTTAGCTCATGAGAAGGTACAGGGAACTTGCTTGGATATCTTGAATCTCAGACTCACAAAAAAATCCTGCTCTTATGGCCAACCCTACCAACAAGGCAATATGAGGCCAGAATCTGGCTGGGCATCCATGTACCCAGTCACAAGCTCAGGAGCATGTGGAGGAAATCGGTTTTCAAGTAACAGCAGGAGACGTGGCCACAATTTCATCACAAATGGATAGCTTTCCCAGGAATAGTTCTATGGAACTTGTACCAAAAGAACTAGCATTGGAATTCATAATAAGCAGAGGAGATAAATGATGCTCATGCACCCTCTTTTCTGAGGTTCTTTGGGTTTAACTGCAAAGTGGATTAGCTAATGCGATCCACAAAAAATCTGCAGAGAGAAAAACAAGCATACAGACTTGCACAGGACAGAAATCAGGAAGACGGAGATATGAGGCACGGGAATATGCAGTGGATGAGGAACACTATTCCTGCTTCAAGTCCAACTATGCCACTGACTGATGGCTTGTGAACTAATTGATTCTGATCATTAGCTTCTTTTTCTAGAAAATCCCCCAAATAACTTTAGAAGGTATCTTTGGGAATTAAATTATGAATATGAAAGCAGACAAGAATTCCAAAGGCAGAATAAATATTGGATGTGATTTGAGCAGACAGGAAATGGCACTAAAATATGGCCCAACAACTCAGAGCTGGCTTGGGGATAGAGAGCTCTGGCCATGCCTAAACCATTGACTATGCAAAAATTAAACCTAAGTCTTGTTGTAAAGAAAAGGAAATAATAACAGCCTCACCAGAGCCAACCAGTGTGGAGACTCCCATCATGAAGAAATCATGGTTACCATTTCCCTTCAGAGGTTCATATTAAATAACAACTTTTCAGCAGAGTAACCTCAAGTGCTTCAAAATGCATCTGTTCATACAAAACTAATAATTCTACCACTAAGGCTGGCATTTATTTTCCAAATAAAGTCTTAGAGACGATTGTATGCAAAACCTAAAGTAGGGATTCTGTACATTTGTATTATTATAGGGCTTTTATAAGTCAGTTACCCTTTGTGTTGTATTTGTCTATGATACAGCACTTTCCAAATAAAAATAAGACTTGCCTATCTGGTATCTGGTCAAATTCCTATACAAGATGTATGTGGATATATACACACACATTGTGACAAAGACATTTTAAAACCTGAAATCCAGGACACAAAACACTGAGGATTCAATCAACATGAAAGACTTCTACAATACAAGCTCAAATTTCTTTTTAAACTCTGATCACTATAAAGTGAAAAAAATTAAGTTCCTAGACTGAATTTGAAATTATAGGATTCCCCAATTAGCTGACTCTAACATGGTTAGATTGTGAAGGCCCTAGTTAACAATGAGCCATTTAGTGTCCCCAAGTAGACATTATATTGAATCATTTTCTTTATATTAAGGGTGACTAGTCTCTTCTATTTCTATGGAAATTAGTAGTCCCATAAAAATTCCTAAATTTCTCAAGAAACCACACTTTCCACCTTCCATAGCTAGCTTTTCAAATGCTTCATCACCATCTGCAGAAATCAATCAATTAATTAATTAATGCCATAATAATTATAAAACAGCACTGCTTAATCAGTAGCTCCCTTAAGTAATCTTTTGCAGTTGTCTTGTTAACTATGCCATCTAAAATCAATATCAGTCATACTTTGTTTTATAGAGCCCTGGAGTGAGTGGTGCTCTTTCAAAGAAATCCAGAAAGACACATCTAATGTGCTGTTTCATTGACACAGAATGAATTGATTTACATTTTCCACACACTGGAGACTTTGGCAGAAATAGCAGAAACATCAACCTTTGTATGTTGTATTAGTCAATTGTTTTTTGTTTGTTTGTTTTTTTGGATGTGACCAAAAGTCCTGAAAGGAACAATTTCATAGGAGGAGAAAATTGATTTGGTACTCATGGTTTCAGAGGTCTGGGTCCTTGGATAGCTGACTTCATTCCTCAGGGCCTGAGCTGAGACAGAACATCATGGCAGAAGTGTGTGGTGGAGGAAAGCAACTGAGAGCATGGCATCAGGATGCAAAGAAAGAGCTCACCTCACCATGACAAATTTAAAACACAAAGTCATGCCCCAGTGACCCACCTCCTCCAGCTACAGCCTATCAGCCTACAGTTACCACCAAGTTAATCCCCATCAGAAGATCAATGTACGGATTAGGTTTAGTTTTTGTAACTTAATCATTTTTCCTCTGAGCTTTTCTTATATTTTTCTCCCAATAAGCTTGTTGGGGACACCTAATATCTGAACCATAAAAGCCCCCCAAAGTTTATTCCCATCTTGCAATTCAAAATGAATTTAGTCCATTTGAGGAGTCCCATAGTCTCAACAGTTTCAGGATTACCCAAAAGTCCAATTCCAGAGTCTCATCTGAGACTCAAGGCAAACTCTTAGCATGTGCACCAGTAAAATTCAAAAGCATGTTACACATATTCAAAGCATGTTACACATATACAAAGCATGTTATACATATACAGTATGTAAAGGTACATATTAAACATTTCTATGTGAAGAAATAGGGGCATAGAAAGAAGGAATGGGACCAAAGCAAGATGGAAATACAGATGAGCAAACAAACCCTATACTTCCATTCTGGCATCTGGAACCCATGGCATAGTGATACTCTCTCCAAAGGGCTTGGGTAGCTCTGCCCCTGTGGCTTCACTTGTTGCTGCCCAGATGGCCTCTCTCTTGGCTTGTATGTGCTTTATTCCTGCAGCTTTCCTCAGCAGACATTCCGTGGTACTGACATTTATTAATTTGGGGAGTCACCACTGCAGCTTTGACTTCCTTTTCACATCTGTACTCATTGCCCTATCAGCAGCAGCCAACAGGGGCTCTGACCTAATTGCACTTTGTCTGGTTTCCCAGGCCTTCCTTTAAAATCTCCATAGAACGCCCCCATGACCCTCTGACTCCAGCATCTTGCATTTTTGCAGAACCAGTACCACATGGTTGCTGCCAAGGTCTGCCACCATCTCAAGAAGTAGCCAGTCCTCCAGGGACCACAGCTACAGAAACTCTGAATGCCTGAGTGGTTGAGCAGGGTGAAACAACTTCCTATAACCCCCCCAACCCCCACCCACCTCCTTCTCCACCCCCACCCCTGCGGCAAGTAGGGTGACACACTGGTCTCTTCTTAAAACAATTGTTACTTTAAACCCTTGAGGGGGAGATGGGTGTGGTCTTGCCAATTCCTGAGATGCTCTCAAGCTATCTTTCCTATTGATGGGGTAAAGCGTTGGGTAAAGTATTCATCAGTGTCTCTTTAATGGCTGTATCTTTAATAACTGCAACTTCCTTAGCCCCAGTTTTGCTCCCACTTTTCAAATCCAAGTTTTTCGAATCTCTCCACTCTGTTTTCTGCTCCTTATTATCACAACAAACTTGGCTAGAAGATTCCAGCAGTATCCATGCCAACACCTGAAGCCTATGCTACTTTGAAATGTCCCCACTAGATTAATTAGCCCATCACTTTTAAATTCAGCCTCACAGAAAGTCCCAGGAACAGACAACACATAGACAACTTCTTAGCCAGAATGTAACATGAGTGACCTTCAGTCCAATTTCCAATAGTATCCTCCTTCTGGTCCTCCATCCTCACAAACCCTGTCTTTACTGTCCATAGCCCTGTGGGCATTCTGGTCTCCTAAGCTCCCACCGGGAGAGCTCTCATCCGTTAAGCTCTACTTACAGCATTCTAAAACTTCTCCAGGGTTCATCTCTAAACTTTCCAAAATTCTTCTCACAATTTTCAAAGAGTTCAAAAAGCTTCTGAACCACATGGTGAGGATAGTTAGAGCAATGACATCACTTCTGATTCCAACTTCTGCTTTAATCAGCTTTTTCACTACTCTGACCAAAATGCCTGACAAGACCAATAAGAGGAGCGAAAGTTTATTTGGGAGCTTACAGTTTCAGAGGTCTTTATATGTAGGTAGCCAACTCCATTGCTCTGGGCCCAGAGTGAGGTAGAACATCATAGTGGAAGAATTGTGCCAGAGGAAAGTGGCCTAGGGCAACCAGGAATCAGAGAAAGACTTTGTTCATCATATACAATATACCCAAAGGCATATCCCCAATGACCCCACCACCTTCAGCCACACCCTACCAGCTAGTTAATCCCTACCAGATAATTAATTACCGATTAGGTTAAGTCTCTCATAAACCAATCATTTTACCTATGAGTTTTCTTGCATTGTTTTACACATGAGCTTTTTGGGGACTCCTAATGTCTAAACCATAACATACAGTAACCCCTTGCCTACTGAGATGCTTGAATAATCATGGACCTGCAATCAGAGGTTTAATAAGACTGTTATATTTGCCAAACTAAAACCTGGACCTCAATCAGGAACTGATTCCACCAGGGATAAATGAAGAAGGAGGAAGATGTATTTGATTCTTACCAAGCTCTCCCAAAACAAACTAAGGTCATTGTGTGGCCCCTATAAAAATCAATACTTTATTAAAGTAAAGAATCTCTCGGATTTAAGTCTTCAAGTGTAGCTCAACTGTTTGTCCAGTGAAAGAGAACAGAAGATGAATAATGTTCTATCTGTTCATTATAAATTCAGTGGGGAATATAAGGTCCACTTGTCTAGAGGCTGAGTTGCCACCAAGGCTTAAAAAGAAGGATGTACAGTCATAAAACTGTAGGAATCTTATTATCCACAAGTTCAAACCCAACTTTGACCTGTTACATGATGTCATTTTAATGAAAAGCTCTTGTTGGAACTTTTTATTGTTTAACATGATGTATCTTTAGTACAGGACATGAAATCACTCTATGGAACACAATGAAGTTCCAGGTAGACAGATGCTCAAACACAATAGAAATGAGAAAAAAAAATAGAAAGCTGATTTCCAAAGTTTCAAAAACATCATCCAAAAGTATACTTAAATATGTTAAGTAACTCAAGAGAATTTTACTTGCATTTTGGAAACTTTAAGTTGTTTTTGTTATCGTATTAGTCAGCTTCCTGTCACTATAACAAATACTTAAGATGATGAATTTATAAAGAGAAAAGGTTTATTTTGGCTGAGTTTGGTAAGATTCTGTTCACAATCAGGCAAACCCTTTGCTTTTAAGTCTCTGGTAGGAGATAGCACATCATTCCAAGAATGTGAGGTATAGCAAAACCTGCTCACAACGTGACCAGGAACAAAATAAAGAAGACAAGGGACTGAGATTCCACTTTACCCTTCACAGGTACACCCTCAATGATAGAAAGACCTTTCATATGGTCCCTCAAGTCTCCACCACCTCCCAGTAATGTCAAGCTGAGGACTAATATATGGGCTTTGAGGGAACTTTCAAATTCAAACTATAGGAGCCAGGGAGAAAATATTCCTTCTGCTGTGACAGGGAGGAAGGAGGGATGTAGTCACTCAGGGAAGGAGGGAAAGAAGTAAAGACTTAGGAACTTTATGCAGAATGACCTCTACTTTTATTTAAAGTTGAAGGCCAGGCCCTGCTCTGAAGGATGTGACCCCTGTACAGTATTGCAAAGAACAAACAAAATACATCAATGGATTCCACAAATTAATGAAAGGAAGAACTGTCCCCCCACCCCACTGAGAAGTTATTAAATGAGGTGAAGTTTTGGTTGCTGTTGTTGCTGTTTTGCTGTGTTCTTAAATTATAAAGTGGATTTTAACGAATGTTCTCAAAATAACAGATGATCGGGTATGCAAAATAGCCGTGTCTATTATAGTCCCTTTAGACTGCTTTAACAAAATACCATAGACTGGATGGCTTGAACAACATTTATTACTCATAATTCGAGAGGGTGGGAAGTCCAAATCAAGGCTTCTGGAGGTTCCTGCTTCACAGAAGGCCATCTTCTTTCTGTTTTCACATAAGACAGTCAGATGAAGACATTCTCTGGTGTCAGTCTTATAAGGACATTAATCCCATTAGCAACAATTTCACCCACAATGAACTCCTCCAAAGGCCCGACCTCCAATCATTTCCAAAGGCTCCACCTTCTTCTAAAATCATAACATTGGGGTTTGGATATCAGCATATGAATTCAGGGGCGAATACTCAACCCATGTTATGATTTAGATATGTGGTGTCCCCCAAAAGCTCAGGTGTGAGACAGTGAAAGAAAGTTTACAGGTGAAATGAATGGGTCATGAGAGCCTTAAAGTAATCGGTGCATTAATCTATTTGAATGGATTGACTGGGTGTTAAGTGTAGGCAGGTAGGTTGTGGCTAGAGGAAGTGGGTCACTGAGGGGACATGCCTTTGGGGTTTGCGTTTTGTCCCTGGTGAGCTACAGCTGTCTCTTTTTCCTTGTTGCCATGTCCCAAACTGCTTTCTTCCTCTATGCCACCTTTCTCTCCTAAGGTTCTTCTGCCTTGTCTCAGGCCCAGAGCAATGGAGTTTGCCATCTGTCAAATGAGACCTCTGAAACTGTGAGGCTCGGATAAACTTTTCCTCCTCTAAAATTTTTCTTGTCAGATCTTTTGGCCACAGTTGCAATAAAGCTGGCTTTAAAAGTCCACTAGAGTGTTTTAAGACAAGTATTCTGCAAAAGTGGAAAAAAAGAGGATAGCAGCTTTGTGAGTTTATTTGCTTTCAGAATACCACGGGTCTTGTGCTAAGCACATGCCTGGTAATGTGGATTTATGGATTAAATCATTAGTTTGTATTTAAGCCAATCCTGACCAAAAGACAAGTGGGTCAAAATCAGTCCTTAACAGAGACCCTGAGTTGAGGGAAAACAACGAACAATCAAAGCACGAGCCAACAAGGACCCAAAGTCAGCACAGTCTGCTCACCCACTCCCAGCATGAGCTCACTGTCAACAACAAGAGTGAGATTAGCAGTGATCAGCCAAATCTGGGAGACACTGGCCAAAGGAAAATGTATTAGCAAGATTTTATGATTTATGGGGTTATAAATGAATCACTAAAGTGTGCAATGTGTTTTAAAACATAAACTAATGATCACATGATTGCTAAGATAATTGAAAATCAATGAGCAGAAATGAAAAAAATATTTACAATTTTTGAAAGGCATTTAGAGCTATGAACACTTAACATTGCTTTTCACAATTTTTTCATTATTTTAATGAGATACATTTGTAAGTCTTGCTTGAGTTGTAAACTTGTAAACAGGAGAGCCAAACAGCTTTGGGAAACAGCTTTTCTTTCCTGTCACTACAAAAGTCGTAGAAATAAGACATGTGAATTAATATGTCAATCATACACAAATCATTCATTTGTCAGAAATACTACTAGAAGACATGCATAAAATATCTCTGCTCATTAGAAAAATTAAAAGAAGGGGGAAATTCTATTACCCATTTGGAAGATTTGCTACATGAGTTTGCTTATATAAATATTTAGTAGTCGTCAGGATAAGTGATTTGAGACATACCACCCCAAATCCCTGTCATAAAGCCACAGAGATACATTTCTTCCTGCTTCAATGTCTTCTGCCCAGGAAGCTCTCCAACCAGCTTCCCCACAGAAAAGTGCAGACACCCGGTTTCTTAGCATCATGTTCCTGACCATGCAGCATCTTTAGCTTTCCTTGAATGGAGAAAAAGAACCTAGCAGAAGATAAGAGATGTTGTGCGGCCAGGCCTGGATATGGCTTATCTCATTTATGCCCATATTCCATCCACCAGAACACAGCTATGTTGCACTATTTCAATGCAAAGATGCTGAGAAGTGACCATGTGACTAGCAGGAAAGCCAAATGTCTTTCTTAATATTCCTCCTGGTCACATGGGCACCAAATATTTGCAACATGTCTATGCTTATGGTATTTGATCAATTCTGTTTCAGGATGGAGACTCTAAAGAACAGAAATGCTGTAATATTTGAGGAGATAAAAAGCTGATTACCCTGATTTGGACATCAGAACTTGTATACATGTGTCAAATGATAACAGTATGCTTACATAAATAAGTACAAATGATATGTATCTGTTAAACATAAAAGAAAAAGCAGACATGCCATAGAAGGTATAATTCTAATACAAAAGGAAATAGTAAATGCAAAAGAAGTCATTTTAGTGAAATACTGTGAAGATATAACCAGAATGAAGAGAAAACAAGACAAAAACCACTGGATAAGGCTGTAAGAGATAGTACCACACATAAAATCCATCTGTACATAATTTGTAGGCAAAGTTAAATTCAAAGTGAAAAAGTAAGTGATGCAGTTAGTTTTCTACAAACAAGAGCTTCATAATGTTGGGAAATATTACCAATAATTCATAATGAGAGAGGGAGTCATGATAGAACTTTTTAGTACTGCACTGATGTTTGACGATGAATGTGGCAGTGTATTTAAAAAGGTCACATTTAAAAAGTTGTAGAAGAAGTTGTATATCATTTTTTTTCCTAAAAGTTAGTATTCAAGGTTGGTTAAAGTTTTTCTGTGATATGCATCTATGACTTAATAAATACTGTGAAGCTTTCAGCAATGATGAATGAATAATAATAAAAAATTCAGCTTCCATTGTTAGGAAAAATTATCAGGAGACTTGGAGTAGAAGACAAATTTCTCCATCTAATATCATACTATATATATATATATATATNGAGACAGTATATATATATATATATAGTAGTTTTATTCAGCCATAAAGAATAAAATTATGGTTGGCCAGTAAGTGAATGGAACTGGAGAACATTATGCTAAGTGAAATAAGTCAGACTCAGAAAATCAAGGGTCAAATGTTTTCTGTCATATGTGGAAACTACATCAAGCTAAGGCAAAAAAGGAGAGGGTCAGATCTCACAAGGATAGAGGGAAGATCAATAAAGTAGAGAAGGGAGGTTGAGGGGTGAGAGTTAGCAAAATAGAGGAAATTCAGAATGAATTTGACAAAATTACACTAGTAACATGTATGGATACGCCACAGTGAATTCTGCCTTTATGTTTATTTATAAAATAGCAATTTACAAAACAATAAATAAATAGACGGAAGTCAGCTTAGGAGAGAAGGGAGAAGGGAGGAAAAGAAGGAAGGAAAGAGGAGGAACTAGGGACTGGGATGGAGGAAATCATGCATGCATGTATAATTATGTTAAAATGAACCAAACCTTTATTCACAAATTATTTTTAAAAAGAATAAATTTTTTTAAACTACAAAACATTGCCAAGATAATTAAAGATGAAAATAAAAGGAGTATTGCATGCATGTGCACTGGAAGATACGATACTGTTATGGTCCCAGTTTCTCCAAAATTAATCAATATACTTGATGATATCCAAATTACAACCTCAACAGTATTTTTATATAAAAATTGGCAAATTGATTCAGTAGACTTAGAGATAAGAACCATATGATCACCTCAATAGACGCAGAAAAAGCATTCAACAAAATACAGCACCCCTTCGTGTTCAAAACACTAGAAAATTAGGGATAACAGGAACATATCTCAACATTGTAAAAGCTATCTATGCTAAGCCCCAGGCTAGCATTGTTCTAAATTGAGAAAAATTGAAAGCATCCCCTCTAAAAACTGGAACAAGACAGGGATGCCTTCTTTCACCACTTCTATTTAACATAGTTCTTGAGACACTGGCCAGAGCAATTAGACAGATGAAATTAGACAGACTCAAATTAGCAATTAGACAGATTCAAACTAGCACTATTTGCTGACGATATGATTCTATACCTGAAAGACCCCAAAAATTCCACTAGAAAACTTCAAGAACTAGTAAATGAATTCAGCAAAGTAGCAGGATACAAAATCAACACCCATAAATCCAAAGCATTTCTGTATATCAGTAACAAATCCTCTGAAAGGGAAATGAGGAAAACTACCCCATTTACAACAGACTAAAAAAAAAAAAAAAACACCTTGGGAATCAACCTAACAAAAGAGGTGAAAGACCTCTACAATGAAAACTACAGAACACTAAAGAAAAAAATTAAAGAAGACCTTAGAAGATGGAAAGATCTCCCTTGTTCTTGGATAGGCAGAATTAATATTTTCAAAATAATCATACTACCAAAAGTAATATACAGATTTAATGAAATTCCAATGAAAATCTCAATGACATTCCTCATAGAAATAGAAAAAGCATTCATGAAATTCATCTGGAAAATAAGAGACCCAGAATAGCTAAAGCAATCCTTAGCAGAAAGAGTGAAGTAGGTGGCATCACTATACCAGACTTTCAACTATACTACAGAGCAATAGTAACAAAAATAGTATGGTATTGTCACCAAAATAGATTGGTAGTCCAATGGTACAGAATAGAGGACACAGAGATTCACCCACATAATTACTGTTATCTTATATTTGACAAATGTGCCAAAAATGTACATTGGAGAAAAGATAGCCTCTTCAACAAATGGTGCTGAGAGAACTGGAAATTCATATGCAACAAAATGAAATTAAATCCCTATCTCTCACCATGCACAAAACTCAACTCAAAGTGGATCAAGGACCTAATAATACAACTAGAGACACTGCATCTAATAGAAGAAAAAAGTAGGCCCCACTCTCCATTATATTGGATTAGGCCCATACTTCCTTAATAAGACTCCTATAATACAAGAAATTAAAATCAAGAATTAATAAATTAGATGGATTCAAACTAAAAAAGCTTCTTTCAGCAAAAGAAACAATCAGTGAGGTGAATAGAGAGCCTATAGCTTGGGAGCAAAATTTTTCCACTTGCATGTTAGATAGAGCACTAATCTCTAGGGTATATAAAGAACTCACAAATCTAAACACAGAAATAACAAATAACCCAATCAATAAATGGGCCAAGGAACTGAACAGGCACTTCTCAGAAGGTGATATACAATCAACCAACAAGTATATGAAAAAATGTTCAACATCTCTAGCGATTAGAGAATAATTGCAGATAAGATCAAAACTACTCTAAGATTTTATCTCACTCCAGTCAGAATGGCAGCTCAACAGTAATTTTATATAAAAATTAGCAAATTGATTTCCAAATTGATGTTGAATTAAAAGTATATTTAATCATATTGTTCACTAAGCTATAATTTTAGTAAGACCAAAAGTCAAAATAACATTTAAATTTTTATTTCCATATTTTAATATTTCCATGTTTATATTTTATGACATACAAATGTATTAACATAAAGTAAATGAGCATTAATGCTCATTATCAATAAGCTTATATACTAAACAAGCATATATTTTGAAGTATATGCATATTTTTTCCCATAGGAATATTTGGAAACCAAAAGTGTGGCAATTGAGTCTGAAGAGTTGTACATGCTGAAAAGTGTATCAAGGCACCTTTTAATGAGAGTATCATAAATTTAAAAAATTATTATTATTCTATTACAGGTTTCAAAAACCTCAGCCTTCAAGCACCTAACACACAATTCATCTTTTTAAAAAAGAGAATGGGGCTTTCTTTTGCTTCTGATTTAAATAGAGGAGCAGGGATCAGATTTACCTTCCTGACTGAAGCAACAAGGAAAGCAAGCAAAATACATTAAAAAATGGCTCGGGGCTGGGGATGTGGCTCAAGCGGTAGCGTGTTCGCCTGCCATGCACGGGGCGCTGGGTTCGATCCTCAGCACCGCATAAAATAAAATAAAGATGTTGTGTTCACCAAAAACTGAAAAATAAATATTTTAAAAAATATCTCTCTCTCTCTCTCTCTCTCTCTCTAAAAAAAAAAAAATGGCTCAGGCTTTGAACAGGAGGCAGCAGAGGATGGTGAATGCCTAGATATGGTAATGAAGGGCTGAGTCCTGCAACATCCTGACTTTCTCCTAGAAGGCACTGTCCAGGCCAGAGGCAGGCACAGGCTGAATCTCATTGAGATGAATGACATTCAGATGGGCATTCTTGGGAGATGAGATGACTAGAAATTGGGAACCACATTGAAAGATGGGTATCCTTGATTTTTAGCTCAATTCTGATCTTATCTGCAAGAATGAGAAAAAATTGCCCTCAATAGAGAAACTAAATAATAAAAATCAGAAAGAAAAATCATCACTAGAACTCATAGAGCTAGGGTTAGTGTTAGGGTTTAAATATGAGGTGTTCCCCCAAAAGTTCATGTATGAGACAATCAAGGAAGTTTAGAGGTAAAATGATTGAGCTATGAAAGTCTTAACCTAATCAGTACATTGATCTCCTGATAGGGATTAACTGAGTGGTGACTATAGGTAGGTAGGATGTGGTTGGAGGAGGTGGGTCATTGGAGGGGGGCTGCCTTTAGGGATAATATTTTGTCTGTGGTATGTGGAGCTCTCGCTCTGTCTTTGCTTCCTAGTGCCATGTCCTGAGCCTCTTTTCTCCACCACACTCTTGCACCATGATGTTATGCCATATTTTGGGCCCAGAGCCACAAAGCCAGCTGTCCATGGACTGAGACTTTTGAAATTGTGAGTTCCAAATAAACTTTTCCTCTTCTGAAGTTGTTCTTGTCAGGTCTTTTGGTCACAGCAGCGAAAAGGCTGAGTAAAACAATTAATCATTTCACACATCTGATTGAAAGGACTTTAATTGAGGCAACAGGTAGAATCCTCAAAGAAGCATTGCCCTTAGAATGTGACTATATTAGCTCTAGAGGAAGACCTTCAAGATTTTGTCTAACAAAATATAAAGGACAGCCAACTGATTCCAAGTAACATAACTTGGATGTGAGAACAAAATGCAACTACATGTGAGTGACACAGAAAAGCAAGCAACAAATGACGTAAATGCATAATGTTCTGATCTATTCCAGCTTACCAGGAATGAAAAATTAAAACATCAGATCAAATTCGTGGAATGAAAATTTAATTTAAATGTAGAACATTAGATGTTTTTATCAGAAGAAATATCTCACATTGATATCCGACTTTCCACCCAGAGAACTAGAAAAATAAAAGCAGGGTAAACCATGATAAAGCAGAAGAAAGGAAATAATGACAAGAGAAGAAGTTACAGAACGGGAAATAGAAAGACAATAGAGGACATCAATGAAACCAAGATCTTAGTTCTTTGAAATGTTAATATAATTGATAAACTTCTTTCCAGACTGACAACAACAACAAAAAAGAAATAAGACACTGATTAAGAAAACCAAAGAGACAACAAGAAGACCAGCCATTTCCGGGGCTAGTGACCCAGGAGAGGTTTGCTACTGTGGGCGCAGGAGAGGGCTTTATGGGGTGATGGAACATTCTATAATATGGTATTATGGACAGACACATGAAAGGATCCATTTCAAAACTCACCAAATAATATTCTTAAGATTGGTGGTCTTTGGTTTATGTAAATAAAACTTCCCGAAGGTTTTCGGGGATTTGGATAAGATTTTGTTTTTGTTACTATGCATGTTGCAGTTTAAAAAAAATGGGAAAAGGTGATATATTTATTTTCTATTGCTGTATTACAAATTGCCACAAATTCAGCAGCTTAAAAACATTCATTTATCTCCTGCTTCAGGAGATGAATAAATTCTGAGTTCTCTTCTCAGGGTCTCACAAGGCCAAAACTAGAGTGTCAGTCATCCCAAAGCTGAGAGTATGGTAGGGGCCCTGCTTCCAAGGTCATTCAGGTTGTTGGGAGGATTACTTTCCCCATGGTTGTATGTATGAGGTTCTCATTGCCCTGAGGTATCGCCAGCAATGGCACAAGCAATACAAGGTGGGAAGGGGAGCAATCTATCTGCTTTCCTTCCCACCATCCTCTTCAGCTTTCAAGGATTTCTGTGGTAAAACTGAACCCACTGAGATAAACTCTTTATTTGAAGGTCAGTGGATCAATAACCTCAATGTCATTTGCAATGCCTGTATTCCCACAGAAGGTAACATAGTCGGTAGGATTAGGGTATGAATCTTCCTGGGGACTGTAATGTTGCCCCCACAGGCTGGGAAGTAAATGGGCGGAAGGAGATCCACCCACAAGCCCACTGCTACAGATAATGATCATAGCTAACTGATGGGCATTGCGTCCAATTTGCTGTCTCCCAGACGCTGTACTCAATGCTTTGAAGTCTCCTTACAGTTCATCTCATCAGCCATCTCATAAAGTAGGCTCTATTTCTTTAGTTATTGTGTGGCAGATGATCACAGAAGAGGTTTGTAAGTTGCTAGGATCATTCCACTAATGAATGGCAAGGCAGATGCTGCAATTCATATTGCCTGATTGCAGAGCCATCAAAGTATTTCGGTCACTGTGCTATTATTGTTGTTGTTGTTTTGTTTTGGTACTGAGGATGGAACTCAGGAGCACTCAACCACTACCCAGCCACATCCCCAGCCCTATTTTGTATTTTATTTAGAGACAGGGTCTCACTGAGTTGCTTAGTACCTCACCATTGCTGAGGCTGGCTTTGAACTCATGATCCTCCTGTGTTGGCCTCCCAAGCCGCTGGGATTGCAGGTGTGTGCCACCACACATTTTCTCCTAGTTGTCATCCTTTTGAAGGCAAGAGTAATGGTCTGCGTTTGGCCATCACTATGCTATTCTTGTTAGTTGGTCATTAACATATTTTAATAAAAAGTGACTGTGACCTTCCATAACACTTTGCACAGCTTGTACTTACATTTTTTCCAATTAATCAGCAACTATCTTTTCAGTGAGCAATCATGGCCTGAGAGAGATTTTCTCTGCCTTTGCAGTATTATATATCCATGCCCCATTGGCTCATGGTGTGGGCTCAGTAGGAGGTTATTGACTAAATGAGTAAATACCATGTAGTATACAGCCCTCTCCTATGGTCCTCTTCAAATGCAGAACATTAATCTTGCCTTCAGAAGGATGACAACTAAGAGTAAATGCAAGCCAAAATACCCATGAAGTCCCAAGTTTGCTAATTATTGAATTAATTATGACATCCAAACAATGCACCTTATGGTAAGAATAGCTAGGACCTGACATCTCTTGAGTTGCCTTACTTCCCCCAGAGATCCCATTCTTTTATCTTAATACCCCATCACATCCTGTCTCATCATCATATTTGAATGGATAAATAACAGTGGACACCTAAAACTATGGTTTGGATGAATTCAACAAATGTGGCACATGGAAGCTGACTGTGAGCCTTGTATCATTTTTTTTAAAGTCTTCCCTGAAACAGATTGAGGATATAACCACAATAAAAAATACAATGTTGACCAAATCCTTCCTTCAATTCTGAATGTGAAATCACCTTTCTTCATCGGCCAGTATTTTAGTACTACAAAGAAAATGTCCCTTTGAATGTCCCTTAATGTGACCTTGTGTTGCAGATTATATCGGGGCAGGAAGATGATTTTCCTTAAACACAGTTGCATTTCGCAAGTTTTAGAATGCATGTAATTATGTGTCTTGGTTAGCAGCATCCATTTTAATGAAAGGTCAAAAATATATCACCAGGGTTTCCTCTGTTAGTCATTCACAGACAGATGACAGTTCATCTAGGCAGTGAAAGCAGAGCAACATCTGCTCTGTGTAGACATTTAGTATTGCCCACCAATGCCAGCAACAAGTTGAGAAGAAACACATTCCAAATTCCATCCTAGAGCACACCAGAAGTTTAGGATGGGAATCTCAGGGAATTTGAATGATTGGAAGATCATGTCACCACTTTAAATTTGCAGATAAATGTTGGCCCTGCTTAGATAATTTGAAATATTGGGAAAATATGAAAAGATGCAACTATCCATTAGGGTGATACACAATTGTAGTTCTTTTGTTGGTCAAAATAGTGAACTACTGACATTTTCATAAGTTTAAGCCTAGTGAAGGGAAAGTAAGAGTATTTGCATATCAACCATAGTTTTGTTTCCAAGAACATCCAACAAGAAAGAACCTTAAAGGAAAGGAAGTCCAGCTTTCTCAGTTTAGAACTTGTGTTTATACAGTTAGATGAAAATATGTGAAAGCCCTCAAATGTTGATGGGATAAATGAGACAGAAGCAAATTTCATACTCTTGTCAAGCAGTTCCCACAGTATAAGAGTCACAGCCCCTTCTAGATTGCATTCCATTCTTAGTGGCTCCCAGTCCTCAGTGAACCTCATGGTCTAAGGTGGCTGCTAGAGTTCCAGCCATTAAGTAAACAGGGACAGTTCAGAGAAGAGGTTTACAAGCCTGACAAAGGTCGGACTTGGAGAACCACAGAAACCTGAATTTCATCTTGCAGTTGCTAGGAAGCCTCTTTAATATGAAGATATGATTGGATCTCTATGGCAGCACCACAGATGGTTTTGAGGAGCACATGAAGGAAGACAGCAGGTCAATGCAGGAGCACAGAAGGTGGTAAAGAGAGAGGTGTAGCCGTAAAGGCAGAAAGCATAGCTTTCACTTTCTGGGAAGTGTAGATGTGAAGAAAGCACAGAGCCCGTATGGAAATGGAAAGGTGAAGCAAGGCCATGGGGATTATAACTTCTTTCTGAGCATAAGTGAATTGGTATGAGGAAACAGGGAGCGTCTGCCAAGAATATTTCCAGAAGAAGCAATATCTTCAAAGAGAAGTTGATTTAGAGAAATTGTGCAAAGACGGAGCATGGAAGGGTAGATGCTCACAATTGAAGAGGGGTTCTGCTAAATACAGTTAGGTCTAGGTTAGAAATAAAATCTTATAAAGGGCTAGGTTATTTGGAGATGGGCATTTCTGGGTGCTTCCTTTACTGAGTAATCAAGAACCATGGAGTTGTCTGGGCTTGGTTGGATATCCACTGTCCCTGGGGTAGCAATACAAAGAGTTCAGTTGCCACAGCCTTCACCATGAGTGCTCATGACCCAGAGCTCCCTTCACTCCAGCCTAACAAATTTCACAGGATTTATTGGTGGGCTCTTTCAGGCCTATAGAAACCAGTTTCTTTACTTAATATACTTCCAATATAGTTAATACAAAAATTACTCATCACAAGCCACACTTAATTCACAACTTTGTAAATTACATGTAAGATGTAAGAATTCTATCTTTAGTAAATCTTGAGTATTTAACTTAACCAGCTGGTCACTTGATTATAACAAAAATAAAAAGTCTAGATTTGTGTTAACACTAGGGCAAATTGAGTGTATATTTGTGGGGAAAGATCAGTTTAAAGGAAAGCTCTTCTTAGCCTCCATGCTCTATTTTAGGGCCCTACTGTGGGCACTGTACCTCTCCCTCTAAGGTGCCCCACACTGCATTTAGCGGACTATCCACCAGGTACCACAGGGAATTTGCGAGTTCATCCCTTGTTGAGAGCCACAGCTGAAGGGGCCCCAGCAAACTTCCAGCTGATTGGCTCACCTTGGCCCCAGAAAACTTCCAGCTGCCAGCTGATTGGCTCCTCTGCAGTGATGCTCATTGGGCTGTTTCCCCGCCCTTTCAGACCATGGAGCTGCTCATTGGGGGACTCTTGTGGCTCCACCCACGTGACCCAGCCAATGGGCCTCAAGAACAGGAGGAGTGGGGGGGGGGGTTGAGAGGCTCCCCAGAAGCCAGTGGTGGCAGTTGGGCTCTGAGGGAATTCCTGAAGAGTTGGTGTGGTGCAGCATGTGTGTTCTAAAAATAAAGTTTGTTTCTGCTTGATAAGTGGCCCTGAATTTTGCCCAGCCAGACCTCAGCAATCCCTGAATTTGGGCATCTCTCCCACCAGTTTCCATTAATACAGCCCATACAACATGGTCTGTGTTGTCAAACTTCAGAGATACAGACAATGGATAGATACAGTAGGTAAAACAGACTTGAACAGGAAGAGAGAGCGCATGCCATGTAATGTACAGTCTGGTAAAGAGGAGAGATTAAAGAGAGCAATTGAAATTGTTCCACACAGTGGCAAGGACTAAAAAGGAAAAGGTCCTAGAACAGAGAATGACTGGGGAGGAGAGAGTCAGGCAGAAATGGGTCTTTGAAGAAGAATTGTCATTGGAGGTGAGTAGAAATAAAAAAAAAAATAGGATAGAAGTCGTGAGTGTGACAGTGGTCAATGGGTTTCAAGTGCTAAAAGTATTTTGTCACTACAGCATTACAGCAAAGGAGGAAGAGGCCAGAGGTAGCAGTGTCCATTCAACCAAATAGTTGGCTAAACTTAAGTTCAAATTTTTCATCACTGTACTCTACAAAATAAAGTTTGTAAAATTGAATTTAAATGATGCAGATAACCAACCTTTCTATTTTCCTTCTATTAAAGCAATTTCATAATAATTTTGTAATACACAGAATTTGGAGATCAGTTCTATGATGTAATTTCCTAAACAGCTTTCAAATGCCTTCATTATAAAAGGTCCATGTTAAAGGAAAACACTTTCATCAAGTCAAGGTCCAAGCTATTTATCATGGCAACATTCCAATGAATGGTGAGTCAAAGGGAAGATTGTTTTGCACACAAAATTAAAGGAAACATTATAGCATTAATAGTCACTTTAATGTATTTTTGTATTTACAAAAGCATCCATCTGGAGGTTGCTTGAATTTTGGAAAGTTCTGTGATCATTTAATGCACAGTAAAATTTGTGTCCAATACAAATTAAACACAATCTTTATTGATTGATTTGATGTGAGGTAACTATTTCAACTTAATTGCCTTACTCTGAGAAAACCCTTGGGGAAAAGCAATCTGTCTCTACTCAGCAAAAGCAGCTAAAAACTACAAAAAGAAATTTCCATTCTGACTTGAGATGTGATATGCTGACTCTACAGGCCTCCAGATTGTTTCTTACATCTAAAAATATTAAGTTCAATAACTTCACAAGAATAGAATGAAAGTTCTGATGTTTATCCATATTCTGACAAAATATGACCAAAATAAATATTGTACTTCCCTGATAAAGATTCGTAAGACTTTATAGTGAGGTCAATTCTGCAGCCCACAGTCTTAAAGCCATGAGTTTCACACAACAATTTGTTCAGATTCTTTTAAACTAAAAGACCAGAATAGAAGAAAGAAGAACTGGCAGATATGCCGGAGAGAAGATACCTCACAAATGTTGCTCAGCAAACTAAGAAATTGTTGCCTGCTGTAACAAAATGCCTATTGTAATCTAAACAGGCTGTGATATTGTTCCTACATTATTTTTTCTACTTTAAAGGAAAATGGATGATAGGTCTTGCTGAAGTAATACCTGATTAGATCACCTACCTACAGGTGCTCCCCAGAAGGTGCCAATATAGTCTGCCTTCCAAGAAGCCTGGGCATGGTCATCAATGTGCTCACTACCAGTGGAGGCCTGTTCCCTAAAACACATGCACAGGGAGACTTGCACCACACCTTTATGCCCATTGCTTCTCTTATTAACTACTGACAACCACTGATTTCCTGTCTTTTGAAATTAGCACCTCAACAGTCTATAAATTCAACATTTGCTACAACTCTTCAATCTAAAAAAAGCCTAACCCCAGCTCTGGTTTCAGATAGCATCTCAATCTTTCATTCCACAAACAAATGAAACAACAAAAGAAAACCAGAGACCTCAACACTGAATCTATTTCATTTTGGATTGTTAAGGCATGGTAGGCAGGGGTCTTTTAACTTTCAGTCTAAAGATGATAGCATGTATACTATAAAATAGTTTGGATTTCCAAGGCATTTTCCCCTCTGAAATTAAACTAGAAGACAATCCGGAGAATGTTGTACATTTATCCTACTGGCTTAGCTATCCCCAATCTATTGCCGTTTTAATTAGAACAGGGTTGTACCATCTGCAGTTAAGAAAAGCAGAAAGTTCCCCTGACTCTACAAGTTTAAGAACTTTTTTTTTTTTTTCTTGAAGACACTGAACCTGTCTGTACCCCACACCTAAGTGGCAGTTAGCCTGTTTCCATTTAGGACAATGCCTCTTGAACTGGTTTAAAATGTGACACTGACAACCTCCACGTCCAAAGAATGGGATGGGGGGCAGAAGGAGAGGACAAAAGGACTCTAGTTTCTTCTTACTCTCAGAAATGTAACCATAACATGAAGATACTTCGTACCAGTCTTCCTCCTTGTGTCAGACCACAAAAACTGACAATCTCCTAGGTAGTTCACCAGAACAAGCTCCTCACCCTCCAGCATTCCACAGCGAAAAGCTAACACTTGATATTTCGTGAAGTTCTCCCAATTCCCCCAGATCTCCCTGAAGACCAGAAGCATTCCCTTGAGATGTGAGGCTCACACCCTCCCCAGACATTTCTCACACAGCATGCACATCATACTCCTAGATTTTGATGATTTACAACGCAGAGAGGGACTGTGAACCCAGAAGACAGTGACCACTGGAAAGGAAAACTCCAACCTTAGCAATCAGAATACTGTCTGCAACCTGCGCCTGTGCGGGAGCTGAGTGACGGGCCGAGGAGCCAATCAGCGGCCGCCCCAGCCGTTGCCAAGCCCACGTTGTATTGGGGGCGTGTCCGCACCCTGTGCGCCTCCGCCCGGGAGCCAATCAGCGGCCTGCCCAGCCGTTGCCATGGCCTCACTGTGAGTTGGTACCGTGTAGGCGTCACTCGCGCCCCAGCCCGGGAGCCAATCCGCGGCTGGCCCAGCCGTTGCCCTGGACGCTCTTACTGTTAGGTCAGCGCTTGCACGGGAAGGGCAGAGACCCAGCCTGGCTGTCCTCGTCCCGGGATTCTCCAGGGTCCCCGCTGCCACGCGCACAGAGACACTAGCCACCGCCAGATTCCATGAGCTCCCAACATGAACCGAAAGAAATTGCAGAAGTTGACGGACCACTTAACTAAAAATTGCAAGCACTGTAAGTAAGAATCAAGTGCTGAACAAGCCGAGGTTCCTGGGCCAAGTCTGCTCCTACCCAGTGCAATTTCCCTGCTGTGCCTACTTCCTGCCTCCAGGACCTGTGTGACCATGGGCCCACCCCAAACCCCTTAGAGAAGTCTGAAAGAGAATCCCATCCCGGGATGCTAGCTCCTTGGGCGGGCACCCACGCCCGGGACCTTGAGAACTACTCTCCATGCATTTAGTTCTACCTACATTTGAGGACACTACACTTTTCTTCTTCCTCAGACCCTCTTTGCCCTTGGTCCTGGCCTTCGGTGCTGAGATTGAACTCAGGGCCTCTCACGTGCTACCTAAGGTGTCTATCACTACTGACCTACATCTCCAAGCCCACCGGACTCCCGCACCCTTTTCTAAAATTTTGAGATTGGGTCTTGCCATATTGCCCAGGCTGACCTCGAATTTGAGATCCTCCTTTTTCTTGCCTCAACCTCCCTAGTAGCTGGCATTGTTTGGCATATGACAGCATGCCGGGCTCTCAGACCCTCTTCTTAATTTACTTTTATATTATAGAAGTGAAGTAATATGTGTTCATGATACATGTAGTTTTAGCCTCAGACATGTTGTAAAAGAAGTACTAAAACCCACCGGACTCAAGAAAAGAGCATAATCAACGTACATCGTGCACCTTAGCCGGCTTTTCAGCTCTTCCTAGACCAAAATAAAGGACAGGTCCAAGTTCTGGAAGCTTAACAAGAGATCCACAGGGGAACATAGCCATAAACAACTGATCATCTTTAGGAAAGATGAGTTGAAGTGGCACAGAAACCTGTCTCAGAGCAAGATTTGTTTGGAAATAAAATTGCTCAGCAAAGCTAAACATGTGGTAAACAATCTGCTCCCAACTTTGCACTTCCACTTTCCAATTGCTAATATGGTGGGAAGGTAGAGAAGACTTTCTAGGTGACAAACTGAATGTTTATTAAAGACAGCTGTTCTAATCTCCCCTTTGGAAAGGCAGTCCTAGAACTTCATAGAACACTTTAGTATTGTATTCCAACTGTACTTTGGCTAGAAAGCAATAGATTTGGTTTAGAAGAGGATGATATTGTCTGGTTCCCAGACTTCCAAGTTGTATGCTGATTGCAAAACTACTGGCCACTTGAGGAAACAGGAGAAGCCATGGTCCTCAGAGAATACCCATTATGCAAACAAGGAGGAATAAACATGTTTAAGTGTGATTAAAGGATCTAGTGCCTTCTCATCATCATTAGTATCTGATGTAAAGAGTGGTAAGAATGCTCTCTTCGTGGGTTGGTGTTATAAATAAAAGTTATATTGAAGGTATTATTACAGACCTTTAATTTGATGAGGATTTCATTCTGTTATTTTTCTTAAAACACTTTCATTTCTGGGAAAAGACCAGATATTCTTAAAACATCTAGTAAACATTTTTTATAATACTCATAAACAATGCAATAACTACTATACACAGTACTGATTTTGATTTAGTCTCCGTTCAGTAAGTTTCCAATGCATTGAAAACATTCTGTGAACAATTGAAAAGTGAACATGTATTTTAAAAGATAAATGAAAACACGTCAGAAAAAAATCAACTCTTGATTTTTGTTCTTACAAAAAAAATTTTAAGTGAGCCTTAATAACTTTGATGATTAAAAGTAAACATCACTACGTTATGTAGAAATAGTTATAGGTCATGGACATCATAATAATTTTAAATTTCTTTAAACAGAAGGCTTTTACCTAAAGTCACATTTCTTTTATAGTTTCCAGATGATAATGCAATAGATGAAATGGATACATATTGTTGAATCAGAAAAGAAGAAAAGAACTTAAGTGAGCATCTAGTTAATTCTCCATTCACCGTCTTATGATTCTACACATATGATCTATAGGTCACATGTAGAGTTTTCCAGAAAGATGAAAGCCATTCTATATCAATGTCCCATAATTTCATGCAGTGTGGTATTCTAGAATGTAAGAACTATTTCAGTAAGAAAAGTACTAATGGCAACCTTTGATCCTTGAATCAATTTTTTAACTGAAAGTCAATTGATATATTCAGCTTATGTTCTTTAATTTTTATTTCAGTTGAATGGAAAAAATGTGTGTCTTGGATGTAACACAAAATTTGCCATTTTAACTGTTTTAAGTGTATAATTTTGTGATATTAAGTATAGAATTCCCCCCTTATCAATGGGGAATGTGTTGCAAGACCCCAAAACAGTGTATAGTACTGAACTGTATAGTACTACCATATATATATATATATGTAATAAATTTGAATTTATAAATCAGGAACAGTAAGAGATTCACAGTATCACAGTAATAGAACAATAATGACAATATACTGCAAAAATGTTATCTAAAACTTATAAATACTTTATTTCTGAAACTTTTAAAAATATTTTCAGTCTGTGGTTGAGCATGGGTTACTGAATCCTTGAAAAAAAAAAACTTCAGACTTAGCAGGGAGACTACTGTGCATTCATACTGTTATGTAACTACCATCCATCTCCAGAAATTTTTCATATTTCCCTACTCAAACACTGTACCTTGAAGAATAACTCCCCACTCATTCCTTCCCCCAACCGCTGGCAGCAACCATTCTATTTTCTGTCACCATGAATTTGACTTCATATAACAGGAATCATGCAGTGTTTTATCTTTTTATGTCTTGAATTTTCACTTATCTTAATGTCCATAAAACTGATCATTTTGTAGTATGTGACAGAATTTTCCTTCCTTTTTAAAGCCAAGTAATATCCCATCGTAAGAATACATCACATTTGGTTAGCCATTTATTCATCAACGAATGCTTGGGTTGCTTCTATTTTCTTGGTGATCATGAATTATACTACTGTGAATATTGGGGTACCAGCATCTGGTTGAGGTCCTATTTTCAATTATTTTGTGTGTAGATTCAGAAGTAGAATTGCTGGGTCATATGCCAATCACGTTTAATTTTTTTTTATTTATTTGTTGCTGTTGATGGACTTACCTTTCTTTCTTTCGTCCTTTCCTCCTTCCTTCCTTCCTTCCTTCCTTTCTTCTTTTCTTCCTTCTTTCTTTCTTTCTTTCTTTCTTTCTTTCTTTCTTTCTTTCTTTCTTTCTTTCTTTCTTTCTTTCTTTCTTTCTTTCTTTTTTATATGCATTGCTGAGAATTGAACCCATTGCCTCACACATGCTAGGCAGGTGCTCTACCACTGAGCCACAACCACAGCCCTCATGCTTCATTTTTTGAGGAACCATTATACTCTTGTTGGGTTTTTGGTTTTTTTGGTTAATTTTAAAATCATAACCATTACATTTTCTGCTATTTAACTTGTTTAATCTTTTTAAAGTTTTAAATTTTCCCCTTAAAATGTGGTTCTCAAAACCAGCAATCACTGGAGGCTATCCTGATCTATAGGATGAGGTGTGATTTTTTTCCATTTTCATGTGTTATCTTCTCATAGATGTATACAGGTTTTGTCTTTGTTTTTGAAAATATTCAACCATAATTTTACCTGGTTTTGAAACAAAAATATTGCCCATCTTCTTTGTATGCTTCATATTTAGATTCATTTTTATGTTCTTAATGCCAAGCAATAACCCTTCCACCTTCATACTTCAAATGGCAGTTGGAAAATATAATTAACTCAGTGTTTGTAAACATTGTCCTTTATGTGATCATGGGTACCAGCAAATATCTGTGTTTGTATATATGCTTTAGATACAAATGTCCTCCCTCCAAAGTACTAATTGTTCAATGTTAATTTTTACATTGTCCTTAAGGGGAGCTCAAAACTTCTTTTTTGTAAAATAGGTGTTTTTTATTTCAGAAATATGGCTTATGAATTCACAAAGGTTAAAGTGAAATTAAAAATGAAAACCATTAATTCTCAAAGTATGGTATCTATTTTCTGGGAAAGCCAAGTTGTAAATCTGATAAATGCTTACCAAAATGCTGGGAAAAATTAACATTGTTAAACATTACCATTCTTATTTTAAATTATATATCTACAAACCTTATAAAATTTAGAATCTGATACCACATTCATCATTCAAATTACTAAGCTAATATTACCTTCGCCCCCCCCAAACATGATTGAATTTGCATCTATTTAATGTATGACTCTTGTTTGAAGGAAATGCTAGTTTTCTTAAATGAGTAATGTATCTTTGGCTATCTTCATCCATTAACTTAAGGTATGAATCTCAAACCAGGACACACACAGGCATATATATATATATATATATGTATATATATATATATATATATATATATATACACACATACATACACACACAATATACAGTATACTATATATACAGTATATATATATATACATGTACTATATACATGTACGTATGTATATACAGTATATATATGTAAATATATATACTGATGTATTTATGTATATATATGACATAGTCTTAATGCATATAAATATGCTTCAATTGCAATATTTAGCTTATAATGTAAAGATTGAAATACACTTTTGTTTTACCTTTATTATTCTACAGTTAATAAATCTGAAGTGACATGTCTCATAAAGCTTTTCTATAACTTGGTTGGAGATGTAGCAGAGCGACCAGTTGCAGTTGTTGGACTAGATCGTAACGCATTTCGAAACATCCTACATGTAACATTTGGAATGACAGATGACATGATTATGGACAGAGGTAAGAGATATACAAAATTTAAATCAGTCAATTCTAGCCACCAGAAAAAAAATTTAAAAGTTTGGAGTTCGGTCATAATCTTGGTAGGAGGCTTAATGTTCTACATTCTCTATTTATTTGAATATAAACATTTAATTTTCCAAAGATAATTAGAGAAAGATGTAATATTCTCTTTATATGTAAGAACATGACAAAGGTTGGGTAATTAGATTTCCCTTATATTGAAAAGCTTGGAATATTTCTATTTTTTTCTTAGTAAACATAATAAATATAATGGCTTCTAAACTACATTTAAATTTTCTTATATCCAAATAAAAATGGAATACAGTCTTATCATGTAATAATGTTCCTTGTCTTGAGTAACAAAAATATGAAATTGTATATTCTATATTAATATGTTTAGATTATCTAATATAATTAACATTTTAATATATCACAATATTGTATTATTAATTAATAATGTATGTATTTAGATATTCAGAATATTCTTTATTCCCACAAAATAGGAAGAGAAAATTCAAATGCATAATTAAAATGCATATCAATGTTCTGATAACTCAATTTCCTCCTTTGTCAAGTGAGAATATTGGACTATAAAATCCTGACGTTTTCTCTAAATTATAAAAGCAAGCGATACCGATGTAAATACATTATTGAGAATTCAAACGCAGCACAGCTGTTACATAGTATCTCTTTCTCTTTTTAGTATTCCGAACTTTTGATAAAGACAATGATGGCTGTGTAAATGTATCGGAGTGGGTTAATGGATTAACCGTGTTTCTTCGAGGATCCTTAGATGAAAAAATGAAATGTAAGAGTTCAGGTTGTCTTAATGTTCATACATTATGATTAACATAGCCAAAGCGTTTAAATTACTGTCCCCCAACCAGCCAGTGGGTGAGTGAGTTTGTTGGTTGGTTGGTTTGGAATGAATTTGAGTCAACAGGGGATAAAAGAAAATGACTAAAAAGGAAAATCAAGTAATTCTGAAGAGTGATTATGATGCCTGGGAAGTTTGCGTAGGCGTTGCTGTACACACTAATTATGTACACATGTATTTATGCACTAAGGACTTAACATCATTTGAATTTTAAACAGAAAAGCAGAGACTATTGATTTAAGTGTTTGATTCTTTTTTTCTTTTCATTTATTTTGAGTGCAAGAGTAGGATTTATTGAAGGATAGAGACAGGGATAGAACTCTCTCAGTGCTAGAGAGGAAACCATAGCAGATTTTCCAAAAGTTCTAATGTTTAATAGTTGACTCTGATGAACTCTAAGTCATATTTTTAATCAGTGTTCCAAGAGTTTCAGGATTTAAAAATGTCCGATGTATTGTTCCTTGATGTGGTTTTTCATAACTGAGAGTAAAGAAACTTCCTGAGGATTCTTGGATGCATTCAACATTTACCATGAAAACCAGGTGATGCCAAGGTCTTCAGGGTTGATGAAGCATCAACAAGATAGACCTCAGCCCTCAAAACTTGGTCAGAGAAAATGTTGCCTTAGTGATAATATCAAATTCATAATTATTTGACATTTTCTTTAAAGATTGCTTTGAAGTATTTGACTTGAATGGGGACGGCTTCATTTCAAAGGAGGAAATGTTCCACATGTTAAAGAACAGCCTTCTTAAACAGCCATCAGAGGAAGACCCAGATGAAGGAATTAAAGATTTGGTTGAAATAACACTTAAGAAAATGGTAATGATTTTGACTAATTTAGAGTTTTATATTGAAATGCACATGTCACATATGGAATGGAAATAAGAATTTGAATAATGAGAATTTTCAGTTTCCTTTTTAGTTAACTAAACACTTGAATGGTGCTATTACAATATCCAAAATTCTTTTGAGCTGGGGGGATAGCTAAGTTTTAGAGTGCTTGCTTAGTATCTGCAAGGCCCTGGGTTCCATCCCCAGCAAAACCCCCCAAAATTCTTTTCAATTCTATGACTCAGTCACTTATTTCTCTAGAACCTTTCTTCCATTAACGTTTGACTATGAAAATAACAAGCAGTTGTGGTAAGCATGTTACATGTTAACTGATGTATTCCTGCTGTCCCCTCAGGATTATGACCATGATGGGAAGCTATCTTTTGCAGACTATGAAAAAGCTGTGAGAGAAGAGACTCTTCTGTTGGAAGCCTTTGGACCATGTCTACCTGATCCAAAGGTAACAATATTGCTTTGGCTGAACTGTAACTAAAGTGTAATATAAGATATGCAATCCAGAACTTCTTGCTTATAGTGGACCAGAGGAATCATGTTCACCCCAGGGAGAATAGCTTCTGAATACTGAAAGGCCACTAAAGAAGAAACTGCCAGTTCATCTCATGTACTTATTGTAGCCAAGTGCTTTGCCTTCCATTCATAACTTACTCACTCACGTTAGAAAACAACTAATGAGACTTAATGTGTGCCAGATGAAAGGCTCAGTGATTGCCTTGAGAGAAAAAGACAATATGAAAATAGTTTTATAACAGCGTGATAAGTGTTATTATAATAATATTTAATGACTTATAGGGTGCTTCATCTGTGTCAGGCAGTATCACAAGTACCATATCACCTCAATGAATCCATCTAAAACTCTCTGAAGTAGATAGTACTATTATCCTCTTTTTACAAATGAGAAAACTAAGGCTCAGATAATTTTGGTCAACTTTTCAAAATCCATTCACTAATTGGCAGAGTGGCCTGGGTATCCTAGTGTCAGAGGAGTCCATAGAGATGTATAGAACATGATGATTGGCAAGAAGAGGGGTATCTAAATCAACTGTATGTATCAGGAATTTGTGAGATCCATCCATCTCATAAATGCAGAGATTGGAAGAAGGAAGAGATTGAGCTCTGGTCTGGGGAAAGGACTTCCAGGCAGAGGCAACAGCAAGCGCAAAAGCTGTATGGGACCACCAGAACATGGGCAGTGACATAGGAGGGCTTATCAGAACTGGGTTTTGAAGGAGAAAATAGCCAGGTCAAAATGGGGGAAAGTAATCTAAGCAAAAAGAATGACATATATATATATATATATATATATATATATATATATATATATATATATATATATATACACAAACACACACACAAAAGAAAGAGGGGGAGTGAAAAAGGAAACAGTAAGTAAAAGATGAAAATACATCTGTCTTGGATGAGAACTTGGTGCATATGAGGCTGGAGATCAGGTGGCAGATACAAAGAAGGACCATATCTTGTTGTCTTAAAGATGATGAAAATTCATTGGGGGTTTTCAAAAAGATAGAGTTATGTGATTTATTAATGTTCCCATCCTTTGAAGCTTTAGTTTATATCTCCAGCTGCCCACTTGACATACCCTCAACAAATTTCAGGTTTTTCCTAAAACTTCACCTCTCCCTCAGTCTTCCCTATTGTTAAGTGGCATTCCTATGCACCCAGGTTTTTAATTGAGAAGCCTGAGAACTAGATTACTATCTGTCTCCTCCAAAATTTATGATTGCAACCTCTTCCCATATCAACATGTATCAGGCACAATGATCTGTCACTCAGCCCAGATCATTAGCTCTCTTGGATCCATTATTTTCCCCCTACTTCCTTTGCTCCAGAATACCCAGTATGTTCAATAATGCCAATGCTATCATGCTCTATCCTTGCTCAGGACCCGCCTGTGGGTTTGAGAGTAGATACAATGGCCTCTTTCTCTCTCTCCCCCAGTCACATCTTCTACTGTCTCCCATTCTCACATGGCACTGGACCACACCAGCCACCTTGCTGTTCTTCCCTGTGTGCTTTTGCACTTGCTGTTGCCTCTACCTGGAAGTCCTTTCCCCAGACCAGAGCTCAATCTCTTCCTTCATCCAATCTCTGCCAAATGTGTCTTGTGTGCAGCACATAGTAGATGCCCAGTAAATGATGGAAGGACATATGGATGGATGGATGGATGGATGAATGGATGAGTGGATGGATGGATCTCATAAATGCATGATGGAGAGTTCTGGATCTGTCTCCCTCCTCCTCTTTATCATTTACCTTTGCTCCCTCATTTACCTTTACCTTGACACAACCTATTCCCTCTCTAGTAAAACCTTCCCATTAGGACTTTAAACATTTTAAACTGTCCTGTCTGAAAAACAAAACTAAAGGAAGGATAAATAAATAAATAGAGATAAATAAATAATAAATAGAGAAGAAATAAATAAAGGAAGAAAGAGAAGAAATAAAGGAAAGATGAAGGGACAGTGGGAAGGAAGGAAGGGAGGGAGGGAAGGAGGGAAAGGGCAGAGAAATTAATTTTATAGCTGTTTCTACTTCTTGTCTAATGGCTCCATCTCACAGTCAAGGTTCTTGAAAAGATTGTCCAGATTTGGGACCTATATTACCCTCTACTTCCTCTCATCCATCCCTGTATCTGCTGTGGCCAGGGTCACCCTGCCCTTCTGTTAATAAAGCCTATGAACACTCTTGGGTCTTCACCTTACTGAAGCACATCCTTTCATTGTCCAGAGCTCTTGGTCTGCCTTCCTCTGCTCCAGGAAGTCTCGCCACTTCCCTCTACTTTCCCTCCCACTTCCCTCCACTTTCCCTCCCACTTCCCTCCACTTTCCCTCCCACTTCCCTCTACTTTCCCTCCCACTTCCCTCCACTTTCCCTCCCACTTCCCTCCATGGTCTAACTGTCTCGGATTCCTCCTCTAGGACTCCCAGAATTCAATATGCGCTGATTCCTGCTGCAGTCCTCCTGGCCCTCATCTGTCCACCCAGTTTCTGGCCAGTCTTTGATACTAGGTTGGAATCCTTTGGAGAGCTGTGTCATAGGGTCTTGTTCATCTCTGTGGATCAAGAACCAAGCATTGTGCTTGTAATACAGTTAGTACTAATGAAGTCTATGGAAGAAGACAACCACATAAACACTTGAAAGTCTTGATGCCCATTCTCCCAGCTACCCTTTCTCTCTATAAACGTTAGAGAGACATGCAGAGTATTTTGTTTTGCTCTACCTGTTTTTTGGAAATTCGTGTGTGTAAGTCGAGTCTGTAAGTTGAGTATGTTTGTTTTGCAGAGTCAGATGGAGTTTGAAAGCCAAGTATTCAAAGATCCAACTGATTTCAGTGATATGTAAATTCTAAATGTGCATTGTTTGAAGTGAGTACTAAAGAAGGTACACCTGTAGTTTATTTTTTCTACTTAGCTCAGAAAGATGATGTTGAATTGTGCATCTGGGGGTGGTGATGGGGCTCGCTTCCATATATCACTTAACTCTGGTATAAGGTGCAAGTAAAACAGAGTAGACAACAAATTTATTGTTTGAGGGGATCTTTCTAACAAATATTAATATTTCCAATATTAGTTTAGATGGGTTGGGTATGGTTAGTTAGCATTCCTAGATATATTTTCTCATATAGACTATCTTTCCAAGAACATAACTGTTGTAAAATATCTGGATTCATTAAATTAATGGACGGATTATGTAATTATCAATTATGAATACAAATATTCTTCATGTCAGAAAGAGGTTAGGTATACTTTGAAAACTCATTGAAACTACTGAATTTCCTTTGGAGAAGGTTGGCATCGAAAATAACACTTGCATTTAGCACCTAAACACACTTCTGACAGGAACTAGGGCAGATTTAGAGAAATGAAAGTTACACTGAGGCTTTTTAATATGATTTATGTGGTTGTGTGAGGCTTTGCTTAATCATTTTACCAGCTTGTAAGTGTCAAGGGCAGGGATTTTATCCTCACACATCTTTATATCTGCCATAGCAGTTAGTCTTCTGCATATCATGGGCCCTCTATAGATGTTGTGCATCGGATTGAAAGCTGAATATCACTACAATATAAGTACAGACTTATGGTGACCAGAGAAAGAGGAACAGGTTCTGTTTCTTAGCCTTAATGGATAATGAATGGGCAGTTTTCAGTTAATTTTGGAGTCATTCACCTTCAATGCATTAGGGCGTCAAAGTCCTCCTCTCCTCTGTTCCCAGTGTCTCTCCACCCTAACCCTCCTTAGGGTCCCCTGGAACTGCCTGACTGCATTGCAGTGTCATAGTCCCCCACTGCCTGGATTCCTCTTCTGAATGTCCTCATCAGGGATAGTACATATTTTGTGCTAAGTGTGTCCACAGCTGTAAACTCCAGAAGACACATCTTCCTTCTTCCTTTAGCTATGCTGCAGCAGACGCTTGTGGGCATTATAAGCAGGAGAAAGAGAGGGCCTAGTTAGCTTTGTGTGAGCTCCTTTCTAACACATGTAAGCAGCTGAGAGAAATAGACATAATATCTGCCCCCTACATGGGCTATCATTTAGATTTTGTTACTACACATGCATTATTAAATGTAAACAAATAAGTATATTCTGTGAAAAACTGAACTGTTAATAATGAATAGAATAAGCAATTCTGTGAAATAAAAAAATATTTCACTGTATTTTCTAATAAATTTAGCTGCTTGTATAGATGGGATTTGACACAATTCTTCTATTTGCAATTGGTATAAATAATACAATGCACAGTGTTTTAAATTTTCCACCTTTGCTGAGATACAATTAACAAATGAAAATTGTGTATGTTTAATTATTGTGTGCAATTTCATGTCTTGATATATATACATTGTGAAATAATTACCAGTATAAAGGTCACTAACATATCCATTGCTTCACATAGTTGACATTTTTTTTTCCTTTGGGAGTACAATGTACCCTCTTAACAAATTTCAAGTATCTAATACAGTATTGTTAACTATAGTCACAGTGCCTGTCCCTAGAACTTGTTCATGTTGCATAACTGAAACTTTTCACCCCATGACTGACATCTCCCCATTTCCATAACCACCATTCTATTCTTTACTGCTATGCATTTATTTCCACATATAAATGAGATTATTCAGTATTTGATTTTTTTCTATGTGGAGCTAATTTCACATATCACAATATCTTTCCAGTTCATCCATGTTGTTGAAAATGACATGATTTCCCTCTTTTTAAATGTTGGCTAGCATTCCATTGTTTGTGTACAAACATATACATCTATACACATAATGCATATGTATATATCATAATTTCTTTATCCATTTGTCCATTGATGTCAGTTTAGATGGTTTTTATATCACAGCTACTGATACTGAAATGAACGTGGGGCTAAAGATGTCTCTTTGTGATACAGATTTTATTCCCTTTGGATATATACCTAGAAATGGGATTGTTAGATCACATGGTAGTTCCAATTTTAATTTTTTGAGGAACCTCTATTTTCTGTAATTTACATTCCCACCAGTGGTTCCTAAGAGTTCCTCCTTCTTCATAACCTGGCCACCACGTGCTATTTGTTTATTTAGTTATTTAATTTTGTCTTTTTAATAATAAGCCATTTCAACTGAACAGAGGTTTCTCATTTGGGTTTTGATTTATATTTCCCTGATGATTAGTGATATGGAGCAGTTTTTAAATATCTCTCTTGGCCATTTGTATACCTTTGAAAAATGTGTAGTCAAATCCTTTGCTCGTTTCTTTAGATTTCTTGCATTTTTGCTACAGAGCCCTTGGAGTAAGTACCAGCTGACAGGAGTAGCAGCTCTGGTTCCAGGTAAGGACAATGGCTTGGACTCCAAGCAGCTCCATCAGATTCATTCATGAAGGCTGCGGGTGTCTGTGATAATGGCAATGTCTGGGAGCGTCAGTGGGTGTTTTTATTCAGCTTCTTCACTGCTGGAACTTAAAGACCCAATCAGAACAACTGTAGTGGGGGAAAGGACTCATGGTTTTTGAAGTTTTAGTTCATAGAAGGTCCGCTCCATTCCTCAGGGCTTGAGGCAAGGTAGAACATCATGTTGGGAGAGTGGCAGAAGGAAGTAGCTCATATCATGATCAGAGAGCAGGGAGAGAGAGTTTACTCACCAGATACAAACATATACCTAAAGCCACACCCTAATTCCCACCTCCTCCAGCCACACCCTACCACTTCAGTTACCACTCAGTTAATCCCTATCAAAGAATTAAATCACTGATTGGGTTAAGACTCTTATGACCCAATCATTTCTCCTCTGAAACTTTGTTCTCTGTCTCACACGTGAGCTTTTTGGTAACACCTCACATTCAAACCATTACATTTGCCCCTGGCTCCCAAAATCTCACAACCCTCTCACAATGCAAAATACATCTTCCCCCATTTCCAAGAGTCCCCACAGTCAATAGTTCCAAGATTCCTCAAAGTTCACATCCAAATTCTTTTCTGAGGCTCAAGGCAATCTCTCATCGTGAGCTCCTGCAAAATTAAAAGCAATTTACAAGTATATAATATACAAGGTTACAGAGTACACATTTCCATTCACAAAATTAGGGGCATAGAAGGGATAGGACCAAAATCCAGCTGGGCAAACAAGTCCTGTAGATCCATATCTGGCATCTAGGGCATATGACATCATGATGTTCTCTCAAAGGGCTTGTGTGGCTCTACCCATGGGGCCTTGTTTGTTGCAGCCCAAGTGGCCTCTCTGTTGGCTTGCTTTACTCAATTCCTTTAGCTTCCTAGGATGATGTCCTACATTACTGGTATTTCTTAATTTCAGGGGTCTCCACTGGAGCTTCGGTTTTCTCCTCACATTTTGACTTCTTAGGGGGTACCTGCACTGCTACAATTTGCCTGGCTTCCCAGGCCTTCCTTTGAAATCCTCCTGGAAGCCTCCATGAACCCCTAACTCCAGCATCCTGCATTCCTGTAAAATTAGCACCATGTGGTTGACTCCAGGGTCTGCCGCCATCTGAGCAGTAGCCAAGCCTCCAGGGGCCCTGGCTACAGCAGTCTCTGAGTGCCTGGGTGGCTGAGCATGTTGAAAACACTTCCTAGGCCCACTTGTGCAAGAAAGGTGACCCATTGGTCTCTTCTCCAGAGAATTTTCACCTTTATCCCCTGGAGCCTGAGATGAGTATGATCTTGCCAGCTCCTGAGATGACCTCAAGCCATCTTTCTCATTGTCTCTAGGAAAAGTCTAGCATTTCTGTATTGGCAGTAAAGTCTTTAACAACTGCTCTAGTTTTACTAGCCCTAGTTTTACTCTGGCCTTTCAAATCCACATTTTCCAAGTCTTTCTGCTTTGCTTTCTTTCCCCGATTATCACAATAAATTTGGCTAAAAGCTACCAGCAATATTCATGCCACCGCCTGAATGCTATGCTGCCTAGAAATTACTTCTGTCAGATTAGGAAGTCCATTACTTCTAAGATCAGTCTCACAGAAAGTCTCTGGACAGGGCAGAATGAAGACAGCTTCTCAGCCAGAACATAACACAAATGGCCTCTACTCCAAATTCCAATAGAGTAGTCCTCTGAACCCTCTTGAGACCCGTCTTCATTATCCCCAGTCCTATTGGCATTTTGGTCTTCTGAAGTCCCACCAGAATCGGCCATTAAGCTCTGCTTACAAAAACCTAAAGCATTTCTAGCTTGCACTGTTAAACATCTCAAAATTCCTTCCACCAATTCCAAAAAGCTCAAAAAGCTTCTGAACCACATGTTCAGGTTAGGCACAGCAAGGACCCCACTCCTGGTACCAATTTCTGTTTAAGTCAGCTTCCTTCACTGCTGCAACTTAAAGACCCATCCAGAACAACTATAGAGGAGAAAAGTTTATTTGAGGGGTTCAGAAGTCTTAGTCCATAGAAGGCTGGCTCCTCGGAGCTTGAGGCAAGGCAGAACATCATGTTGGGAGACTGTGGGCAGATGGAAGCAGCTCATGCCATGATCAGAAAGCAGAGAGAGTCCACTAGCCAGATACAGTGGGGAAGGCTGCTGGGGTCTGACTGCTTCTTCCACAGAGAGAGGTCATGGCAGAGAGACTCCCCCTTGTTACCTGTGTCAGCCTAAGAGATGTGGTAACACACGTTAAATGCTGCCCACACTTTTCAATGCAGCCATTCTGGGTTTTGTGCCTTAATGGATTGCTGAACCTTCTTTACTTTACTCTCTAGCTCTCCCAGAGCTATTTTTGCTGGTGACTCATTGTTAAATTATTGCTTTTGCCAGGAGAGCAAGGGCCAGGGCCTCTTTATACATCACCTTCCTGATATCATTTCCTGGCTTTTAATTTTTTAATTGATTTTTTTCTGATTACAAAGTAACAGGTTTACTGAAAAAAATATTTCAGAAGTTGAAGAAATTAAAACAATAAAATGATCTATTGATTCATAATCTGATATAAATTCAGGCTTTTTGTAAGGCATTTGTAAGTGTACCTATATTTTAGCAAAGTATACCTACAATTTTGAGATGATAACCTTGAAAATGCATTTTTAGGAACTGCTTTTGTAGTGTGCCACTATCCCACAAACATTTTTCAGGCTGTTGAGTATCTGTCTACAGCCTGGTTTATAATGGCTGCCTGCTGTTTCATCACAACATACTGTGCAAAATCACTTGTCTGCCATTGACATTTTGGTTGTTCCTACAATTTTTGCTATTATAAATAATTCTAATAGTCTATATTCTTATAGTTTAATCTTTTCACATGTCTCATTACTTACTCTCTTGGTCTAAGTTTGTAAAAGTAAATCACTGGGTTAGAGACTCTGTGATTCTGAGATTTCTAGCATGTGCTGCCTGGTCACCCTCCACAAAGGCCCCTCAATTGAACTGCCTTGCTCAATGTGTGGAATACCTATCCCTTTGCCTACAGGGAGCTTGCTTTTACTTTCCTTGCAAAATTCTGGACGATCATGAGTGTGATTTTTATTTGTCATTTCAAGATATATATTTGTACCTAAACTTTTTATTGTAGGTTGACTACAAATTGACCTCCAAGTGAATAACCCTCTTCTATTTCTTGACATTATTTTTTAAAAGTTAATAACCAAAAAAAAAAAAAAAAAACTAATTTCAGTGCAGCTTAAGATGCTTCTGGCATGTGATTGTAAGAACTCATAAGATCTAAGATCTTCTTGATGTATATACGTAGAATATATCCTCTCTGCCAATGTGCATCACAATGTGCCCAGAGTATTTCTATCACTATACCTACATTGTAAGAGTCCCTTATTTTCACTACTGTAGAAATTAATAGATAATTTTAAAAGGAGAAATTTCCCACTGTATAGCAAGTCCCTCTGCATACACACAGAGTCCCTTTGAAGGACAGCACTCTCCCCTCCAGCCCACTCTGGGCTCTCACCTTCTTGGGGCTAGTCTTGGCACCACTTAAATTGCCCTTAGTACAACCAACCTAGAGCCCAGTTGTTGCCTACCTTTGGGGTGACTGAGTTGGGACTATAATCAAGCAGTTAAAATTTGGAGGGTTGGATATAGTCTTCCTCCTATGGGCCCCTCGGTACCCTGGCTTCCTCCTCTCCCATCATTCCAGGACTAGTAGAAAGTCAGCCTGAGCCCCTTTGGGAGAGGTACACATCACCTCACAAGCAGCACAGAGAGATTCTGTTTGGGAAACACTCAAGTAATTTTTTTTTTTAACTACAGGATTTAAAAACCACCACTGAAAACTGGTAGTCCTACATTCTTAACCCACAAATATCTCTGTGTACAAGACTGCACTTGTAAGAAACCAGGCCTGCAATTGCTCACACCATAAAATCATCCAAAACATTCGCTAAGTTTCCACTCTGTGCAACACTGTGAGGGTTAATGAAGTCTAAGTGAGTTACCCCTGTCCTCAGCTTATTTATGATGGAAAATGACAATTATATACCACGCACAGATTATCACCTGTTACTGTTTAAGTTTATGGTAACAGCTCCTCTCCTTCCAACATAAGCATAGTTATCACATTTTAAACTAAAGACAATTGATAAAAAGAATCAAAATCTAATACAAAGTCTACTACCATCTGGACAAATTTCTCTGAGCTGCTCTCAGATTCTCCCTATTTTCAGATCCTGCACTTAGTCTAACAGGATCCTATTTCCACCCGAATGATTCCCAACCTCTTCCACAGTTATCCAGAGCTAATGGCTAATTCTCAGCAAGTGTGGCTAACAGAGGTTTGGGAATTGCAATTGGACATAGACTATAAATGATACATAATAAAACAGAAATCTAAACCACAAGTATATTAGTTACCATTTAGCCAACTGTAAGGATGTTTGGGTGATATTTCGAAAATGGGCCACAGCAATAACTGTGTGTTTCTGGTGACTGCCCCTTCCATTGGAGTGGAGTAGATGACCTCCTGAAATGTTTTTCAGTCTAAGTTAACGTTAAAGAATAAGCCGACCCCTAAGCATATCAAGTAAACCAAAGCCCTCTCCTCATAAGACATATCTCAAGGAAACCCACTTAGTTTCAAGGGAGAGTAAAAGAAAGAAGGAAATCTTAACAGTGACGTGTCCTGAATGAAATTAGGCATGGTTCTGCATTTGAGATGTTTTTATCAGGGTGTTATTAACCTGAGCAACAGCTAACTGCTCACAATTCCATCCTTGGTAATTTGTGGCTTTCTGAGTACCTCATGCCTCCTGCTTAATCCATCAAGAAAATATTCCTCCCCCTAAAACACACATCCTCTTGTTTATTTTTACCTCCCTCCCGCCTGCTTAGCTCCACACTGCCCCTATTATGTGGCCCCAGCCAGGCTCACAGAGAGCTCCCTGGGGTGAGGACTTGACAACTTAAAGGACCTTTGAATAGATTGGGTAAAATACAGGCTGTCCTTCCCATCCCCTGTCCACATCTCCAAAGCTTTGTGTAGATGAAGGGTATCCCGAGCAAGCTGTGACCTAGGTGAGGACAGACCCGTGCGGCACTGAGCCTGGGATAGAGAAAATTTCAGAAGTCCTCCCTGCAGTGGGTGTTTGGAATTTGAGTCCCTACCTACCTCCCAGGATGAACCATTAACACAAAAGCACAGAGCAGTCTAGTGTACTAATTAAAACCATTTGGTCAAGTCTTCCTTAATGAATCTTTCAGAAACACGGTAAAAGTCAGAAAATGGAATGAAACAATCCACGTAATTCCAGAAACACATTATATAAAAATCCAGTGAGCACTCATGTGCCAAGCTCTCCACATTCATATAGCATTGACTTCTCACAACTACTCTAACAGGTAAAAATGACCATTGTTTACTATTTTCATCTTAGAGATTGAGGAAATTGAATTAAGGGAAATCAAGAAACTTATTATGTGTCCCAGACTGGCAAATACAATGCCAAAATTCAGGCCTTATCTCATTGTAGTATTAAATATTTTTCTCTATCTGATCTTCTAACCACATATCCTCAAGCCATGGAGAAATCGAGTGCCACAGCTTCCTGGAGAGTCTTCAGATAGACAGTCATGGCTGTGGGTGCTGGTCACTGTGAAATGTACAGGTCTTGGGAGTGAGACCATTGTCACTTCCATCCATTCACACTTCTTAAATGAATACACTTTGGGACTTTAGTTGAAAGTTTCTTGTTTAGATGTAAAGACCTTCATGTTTAATACTAATAGGAGTCTAGACCTTAGACTGGAACCTTGCATTACCAAAGTCCAGATGTGATGAACTCCATGAAATGGCCCCCAGGATGTCAAACCCTAATGGCTCCAAGGTCAGTTAACAAACAACAGAGAGAGAGGGAATACCAGCTGAGACCACCACTGGTTTGTGAGAAGAAGGGCAGAAGCTGAATTCTCAAATGGGAAAGGACAAGCAATGGGTCTTTGGGTCATCTTGGGTGATGAAAAGAAGGGCTGTTATCTGGAGAAGAAGATGCCAGTAATAAGAGGCCAGGTGATCAGCTGGCCAACACAAGAAATCATGGTGCTTAGTAGATGCTGTTAACTAGCCTGCTATAGGTTGGATTTGCTAGATCGGAACCTGCAGCCCAGGCTGTTAACAACGTCAAGCCTGACCCCGCCCCCCCTCATGGTCAAAATACCACATAACATTGCATAAATCACATGCATTTTAAAAGTCTGACATAAGTTAAAAGTGATTTATAGATTGGTTGGGGACAGCGTTTATCATCCACACTGAGAAGATATTGAGATTGGAAGGAGAGATTATCATAATTTACATCTGGACATGTACTCTAAAGTTGTTCCAGGAAAAGCAGGATTATGATCACCAATGTGTGGGCTATACATTACTCCACAAATCACATTTTCTGTGAAATGGGAGTAACACTTACTCTCTTTGTCTACATTATAGGAGGACTGAATGACATGATAATGACAGTTACATATTTTTGTAAGCTATAATGTATGATATAAATAAATAGATTATACTATGTAAGCATAGAGTGATTTACCATGGAGTATGCTTTGCTCTGAATAGATGCTCATATGCACCAATATCATAGGCATGAAAAACCTTGGCTTCTGGGCCTTGCCTTGTGCTAAATGTGTGATAGTTCTGTCTCTTCACCAATATAAGGAAATTGAAGGATATTTCTAACATATGTTTAATAATTGAATTAATTTAGATAAAGTTATCTTGTCAGATCAAGATGATATTTCAATGTAGACATCAGTAGAGTTTTCACGAATGTTAGCCTCTTGGACTTAGTGAAATTATAATCCCCCATATGCACACAAATCACACACACATACCTTCCTCATCACAAATTCACAAACTGAAATCATATAGATGCACACATGATAGTTTATCCCATTTTAAACTAACGGGTTTATTAAGATTCTCTGAATTTCTCTCTCATTCTATCAAGATACCACTGACTCTAAAATAATTGGTGTCACTATGTAACTATGGTTCTGATGAACTTACACTCAAGATTTAATGTATTTGTTATGCTGGCCTCCAAGCACCAAAATGTCAAAGAGATGTCCATTGGATGCATGACTTGTGTGATAGCAAAAAAAATCGAAAATCCCATTGAGTTACCATGAACTTCATCCAAGCTGTGTGAGCTCCAATGAGCCAAATTTATACTGTGGTCAACTTGCTGGTTCCTTAATTTGAATGGTGTTAATCAAAGTGCAATGAAGGTTTCTTCTCTCTTTTAATTTCTAGTTACTTGTTACTATATTTCAATTCATATAAATGCAGAAGGAGCACACCAGCCATAGGAATGCTAGTTACTCACTAACCAGAAAAATGGTGCTCATTCTTTATTTACAAGGTCCTTGGGAACCATTGTCTCTGAATTTAAGCATGATGCATACATATACCCCTATCTTCAATAACTGCAGACTATATTTTTTTAAAAAGCAATGAAATGAAAGAACAACCTCCCACCTTCAAGGAGTACACAATTTAGGAACTAAGAGTTGCCTTTGTCTTGAAAAAGAAGAGAAGGAGGGAAAGAAAGGAGAACAACAGAGGGAGGGAGAAGGAGCTAGAAAAAGAAAAAGATTAACTGAGTAGGGGAAATAGTTTTCATGCATGAATTTTCTTTTAAGGGAAACAGAGAGAGATAAGCAGGAGGGCATTTCTTTTCTGTTTCTTTCATGGCCCCATGATTACAGAACATCAAATGGCGGGGGGCAAGAGTGACAGGTTCGCCTCACCAAGGCTATTGAGAAGGAGGGCAGCAGAGGAGATAGAATCACAGCTAAGAGCAGGATGTGGAGCAGGCCAGGGCCTGCACAGCACCCAGGTATGTGGCTGAGAGGCAGGCGCTGGCCCGCGGCAGGTGCAGCACAGCCAGTGCCTGGCGGCCTCAGGAAAAGAAATCCTGCAGGTGCAGTCAAGACATGTCCTGAGCCTCCCCAGCCATGCGTTTTTTTTTTCTGAATAGTTGTCCTATCTTCACTGTCTGCCAGCAAGATTATGATTTGCAGTGGGAGGATGCAAAGCAGGGAGTGGTTGGTGGAGTCTCCAGTTCTAGTGACTTTGATGTACTACACAACGGCTCTGACGAGGTGAAGTGGGCTTTGGGGGTCCCTGGGTGATCCTGAACTGGCTGAGGCTGTAGCAATGGAGGTGCCCTCTGCCAGCCTCAAAGCAGCTCTCTGCCTGCTGCTTCCAAGCTATATGAACACTGTGCAGTGTCCTGGCTGAAGCTGTGCCTGCATCTTCCTTCTGAAAGGCCACTAGTCACTGTCCTCCACATCTGAGGGTCTCTGTCTGTTCTCCTTCACCATCCTAACTCAGTGATCACAACCCTGAGATCTTCCAGGCTGCCTGAATTCCCCTCGCACATTCCAGAAGTTAACGTGGTTTAGCACACACTGTAGGTACTCTGTATTTTGTCCAATTATCTCTCAGCCCCTGTCATGACCTGTAATCAGAGGCAGTTTTGCAAATAAGCAATGGTCGTCTTCAACTGGAAACAGGAGAAAGAAATGAAGACAGGGTATCTTTTGCCAGCAGTGAATGCATGGTCACAGGAAGCTCCACCCTGTTCAGAAAAGTCTAGGATATATGGGGGGAGGGCGCTGAGAAATGAAAAGATGGGAGCATTTTATCTTTTATCTTTTTGGAGCATTTCCTTGAGGTAAGAGAATTGTTGTAGCAGTGACGGTGACCAACAGAATGAGAAGGAAGGAACGTAGGGGAGGTTTTGCTCACCCTAGACAGTGACCCAGGGAAAAAAGAAGGCTGGAGGTTGTGCAGGAAAGGAGGTACTGACACTTGCAGAAGGTTCTGGAACAAAGGTTAGAGAGAAAGCAAGAAGCAAGTGGGTCTTTTCAAAATAAAAGAGCAGCTCAAGTCACGGAACAATCCAAATAACTCTGGAGAGAGGACAGAGGCACAGAATGACAAGGAAATATGGAAAGAATGGGTAGCTGGAGGCTTTAGGGGGGGCAACATATAGGTACTTGATGGAGGAGGTGGTGAAAGAGCTTTGGGACAAGAGGAGATCAGAGGACCCAAGCATATAGTCAGGTTGGCACAGATGCTGTGGGTGCAGAATGCTAGGGAAGCTCTGCACATTGGGTCTGGTCTTTCCTCTGACACAGAGGCCAGGGAGTTCCCCAGTGACATCAGGTGTCAGGGTGGAGTGAGGAGAGGTGCAGGAAAGGTAGCATCTATGCGAAGTGCACCAGGGGTTATTGTAGTTAAATCCCTTCTTTCTTGGGCCCTGGGCTCTGGCTGCCCCGAGTCTCTCCTGGCCCCTGACCCTTTTTGGCCTCCTCAGTCCACTTGAGTCATGTGGGCAGCAACCACACACATCCTGTCAGGACCTGTTCCTTCTGGAGAAGAGTGCAAAAACAAGAAATTGCTTCGAATGCTGCAAGAGACCAGCAACACCTGCCGAGGCGGAGGGGGGCGGGATTGCAGGGATAGGTAACAGCACAAAACCAGAATACAGAACAATTTAAGACCTGACCCCAATTGAAGAGCTGATCCCAGCATCGAGAAAGAGAGAGAGAGAGACTGAGACAGACACTTGGACCACGAAAGCATAAAGAAATGGCAGAACTCCGCTCTGGGCTACAGGTGGGCTAAGCCCAACAAAACTTCCAATCCCTTCCGTTCATCCTCACCTCAACATGGCTTGAGCCTGCTCTTAAACTTGGTGCCCTGAAACCTGTGCTCTGCCCTACACTCTGAACCCAGCTCTCACCAATGCATTCTTCAGGATCCAGCAAACAAATGCACCTTTGTTCTGGCCACGGAGAAAGACCTCCTCAGCGCCATCCCAGGGAAAGTTTTTCGTCCTCCAAATCCCATCAGACTGCAAGGTATTCCCATCCTGCTGCCTCATTGTTGCTCTGCTTCTAGGCCTTCCTGAGGGTCCCAGACAAGTGCCTGGAGCACACTGTACTTAGCTTTCCATAACTACAGTGTGTGTGTGTGTGGTGGTAGGGTGGTTCATCAGAATACCTTCAACCCTGTAGGGTAGGAAGATGGAAGTAAAAAAAGCACTTAGAGGGAGTCTGGTTCATAGGAGATGCTCAATAAATATTAGCTCTCATAATTATCTATCATATAAATATCTGTGTGTTTTGGCTACATTTCAGAGGTTTTGACCTGTCTGATCCAGTGTTGCATTCTCAAGAAAAGCCATGATATCGGTTGCTGCAGGGTTACCCCTTATAGCACTCAGATTGTGCTCAGTAAGTGCCGCTGGCCGCCAGCCCACCTGCCACAGTTCCTGAGCAGAACTGGAATTCCTCCAGGGATCAGCGTCCTAAGTGGGCATGCCTGGAAGGAGCCAAGGCAGGTGCAGTTCAGCTGCTGTGAGTAGGTGATTAAGAGATTCCTCATTATATGATACATGAAAAAAATCTTCCCAGGAAAAGTGCTCAGCAAAGAACACAATGGTCTACTTTTAGAGAATTCTGACTCTAAGTCAAATTGGGATCCCTATCGATTGAGAACAGCAAAGTGTTCTTACAAAACTTTGCTTACGGTGTCCCCTCAAAGCACACCGGTTGCTTTGAAGAAATTCTTTCTTAGGAGCTGGGTATGTTGCTCAGTGGTACAGTGCTCACCTAGCAAGTATGAGGACCTGGGTTCAATCCCAAGTACAGGGTCAGGGGGCAAACAGGAGGGGGAAAAAATCTCTTAGACTTGTTACTAAGTGCCATACTGCAATCCATTGCTGTATGAGTTTTAGAGAAGCTTGTTATCTGGTCTTAATTTAAGGTCTGGTTGTATGTGCATGTGTTTTATGTGTGTGTGCGTGTGTGTGTGCCTGTGTGCACATATACACACATGCACCTACCTGCCTTTACACCCAATGGGACTTTTTCTTCTCTGAATCTCCCAAGTCCTTGGCTCCCTCTGCTATTGCAAATGCCTGCATGTCTTGCCAATAAACCCCATATTTATGCACATTGTCTTCTACTCACCTTGTTGGACTTTCCAGTCACTCCCCAGATTGTGGGAAAGTCATCTCCATGCGGAGCGCAGATAATAAAAGTGGCAGGCTTTGGATCAGGGACAACAGATATGCCTCTGAGCTTCTGTTTCTGCCTTTTAGAACATGGCTGCCCCTTAATACTGGTTCCTTCACAAACAACTACTCCCAACCATGAGGGCAGCAGGCAAGAGGAAGTAAGCTGGCAAATCCTGATGGCTGAGACCTAGGATCAGAAAGCAAAGCCTGAGCCCAACAGGTCACACAGACTCCACATGGCCACACTAAGCCACTTCCTCATAAACAGTTACAGAAAGAGTACTAATGGAGGGCCATGATACTAATTGTCACCTGGAACCATATAGAAACACAAAAAGCTATGCTTTCATGTACAGAATCAAGCTAGATGAATTTGAGCAGAAGAAAGGGAAAGCAAAGAAAAGAAAGACAAACCAAACAACATGGAAAAATAAAATGGTGAGAAAAGAGAGAACAGTCTGAGTGCCGTTATCTAGGAATTGCCAGGTGTGCGGTAGAGCAAAACAAAGAGGAGGTGGGCTCTTCCTTCTGGTAAGGAAAACATGCTTCTGAAGGACAGGCAGGAGGAAATGGCTAAGCCCAGTCTCCAGGAATAATAAACAAGCCAGACTGAAAACTCCGCAGGGAGTAAGTAGGAAGGGGTCACCTAGCTGACAGTGGCATCCTAAAGCATCCCATCCACATGGCACATGGACAAGCTCCACACCCACAAAGACCCACAAACGCAGTGTGGTACACATAGCTCTTGGGGATGGAGTGTCTGCTTTGGAGCTCATCCTTCTCCATCAGGTGTCACATGAATAACAAGTGGTGGGCAGAGGGGAGGGGCCGGGAATAGCAGAGAATAGAGCACAAGCACTCGGCACTGAGCAGGGGTGCCACTGTTGGGATCCCAGAGTAACCATGGTGTCCGTGTCTCTATGGAGAAGTTCCCTGCTCTTGAGAACTGGTTGGAATGCAGAGTCTCAGGCCTTCGATTCTGCAACAAGCATTTCACTAGAGCCACAGTGCCTGCCACACAGGTAAATGGAAGAAGCCCAGATCTGGATGGCTAGAGACACACCAAGCACAGCTTAAGCATGTGGCAAAAAATGTCACAGAATGCAAGAGGATTCACTTTTTGATCCAGAGAAATGAAGACGAGAATTTAATTTAATGGCATGGAGTTCTTAAAAAAAAAAAAATCACCACCACAACAAATGGGGAGTTGTTTAAACTCAATGTCACCTTAATTTTATATGTATCCAAAGAAACTTTGGATACATATAAAATTATGTAATAAAAGGAAATGGTCTTTATTGTAGCTAGAAATAATTTGTTAAGCCATAACAAGGAAGAGTATACTGATGAACTGGTAACCTACCAACAGGATGTGTTGTGTCCTCATTAGGATATGTTAGCACAGCTTAGGGAGGCAGCAAGTGGGAAAACCTGAGGACTCCATGACTTAGAGAGCAGGAAGGAACAAAATGCACGTTCTCTTGAGGGCTTGCTAGTAAACCTAATATTAAAAAGAGATTTTAACCCAATATGTCCATCAAGTGAACAGAGGTTTCCATATTGCCTTTCATTCTCACGTGTATTTCCATGTGTGGATCTCTCACGAGAACTTCAGGAGCAGCAACACAGAGTGCCTGGGACATGCCAGAAGCCCCTCAGTGCGTCATTAGATCTTCATGCCATCGCCAGCGGCATTTGCTGCAGAACAGTGTGGCCCTCTGCTTCAGTAATTTGTGGCTTTCTGTGTTCTTCATGCTGTCATTTAATCCACCAGGAAAAAATTCCTCCCTCTAAGACACACGGCCTCTTGTTTATCTACCTCCCTCTTGCCTGTTTGGCTCCACACTGCTCTACTATGTTACCCTAGCCACTCACACAAAGTTCTCCCACAAGGAGCTCCTTGGGTGAAAGAACATTTGAATACATGGGTAAAACATGGTCCTGGCTTCTCCCCTTCACCTGCATCTTCCCTAAATCCCTTCTTTGCACCACCAGACAGGCAATGATGTGGAGGACAGTCCCCAACAACCAATCACTCTTCCCATTGCAGTAGATAAAGCCTTCTCCTGGTCCTACATAAAATGAAATTCAAGAGAAACATATATGCTCAGGTGAAGAGGTCCAGGAAATCAGGAGCAAGATTCTAAACTTCTGTCACCAGGAAATACTTAGCATGTGTCAATCACTGCTTTGTTCTGAAAAGTTAATGCCACCTGCTCATTCATAGCAGAACTTTCTTATTGTTGAGCATGGAGTAACAAATCACAGAAGCCAGATTATTGCAAACTACGATTTCAGTCCTCCTTCGTGATTCAGACAGAGTGGTCTGAGAGCTCCAAGGAGGGGTACACTGGCATTGGCAGAGAAGTCTTCTGTCTCATATATATATATATATATATATATATTTTTTTTTTTTACCATGTACTGCTTTTGAGTTGATACTGCTGCTTATTTCTTAGAATGTTCCTGTTTTTCTCAATAAGCCCACCACACAGTCATCTTTTAGAGCTTGAAGAAACAGAAAAATTTTCTATCTCCAGTAGCAAATAGCCTTTGGTTTTATGGAACATTTATGTGTTAGTTCTGATAGAAAACAACTGGACCCTTCTTCAAAAGAACCTTCTAAAACTTCCTGTCTGGCTGCATGATTGATTTCTTCTCTCTTCCAAGATAACCTCCTGGTAAGCACAGTTTCAACCAGAATATGTGGGTTTGCTCCTTGAAACACCATAATCAGGAGAGAAATCGACAACACATTGAACCCAGGCAAGCAAGGTCTCGCAGTGGCCTGTGGCAGGGAGGGAGAGGCAAAGGGGTGTTCTTTTACATTTCTTTCATGGCCCCATGATTACAGAACATCAAATGGCGGGGGGCAAGAGTGACAGGTTCGCCTCACCAAGGCTATTGAGAAGGAGGGCAGCAGAGGAGATAGAATCACAGCTAAGAGCAGGATGTGGAGCAGGCCAGGGCCTGCACAGCACCCAGGTATGTGGCTGAGAGGCAGGCGCTGGCCCGCGGCAGGTGCAGCACAGCCAGTGCCTGGCGGCCTCAGGAAAAGAAATCCTGCAGGTGCAGTCAAGACATGTCCTGAGCCTCCCCAGCCACGCGTTTTTTTTTTTTTTTTTTCTGAATAGTTGTCCTATCTTCATTGTCTGCTGGCAAGATTATGATTTGCAGTGGGAGGGACATAAAGGAGGAGGGAGTGGTTTGGTGGAGTCTCCAATTCTGGCATCTTTGATGACACATAGGCTGCTCCAGAGGGGTAGCTGGCGGAGGTGGAGAAGTTCTGAGGGTTTGAGGGAGCCAAGTGTGGTCTGGTCAACACTGGGCCAGAGAAGGGATGATGGTAGGACCCTCCTCCCTACTGGCCTCATAGAAGCCCCTGGTCCCCCAGGGAAGGTGCTCCTCTCTTGATATCTTGAAAAGTTTGTAGGGGATCCCTTCTCCTCACATGCATTCCAATCCAGTTCTCTGATTCTTCAAAGGGTTTTGATCTTCTCCCCAGTATTTAACATTTTTCTCAGTTATTCTTGTGAAAAAAAACAAAACAGAAGACAAAGACAAATTAGACTAGTGAAACTTAAGAAGGTTAATGTAAAATTTGACAATGTCATCCTTGGGGCTTGCTCTGCTAATGGCTTTAGTACTATCAAAGGGAGAACAGGGCATTTGATCTATCCACAGAGGAAGGCACAGCTCAGCCAGCCAGTCTCCCATGTCACCCTGTGGTCACTCTCTGCTTTTTTTTTTCCTTATTTATTTGTTTCTATTTTTTTTAATGATGGGAAAAATCCCTTTTGTATTGCATCTTTACAGAGTTTGTGAGCTCAGGAGAATGTTGTTTTCCAAGTTGATGGGACATCACTTTGCATGCTTTTATTCTACCCATTATTGCGTGGTCTCAGTACTGCTCTGTTCATTTTGGTCATCAAACAAAATTAAAAATACCACCATAGAGAACAAAATGGTGGATACTTACATACCTAAAACTTTGCTAGGTTAAGTGCTTCTGTGTATATAAATTGATCCCATTGGATATACCCTCAAGAAAAAGGAAAGAAAGTAAACAGACTCCAACTACAGTGTACAGCAAATTTCATTTGAGGTAAACAAAGAGCATTCTAGCAATAATACTTAAAAAAAAAAAAAAACCCTGCCACAGTCCATTAAGAAAACATCCTTGTGTCTAGGTGTGGCGGTGCATGCCTATAATGCCATACACTTGGAATGCTAAGGCAGGAGGATCACAAGTACCAGGCCAGCCTGGGAAAATTAGAAAAAAAAAATTGTCTCAAAAGAAAAAAATAAAAAGAGCTGGGGATGCAGCTCAGTGGTGGAACGCAGCTGGGTTGAATCCCCGGTACCAAAAGAAAAAGAGTAAATAAATGAAATAAACATCATCGTGTAATTAAAAATTAAACTATCAGCTATGCTATAATTCCCTAAGGTGGGCCCCAGCAGGTGTAAGTAACTACAGGATTCCACTAGGGTGGTGATTCTACTACACTTCACCCCCTGGTAACATTGTAATATGGAGAGGTTTGAAGTGCATGGATTTTTGGCACCTGGCTGACTACGAAATCCTAACTTTTAAAGGAGGTGAATGATGGTCAACAGAACAAGAAATCATATGGTAAAAGTGACGCTGGCTGAGAGAAATCTTCCTTTCGTTCACAGTACTTTTACATTCTTTGACACCCATCCTGTGGGTGCCAGTCAGGAAATATAATGGCAGGTTGGGGCTTCTAAACAATTGCTCACAAATGTAGCTCTTTAGAACACACTGTGCATCTATACAGTTCCTTCAAGTCACCTGTGCCATGATGTTCAAACACTTGGTCCGTTCAGGTCCCTCAGTACCTCTACTCCTCCTTTACAATGGTTTTCTTTCTTCTTTCTTCTGCCTAGCCAACTCTTACTCTACCTTCCTGTCAAATTTTACCTCCTCTCTGAAACCTTTCCGGTTTCTGCCATGAAGTTGGGCCATGTATAGTTCATTGTCCAACCCTGCCTTCCAGCATCTATTATCAATGTCAATGTCACTAAGGCCTGGGACACACTCCCTCTCCTTGTCTGGTAAAAATCTCCATAACAGGAATGGATAAATGAAGCATGTTTTCAGTGCAAACTCATGCATGCGAGAGGTCTCTGAAGTGTCCCTAAACATCCCTAAATTTCAGCTCCTCACCCCTTATAAAAGACAAATGTTTGTGAGGGGATCGATCTTATACTAGCCTCATGGTGCTTGATGCTTCCACAAGAATGTCCCCCCACAAGCTGGTCTTCCTTGGAATACATTTCTGTCAGTCTTAATCTCAGCTATTTTATTCTTAAATACAATCTCCCAGTTTCCTGCCTCTCCAACGCCAGTCTCATTTCACTTCATCTTCCATGTCATAAACAACCTCACAGCCTTAATCCCAACATTTTCTCCCAATTTATCATCTTGCACTGACCTTACTTTCTCCTCTCTTCTTGGCATTTCCTGTCCAGCATTTCCTGTCCCTGCTCTTTATCTGGGGAACTCCTCACGTACCAAACTTGCTCCTGGCAGAGTCTCTGTCCAGATAATCTCTCTGCTGGCTTTTGTGAGCTGCATCCCCCAGTAGTGTCACCCACTCCAGTCACCCCCACAAGGTACTGAACCTTTCATAGTTCAATTTCCTATTAGTGGAACTTTACACTTTACAAAATATAATTTCTCCAGGACGAAATAGATCAGACTCATCTGTACTCCCCATATTAATAAATGATAGTTAACCTGTCACCTTGTGTAAAATTCTATAAGCTACCTGGGCAGGGTCTGTAGAGCAGTTGGCTAGATCCTTGGAAAGTTAGAGCACTCCAACATTATTGCTAACATCTAAAGAAAGTCAAACCAAACCCATCCTGTCCTGCACAGGCTTAAAATGTCAGTCCACACAGGAACTGATATGAATTTTACCTCCCCTTTCTTCCTTTACTCCCAATGCAATACAACCACCACTCCTTGGAGACTTCTGTCTGTTCCAGGTTAAACCTGAGTTTTCCTACCACTCCCAGCTTGCAGCACAGCTCACCACCTGAACTATGGGGTGCACAGACTCAGCACAAGACACTTGCCACCGAGGAAAGCAACCAGTGATGTGGTGTCTCAGGGCAAATTCCAAAATATGACTCACATGAATACTCCCAGTGAATTATTTGATGAGTCCATTCTTCTCTGTAGACTATCCATCCTTGAAGCTGCACCACAAATTCCATTTCTTCCATGAGATATTCATTGTTAAAAAGCAAGACTTGAAAATGAGAGGTGCAGGAATTTCCTTCTCATTCCTTTGAATCATGGTGTCATATGATTCAAGTCTTTATCACCAACTTGGCAATTTTTTCCCAGATATTAGGGATGCTGATGTAGAAAGGTGGTCTTCACCCACTGCCTCCGTGAACATTTTTATTTCAGCATTGATTAACACAGTGTCTTGCTTGAAATAGGTATTGCATAAATATTGCTTGGGTGATTAATGAAAGGAACTCATTGATCACTGATATAAAAGAATCATCTCCCAGAAAGCTGAAGGTCAGAGTTTCTAGTAAACAGGATGACCATTCTTCAGGGTTATCCTGGCCATCATAAAAACTATTTCCCAAAAGGTAGTTGTTGAAAGGTCAAATACTGAGTCAAACAGCTGATGGGGCTGGTTAAATGGTAAGCATGCCTTATCCAGGAAAACTATAGAATTTTTATTATTTGTGTGGCATTTTTATACTCTGCAGAATATTTTTATATCTATGACTTCATTTGATCTTTACTACCAGCCTGGAAGAAGATGGGGCAGATGTGGTGACTAATGGATGAACAAACTGAGGCCCAGAGAGGTCAGGAGACTACAGCTTCAAAGTCTGCAGAAGAGAAATGAATGAGAACAAGATGCAGCTCTGGCCCTAAGAGAGCCTGCAACTCGGGAGGAGATGCAAAATTCACACGGGGGACCACATTGAAGAGTGTGATGAGTGCTAACTGCTAGGTCTGTCTCCAGTGCTGGGGAAGTGCAAAAAGAGGATCAAAGATCTACTCCCCTGTTGTGCATTCTGTACCCCTGGAGAGGGGCCCTGACTCCGTGCAGCCTGAGCAAGAGACTCTGGCACACAAACCTTTCCAAGTGCTGCAGGTTCTGGAGGGATGAAAGGGGCTTTGAATACGTGAGCTCCAGTAATTATGTTTGCTTTAATGGAGCAATGCCTGCTTTTGTTGTGCTATGGTGCAAAGGCCCAATTATTCAAACGCAGCCATTAGTTCCCACACAGCAGAGATGACGGCAGATGTTATAAAGATACCATCTCTTGGCCATTTGCCCACCCAACCCAGCCGCGAGGACACTTCAAACGCAAAGGCAGCTCCTGCCAGCAGCATACACCACATGTCCTAAGACATCACACAGCCCAGAGTTGACCTGAGACATCTGGAGAGAAGAGGGACCAACTGGCTGCGATCGCTGCTCCTGCTGTGGCTCCCAGGTAACTGAGGCATAGCCAGGCTGGTTAGAAGGAAGTGACCTTGACTTCCTGGGGCCCTCTGTGTCCTGCTGGCTGTTTTCACCCAGGCAAGCAGCTCCAGGGCTGTGACACTGTGTCAGGGCACAGACACTGTGTCAGGAACCCAGTTCACACATACAGGGTTGAAAGGAAGTCATTCATTTCACTGGAGGACAAGATGTACCCAGAAACCTGTCCAACTTCTTACCGCCACCACCAGGAAAAAAAAATAAAAAAGTGACTTGCTGAATTTGTAGGTATACTATTGCTCAAACATGAGGACTCAGAAGCAGGCACTGGCCTGTCTGCATTTTTCCTATCCCAGCCCTTCTATGAGTAACTGTTAGGAAAACACAAAGGGCTTTAAAAAGTTCAAAGAATTAAAAAAAAAATAAGTGGCTGCATAATTATCATCACCAAACTGCTCCATATAGACTTGTGTAAACTAAAACAAGAAAAAAAAATACGTTGAGAGGAAAGCAGGGGTTATATTTTCCTCTGCACCAATCATAGCAATGAGATTTCCTGGAAGTGCAGGAAAATCTCTGGGTAACATGCAATCAGAAATACTTATCTTAATCAAGATTTCTGCCCCCTGGCCTTAAATTGCATTTCCCTCTGGCTTTTTCTCTCGTGTCTGCCAAATGATAGAAGGAATGCCTCATAAAAACTGCAGAATGGAGAGTTCTCAGTTTAAAAAAAGAAAAGCATGGAGGGACTGGGGTGTAGCTCAGTGAAAGGGTGCTCACCTCGCCTTCACGAGGCCCTGAGTTCCATCCCAGTGGTGTGAAAAACAAAAAAACATAACAGAGGAAAAATGAAGAAGAAGAAAGATCTACTGTGATAATCAAGAAAGCCATCCCTCTACCATTCCCGCCAGCAAAGTCTTTGTGTGAATAATGATGTGCCCTGTCATTCATGAAGACTCGCACAGCAGCAAGTGGAAGGAGTCAAGGAAGATGGCAGAGGTCCTGCAGGAAGTCCCTCCTCCACAGCTTACTGGCAGATTCTGTCTGGTGGGACTGCACAGCTCAATGCATTACTTTTTCTTTTTTTTTTTTCCCATGTGGAGATACACAAGCAATCACAGGCAAGGATGAAGTCCCCATTCTTGCTTTTTAGCTCAGGAAGGAGAAGACGAACTTCAGAAAGACCTACAGTATTCAAGAGAGCTCTGAAAGTATGTCAACTTAAAAATTTAAAAGCACCTGCAGTAAAAAAAGCACAAAAAGTTTAAAAAGTAATCAAAATATTAATGAGAAGGAGCAGTGAGCATGCTCCATAACTAACTTTCTAGCAACTAAAAAGAGAATAAGGTGAACCCAGGCCCTTTGCTAAGAATAGGAAGAATTTCACAGGTCTGAAAAGATGGAAATAGCACTCTAAGTCCATATTTTAAATCCATATTTTAATCAAGAAATCACTAAATGCCATCCTTAGAGGTAAGATAAGGGGGAGACAGTAGAGACCTCCCAAAGTGAAGGCTTATCCTATAGACAAGGAAAGCAAGCCCAGAGCTTCCCAGACATGTGGCTAGCTGCTCAGTGCAGAACTGAGAATAGAGTGAGTCTGCTCTTCTCTCTGTTCTGCTCTTCTCCCTGCTCTACAGATAAGGACACTCTGGCTGCGTAACACATCTAGAGTCATCCAGCAAATAACTGGCACACGAGAGTTCTGACCCACACTTGCTACCTGCAGAACCTGTACCGTCAATGTCCACACAGCGCAGCTCTAGGAAATGATGGCCCATTTTCTTTCTTCCTTTTTTTTGAAACAGGGTCTTGTTATGTTGCTCAGGCTGGCATCCAACTCCTGTAATCAGGAGATGCAGATGAAGATGGAGATGGAATAACAAGCCTCTCTGAGTCCTGGGTCAACTTCTGCAAACTCTCCCATTAAGGCCACCTCCCTTTCTCCTATCCAGCAATGCCCTGTCCCCTAGAAGAGGTTAAATTCCCCAAATCAATGCTTTGTTTTTCTGACTAGTTTCTTCTGAACAAATGCACTTGTTTCTTTATTTTCCACTTGGAACATATCAAAGCAAACCCCAGGGCAGCTTTGATATCTTCTTGCAGCAACACAGTCACAGGTATGATGGCGGTTACAGATTTTTCTCTGCCTTAATAAAGAGAGAAGATGCTGTCTGAAAAGACACAGCCCACCCAGGCTGGGTGTGTGGACTCCACCCTCCTTAATCCTGCAGGCTGAGTGCTCAGCTCCTTAGGTTAACAGAAGCATGTCCCTAAGTGACCATGTTACTGCCTGCTGGGACCAAAGGCCAAGCCCATTCTCCTGCGAGGGACAGAAAACTCTTTGGCAGAGGGAATTTTTCAACTACAGTCCTTGCAGGAAGAGACTAGTCATGGGGCAGGTTGAAAGGGGGGAATGTACACTCTGCTCAGGACCCAGGTGCCAGGCCTGAGGTGTACTGGGATCATTTGGGAAAACCAGAAACCTATAAGATGGAGCTTCCTGAGGAATCCCTGGCCACTATCCCAAGTTGATGGGGATGTCTGAAGGAAAATTTGGGGTTCTTAGACTGTCTTGGTGTGAATCACTTTGGCTTCTGAGAAGCCTGTAAATTCCTTCTTAGAATAATGTCATAAATACAGAAAACCAAGTGGGATGAAAGGAAAGCAATTCTATTGAAGTGGGATATATCCATGCCTTCCTTGGTTAAGAACTGCTTAGGGAACTAAAGAGGCCTACATTTTGACACAAAACATAACTGTGGGGAAAGAGTCCTTGTGAGATCTGGGTTTTGTAGTCTCAGACTGCCATGGGCCATTTGGACAGCCACTTGTGATAAAGACTACTTGGTTCTTGCAGAGCATCCAATTCAAGTGACTCAGTCTGAGTGTTGACTGAGTCACATAGATGTTGTATTATACTTGAACCTCAAATGGCAGGCTGCAATATGTCTTCTAAATGTAGAGACATTTCCATAGAATCAGATTTTAACTGTGTTGAATAGGTTTGTTTATGAAGGACATCAACACATTGTTTTATATTTTACATTTTAGACTACTTTTTTTATGAAGTATATACATCATAATTCAACCCAATTCAACCCTCAGAGACATATAAATATAGGGCATCAAAGACTCACTTTAACTTTGATTTACATCTTCATAGTGGTTTCCCAATGTCCAATGCTTGCTGTGCATTTAGACAGTTTCCATGGAGCCTGAGAGCTGCCCTATGCACATTGAGTTCCATGCTTAGTACGAATTACATTGATCAGGCTGAAGCTTTTGCTCACCTGCTCCTGTGGGGCTTTGCAACTCCAACAGGCACCTGCACATTCAGAGGTGTTGTCATTACCCTCAGAGCTATGTACACAAGCGAGTCCTGGCCTGTTAAGAGTTGCCTCCAGTTAGCACAGACCCAGACACATGGCGCTGTGGAGGAGCCAAGGAGACAAGCAGCACCCACACCCTACCCCACAACCAGCATCAGGACCCTGGCATACTCACTCCTCCCCATGCAGGTCTGGGTCACCTTCCCCATGCATCCTGCAGCCCTGATCCCAGGCCCAACTCTCACTCCCACACAATGTGGGTGACAGGCCCCCTCTGCCAGAACCATCCAAAATATACCGAGACCACTGTAGGGAAGACTTGAATCTAGCAAAAGGCCCCTCCTGGCTCCCAGCCAAAGGATTCTGCAATCTCCTACAATAACTTCTCTGCAGTGACCTCTTCAAAGGACCCTTCCTTAGCAGTTTACATCAATGCTTTTCATGCAATGTAGAAAGGTGTTTAAGACAGGTCTCTGGCTGAACTTACTTCATAGTGGCATCTATAAAAGACTTGCAGTCTCCCCTGTGGTCTGGGACATCCCCACTTGAGCTATACTCTTCCACACAATGTGTCCTTTTCAGAGGACTCACCAGCTAAACTGAATTTTTACAGATGGTGGTATCTGCTCTATGAAGCCTGAGGAATTGGTGTCCTTAGAGTGTCTCAGAGATGTCTACACTCAAGCAAGCCCTGAGTAAGGTCTGTTTCAGATCCTGGGTAAAGCATGGGGGTTAACATATTCAAGTTCTTAAGAAGTGCTGGAAGGAAAAAAAAAAACTTCTGCAGATAATAAAGTCTAAAGAATGTTTAAATATCAAATATGTCACTTCTTTACTTGGAAGTTGTCAAATGGAAATTGACAGATTCAAAGGCGAGAAAATAAATTTCTCATCTCTAAGAAAAATCTTGTTTCCAAGGGATATAAAAAGAATGATGAATGAAAGGAATTGAAAATCAAGTAAGCTCAGGGACCGATTTTGCTTCATGCACTCTATTCATCTGAAAAAAAAAATGCAATCATTTACTCACCTCTTTAGGGGAAGACAGACCTGAAGAGAATATTCAAGTGCCAATTTCCTATTACTAATCTTTTCAATGCAGAAAAATATGATTTAAGCAGTCTTAACAAAAGCGGGAGTAGATTATAACCTCCTGACATTGCCTTGTTGGACTTGCCGGTGGCCGCAGATGAGCCCCAGACACCTGTAACTTCTTACAAATAGTGTGACAGGTAAGCCCTTAATAAAACATCAACTCTAAAACCTTGGCAAAGGCCACTTGGCTTTCAAACATTCTTTTGTGTATCAAAGCTTAGGCCTGACGCTTCCAAAGGACACACGCTGCAAGATGTTTTTGGTAGATCTTATGGCAAAGCTCTTTGCAACACCTTGGCAAGGAGATCCTCATTCCCTCCAAAATACACAGGCCAATGCATGTGAGCACCGGCTCCCTCCCCTTCCATCTGAAGCATTTAAGATCTCCAAGCTTTGCTTAGGCAGCTCTCTCTGTTTGGAAGGCCCTTCTTCCTAGATCCTCTTCTGCATATATGAGATGCAAGGGTCCTTATCACTCTACTATAAGTAGAAGGACACTAGGCCATCATGCTGTGCCTTAAGATGTGACTCTTGTCCACATCCCGATGGAGCAAAGCATCTCACTCTTCCTGAAATCTCAGACCTCAGTTTTCCCCCATGGGGTTGGTATGTTAACTCACAAGCATTATTTTGAGAAGCAAATGAGCAATTATTATTGTGTTAGAGCCGTATATATTAAAGTAGTATCTGGTGTTAGCTATTATTTGAATCTTCCTTAATATTATTATCATTGTGTTCTTTTTTTTATAGGAAAGTTTAGTTAATTCTTCTTTTGGACCAAGTTCAAATAATCTAATTTCCTTTTTATCGGTCCCACTTAGAAACCACCGCCACTGCATGAAATTTGCAGAAACGTGGCAACTGCCCTGTGAAAAGAACACTGGAAGATTGGGGTGGCCCTGAATATCTCCCCTCTGTCAATGTTAGTATTTGATGACCTTGTTTGTTTTTTGTGATAGGTTTTTTGTTTTTTTTTTTTCCATCAGCCTGGGGAAAATGGAGTATAAAGAGGTAAAGCCAGGATGGTTTCTCCAGTAGTCACTAGGGCTAGAGTGGGAACCTGTTCCTACCAAAGGCTCCAAGTTCCACCTCCTATAACAATAACTAGAATATATGTTCTCGCTGTGTACAGACCAATTAAAGTAAACTACAGGATCCACTAGAGGAGAGTGAATCTGGGAACCCACTTATGGCATGGGAACTGAGCAATCAAGCTTTTCACAGTGATTGAAGGTGCAGGTTTAATAATGCCAAGGGGTGGGCCGGCCCAGTCTCCCCATGAATTCACTAATTGTGTTTATTTTACACACGGTCTACCTGTGTCTTTGAGGTCTGGGATCATTAAGAAGGAATGACAGTGCTCCTATGCAGAGCAGTTGATCCTGGAGTTCAAGGTCAGAGGGAATCGTGTTAGCAGCATGGCTTCTGGAGTCTCAGCTCTTAGGAGTCTCAGCTGTTGGAGTCTCAGGTCTTCTAATGGGTTGGCCAGTCCAGAGAAATCCCATGCTGAACACCCAGCAGCACCCATGCCAGCCATCAATGCATGCATCCTACCCCACTGGTGAAAGGGAAATTCCATGTTATCAATATAATTAGATCATCAAGGGGAAAAAGCTTTTCAAATTAGCAAGAGAATAATTTCTTTTTTTCTTTTTTTTTTTTTAAGGAGGGTACAAGTTTCACTTAAATTTGGCTACAGATCACACCTAGGCCACCTGGCCAGGTTGGGGAGCAGGGATAACACCCATGCTGGGGCCCAACATAAGCTGGTGGAGGGATTGCCTTGCATCAGGATTGAAGGCTCACACCAGCCTCACCAAAGTCCTGTATCCAGAATGCATTTTCAAGGGAACTAATCAGGCCTATGACCCAGTTTCTGCCCAAGAAAAAAAAAGTCCTACAAGCAGACTGTTCTTGGGGTTCAACCACTTTGTACACTATTCATTAGCTCTTCACTTTCTGCCTTCTGGAACATCAAGTGTACCTGTGCAAATCCACAGTGCTGGGCATCCGGGATGTCTGCACACAGGACACACAGCCATCCCAATTCACAATTAAGTGGCTAGTATTTTATAAAACAGTAGAATAGAAAGAAATGGGAACCAAAGAACTATTTGTGTTCTTTTCAATGGAATAATCAGAAAATCCCCTAGAGATTTTCAAAATGGCCTAGAGACTCATATTTCACACTTAGATAAAATATTCTGTATTCTCTTCATATCTACAATTATGCATTGTTTGTTAATTATTCAATAATCACTAATCACTATGTTCCAGACACTTAGTTCAAGGTCTACCTTTCTCTATTAACCTCACGATTGGTATTACTGTGTTAAGTGGTTTAAATCTGGCCTACACATTATCATAATGATAGAGAATAGAATCATACATGCACATTACCAAGGACATATATATATATGTGTGTGTGTGTGTGTGTGTGTGTGTGTGTGTATACGTGTGTGTGTATAGTTTTTTACAAAAAAGCAGAGGAACTCACATGGATAAAATTGCAATTCTTATATGCATAACATTGGCAATTGTTTTAGTCAGCTTTTTCACTGCTGTAACTAAAAGACCCGACAAGAACAATTTTAGAGAAGGAAAAGTTTATTTGGGATCTCACAGTTTCAGAAGTCTCAGACCATAAACAGTTGGTTTCATTCCTCAGGGCTTGAGTTGAGGCTGAACATCATGGTGGAAGAGTGTGGTGGAGGGAAGCAGCTCACATGATGATCAGAAGGCAGAGACACAGAGACTCTACTCACCAAATACAAAATATATACGCTAAAGCCATACCTGCAATGCCCACCTCCTCCAGCCACACCATGTCCACCTTCGGTTACCACTCAGTTAATCCCTATCTGGGGATTAAATCACTGATTAGGATTATAACTATCAACCCAATCATTTCTCCTCTAAACCTTCTTGCATGGTCTCACACATGAGCTTTCAGAGGACAAACCATAATAGCAATCTTCAATTTGTGTAATTCCATGTTCACTGTCAGTATGCTGTTTATAATATCTATTGTTAATAATAAAGACAATGAATTGTCTCACTATGGCAATATATCTATATTGATCTTTTCAATAAAAGTTACTATGTGCATAATACCATAAAAGAAATGAAAGCAACTAATCTTCTTGGGAGCCACTGTAAGTACAATCTGCAAATAAAATATTACCACTTCTTAAAAGTTTTTATAAAACTTTTAAGTTTATTTAATTTTAATTTTTTAGCACTCATCAAATTCAACTGGATGATTAGCAATAGCAATAGCTCATACTGGCTCACACAAAAGGCCTATTAAACTCCCAGGAATTTTGTAAGCTAATTGTTAAATTCTGACGTTATTAAATATCAAATTATACAGACTTGTAAGTTTGAATTGAGTTAAATTAAATGGCACTTGGTGATGTCTTTCATAGCAGAAACTGACTATGTTGGGAGTATTTATATCATAGAAATCAGCAAACATCACAAATCAGAGCCTGATTTGTTGTTTTGTTGAGTGCCTAGACTGAAGAATGTAAAGAAGGAAATGTTAGAATAAAATTAAACTTAAAAGTGTGTTGTGTACATGGCTGTTACATTGTGAAATAGCTCAACAAATTGAGACGATGTTCTTCCAGTATTCAGAGCCTATCATCCAATTCAACACTCACATCATTGAAGAGCAGACCCTGCAAGTTCCAATATATACATCTTCATTGTTTCATCTTCACCTTATTTGTTGACATAATTATGAAAACATCAATTAACATTCATGTTAAAATAATAGTTTTTACATCAGCTACAACACTAAGTCAGCTACAGATATGAGATGTCCACGAAAATCAGGGAAATCATTATATGGGAGTTCAATGGTATTCATGATATAATTATATTTATTTTATGTTATTGATAAATTGTGTGCAATATATCTTCATTCAAGGATAATTGGCAATAAAATTATATATGTATATAGGCGTACTTTTTTGTTCAGAAGAGATAATTACTAAACATTTACCAGTACTCCACTTAGTGAGTGTTTTCATTAATTTTTCTCTGCATGTATGAAAATTCTAGTCAATGTAGAGGAGATCTATTTGGTTGAGCATGGTGGCACATGCCTGCAACCCAGAAGGACCCATTTGAGGCTAACCTGGGCTACTTATTGAGACCTTGCCTCAAAAATGAAAATAAAAAGGCCTGGGAATATGGGTCAGTGATAGAGTACCCCTGGAGTCAATCCCCAGTACTGCTACCAAAATAAAAAGGAAATATATTCACTTAAGTATTTTTTCCCAAGACAAGATATTGATATGTGTTGTTCATTTAAAGAACTCCAATTAAGAAATAAATTCCTTTAGTGATACTTACCAAAATTTAAGCTATACTCAAAATGATTTATATACTACCATTCCAGCATTCTTAGCAAAAAAATATTATCCACTTTCGTCCATTTAAATTACAGAAGTTCCCCACTCCTCTTACCCATTGTTTTGTTTTCAGGGTTTCAATTACCCAAGGTCAACAGCAATCCAAAATTTGGAGTGGAAAATTCCCGAAATAAATCTTAAGCTTATATTGCATGACACCTGAATAATATAGTGAAATCCTGCATCATCTCACCCCATACCCTGGGGATGTGAGTCACCCTCTCTCTGTCCAGCATTATCCATCCTATCATGTACCCACCCACCAGCCACTTAGTAGCTGTCTTGGTTCCAGATCAACTGTCACTAACTCACAGTGCTGTGCTCAAGTAACTCTTATTCTACTTAATAGTAGCCCCAAAGCGTAAGGGTGGTGATACTGGCAATTTTACTATGCCCAATGGAAGTCATAAAGTAGTTTTTTAAGTGAAAAGATGGAAGTACAGAGACATATTTTGAGAAATTTACAAAATTTTTATTACAATATATTTTTAAAAATGAATATTTATTGCTGTCAATCTCTTACTATGCCTCATTTATAAACTGAACTTTATCATAGTCAAATATGTAAAAGAAAAATATAGTATACACAGGGCTCCATACTATCTGTGGTTTCAGGCATCACTAGGGGTCTCAGATTTAATGATGTTACATATCTCATTATTCCATTTATTTTTTAATAAGATTTTATTTTTTCTTTTACTTATATTTTTAAAAACTTGTGTGTGTGTGTGTGTGTGTGTGTGTGAGAGAGAGAGAGAGAGAGAGAGAGAGAGTGTATGTGTGTGTTTACATAGGCACACCTGCACATACTGAACTTTTTCAGAAGAATGAAAGCAAGGATATTCTAACAAGCTCAGTGTCCAGCTTCTTCCCAGAAGTCCAGGCAAGAGAGTCAGCCCAGTGTGGCAGGAAGGTACAAGATTCCAGTCCTGTTACTAGCACCAATCCCAGAGGAGCATTGGCCAAGAAAGCTCAGAAGCATGTTCCAAAAAACAAAGAAACAAAGCTGCAATGAGAGAAACGGTGGAGTGAGGGTGTGCCCAACAAACAGGAGCTATAGATAATACTGAGTGGGCAGGGCACGTATTCAAGGAATAACCAGAATCTAGAGGAGACGACCAAGGTATTCTATCGAGCAAAGCACATCTTGGGGGGCAGATATGTCAGGACAAATCGATTGTGAGAATAAAATTATATTTCTGGGATTTCTGTGTTGTTGTTGCATCTAGAAAAGTGCTTAGCCACAAGAGGGTCTAATATCATGGAATAACTGAATGAATGAATAATGTGGGGAGCTGGGGAGTAGGCATAAAGCTTGAAGATTTTATGTTTGGAGAATACATAGAACGAAGATTTTCTCTGGGCACTGAGTTTAAAGCACCAACTCTCCAGGCGGGGGTGGGCAAATTCCAGCGCAGCTCCTAATCCAGCCCATTCTCTGGTTCTACAAGTTAGATTTTACTGTAATTCAGGTGCTCATGGGTTTATCGTGTCTTTTAGCATCATATCCCCAGAATTGAATAGTTGTGATGGAGAATGCATGCCCTAAAAAAAACTAAATATTTCCTCTTTGGACCTTTGGAGAAAAGGTTCGCTAATCCCTGCCTTAGAAGAATTAATGCAATAGGCAGAATTCTTCTGATGTTCCTCTCTTTCATAAGATTCCACAGAAACAAAGTGATTGAATGATTCATTTTTTTCCAACTAATATTTACTGAATGCCTTCTTGATGTTGTTGGGAATAAGTAAGATATTGGTACAGCCCCCACATGCTCAGTTCTAGTTGGAGAGAAAAATGTCTATTATGATGTCCTGTCAAGGATGAAGACATAAACTTGAAGAAAGCCCCCACGGTCAGCATGTGACTAGAGCAGGGGTCACTGGCAAGGGATGTCTCAGGCTTCACAAAGCATCTTGCTATCCCTCATTGTTCTGCTTCTTTGAAGCATTGAGGGTCCTGTAGCCTCAGAACAGGGGTAAAGGCCTGACGATGACCCAATGGGCCTCTTGCACATCGAGAGAGATTATGATGACAGCAAAGGCAACACCCTGTCTCTTTTCTCATTTTGACCAATGACCCATGTTCATATACCCCTTGGTGCAGGGAGAGGTAAGTGACGACCTGTTCTGTTAGGTGCATCAAGTTCTGTGCTAAGCCCTTCAGGAACATCACTGCATGGAATTCCTGCAGTTCCCTATGCAGTGGGACCTATTTTTTGTTTGTTTTTGATTTTTGTTTTTTTTTTTTAATTTTGTAGTGGGGACATGGAGGCCTGGAGCCATAATAGCGACTTAAAAACATTCCCCAGTAACAAATAGTGGAGGGTAATTTGAGGGTGTTGGGTTTCAAAGCAAGCTGTTAGGAATCCTGCTGGATTCTGCAACCTGGAGGGAGGAAGGAGTTTCCAGGAATAGGAGTTGGGAGTGCTGGGTGTAGTCAAATGTAGCGAAGTTGAGGAGCACAGTCAACACAGCCTGCCTGTGCCAACCTTAGTGTCACTAATGACCTCAAGCATAGGAAGATGCCTCTCACCTGTTATTCTCTCCTATGGTGCTGCCTTCAACCAGGTGGCTTTGGAGAGTAAGAGTTCCTGGGACCTGTTTGTCTTCTCTGTGTCAAGGTCAGCCTTCCTGGAATAAGAAGTCATAAATGGGCAGCTTGTGCAAAAAAAGGTCTTTATGTTCAGATAACAACTGAGAAAAGAAGAGTTATTCAATGTTATTCAAATGCCATATTTTGTAGGACAATGTATGCATTTATTTAGAGCTCCCATTTTTTTTAGAGAGAGAGAGAGAGAGAATTTTAATATTTATTTTTAGTTTTTTGGCGGACACAACATCTTTGTATGTGGTGCTGAGGATCGAACCCGGGCCGCACGCATGCCAGGCGAGCGCGCTACCGCTTGAGCCACATCCCCAGCCCCAGAGCTCCCATTTCTTAATTATGGAATCATACAGATCAGGCTTCAGGACTGGACTCTATCACTCAGTGACTGCTTAAACTTGAGCAAGTGTTGTATCCTCTTAGAACCTCTGCTTCTTAATTTACCCCATAGGGATAACAAGTTCGAATTCCCAGGGTGGTAGGGATAATGCCATGAGGTCATGCTTGTAAAGCAATTTAGTGTGATGCTTGGCATCTAACAGTCTATCAGTAATGCTGTTGTTCCTGTCGTTAATGTTATTAGGATGGATGGTATTGCCAGTGTTGAGAGTACTAAAGGCCAAGTGCCATGACAAGAAATCAGGATACAAGGGTGAGTATGTCTATGCAGGCAATTCATGCAGGTAAAGCAGAGCAGCGGGCAACAGGAGACAGATTCAGGCAGCACAGTTGCACCTGTTTCTGCTTTTGCTCATTCTCTGCCTCCAGTCACTTGTGTGACTGCAGACCTTACCTACCAGGCCAAAACCAGAGATCACATCTACGTGTGAGATCATGTCTACCTCTCCAACAACTCTCCTCCACCAAAATTTAACTCAGCTGGCATTCTCACAGATGTTCTGATGGATAGCACTGGCTGAACAGGTTGCTCCCTCCAAAGCACATGTTTCAACCGTGGAGCTGACCCATGTAAGGATTTCCAATAAGTTGTTTAGCTCACAGAGACCCTGAGAGCTAATATAGTGATCGTTTCCTTTGTGTGGCCATCCCAACTAGAAAGACAAAAGTCTCAACTCCAACAGAGAGACTCCCACGGCAAATCCAGAGGGTTTATTTTCATTTCAGCCCAACCATCACTTCTGTCCCTGAGAACCTTCACTTGACCAGCAGATTAAATTATAACTATTAAAGAACTCAATACATTTGGGGCTTTCCTGTTTGTTTAAAATGAAATGTGTAAAATGGGAAGGATAGTAATACTTATCACAGGAAATTCTACAAGAGTAAAGTCTAGGTATTCTAAGGATGGCTTGAAGCTGCCTATAGGAAATTAGCTGTTTAAATTAAAACATATGATTATACTTCTGATGAAGATGAATGCTTGGTGCACATTTATGTACCCGTTTGAGGCAATTGCAAACACGACCTCCAAGAGACACAAAAAGATTCTTAATAGCATGTCCACTCTGTGAAAGAATATGGATCAGTAAAGAGGAATTGGATCAGTTACACCCAAACCATCTATAACCAATAACATATATAAGCAATGCTTCAACCAGCAACGTGCTGGTAAAAGTGTAACAATCAGGGCTTTGGGGGTAAGGCAAAGTGAAGCTCTTTTCTGTAGCTTTTACCCATTTCTGTAATATGAATATACCCACCAGGACTGAAGCCACTGATCATTGAGTTAGGACCAGTTCTGTATAGCTGGTGCAAATGATTCCATCAATGACTGAGGCTTCAAGCTCTGCCCTCTCTAAGCTAAGCAGCATGGCAGAATGAAAATACCTTGGACCAGCAGCTGGAAAGCATAGCTGACGTCTCAGTTTAGATAGCTGTGAACCCACTTGGGACACTTATTCTAGCAAACTAAATTTTGCATCTAAAATCTCTACAATCTCTGTGAGATTGCAATGAAATGAAAATACTTCATTAAGGTAATTTAAACTCTAAAGCTCTATACTAAGCTTTAGCTCTCATTACTAAGGCTTTTTTAATACCTGGATCTATTTTAATTAGGGTGCTTAGAAATCTATGACTTCTGTCTGACACCTTAGACAGAAGGTGTTCATTGGGTATCCAGAGCCATGATCTAGCCTACTCTATACTATCATTTTGTTCACTAATAAAATCTAATATGACTCATTAATAAGTCAGGAACCTCATAACAGCATTCATGCCAATGTTTGACTGCTACAATCCTATAGTCCTATCAATTCACAATGGAGCAGAAAAATTCTTCTTGCCTAGTATTTTTACTATGCCTATTCTATGTTTACTTATGTTTAGATACACAAACATTAACCTTTGTGTTACAATACTTGTGTTACAATATTCAGTATGGTAATGTGCCATGCATATGTGTAACCTAGGAGTAATGGGCTATGCCACATAACCTAGGTGTATGGTAGGCTATCATGTGTGTGTAAGTACACTTTAAGATGTTCACACAATGACTTAATCACCTACCAATGCATATCTCAGAATTTACTCCTGCCATTAAGTGACATATAATAGCAAATTCTCAATGGATCTAGAGTTACTCTAAGAATGGAGAGCCTCATGAGAAATGCAGCTAGTGTTATCTCTAAACCTATCTGATCATGGAGCAGACAAGTATGACCTTTCTTCTGGAATTAAATTTTGAGAATTGCACATTGTATAAAAACGTTAAACTCAGGATGGGGATGTGGCTCAAGCAGTAATGTACTCGTCTAGCATGCACAGGGCGCTGGGTTCCATCCTCAGCACCACATAAAAATAAAATAAATATGTTGTGTCCACCGAAAACTAAAAAATAAATATTAAAAAATTCTCTCTCTCTCTCTTTTAAAAAAAAAACAAAAACAAAAAAACATTGAACTCCAGGTTCCATTAATTTAGTTCAATTAAGACCTTCAAAATATCTAGACATTGAGCTAGATTTCTAGTTATGAGCACTTGTTCAGCTTCTCTAACCCTAAATTTGTCTACATGGAAAATAAACTAATATCCTTGCCATAGTCATTTTACAAGAAATAAATCTGTTTTTTGTGAATGAGAAGCATTTAGCTTCTCTTCCACTCAGAGATAACTCATTATAGATTGACATTAATTTGCTTTATGGGAATATATCTGAAAATGTTGAAATCCCAACAGGTACCTATGAAACACAATCACTATAGAAAGGTAAGTGGCATTAATAAATGAAAGCATATCAGAGATTTTATTTTTCATTTTTTGGTGCTGGGGATTGAAACCAGAGCTTCATGTGTGCTTTGCACACAATCTACTACTGAGATATACTCCCAACCCCAAGATTTTTATTTTTGAAAAAGAAATTATTTCTGTGGTTTGCACTTGGGGATCAAGAAAACTTTCAAGTTCTCTTTAAAATATTCCTCAACATTGTTTGTGGGTGTAGTGATTGTCTTACTTTCCATTTCTTTGCAGAAGGCAAAACATGCATTTAGTTCTAATGTCCATCACTATGGGTAAGTTTACCCTTTCCCCATGTCTAGGTATAAGTGGTGATGGGTTGAAGTCAATGATAATGGTAATAGTCACCTTGTTTGTAGTTTATCTAAGTAAGCAATTAATATCTGATATCAAAGGCAACCCTCTGGAGGTGAGGAAAATTTTAAGAACAGTTTTCATATTTCTAGAAAGAAGACCCTGGAATATATGGCCCATCTCTTGGCTTTGGACAGTCTTGACCTGGGTGTGATACCTGGAAGAGCTGCACCATCTTGTTCTCAGCAAAGAATGAGGCCAACACAGACAATAGAGATGACGGTGGTGAATTTAATTCACAAACTATTGAATCCACAAACCTAACACTGGTATTATTTCTGGACTTTATTTTCTAAAATAACAAATTTCTTTATTGTTAAAATTTTCTCTTACTTATAGCTCAATGAATCTTTGCTAATTTTTGTCTGTCAAAATATCCCAAGATGTTAAAAACAGTTGCCCAATCTCATCTAAAAAAACTAAATCGCATCTTGAATCATTTCTTGTGATGGAAAATGCTATTGTCATATGTAGTATGAAGGTGAAGTCTGATCTCTCACACATTGAAGGTGAAGTCTGATCTCTCATAGTTCAAGGGGCAGAATAGCTGGTGATGGGTGCCCCTGAGGACATTTAAGCATTCTAAAGATCTGACTACTCACTCACATGATTACTTGAGAAATGTTATGGGCCTAGTGTGTCTCCATCTGAGTATCATTCTCTAATTTAATAAAACTCTCAGTAAGAAAGAGAAAATGAGGTCAACAAAATGGTATACCAGGTGGAATGCTTGCCTGGTACTAATGTGGACTGAGCTTACCAGGATGACCTCCCTACATTAAAAATACACCCATAAAATGACATTGAGGGTGCACCATCAGGTTTAATGATGAGGATGACTTCATGTGCCTCATAAACTCAATTAATTATGTTATTCTACTTCTAAAATATAGTGGGGTTAAGGAATGGGTCAGGAAAGCTCTAGTAACATACCAGAGGCCAGAGGTTCAAAAGTTCAGGCAAAAACAAAGCAATATGTTTTTCTTTAAGGATGAGAAAAAATACCATGTCAAGATGGATTCAAATAAATGCACCAAAAATCATCTATTAATATTAAAAAAAATGAGGACTACATAGAATGTAGTGGTATGGGGTAGAAGAAAAACATTTGCATGTTCCAGAGATGCAAGAGAAACTGGAGACAGTTCATCTACATAAAATATGACCCTTCAAGTACTGCCAAGGTCAATGAGACCCAGTGCAATCAGCTAGATCTAAAAATTGGGTTTGTTCGTTTTTTTTCTTAATTGCCCTAGTTCCTCCCTTTCTTGTATATCTGCCACTTTTTTTGCTCACTAATGATCCCTCCAGATCCACCTCCTTAGGACATGTTTTATAATTGTTCCAGAAGATAAATGTCACACAGTGAAAACTAGAGGAGAGAGAGCATTGAAACCATCGATGATCCCTGATATCTGGACCAGTACGTTTTCTGAGTTCCTCATCCTTAATGAGACCCCACAACCTTTGTTTCTTTATGGCTTTACTTTCAGGGATGGTAGGATAGAACAGACTCGAGTGTTTAGCTCAACTCTTCTGAGTCATTTGTTGTAAATGAATCAAATGTTCCCCTTACCAACTCTTGTCTTTCCATTATTTCTCTTACTTTGAGAATTTTTTTTTGCAAGCTGTCGTCTTTCCACAGGTGAGATGTTCACACCAAAGAAAGTTCAATGACAGGTTACGGAGTATATGGTTTTGACTAATGTTTAAAATTATATGTTCCAGGTTGAGAAAGTAAAATCTTAAGTCTTTTCATGGATTAATAGATTTAAAAATCTACTGGCAAATATTAAAGTAGAATAAGATCCAAATCATCTCTTGAAACCTTGAAACAATAATTATAATTGTTCCCTGGGTATGCAATTGACAATACAGTACAACTTCCAGAAATAATGATGCTTTTTTTTTTTAAGGAAAAAAAAAACACCCCAGGTTGTCATGGAAACAGAAATAGAGTAATAAAAAACTTTTTATATATTTTAATTTAAAAAAGAGCAGTTTCATGTCAGAAACATATGAGCATTAACTTTAGTTTCAGATGTCCAAAATTACAAAAGGAATATTTATAAAAAGATAAAGAAGCACTATTGTAGTATTCCTATAATACAGAGAATGTTACAGTTTAAGTTGTACAAGTATTCTCGGCTTAATTCCAATTTATCTCATTTATCCCTCGGTTTATAATTTTCTGAAAAACAAGTAATTTTTTTCCTGAAAACTTTCCATGCTATGACTCCAGGGGTCACTTATTTACATTTTGGAAAAAATCTTCGTAACATCTGTTTAAGGGCTTTGGCTTTTAGGAAAGCATGAAATGGGGGAAGCACAAAATAATACACTTGGTCTAAAAAAATCATTTCTTTTTTATCTTCAGATCACTAATTAATAAGGAAAGTTGCAGGATTTATTCATAGAGCTCAACAAAGAAGATAATTTTGTAAAATAATTGAGCCTAAATGAAAAATATATATATTTGCATGAAACAGTGAGCTTTTCTCTAAAGATATTATACTCTTTTTAAATCACTCCCCAGAAATATGCGCTGTGTGTTCTAGCTTTTTCCCATTTTCCTAGTTTTGAGATAATATATTAATTCCCAGAGAATAAATGTGGAGATACAGCTGTAGAGTCTCCATTTAATATTAGGTCATGTACTTACAGTAATACCTTAAAATTCTTATCTTTTAGTCCTCTGAGGACTCAAAGTTCATTCACACGTTTGAGCATCTTGACTCCTAAGTCATGTCCACATTTTCAACATAACCCAGGACAGTGGAGACATAGTTTTACCACAAGCTTAAGAAAATTGAGGAGGCTCAGGTATTAAACCTAGTGTCTCTCAATTGCTGCTGTGGTCCTGCATTCACTGAACTCCACATAGTTCCTATCTCCTTTTAGAACCTTCTAGAAACAGAAGATTCAAACCCGTTGGTGGATATGACCTACTGACCTTCCCTAAAGGCCACCTACATTGTTACTGTTTTACAGTTGAGGAAGGAGGAAATAGCTGAGACCATTTACTCTGTCTATTGGCTTTATAACCAGAGGTCACTGCCAGGCCCATTGAGCAAGTTCAGTTCTATGGGACTGGAGGTATAACTCCATGGTAGAGTGCTTGTTTAGTATGCAGAAGGCCCTGGATTCCATTCCCAGTACCGAAAAGAGAGAGACTGTGACAGGAACAGTGACACATACCTGTAATGGGATTACTCAGGAGACTGAGGCAGGAAGATTGAAAGTTTGAGGTCAGCCTCAGCAACCTTAGAGAGACCCTCAGCAACTTAGTGAGTCCCTGTCTCAATAATAATAATAACAACAACTTAGAAAAGAGAGAGTTCAAGCCCATTACCTCCTGATAGCAGTCTGCTTTCTTAAACAATTTTCAATAAATTTAAATATTAACTCCAAATTCTGAATTCCATATTTGTTCGGGATTATAATCAACTCTATGCTTCATATGTAGAATGTCAATTCACTGTGTCCAATTGCTTGGTGAACTCCTGGCAGAATCAGTTCCTAAGAATTCTGTAAGTGTGCATGAATCATCCTCAGGCCTCGGGTCATAGAAAGACCATCCAGGCAGAAGAATAACTACCCAGTCCAAGAGCTGGTGACACATGCAAGGGGTTATGTCTTTTGCAGCCTTGTCATATTTTAGGGGTAAGCACAAAGCATTATAGGAGCCTATAAAAGTGAAAGCTGACCCAGAATGGAAGGGTTAGGAAAGGCCCAGTGGAATAAGCTTCCAAATTGAGATGTGGGAACTAATTATTTTGCTAGAGAAAGACCAGAAGGGAGATATTGAGGTAGGGAAAATCATATAGTCATGCAATAGCACAAAAGCCTAACCAGAAGATCAGTCACCTACCTATTGCTGTACAATATGCAAAAATGTATCACCCACAACGTCTTTCTTTGATTTGACTCTCCTATCTTTTCTGTAAGAAGCCTTACCTCCCTTCCTTCATAGATCAAATTTTTTTCCCTCTGCACCAAAAAAAAAAAAAAAAAAAAGTCACCTCCTTGCCTTAAAAGCCATGTTTACACAACCAGCATGATTTCTTTTCATTGGTGATTTTTGGCCCTGGGGTTGTATTTCTTATACTCACAATGTTTTGAATGTGACATTTTAAACCTAACTTAACTCTTTTCTACTACCAAAGCTATATTAATCCAGTAAGGAGGCTTAACAGACAATCCAAGCAGACAGACCTGCAGATTCCCAGTGCCACAAAAAATGTGAATTGTTTTTCTTCTGCCTACAGGATTGAAGGTTATTGCAGAGTTTCAGATTTTTTATGAGCATTTACAATTGTGGATCTGATTGGGATCTGGGCTCACGTTAACTCATTTCAGATTGCTGAAATATTCATCTTTGAGTTAATAAAAATGATTATCAAATCAGAATTATGAATATCAAGCCATGGAGGAAAAGAACATTTTGGATATCTTAGAAGATACTCATAAAATTACTATGGAAAACTAAGTAACAAACATGTAAGTGGGCCCAAATTACCTGGTTATACCCAGTAATAGAAAGGACATTGCACAATTCAGAGAAGGAAGAGCAGAACTTTTTGTATACATTTATCCTACTTCCTGGAAGAATCAGTGGTTTTAGAAATCATGAGGCCCATGCCCCACGCCCCAGCCCTAGAGATTTTGTACAAACCAAGGGTAGTTTTTTGATCTTGTAACATGTGCAAACTCATGCATGTTGAAGTTTTGCAAGGTGTCTATATTTATTTCTCCCAGTGGGCCTTCTAATTTGAAAGTTAACAATGACAGTGATTATGCATGGACCTTTCCAGATCTCCCTGTTCACCCTCCTTCCAGCGACCATAGAAGCTCATGGCCCATATAAATTGAACCATGCCCCCCCTAGGTTGGGGCATTATTTTATTCAGTTTACTTGCTTTTTTTTTTAGTTGGTTAAAGTTAACTTCATACTTAGATTCTCCAAAGCATGAAAAGATACATATTCAAGAAGCAGAAAATGTGTTTAAAAACAAAGCAGAATTTTAATCATTTTTAACATCAATATAATATCTAAAGCTTACTGATTGATAAATGATGTTATAAAATATCAAAGTTAAACATAATTTTTATTATATTTGGTTTGACTCTGTGATTTAAAGAATATTTTTCTTTGGCTCTTATCCACTTCCACTTTTGTTCAGTATCTTGCCATATAACATGCTTGTAAGTCCTGACTTCTGAAGAATACTTATTCCTGCAGTGGAATAACAAACACCAGGTTCACTCTTTCTAAATCATAAATCTATTGCCATATTTAAATCTTCTGTCATATCTATGTGAACATTTACAACATCAAAATCAAGTCTAACTGCACCATATTTTCTCCACATTCAAGAAGAAAAAAAATATCTCCAACTAAAAATGGAAACATGTGACTCTTCTATTTGAGTTATAAACTTCAGGACTCTATTGGTGGGAAAATGGGAATGAGTTCCTTTCCTAATTCATCTGAGGCAGGAGCTCCAACTTCTTCCAGGAGGAGAATAGAATCTGAAGAGGGAAGGTGGCTAATTCATTCTCCCATGTGGGAATTTAAGACACAGATTTTCTAAAAACTTTGAAGAATAAAGAACATGTGAATGTAGTACCTCTTCCTCTTTTATCATTTTTTAAAATTTTTGAACTTTGGTAATGGGGATTGAACCCAGGTGCACTCTACCACTAGCTACACCCATAGCCCTTTTTATTTTTTATTTTGAGGGTCTAGATCAGTTACTGAGGCTGGCCTCAAACTTGCAATCCTCCTGCCTCAACCTCCCTGGTAACTGAGATTACAGGTGTGTCCACCATGTCAGTTCACTTTTTAACAATTTTTTAAAAAATTATTTTGTAGTTGTAGATGGACAGAACGCCTTCATTTTATTTGTTTATTTTTATGTGGTGCTGAGGATTGAATCCAGTGCCTCACGCATACTAGGCAAGCACTCTGCCACAGAGCTACAGCCCCAGCCCACTTTTTAACAATGTTGGTAAATGGTTTTCATAGATTTCATACCAGCCTTCAGTTATATAGGTTAAATGACAGGATTAGATCAATCAGAACTTTGGAGAAGCAGCTAAAAGCATGGGCAGTCTGCCAGCAAGAGTGAAAGCTAATTAACTCACTTTTTATTTCTTAACTTTTGCTATTTACCAGACCAATAAAACACATAGGTGGGAGGCTCAGAGTTGGAAAACAGACTCTACTGCTCTGAGAAAAGATCAAGAACTGCTTCCTTTATGAGGTATATTAATAATTGTGAAGATATTAATTATTTTTTTTCATTAGGCAGGTGATGGATAATAATTATTATTGTGCAAAATCTTAGAAAACTAAGCAGATTCCTACATCTGTGAGCAGAAAACACATCTGTGTACACACACCCTGCAAAAAGTACATGTCCCTGATGCATATAAGAAGGCAAAGCGGCTACAGACTCAGAGAAACATAGATCATACAGAAGTGTCCTGTTCAATGAATGTCACTCTGAGATGTAATATGCCATAGAGGCAAAGACATGCAAAACAAGTGGCAGTGTTCAGCCTCAATCTACAATTGTAAAGATGCCAAGGAAGGTCTCAGAGCTTGAGGAAGTTAGTAACATGATTATCATAGAGACCATAATGAAAGAAAGTTCAAGATATGCAAAAGCTTACTGGTGATGATACTACACATTTGTATTAACTTTATAAGACTTTAGTGCCAATCCTCTTACAGTCTCAAGTGGCATGTACTCTAGGATGACCACCACATTGACATTGACATTGACATTGACACAATACACCACTACATCTTTTTCCAAACCTCTTATATCAATCATGTCTCCTAATTCAAACTTTCTACAATATCAAGCTGTGTCAAACAATATCTTTTGTTTTCGAAACTTAATATCTGACATTAGAGAAATTTTTTTGGTAATAGAATAAAAATAAGATATTAAAATTATGTATTTTTTTTCATATCTTAGCTGCTTTGCCTATAAAAAAATATATAAGGTGGTTACTTTTTTATCAATTTTATTCTCAGTTTTTAAAATGTGGGGGAAACAAGCCAGGCGTGGTGACATACGTCTGTAGTCCCAGTGATGCCGGAGGCTGAGACAGGAATATCACAAGTTCAAGACCATCCTCAGCAGCTTAGTGAGGCTTCAAGCAATTTAGTAAGACCCTGTCTCAAAATTAAAAAAAAAAAAATTAAAAAGGACTGGGGATGGAGTTCAGTGGTAAAGTGCCTCTGGGTTCAACCCCCAATATATTAAAAAAAAAGTAGGGAAATAAGAATTTATTTTAATAGCATTTCTCTGCCAAGCTCAGAACACTTTAGATCACACACATTAGTCATTTGAGTCATCTCCATCTTAAACCCTGACCACTATTATTGTCAGATCAGCAAAGTGAAGAGAAATATTTACCCCAAGCCATTTCCTGTTTCATTGTTCATTGCCAAAGGCCACCTTCTGGCCACTGGCTATTTGATGAGGAGGGAGAAACCCACCAACAGTGCACCTTCTCTGTGTCTGTCTTGGAATATGAACACTCCAGCCCTGGCGGAGGAGGAGTGGCCAGCTGACAAATGTAGACTCTCTTCTGTTGAAAGCAACACCAAGAGGAAGAAGGTCACCACTCCAATTGGCTCCCCTCTCAGGCAACAGGTACTTGGCCATCTTCCAGCTTTTATGATTTTTGTAAGAAATGTGTAGGATTCCACTTTCACAAGCATAACGATGGTTTTATCTTCAAACTGCCAAATGAGCTTCTCTGTAACCCTAGTAGAAAAAAAAATACATTTGTATTTTTAGAGAAAATATTTAATCAAAAACTATCTTAAAATCCAAGAACTAGAATGGACCTCAACAAGGCTTAAGGACAAACCACAGATTTTTTTTTTTTTAATTTCTAAGCTTGAAGAATCCTCAGGATCTTTTAAACAGTCTTTTTTTGCTTTTGTTTTTACAGTGTTGAGGATCAAATCCATGGCCTCATGCGTGCTAGGCAAGCACTCTGTTACTGAGCCTTGGCCCCTATTTCAATTTCTACCTCTTTTAGTCTGTTTTCTATAAAATTATATTATATTGTCATCTATGTATTTGAAAACAAACTTAGCCTTTTCTTCTTAGGTCAAAACAGCTGCAATTAGCTCAATGTCCAATTCCAATATTCAAATTACCTTGCCATTTTTTTTGTAGAATCCTTTCAAGTTTTTAAATATAACTCACAAAACCTGAAAGTTAGTGCTAGAATCTAGTTGGCACAGTGGTGCATGCTTATAATCCCAGCAAGCTGGGAAGCCAAGGCAGAAGAGAAGGATCACACAAGTTTAAGGCCAGACTCAGTAATTTAGTAAGGCCCTAAACAACTTAGTAAGACCCTGCCTCAAAATAAAAAATAAACAGAGCTGGGGATGTTGCTCAGTGGTAGAGCACTGAAATTTAATATATTGCATAAAATTATATCCAGACTGTGTTTAAGGCGTACATGAAACATAAATGAATTTTGAATTTAGAACTTGATTCTCATAACCAAGATATCTCCTCGTGTATATGCAAATATCCTAAAATACAAAACAAACCAACAAAACTCTGAAATCCAAAATACTTCTAGTCCCAAGCATTTCAGGTAACATTCAACTTAGGTGGTATTCATAAAACAGACTGTCTTAGCAATATTCAGTTCTTATCCTCATCACTGAGTTAGGGAGGAATTTCAAATTTTAGATCTCAAAATTAAATAATTCATTTCATAATTTTAAGCTGCAGAGGGTATACTATTTTCCTAGGATCAATTTTCTGTTGACCATGGCTGCACCATGGAATAGAACTGAAAGTTATTGAAAAAGCAAAGGGATTCACAGTGAGATGTGGATGCAGGGTGGCCCCTTTGTCTGCACGGCCCACCTGTGTAGACCCTCCTTGCTATTATGGGGAAAGTAAACAGTCCTATTGATTCCCAGGGTCTGTCAGCTCTATGTGAACACACCTACGGGCTCTTCCTTCCAATAGACGTAATGCTAATGAGGACAGATTATTATTGAGGGCTATCCACAGATGCATCAATATTGAAAATTTACCCAATGATAAATTATCAGTCTTATCCCAGCTTGGGTTGTTCACCATGGGGGAAAAAGGTAATTCAAAATGGTCTTAAAGGGATCATCCATATCATTGATGGCCAAAGGTACAGAGACCCTTTAGGATTAAGACCTCAGAAAGAAACAAGTAGTGACTGAAGTTGTCATTATAGTCAGCACGTTCAGTTTAAAAAAAAAAAGATCTACTCAGGACTTCTTGAAGACTATGTTCATCTTTGGGCTCATAAGAGGAAATATATATGCACTGTGACTGCTTATTGACCGAGGTGTGTACATTATATTTAATATGGGAGAAAGTTATTGGCTGCAAAAAAATCATATAAATTTGCAAGACTGGAGCTTAAAATAAAAGATTTCAGATGTCCCTCTTGAAGAAAAATTTATTAAGAATGAGAAATGAATTTCTCCAGCAATTACTAATTCTAAGACAGATATTGTTAGTGACACTTTCAGAAGTGTGCTCCACATCACTGCCATTTGTCCAGGTTTTGCAACGCCATCGGGTGTTTTTAACTGCCAGGTCAACAACATTGTGGGAGAAAAATCACACATAAATTGTGAAGACCCGCAACCCTGAGTACACCTGGCTGGGTGTCATTTTCTTGTAACATTCTGTTGTTCTCACTTCTTAGGAATAGTTAAAATATTCTTTATGAAACCTGCTGCCTATAGATCCTTAAAAATGAGGATGAGGAGACATGGAGAATGATTTTACTAATTGAAACAAGTCAGGCACAGGAAGATAAAATACTTCATGTTTTCACTCACATGGATGTTTAAAAAGTCCTTCTCAGTTATGTTTATGTATTTAGGTCTCTGTGCTGAGAATGAGACCTAGGGTCTCATGCACGCTTAGCAAGTCCTCTACCACTGAGGTACGTTCCCAGCTCTTAAGTTGATCTCATAGAAGTCCAGAGCAGAATAGCGATTACCAGAGGCTAGGAAGGGTGTGAAGAAGGATGGAGAGAGGATGTTCAATGAGCACAGAGGTACAGTTGAAGGAAAAGAACAACTCCCAATATACACTAGGGTAACTATGGTTGATAACAATTATATATTTCAAAATAGCTAGTAAGGAAGACTATGAATGTTCCAATCACAAAGAAATGATCCATGTGACATGCCAGTTACCCTGATCTGATGGATGCACATTGAATACACGTTTTGAAATACCACAGTGTGCCCCATAGATATGTACAATTGCTATAAATTAATTTTTTCAAAATATTTTAAAAATGATGATGAGAAGGGTTGAAGATGAGAGAGAAGGAGGAGAAGCTTTCAAAACAATGTAAAGTCAAGCACCAAGGAGGAAGAACAAAGAACTGGAAGGGCCATCGGAGATGATGCCCACCCACATTATTCACTTGTCTCCAAAACAAAACTAAAACTTTTATGCAATGAATCAATAACTCATAAACCCAGAAAACATTGTTCATGACTACATAATAAGCATGTTTCAGTGTTTCCAATTAAAAAAAAAATATTGTACTAATTTCCTACTACACCCTGCACCAGAAGAGAACTTGGAATCTGACCCTTGATGGACTTTGAATTTAACCTGGTTTATATGTTCCCCATGCCCATCATGCCACAGGGAGGAAGGTAAATCTGTTATTAAATACCCTCTCCTCCAGGACTTCCTGTCTGGAAGTCCAAGCTGTGCTATGTGTCACAAACTGCAGTGTGGAGTTTGTTTGTTTGGGTTTTTTTTTTTCTTTTTTATATTGGAGGCCCAGTGAAGACGGAAGTGTTAATTTGAACAGTGACTATCTTTTTTTCTTAGCAAGTTATGTTAGTTTACTGTACTTAGTTCACTTAAGTCCGGAGTCCAATTTAGGAGGTTTTTTTTGTTTTTGTTTTTGTTTTTTTACAAAATGGAATAAGTTATAAGTAGCAATTGCCAGTAATCTTCCCTTTGATAAATATTCATTCTAAATATGTGGGCATGATATGGCAATTCTGAAAATGACATTAGCTTCAAATCAAATATCATTCCATGACTGAGGACAAAGGAAAGATGTTTTTCATAAATTTCAGATTATCACTTGACCACTTATGATAGCTGAAGAACGTGTGGAAGGATTCTCTGCTTCCCCAGCAAAACCGGGTATCCAGGTTTGGCATGGTCTTCAATTTTTCATGAACCCTTTTTTTTTTTCTTTTTTTTTAATTCAAAAGTTTCAACCTCTACAAATTTCTTGGCCCATCTTTTAGGCTTTGTTAAGTTTCCTGGTGTATTGTCTTAAGAATCTTTTCTTCCTTAGCAATTCAGGATGTGTCTGGGGACACAGCACATGTCAGCATGATAAGAAAGGAAAAGACATTCATGTGTAGCTGCTACAGGAATTTAACAAAAGCAGGGATAATTTAATGATAAAAAGCAGCAGCAGCTGGGACTCAATAGGATGCAATTACAATCGAAAAGTCCAGACAGGATGTCCATAATTACAGCTGTCCATGTGTCACCTTGATCTGGAACAAGGTGAGCAGCACCTTTCACAGAGATTGGCCAGTCACTGGGGATATGTGGGCATGCCCATCATTCAGGCTGATAATCTTCAGTTTAGTCTAATGCTCACCAAAACACTGTATTTGCTGATTTTAAAAATCCCTATTTGTTCCTATTATCCAATGAAGAGGAAAAAGATTTTTCTCTCAAAATTTGTTTTGTTAGTCTAAGCCTGTTTGCAGATTAAGTCTGGAAATCTCTTTCTGTGTTCCTTGTCTTTTTTTTTTTTTATCCTGGGTCTAATTTGCTAGTTAATTTTTTTTTCCACCATTCAGATTATAGATCAAAGATAGAGCACAGTGCTTTCTTTGAAGAGTATGGTCTCCAGGGATAGCAACCTTGGTGAGACTTCCCTTAAAGATGATTTGTGAGCCCTAAGGAAACAGCCTATGTAAAATGCTTGGTTTTCAGATATTACTATTGTGGTTTTCATTGCATTTTCTTAACTTGACTGCATGTCCAATGATATCTGACCCTTGGTAGCTGTGGTCACAGGGGCTACTTATAACAACTGGGGAGGCAGGTATCTTATATAGACCGAGGAAAAGAGGTCAATTAAATCAGTGGATGCTTCCACTGATACGGTTTCCCTTTCCTAAAACCAAAGAGACTTTCCACTGGAGACTCACCTCTTCCCCGAGCCCTGGTGGATGCAAACAAGGCCAGAGAGGTAGGGACATGTACAGGGCTACAGAGGAACCCCAGGAGAGACCTGCACGCTGGAGAGGAAGAAAACTTTGTTCCCAGGCATATCCTGGGATGCCAAGTTGCAGCCTGGAATTTTTACAGCTGAGTTTTAAACCTCTGACAATGAGAGTTTATAATGGAAATGCTGCCAGACCTTTAACTATAGCGACGCCACTATAATATTTATAAGTACCTTATACTCTTTCCAAACACATGTGCTCATTACTTATGTCTCTGCTTCTGCCTCACTTCTGGGGGAAACTCTCTGTATAAACAAAACAGATTGGCTTGCTTATACTTTCAAACTCTAATTGCTCTCCATCTCTATTTGTCAGAAGAAAGCCAGCCCCAGGGCCAAGCAATGAAGCCTGTCCCACAACACAGTGCCCAACAATATGCAGACTTCCCTTTACACTTTTTTTTTTTTTTTTTTTT
>NW_026000093.1:1646700-1691450 GCF_001458135.2 Marmota marmota marmota | reverse complement strand
CTTTTTTTTTTTTTTTTTGCTGTGGGAGCTAGTCATTCAGCACATCTTTCAGTGTTTGCTTCTAATTCTTTCTTTCAATTATGTACCTGAGTGGGGGGCTGGCTGGCGGGCTGGAGACAACCCATGAACCCACCAGGTCTGACAGGTTCTGACCATTAGGCAGTTTTTAAGTAAACAGGGGTTCAGGCGCTGCACATCAGTGAAAGGCCACTCAGAGTGCTGACAGCTTATCTGGTCCAACGTAAGTAGGATTCCAGGGAAACTGATTGCTTAATAGTGATGAGGAATGACAAGGATTTCCTAACCCTCCTATGCGAACCTCACAGCAATTGTATGTCTGCCTCCAAAGTCATGCTGAGCTGCTGAGCTGTGAGATGCAGGCATGATCTGCAGTTGAGAAGGAGAAGAACAAAAGGAAACCCATCCTCACCGTGACTCAGGCCACCGGACATCCACCTTTGCGGCACAAAATGCAGGGGCAGCCTTGTGCAAAGAGGGCTTCCATCTCTCACTTAGGCTATGGCCACCTAGAGTATACGACCCTCAGAATATTGGAATGGGTTTAAATACAGATTATCCTGTGGTCTTAAGACCTAAGATGCTTGGCCAGAAAGGAATCAGGAATGAGACGTGAAGGTTTGTAGACAATAATTTCATTGCTAGATTTCAAAATCATCAGAGAAGGCAAGTAAGGGTTACGTCATTAATCAGCTAACCAGATCCCTTAGCACCCAGGGACACAATCTTTGGGTGGACAAGGTTGGCTCTGGGAACATACCTGTGCAAACTCGTGCTATGCCCAGCATGGGGCAAGATGACACATTCACACTGTGCCGTACTTCATGACGACAGTTAACATTTGCCCACCAAATGCTATCACTAAAAGTCAGAGGGGGAAATCCCAATGCTGATGGTTCTCATGATAATCCACAGCCACGTGGAATTTATAAGAATACAGACTAATTACCTTATGCAACAGATTGTTCTAAGGTAAGATATTCAAGAAGATGGCATGCAGTGAAATGGCTCATTAAAATCTCTAGGCCTGGAAGTTCAGCTCGGTGATAGAGCACCAGCCCAGCATGCACGGAAACATGGAAGAATGGAAGACACCAGCCAGTTCTCTGGTGACAAGAAGTGAAATTTTGAGAAAGGTGGGTGAAGGAAGAGACTGCATCATGCCATGTACAGTCTGAAGATACTTGATCCTTGAAGTAAAGTAACAGGACTTTGGTGACCAGCCAGCAAGAAGCTGCCACTACAGTTGAATTCTCATCTGCTTGCAGATGATAAATACAGCAGGTCACTCACCAGGGATATCTACAAGTTGACACTTCGGACAAGCAAGATAACTATGGTCCTGCAATCAAACCAGGAAAAAAAAAATTGCATCAAGGGATGATTAGACCATGAATATCAATATCACATTAGTGTTTTCAGAAAAGTCACTGGGCTGACACTTCAGGATGAGGCTATTAGAGAGATTACTCTACAACAATGTCACTTACTCATCACTGCTCACAGAACCACGTGCTCATGAATCCACTTTGTATCACTGCTTTTTTTTTCCTCCTAAATATCTGGCATTGAACTAAATCAGCTATTAGCAATTTTTAGAACTGGTATATTGAGACCTTTAATGAGAACAAAATGTGCTTTTGCCACTGTGAAGGAAAAGTAATAGCACAGTAATACCATTCAGAGGCTTCTAAAGAAAATGCAATACAAGGACAACACATAAAGATGTCTGGCCACAAGGAAAAATAATGTCAAAAGAACCACATGGAGAGAGTATTGATTTCTTCTCTGTCTGTACTTAGACAACACAAAACTGTTGGAACTCGGGCAGTTACTCACCCTCCTGGAATTGCCTGAAACCTCACCAGGTGAAGTCTCATCTCTAGATATTTTGGGGGGGAGGTGGGGAGGGGATTGAACTCAGAGGCAGTCAGCCACTGAGCCACATCCCCAGCCCAATCTTGTATTTATTTAGAGATAGGGTCTCACTGAATTGCTTATTGCCTTGCTTTTGCTAAGGCTGGCTTTGAACTCACAATCCTCCTGCCTCAGCCTCCAGAGCTGCTGGGATTACAGGCATGGACCATTGAGCCCAGTTCATCTCCAGATTTTAGAACTGATGACACCAAGTTAAGGAGGGACTGTGGGGTCTGTGGACACTCATGTCTGCTTGGAGCACCGTCATTGGGGTGTTTGTAGGAGCAGGGCTCTGCCACGGATGTGGTAGCTGTGTTTGCTACTTGAGCCTCTACACCTGCCCTGGGACAGAGCTGTCCCTGCAGTCCTCACAAAGTCTAATTTAAGCACCATGTTTTGCAAAGAGTCTATATTTGAGTAGTTGATTCCAGATAACCCTTGAAAACAGGAAGCAAATGCTATAATTTTAAAGAACTATTTGGCAATCAACCCATGAAAAATAACAATCCTAGATTTTTAAGTGTAGGGGGGATAAAAACCTCAGTAATTTAATGTGTAAACATTTCATTCTTCTTCCTCTAGTTTGCCAGCATTTACTGTGGAAGACATAGGGAAAAGATTAAAGATTTAAAGTTACCTATGCAAATAAATAATTGAAAGATTTCATCGTGCTTTTTCTCAAGAGAAAGGGGACGCAATGAAAAAATCATTTTATTCCAGTAGTAACACATTTTTAATGAAGGAAAAGGATCACTTGGCAAAGGAAGAATCTAAAGCTAATGTAAGCATCATGGTGAATGTGAAAGAAAAAACCTTAAAATAATAGAGCTTTATTCTTTTTCCCATGAAATGTTGCCATACATTTTGTAACAAAGTAATGAAATGCAGGGGCTCTGTTTACAGAGAACCTGATGTCCCACTGAGGGAGACTTCTGAATTAGACAGGAATGCCTCTTCCCCAGGAAGAAGCTCACCCCCTGCAGGGCCAGCCCTGCTCAACAGTGTCACCCAATATAGCAGCTCAGATTCACTCAAAGGAGTGAAGTTTAATAGTAAAGCAATTCTGAGTTCAGTATCTGTGGTATCTCTCTCTCTCTTCTCTCTCTCTCTCTCTTACACACACACACACACACACACACACACACACACACACTTGACATAAGCTCTGTTCATACCTGATCTCAACAAGTAATCTAGGTATGACCTGATCTCTGTGGAGTAGTGGAGATCTGGCACACCTGTGTGAGTCAGTTTTCTAGCACTGCGACAAAATACCTGAAATAATTAATTGGAATGAAAAAAGTTTCGTTTGGTTCGCAGTTTTGAAGGTTTTGGTCCATGATCATTGGTGGCCTGTTGCTTCAGGGACTGTGGTGAGGTAGAGCATCATGGTGGGAACACAGGGTAAAGGGAGATGTTCACCTCATGGGCGCTGGGAGATAAAAATGAGAGAAAAGAGGGGCTGTGGTATCAACATCCCCTCTAAGGGCACACCCCCAATGACCTAGCTTCCTCCCACCAAGCCCCACCTCCTAAAGACTCCACTACCTCCTAGTAGTGATACAGGCTGGGAACCAAGCCTTTGGGGTCTTTGGGGAACACTTCAGATTCAAACTAAAGCACATGCCTATGAACCTCTTGGCCTTCCAATAACATAAACGATGTATGTTTCTTCCTCCAGCATAAGGTTCTCACACCCAGAATAAAATCTGATGTGCCTCACTGGTAGTCAGCCCTCCCCATCCTCAACCTACCCCGGACCCGGTGTCATAGTCCACGTCAGAAAGCAGGCAGAATTTGCTGAGTCACTCCTGGAGGAAGAGTGCTGTTCTCTCCTGTTAATTCTGGGACCCACAGATCTGAGATCTCTCTGTGGAATTATATTAGATGTAACACAATTCTAATCTGGGGGATGAAGTGTCCATTAAAACAGAAAATTTGTGAACCCTGAGTGCTATAGCCCCCCCCTTTTCTAAATACATCTGGTAATATAATTAGCACAGAATGAAAACATTTCCACTGGACTTTTAGCTCATTAGGCTCCCTCTGTTGATTCAATGACATGTTTCAATTCAGTGGTCAGATTTCAGCCTCTGAGAAGCATGCTGAAATGGATAAACCTCATTGAAAATGCATCTTCAGCTGGTTGTGGTGATGCCTGCCTGTAACCCCAGCTGCTCAGGAGGCTGAGACAGAATTCATGAATTCAAAGCCAGGCTCAGCAATGGTGAGGCACTAAGCAACTCAGCGAGACCCTGTCTCTAAATGAAAAATACAAGCTGGGGATGTGGCTCAGTGGTTGAGTAGCCCTAAATTCAATCCCTGTTACCCAATAAATAAATAAAGCCAGACAAAAAAAATCACATCTTCCTCCCTGTAAAGTGTGTATCATCATTCTGTCACTATAAGAAAATACCTGAGATAAGTAACTTATAAAGGGAGATGACTTAATTTGGCTTACAGGATTGGAGATTCTGGTCCATGATCAATTGGCCTCCTTGTTCTGGGACTGTGGTGAGCGGCACATCATAGCGGGAACATGTGGCAGAGCAAAACTACTTACTTGGTGGCCAAGAAGAAAAAGAGAAAGAGAAAGGGACTAGAGTCTCAAAATTCCCTTGAGGGGCATGTCCACAATAGCCTAAAGACCAGCCATTGGGCCCCTTCTGTTAAGGAATTCACCCGCTTCCAATAGTGCCACCCATTTGACTTAGCACATGGGCCTTTGGGGTACATTCACCATACAAACCATAGCATAGTCATCACTCAGTATCTATGGGGGATTGGTTGCAGGACCTCTTGAGAATACCAAAATCCACAGATGCTCAAATCCTTTGTATGAAATGAGGTAGTATTTGCATATGATCTATGCACATACACTTCAAATCATCTCTAGATTACTTACAATGCCCAATACAATGTAAATGTTATGAAAACACCTGATCCATTGAGCTGTTGGGGGAATACTGACAAGGAAAATGTTCACATTCAGTATGGATGCACATTTAAAAAATACATATTTTTGACCTTGAGGATATGGAGGGCCACTCTATTTAAAAAAGTTTCACTCTATATTTCACCCTCATTTTTCCCACAGACTTATTCTTTTCAGCCAGCAACAGATCTAAGGCTCTTCAGTTGGGCATGTGGCTGCAGAAAGAAACAGTCTGAAAACAGCTCTCTTAAACAAATAAACAACTCAGTGCTTGAACTTTATGTGCCTAATCTCTGCCACCATTAATCACATTCAAAGTTTGTCTTTGAGAGGCTGCAATGAAGGAGGAGGAGGTGGTAAGAAAGGAAGGAAAATAAACTCCTGAGCCCAATCAAATCCTGGACACACAGAAGATGGAAACCTACTTCACCTGTCAAAAGGACCTCAGGAAGCTGGTGAGAGGTGCCCCAGGTGGGTGTGATAGGATGACTGATGGAAATCAGAGGAGTTAGGAAATAATTCAGGAGCCTAACACTGGGTGTCACTTCCGCACGTGACAATAAACCTCATCTGAATTTCAGTAGAGCACCTACCAAGGGGCCCAAGTTGTCTCACCCACACATTTACGTCTATTGTTTAAGAAAAGAAAAAATAAAATAAAATAAAAAAGAAGCACACAATAAAACTGTATCACAAAGAGCTGCAAATATAAGTGTCACGGATGCTAGAAAAGAACATGATGAAATGAAACAAAGCTACCTGTGTGCACCCCGTCCCTGCCTTATATTGCATCTGGCTTCCAGTCTGTGTCGCCCCCATTGAGAGGAGTGACATTGTACAGTTATCTCCCGCAGCTGGATGTGGAACAGGAAGTAAACAAAAATCTGTTAGTTTTTTACCTGTTCTTTGTAATCATTTCCTTCCTTTCCATTTTTTCAAAACTCCTGCCTGACTCCCTTTCACGTCTTAAATAACCTCATCATCATTTTCACATTTACAAATGAAACATTCTGTTCCCAAGAAATCTAAGTAAGTGTGAGGTCATGAGGTTGCCCAGGGCCATCTTCCATATTGCAGTGATGAGAGACCGTCCCGTGGGGAGTCAGGCTGGCATCATTGTGTATTTTTTTGTATATCCTGCTCATGACACTGAATGTTTCTGATTTACAGCAGTTAGTAAAACAATGGGATGTTCTCTTTTTTGCCTTTTGTTGTTGTTAAAAAATAAAAAAACTACTGATTGCTTTCTGGCTAAAATTTGTCTTGCTGGGTGTCAAAAGAACACTATTCAAATGATGAAAGCCAGCTGGGTCATCGCATGTTTGATGTGGCAATAAGATCTTCATGCCGAGGGCTAACGTCAGCCAAGAGGTCACCACCAATTTGTGGATATCCTCAACTTAATCAAAGATGTGTCTGCCAGCTCAAATACTTTCCAGAATCTGACCCATTGTTAGGCAGAAGAACAAGAAAACAGTCATCTAAACAAATGTCTTGTTGCTAGACACTTGATGTAGACATGCATCCTGAACCCTAATGACAAAATCAACTTTAAGAATTGGTTGTGTGCTTTACTTTAATAGTCTCTTCTCCAAGGAAAAAGAGCAACTGAGAGTCATTATCTGGACAGATATTACTTCAAGTTTTATCCTTCAGCTCAATAGAATCTTGGGTGTATATTTTCCTGGGAAGATTTGTATATGGACCCCAGAACAGAGAAACAAGCAAAGGTGAACTGAATAACTGACAGATCAAGGTCTACTGTTACATAATACATCCCTCCGAGTTAGAGCAACTTTGTTGCCTAGAATAAGCACCACCACCACCACACATTTACAAAAAGACTTTGATGAGGAGAAAATCACAACGCTCTAAGATAATTTTGATTGTTTTTCATAATGTTCCAGTGTATTTTTCTCATGTAAATCCACATTGAAATCCTAGCTAAGCCACATTTTTTTTTCTCAAGTAACACTACATTGAAATCCTCACCAAGGAATCCTTAGACGGGTCGAGGGCACAAGCCCAGGGAGGAGGATCAGGACACATCACACATGCACTTATCAAAAGACAACTATCTACTCCAGAGAGCGTAATTGTGTTTTTCTCTCATGTGCCTTTGATGTGAATGAAATGTAAACCCAATGGCCCCAGCTGCTGGAGTATTGTATAGACACCCAAAGGGCCACAGGACTTTATATAATCTTAGTTTGACTCCTTGGGATGTGAATGAAAGTAACTTCTCTATGATGTCATTTCCATAACAGCTAACAGCAACTAGTATGTAGATAATGTTCTATGAGCACAAACCTAGCAATGAAATGCACTTTCATTTATGCACATGGAAAACCTCAGCTGTCATGCATAGCTAGAATTTCAAGATCAAAATTAAGCAATAGGCTATAAGATGCAAAAGAAAAGGCAAAAAAAAAAAAAAAGCTGAGCAAGATGTAAGGAAGGGAAGGGAATGGGGTGTATGTTGACTGAATGAGTATGTATTTACTTATTGGATCATACCACACTGTTTTTCCTAAGTGTGCATTGAAGAGTTGGATAGGAATGTATATAAAATGGGATCATTTTGTAGCTTAAAAAAAAAAACTCACTGAAACTGTACTTGCTCAAGGTTTCTGGATAATCATTCAAATCATTCAAATTTCTAATTTTAAGTTTAGCTATAATAAAATGCATTACCAAAAAATAAAGGCATTACACAATTGGGTTTTAAATCAAATTAAAACAAAATCCATCAAAATGTGATAAAAGCTATCTATGGATTACATAAAGTGTAATATTTTATAGTATAGTTTCTAATCATACCCTAAGTAATTCAGCTCCAAACATCATTTCTCCTTATGTAATTTTAAAAAATATAATTGTGATATATTCATATAATCAGATATAAAGTTCCCACCAGATATTAAAATCATAGTTTCTGAAAATATAGATTATGGATCCATGATTTAGACAAATTACAATGAATTCTCAATCTCTTTTAATTGTATAAAAATTGTTGTGCCTGTATTAAAAATGTGGGGTGAATTTTTCTCCAGAGAAAGGCTAGTTTTTTTCTTATTATCAAAGAGTTATCTGCTTTTAAAACACAGTAAAAGCCCCAAACCCTTTCCTTTTAGTATAACCATTCCAGTACACATAATATCTTTGTTCTCTGTTCACTTATTATTCAACTAATATTTATGAAGTGTCTATGTTGAATCCAATGATTGATAAGACAGAAATAGCCCCTGCCTTTGGGGTTCCTTGGGATAAGTTGGGGAAAGCAGATGGAAAGGAAAAAGTTCAATTTGCTAAGTGTCTCAGACTATGGAAAGGTTCCTGAACGAGATTTGAATGTATGATGGGTTCAGACTACTACAGCTATTATTCATAATGATCCATACATTATTCTATCTTCAGCCTCCTTGGGTTGGCTCCTGGATCCTTTAGACACAACCCCTGGACACGCTGGGAATGTTCATGATTTCTTGAGTGATGAGATGTTCAGATGTCCTGGTTGTATCTTGAAACCTTCCCTGCCCCTGATCTCTTTTACCATTGTGGTTGATTACATGGTTCAATAAGGAAATGTAGGCAAAGCATCTGGCACTTCATATGCCATATATCATTGAACTTAAAGGCCATAGATTGCAAAATGCCCCTCAGTTTCCACCACCTCACAATGGCATTAGACTGAAGACCCAGGGGCTAGGAGATAGCTCTGTGGTAGAGCACTTGCCTAGCAGGTGAGATGCCTTGGGTTCAATCCCCAGCACCACACACACACACACACAATCCCTAGAATAAAAGTCAAGCCATGCCCAGCCTGTCTATCCTGTGTGGCAGCCCCTGCACACCCACCTGTCCCCCTTTTGCCTTGCTGACTCCTTTCTGCTTTCTGTTTGTAACTTTAGTCTTCTACCAGGTTCTTCCCTTTGTGGAAGCATTCCCCATCAGGGTCACTCCTCTCATTGTTCAGAGTTCATTTTAAGTAACTCTCCCTCGAAAAGAAAAGAAAAGACTTCTTTTTCTCTTCTCCTTATGTGAACCTCTTGACCCATGATATGGGAGGTGTTTGCTTTTTAACCCAAGTTACCAGATAATTTCTTCCCGTATTCACCTAAATATAAGGTTCTGACTATCTTGAACTTGAAGATGAAAAAAGTCAAGCTTCACATAATTAGCCACTGCAAAGTGCTATGTGCAAGTGTCCTAAAGCCCTTTCATGAAAGGCACCATCCGCTGTATCAATGAAATACCCATTTTTAGCATGACATTGGAAATGTCAGAAACCAAGTTCATTTCTTCCCAAATTTAGGAAATAACATTGAGCCATTTTTTTAAAAAACAGTAATGAAAACAGTTATAAGATGTTCCTATGGAAACTGATCTAGGATATCAAAAATGGTCATGAAGATTGCAGGCTCTTAAATTATATGTCACAGAAATACTGATTTGTCTACTTTTTAGCTACAGGTCGAGGGTAAATTACTTAGTCTGGCTGGACATCAGTTTTCTCTGCTAAAAACTGGACATAACAACAGTTCCTGTTTCAGAACATTGTTGGATGGAATAAATAAGACAACGGAGGGAAAGCCATCAGAACAGTCCTTGTGTGACTTCTGCTTGCCATCAACTTACAGGGGCTAATTTACTCTCCTTTTTGAACATATGAAATTCAGCCATTTAAACTATTTTAATGTCCTTGTCCAGCATATCGTAATAGTATACCGACTGTCAGTTTGGATATAGAAGATGCAAAAAAAAAAAAAGACCCAAATTAAATCTTTAGAAATGATAGCTATGATACCTGAGGTAACATATTTTCTATCATACATTTTATGTTTAATTTATATATTATAATATACATTATATTTGCATATATAATAGGTATGCTATATATATTATATATGTAATATGTATATATATAATATTCCATCCATATATCAGATGGAATTAATGGCAGAATATACATTGCTGAAGAAAATATTAACGAACCTGAAACTAGAAATAGAAATGACCCAAAAGAAAAACAAGAGGAAAAAAAAACAGTTTTAAAATAAAGAAAAGAGTGTCATTGAACTATGTGACAACTTAAAAAAGCTAATCTCTGCATGACTGGATTTCCAAGAGAAGAGGATCGGGATAGAAATAAACATCTAAAGAAATAAGCTGAAATTTTTCCAGATATAATAAAAACTATAAACTTACATATAGATTCAAAAAACACAACAAACTTCAACCAAAAAGAATCATAAACTATATCAAGGAATATTATCATCAAATTGTTTAAAACCAGTGATAAAGAGAAAAACATTTAAAGCATCAGAGAAATAGAGAGAGATGTTTTATTGAGGGCCAAAGTGTGGTCAGATTTCTAGCTGGAAGCAGGTACAAGTAAGATGACATTGGATTAATAACTTTAAAATATTGAAACAGCAACAAAAATATGTCAACACAGAATTCTACGTTCAGGGAAAAAAACGTAAAGATGAAAATGAAATAAAGACTTTTTTAAGATGGACAAGAGCAAGTGAATTCATCACCAGGATATTTATACTATGAGAAATGATTAAAAAAAAGTTTCAAGGCAATCGATTCATCAAGAGAACATGACAGCCCTAAATATTTATGGACCTAGTAAAAGAGCTTCAAAATACATGGAGTAGAAATTAACGAGACTGCAAGATGATTCATGAGAGAAAAAAACTAGTCAGCTAAACGTCTTTTTTCAAAGAGAAAGAAAGAGAGAGAATCTTTTTTTTTTTTTTTTTAAGATGGACACAACACAATGCCTTTATTTTTATGTGGTGCTGAGAATCGAACCTGGGTCCCGCCTGTGCTAGGCGAGCGCTCTACCACTGAGCCACAATCCCAGCCCCAACATTTTTGACACTAAAACCTTTTTTGTGAAAAACACTGTCGATAAAATAACAGATCAAGCCACAGACCAGAAGAAAATATTTTTAAAACACCTGTCTGATGAAGGACTGGTGTTCAAACTATACAAAAAAAAACTCTCGAAATTCAAAAATAAGTAAATGAACAACCCAGTTAAAAGTGGGCAAAAGAACTAAACATTTAAACAAAGAAGATATGCAGATGGCAAAAAAATGGAGAAAATATTCAACAACATTTAATTAGAGAAATAAAAATTTAAAAAATAGTCATATACTACTGCATACATGTTAAAATGGTTAAAATTCATTTAAGAAAAACGAGTACAAATTTTTGGTGGCAATGTGGAGCAACAAGCACTCCAGTTCATTACAGGAATGAAAATAATAAAAACACTTTGGAAGATGGTTTGGCAGTTTTTTAAATAAAACTCAATATAATCTCATATGATCCAGCAATTATGTACCTATGGAGTTGAAAACACTTCATACAGTCAGGGTAAGTGGCCTTAGACAAGCAAACAGAGAGGGCAGAATGTTTCACATGGCAAGGGACGAGAGTAGAGAGTCGGAGATGTCGATGTGAACTTATGCTTAATATAGATGTGGGTGGTTTCATATAAAAATATGTACACATATGCATATGAGAATGGGCCAGTAATATTCATATTTTCTTACTCTGTAACTGAGAGGGTTTAGAAGCAATGACATCTCAGTAGCAATGTGCACACTGGACTAGCACTCAGATCTTGGTTTTGAATATTCTCTGATGGAAGGAAACTGAGTTCATCGGAGAAATGGCACGGGATGAGAAATAGGTATTATGAGCCAGGAGTATCTTCTGGTGTCAGAAAGTAAAGAATAAAAACAAGCAGACAGAAACCACCCTGCAATCATGGTGAGTAACAAAGGAATACGGGAACTGACTGAAAGAGCTCTTAATGGCAAATGCCAGAAAAAAATGTTAGCAAATAAATAAATAACTCATGCATGGTCCCATCATGATATAAATAAGTTATTGAATGTATAAATCAATAGAAGAAAATAGATAAATCTTTAATGCAGGAGAATTCCAAGTAATTGATATAGATCCTAACCCCTTAAGGATATGGAGCCTAACCCCACACCTTTTAAGGGTGGGGGTGGAGTATGTGTGTGACTTCGCAGTGGATGAACTTCACAAGCATTCCTGCAGCCAGGTGGTCCAGATCAACATCAGAAGTGATGTCACACTGATACTCTGTACCCTTGGTAGGCTGGAGGACATGGCACTGTGCCTCTGTGGTCTTCCTCCCAGAAATCCATAACACCAGCCATCATGAGAAAAACAGGACAAACTCCAACAGAGGGAAATTCTACAACATATTGATAAGTATTCCTCACGAATGTCACTGTCACTGAAAACAAGGGAAATTTAAGAAGCTGTCACAGTCAAGGGGTATAAAAAGTAAAGGTAATGAAGGATCCTGGAAGGGATGATGGAATGGATAAAGTACATAAAATTGATTAAATTTTAATGATGTATTGATCTTAGCTAATAAAGTATAATTATTGACTTTTAATTTTTTTAATTTGTTCCAATTAGTTATACATGACAATAGAATGCATTTTGACACCTCATACATAAATGGAGCATAACTTCTCATTCTCTGGTTGTACATGATGTAGAGTTACACAGGTGATTTACTCATATACGCACATAGGGTAATAATGTCCAATTCATTCTACTATCATTCCTAACCCCATGACCCCTCCCCTCACTTCCCTCACCTCTGTTTAATCCAAAGTACTTCCATTAACCTCCCCTGTCCATCATTATGAATAGCATCCACATATCAAAAAAAAAAACATTCAGCCTTTGATTCTTCAGGATTGGCTTATTCTGCTTAGCATAATATTCTCTAGTTCATCTGTTTATCAGTAAATGCCATGATTTTTATTCTTCTTTAAGGCTGAATAATATTCCCTTATGTATGTATGTGTGTGTGTGTGTGTGTGTGTGTGTGTGTGTGTATATATATATATATATATATATATATATATATAACAATTTCTTTATCCATTGATCTGTTGAAGGGCACCTACATTGGTTCTATAGTTCAGCTATTGTGAATTGAGCTGCTATAAACATTCATACGGCTGTGTCATTGCAAAATGCTGATTTCAATTCCTTTAGGTATAAACCTAGGAGTGGGATAACTGGGTCAAATGGTCATTCCATTTCAAATGTTATTGATTTATTTGTTGTGACGTGTGAACAAAAGGAAAGTTAGGTGCAGGGTATACAGCAGCCATCTGAGCAATCTTTGTCTCTTTTTATAAATTTACAACTATTCTAAAATTTAAAAAAAAGTTTATTAAAAGAGTAAATAATTATTTTTAAAAGGATGCTGCATAGCATATACTTATTATTATTTCTAAATCTATTTCTCTTACTATCAATGAGAATCTCAAGTGAAAGCTCGAACCTTTTAAAACTATGTAGCATCCTAATGAGCACCTGAGGGGCAGATACAGATTTTTGAGCAGACCACAACTTGGGCCGTTTTAGAGACCCTTACTTTGAAGATGAAAACACAATGCCATGAACACAAAATCAGATTCAAGGCCATTGAAGTATCTCATTTGCAACTGAAGTACCCTGAAGCCCTACTTGGGCTTCACAGTAATCCCCTCTGTGTCAACCTATATGACTATTTTTTTTACTCCTATTTAGTGATAAGTTTACAAGGTTAGGAAAATTATCATATCTGAGAAGTGAGTATGAATTGCAGGAATTTAGCCTTGGAAATTCAGTAGATCCCACAAAAGATGAATAAATTGTCAGCAAGTACTTCAGGTTAAAATGTAGTTGTAAGAAATACAGCAAGAGGCAACATGTTCCTCCAAGTCAGTCATCTTACAAAAATCATCCATGTAGGTAATCGGAGGATCATCTGCCAAAATGATATCCTTATGGTTGGTTTGCATTAGAATTCTAAGACCCAAAAATGGCTAAAAGGATAACATTTCCCATAGCTCTCCAGGCTAGGTGTCAGATGTTCATATCCTGATTAAGCATCTCTAGGTGTCAAGCAGGGCTTTGGTAGGTGAGGGAATAAAGGCTTGCCCAGCTCCAAGGACCCACCCCTGACCGCCTCGCAGGTCTCAACAGGATTACAGTCCTGTGTGGTGCGTCACCAGCACTCACTCTGCTGGGCCTGCAGAGCAGCTGCAGGGGCCACACCAATCAGAACACACAGGTAATTAGATGCAGTGCAAGCTGAGTGCCCAGCGTGTTTGAGCAGGTTGGCACCCCGAGTTGAAGATGCACCTGTTTACGATTAGCTACAATGGATTCCACACCCCACACCTCGTTTCTTGGAGGGAAGGAAGAACTTGTTTGAGCAATGACCACAACCTTTTCTCTCTTCCATTTCAAACTCATTCACCTGGTCTGCTTTTAATGTTCTGTCTCTCCAGGTCTGCCGCCAATTGATCCAGTACACTGCCTGGTAAAACTCAAGAAATAACTCTTCTTCCCTTCCCTTGTCTGTGAGAGGGAGACGTAGCCTTCCAGAGTATATTGTGGCCCGAACCCCACACCTGCCCTAGGGTCTGTGCAGTGTCACTTACTCCCATGATGGCTGGCATGAATAATAAGCAGATGAGAGGAAATTCTGACTACCTGGGGAGATTTCTGTGATGTCCTTGTGTGTTCCTACATAGGAGGAGTGCTCAGATGTGGCACACCCAAACACATTCAGCCATCTGCATGGACCTGTAAGCTTAATATGAGCAAATTCCCATCACCTGTGTCACTCATAGAACCAAGGGCCAAAGAGGAACAGGATGAGTATTTCATTGTCTTCTTAGGTAGTTAAACTCAGTGAGTAATTGCAGGTCACAACCCAACACAGTTAATAGCCAATCAGATTTCTTTCTTTCAAATGCACATGATGCTCTGCCTTCAATTTGCTTTCAAAAGACAAATACCTGTTGGTCATTTTACCATGCAACATAAATACAGCTTGCTGTCACTTGAGATTCTGGAGCTCCCGGGGTGAGAGTGCTGAGCTGTGGCACCAACTCCCACAGACTACCCACCCACCTAACCCATGGGGGCAACTCTGAGATCACTGACCTGCCTTTAGGAGTGGGAGGTAAGCCTGAGAAGGCAGAGAGGTAGACAAGGAGGATGTCCATCTTCAAAAATTTCCTCAGAGTTTCAGAAAAGAGCAAACCTTCTCAGAAATCCTCCAGTTCAAAAACCACACCCATACACTCACCTAACCTTGAGGAGAACCAATCAAGAGAGGCAGGGTATGGTCCATCAACTTAACCCAAATCTGAATGATCTTCCTCCAGACCAAAGAATCCCCAGGTGTCCTGGTCATGACTGGAAAAGATTTTTCTATGATTTTTGCATCTCTATAGAAACCTAGCTTGATCCTATAGGCAGTGTGCTAGTACTGGTCAATAAGCCAAGAAACACCTAGAGTGCCTTCTTGTTCCCTCAGCCATCCTGTCACTGCCCCCAGACCCCCTTTTAAGATTCTCTGCCCCACACTGATTAAATTCCGGGGTACTCAGATAGGAATTTGCCGTGGTGGCTGAAGCAGGGCGATATAGGCAGATAAAAGAAAAGATGATATATCATAAGGATTTTCAGACACCCTCCCTCCCAAATTTGGTCACTTGACCCAGTGATAGGAATGATTTCTAAAATTTTATAATGGAAAGATTTCATAAGAAAAAAAATGTGAAAAAAAATTTGTCCCAAAATTCTGACTGCCTGGGGTTGGAGTTGAACTGTGTGCCTCCTTCAATTTCATGTGTTAATCAGGTTTTTTTTGTGTGTGTGTGTGTGTGTGACTGTGATCAAAATATTTAACAAGAACAATTAAAGGGAAAAAAAAAAGTTTACTTTGGCTTGTGGTTTCAAACGTTCAGCCCTTGGTTGGCTGACTCCATAGCTCTGGGCCCTAGGTGTGGCAGAACATCATGGCCGAAGGGCATTGGTGGAGGAGAGCTTCTCAGATCACAGCAGTGAAGAATCAGAGAGAGCAGAAGGGACCAGGGACAGATATAGTCCCCAAGGTCACAACTTCTGTGACCTACTTGCATTAGCCATATTCTACAGCCCTATAGTTTCTACCCAGGAATTCATTCAAATTATTTATCTATCAAATGGATGAATCCATTGGTGAGTTACAACCCTCACAATCCAATCATTTCCTCAAAGTCCACCTCTGAACCTTGTTTCATTAGAGACCATGTTTTCAACACATGTCATTTGGGGAACATTCCAGATCCAAACCATAACACTCCATCTATTCAAATTTAAGAGTTGTTGATCTATAGTTCAGACAACTCTATCAGCTCACCTGCTCACCAAGACCCTGTAGTTTGGGATCTCTACATGGAATTTCTCTTTACTTATTGTTCTACTCAATTTCACGGTGATCCACCAAACAGTTCACTTAGTCAACAAATATTAATTGAAAGTTTACACAACCATTAAAACTTACAAGTTTTGAGACTTCAGTGTTTTCAATCTTAAGTTTCCTGCAGTTACAGAAAAATGAAACTTAAACATTGTGATTTTTTTTTACCCTTATATAAATGAATAATAGGACCTAACATTTTCCAGAAACTAAATATTTTCATATATATTGTGTCCATTTGAAAGAAATAATAAATAACTTTGAGATCAGGGTTCTGACCCCTGCCCCGCCAAAAAAAGATTACATTTCAAAATCTTGTTTTTCAAGAATGATAGGATACGGAGTACAAAATGACACTCAACAAAATCATGTTTGTTGAATCCTAATTGTAAGATATTTCCATTTTCTTTCACTAAGAAATTTTTTTTTCTTTACTCATTCTTCTTCCATTCTTCAGTGGAACTTCAAAAATTCCTGGTTTTCTTTAATAAGGACTTGGGAAGGGATCGTATTTAATTATGTAATATTGAATTCCTTTAATAATAACATTGTCTTTTAAGTATCTAAGAAAATAAAGCTATAGAAGTGTGACGCAGAATGTGGTAGTCTGTCCGGAGGTGTCTCTGAGCTGATGAAAGGCTTTCCCCATTTCACAGAAGACAGGACATACTTCCCAGCACATGCACTTACCACATGCACCCAGTACCTCCCTTGCCAAGGCCAACCTCAGTGTCAATGGAAGGCCTTGTCTTTGAGGAAAGTTTAGAGGTGATGCAGCTGACCTCCAAGTCAGAGACTCCTCAGCTACCTCCTGCAGAGCCTGACCCTGTGCTGAGTGTGTCAGCTCCGGGCTTCTGCTACTCCAAGTAGAGTCCTTTCACCTTCTCTGACCCAAGTTTCAAAATGCCTGTTCCACTTGGATTATCTCATACATGCTCAGTGAAGTTGAAGTGGAAGAAGACAACCCAGAAGTATAATCTGACCCAAAGTGAGCCTATCCCCGTTTAAACAAAGAAAGGTGACTTGATTGAACCATGCTGTGCGGCAGGAACAGAAGTTGAAGAACACGGAGCAGAGTAACTCTCATTGTTCTGGCATGACACACCTGCTCTGACCCAGATGGATTGCTGAGAAAGCCGACAGAGGCTACAGCTGTCCAATAAGTGCTCTACGATGATGGAATGCTTCAGATCTATGCTCTTCAGTGGGAGGCACAAGTCGCATGTGGCTACTGAGCCCTTAAAATGTGAGTGGTGTAACTATCTAAAGGGTTAGTTCCATTGAACATTGACTTAAATGTAAATATTGCCGCATGTGACTAGTGGTCACTTTATTATATGGTGCAGTTCTAGACTATAGAAGGAAGCAGAGAGTCTTCTGAAATTACATTTTGAAAACTATAAATTTACAAATTGGGGACACGGACTCCTAATGACCAATGATTCTTCATTTTATAAAATGATTCATATGGAAGATGCCTATTATCTTATCATCTTGGTCCATAGAGGAAAAAAAATGGAAAAATTAAATATTGGAGATCAAATAGTATCTGATAGAATAGGACGGGTCATGTATTATTCTGTTTTTCATTGCTTTAACAAAATACCTAAGGCTGGACACTTTCTAAGGAAAAGAAGCTTATGTCACTCACAGTTTTGGAGGCTGAAAGTCCAAACAGCATGATGCCACCTCTAGCAAGGGACCCCTGGCAAATGGCATCAAGGTTAGGAGCTCATAGGAAGGGAAAAGATCGCATAGTGTGACAGGAAGCTGGAGAGTGGGTAGAGGTCCCACTTATTCTTTTATAATAACCGGCTGTCTCGGGATCTAACTAGAGTCCAATGAGAACTATGTTAATCTTCTCTGAGGGTGGGGCACCCACATGGTCTAATCTCCTTCCCTCAGTCCCCTTCTCATAAAGGTCCTTCCACTTCTCAATGCAGCTATTCTGGGGATGAACTTTCCAACTCATAAGCCTTTGGAGGACAAATCATACCCCAACCACAGCCAGGTTAGTAGCAGGTGCTACGGAATCTCTGTATCTCATCATTCTGAATATATAGGGGTAAATTCTTACAATCATCTGTGTATTTAACAGTTTTGCCTGAGCATTTAGACTGCTTATATTTGTGTGTATGTATGTTCGTACATGTTTTCAAATTCCTTTTCTTTCTTCTCTATTATTAAAATCTACTATTAGAGTTAGCTTGTCTCCTTCCTGGAATACGAATACAAAAACCATTGCCAAATTTATTACACTACCTGAGACAGAGCAGACACTCCATAAATGTTTTATGAACAAATGAATTTAGAGAAGATAAATCAACAGGCATAAAATACATTTTAAATTATCTTAGACCATTGATGCCAAGCCTAGAAGTAGAATATTCAGATTACTATTCCTTTCTCCATTTCTTTCCCAGTGCCTTTCAAGCTGTACAGGATAGACAAAGTCACTTGCAAGTGTGTGTTTCCTGACAGGTTCAGTTTGGTCCACAGCCTTAGTGTTATTTAAACATCAGCCTTACTCTCTGAATAATGATCAGGCTAATGCGAGGTCATGTGTTCTTTTCTAGTTCCTAAATTAAGATTGGGTTAATATTAGTTCAAAGAAAATACAAGCCAAACTCAACCTTCTTTTAAGTTGCAGATATAATCCAAAGGGATAAACAGATTTTAAAAAAAGAAAAAAGAAAATGAGTTTACAGGACAGTTACTCCCTTTTAGAGTTCTGGGGGTGGCAGTGTGGATGGTGGGCAACAAGGAAGAGCTATCGACTAGCAGAGGTGGACAGTGCTCTTGCCTCCAGACACAGAGTACATTCAACTGGTGACCATGCCCATTTCACTGAGGATTCAAAAGTCACCTGACAGTGTATTTTCATCAAAACTTATTAAGGAAAAAAAAAATCCAAGGGTAGAAAGTGCCAAGAAATGTGTGGCTTAAAACTGGGTTGAAATAAGTAACAAGATTCAACCCTGAGTCACCTGGAAATGGTGTGTGATGAATGGGAAGGGATACAGGGTGACTGCCCGGGGTGTCTGCAGGGAGTTGGGTTTAAATATTTGCGACATATTTGATTATGAAAGTGAGGCATCTGCCTGTGAAGTTGGTGACCAGCAAAACTTTCGGTCACCAATAAATTCCAGGAGATTCTGTGAGAAACACATGGGATAGTCTTGATGGCCCGGGACCAGAGGTGGAATGTGAGCAAGAGATGGATCTGGCCCTACACAAGCTCCAGGGGCAGCTGTGCCCTCCCTCGACCCAATCCCAGGGCTCTGGTGATACCCTTCATCTTCTGAGATGCCCAGAACCAACCCCTGCCCCTTTTCCTAACCACCAGCTCCTACACCTGCCCTTTGGTGCATGACCTGCTGGAGAAAGAGAGGACAGCTTTGGACAATCTGGTTTCTGGCTTTTAGAATTAGCAAACAGTGTGATCACAGATGAGAACTCTCTGGACATGAAAGAAAAGCAAGAAGACATTAAATTATGCAACATGTCTTTTCCAATTCCCTGCATTTCCAGACAGGGTTGAAGGAAAATATAAGCAAATTTCAACATATATTAAAGAAACATTACATCATTCATAAATGAGACTTATCATGAAAGTAAAGTATTTTTATAATGACATATATGCATAGAACATGCTATGAATATCTGCTTAGGCCATGTTTCCATATTTGCATAGAAAATACTGCAAGTGTTTCCATACTGTATTTCTGTAAATTGTATGTGTTTGTATATACCACATAAATACTATGAGTATTTCTAAAATGCCATATGTACAGAAATACATATTGTAGTTCTGCAATAAATAAGTGTAAATAAATAATAGAGAATATATTGAGAATATTTTTGTAAAAAAATATACATCTATTCATACATACATACATACATACATACTTACATCTGCATTTCTTAAGAGGACTTCATATCTCCATTTTCATTTTACTTCCTGTTTGATGGACTAAAGCCTACAGAGGCTAAGGTAAAAATTAAGTACAGGTCTCAATGCCAGGATAGGATTTTATAATCTTTCTTTTATCATCCATGCTATCAATAGTTTAAGGTAATATATATATATATATATATATATATATATATATATATATATATATGTATTACCTTAAACTATATATATATATATATATAATATATAATATAGTACACACACACACACTTATAAAGCTCCTCCAAACTAAATTTAGCATTTTGGAGCTTAGGAAAAACATATAGAAGCAAGTACACACGTGCTTCTGCATGACACTTCCACAAGACTGGAGTGTTCAAACCACATTACTGAGAGAACATAGACTCCCATCCAACTCAAACCTCTCCAGTTTCCTCCTTCAGTTCAGGTTTCAGCTCCCTGGGAAGTTGGGAAAGGAAGTAAGTTGGGGATCTGCTCCTTCCTCCCTGATCACCTGCCAGGCACCCGCTGCCCACATCACTAGCCACAACTGCAGAACCGTGAGCAAACTCCAGCACCCTGCCTGCTGGGAAAGGTGGACTCCACCTCCTGGCTCCTTCCCTCCCTTTCTTCTCCATTTCCTTTCTTCCCTGAGCATTTGAGAATTTACCATAGACTAAGTACACACGTGAATAAAATGCATATAGCCCCCATACTTGGAGAGTTTGGTTTCTGGAGAAGGAAACGCATCTAAACGATGATCAGGTAAATAATCTATAAACTTGTGGTCTCCTTCTGTGCACCCTGAGATGCCCACACCACAGGACATCCTAAGGGGACAGGATGGCCAGGAACTGCAACGGTGAACATATTGTTCTGGTTATTTTGCTGGATGTTCACTGGCAGTATGGAAAGAATAAGGTAGAAATGAAACATGAAGTGGTGCAAAGGGTTCAGGAGATGATAAAGGAAGGAAGTGCAGAGAGAGGAACTGTGCTGATTGTCCCAGAGGACAATTCGGTCTCTCTCTCTCTCTCTCTCTCTCTCTCTCTCTCTCTGTCACGCGCGCGCCCAGTACTGGGGATTGAACCAAGGAAGACTTTACCGTGGAGCAATATCTCCAGCCCTTTTTATTTTTTTTAATTTTGAGACAGGGTCTCACTAAGTTGCTTAGGGCCTCAGTAAATTGCTGAGGCTGGCTTTGAACTTTCAATCCTCCTGCCTTAGCCTCCTGAGTCACTGGGATTACAGGTGTGTGCCACTATGCCCTGCAAAAATTCATTTCTTAAAGATCAGAATTTGAATGTTTTTCTAGACCATCTAAAGCTATTCCACTTCAAATGACCTGGGAAGTCAATGAAATCATTCCACCAAAGGTATGGATCGAATCCCCGCTCTGGAGGTCCCATGCCACCTGTGACCGACACAACCTCTATTTTTCTGAACAAACTGACACATCCACAAATTTCACCCACACAATTGCCATCACAGTGTCGTAAGATAAGCCCATTGAATGTTGAAAGTTTGCAGTAAAGTTGTTCATTTACAAAAATGCCGAGCCGTTAAAGTAGTCATATGTTTGGATGCAGCAATTCTACTTCCAAGGGTCCATTCTGGGTGGGTCATTAAAAAAAAAAAAAAGAGGTGTCCCCATGCTTTTGTGTGTGAGAATGTAGAGCATGTTGTTTATTTAGGTGACAAATTATAAACAATAGAAAGGTACTTTGAAAAATGCAGATGTCAATGACAGTACGTTCAACATGATGGAGTACTACGCTGCCATCCAAAATCTGTAACGGTAGCCTACATGTGTGAGGCACTGAGTATGTCAAAGCTTTATGCCCATTAGCTCAGCTGATCTTCACAGCAACCAGAGGAGAGACATTACCATTACCATTTGACAGAGGGCACTGTAAAAGAGAGGAGCATAGCTGGCAGAGGGAACTAGAACTTAGACTGCATTTGATTATGGAACCCAAGTTCCAAACTGCACTTCTGCCTCCTGTCAAGATCTGTAAACAAGATCTGATGGCACAGGGAAATGCTTACGCCATGATGTAAATGGAAAAAGCAGAATACAGAACAACATGATTCCTATTTTATAATTAAACACTTCTGTAACCAGAAGTAAATATCCCCAAATGGTAATAGCTCTATATTATCTCTGCATTGTGACAGCAAATGGTTTTGAATAAATTTTCGATGTGTCTTTTCCTAAACTTTCAATAGTACGTATTACTTTGACAAAGAATTAAACACCCCAAAAATTGTTGAAGAAAGGGAGAGAAGATTACCTACCACTTAATATTTCTGTACCCAAATTTATAAATTTGCATGTTAAAGATTTTGTAAACTTTAAAGCAGGTTACAAATATTAGTTTTTATGTTATTCACTTTCTGCTCCATTCATCTTCTGGGGAAACTTGTTTCCTGTCTTTGGATACATTTTAGAAATATGTTTGGAAACCATAAATTATTTCAAAAGAATGAATTTATTTTTGAGATTTCTGTGTGCTCATTCCTTTTTGGGCAAAAGAAGTTTATAAAATTAGTGTATGCAAAATCATTTTCAAATGATCTTCTAAAAAAATAAATAAATAATGAGAAAACTAAAATCCCTGCACATTTTTTCCTTTTAATAATTTGGAATCAAACCTCATTTCTGCAGAGGTTGTTTTATCCCCTCCAGCCTATTTTGGAATGTGCGAATAACCCAAATAATGTTTAAAAATGTGAAAACTTAAATCAAAAATTTTTTTAAAAGGCTTATAATTCTCAGAATATCTATTCTGGACGAATGTCTCTGACGCCACACCCCACTGTGAGCAAGGTCCTCACTGTAGGTCTGGGGCTGCCTGTCATCTGGTGTCCCCTAGCTCTTATCAAGAATTCTCCTGAAACCCCTCTAGGACTGGTGACAACCGTGTGCCTTATCAACATCTAACGTGCCACCGAGTTTGACAGGGGACAGGCAAGAGCTTCCAAGAACTGATGACAAGACTGAAGAACACGAGAGCATGTGCTCTCTCCTCCCCCTACCTTATGCTCCCTATCCAGGCTGTTGCAGGCCCTGCTGGCTCCTGCCTGGATCCAGGGTTCCTCCAGCAACAGCCCTCCACAAGTTTTCTTTGCAAGCCCCTGTAGGTACCTGGTCATTTGTCATCTTGATTTTTCCATTTTCTTTCTAAAACATACAAAGTAAACATTTTTCTAACATAGTCTCCAGAGCTACTGAAAGGCAGTTAGTAAACAGGTACTTGCATGGGCACACACACGAACATGTACATACACACATGCACGCACACATCCGGGCACACACACACGTGTGCACACAGACGCAACACCCAGACCTCACGACTCCTTGCTTGCAAACTTCAAGTCATATGGACTTGGACTCTGGCTCCCTTTTATTTGCCAAGATTCCTCTTATTGAGCAAGTGAGAAGAGTTGAGCCAAAACAAATCAAGTGATTCCACAGGCCCATTGTGAGGTGCAGAGGCAGCACTTTGGATATTGTGTAATTAAGGCCACAGCAAACATCGCAGAGGGAATAAGAATCCAGATTGTCACAGAAATAAATCTGCTTGGCTTTGAAAGGTTTTCCTTAAAAAGAAATATTTTGGTTCCCGTATCTGTGCAAGAGGGAGAGAGCATGCTGTCCTTGACACAGGAAGTAGCTAACACCTGTCAGTAGAATTCAAACCACCTGCTCAGGGTGCCTCTGGGAATTAAGCCCACAGCTGGCTGCATGCTCTCCCACTTACCCACCACACCTCAGGCTGGAGATGAGTTTCAGAGTGGACAGGATCCTTTCATTCAGCACCGAAGACCCCAGCTACATAAATCATGACAGGTTGTGGAATTTTCCCAAAGGGATAGAGAAAGGTTGGACGCTCCATCTTCAGGACCTCATGCTGCCAAACAATCTACACAGTGACCTTGTTCCCCGTAGAAGAAAAACACAACAGTAGAACACAAACCCTAGTACACTATGTCTGTTCCTCAGAAAGCAACACCATTAGAACCTTCACCTCAGACTCATGTATAAAAGATTAACTGAAATGCCAAAAGTAACAGCTTCTATTGGATTTCTCTCCTCCACTATAGGGCGGCTCTGTGTTATTCTTGGGAAAGCCCTTCCTGGCTTGCACTAACGTCAATGCCTCACAGACGTTTGCTATAAGCATTCTTTTTCATGTTATTAAAAAAAATTTTAATGAATTCTGGAGTCTGAGAGACTCAAACAGGGTTGGCATTGGAATTGTACCCTTCCTGTGCAATTTTTTGGCCACAAAAAAACCTGAGATGCACTGAGTGGTTCACTCCCAAAACTTGTTTTTTGTTTTTTTCTTTTTTTAAACTTCTAAGATGAATTTTAGCTAATGAAAACCTAAAACGAGCAATAAAAAGAAAGAACGTTGAAAACAGAGGAAAAGGAACGTAGTCAACAGTGTATGGGTCGTCTCTTCCAGGACAGAGGATTGAAGAGGTTATTCCTGAAGACCCCAGTTCCTTTGCCCCCCTCTTTTTAACTTGTCCACCTCTTTTATTAACATATTGAGTAGAAGCGTTTTGTTACAATGGCAGCTATTGCAAAAAGATATTGCAAACATGAAATCACCTTCAAAATTAAAAAAAAAAAATGAGTGCATGAGGACACTTGCATGCATCATCGGAAAAGCAATCTAAATCCAAAGGCAAAAAGTCTCCTCTCCCCGTGCCTTTGTGCGAATTCTTTGTGTAAATGTGTGCCACATGTCAGGCTGTTTACTGAGAAAGGGGTTTTGCTTTCTGAATCACACATGTGGTAAGCATGCCAAGTCCGACGGAAAGAAGAATGGAGAAACAACTTGCCCAGTGATGCCTGCGTTCATAAACAGGGACCACAAGCTGCTGAGTGCCACCAGCTCAGAGCCAGTCACGGCTCAGGAAAGGTCAAGAAAACACCTGACTTGACCATCTAGTGAGTCACAGTTTCTCGGAGGCAGGTTTAATTGTCTTCCCAAAAGCTGGGAGGAAAATGGAGAGGAAGGCCATCTGTAAGTGAAAAACTCACTGGCTTTGCACAAACTCTCCTATTGTCCTTGAAGTCTTTGGTTCACACATACACACACAGCTCACAGGCGCAAGCATGCACATTTCACTCACCCACATGTAGTCCTAAGAGAGTGGGTCAGAGAGCCTGCCTGGTCCCAGCGATCCATTCCAATTCTTCCCTCTCATTTTGTCACAAAGGTTTGTGAAGGAAGAAGATTCCAGGTAGGTCTGGCAGGAGGCAGACGCTCCAGCATGTGAGCATCTGTGCCACATTGCCCTCTTCTCAGAGTCTGACGAGGGGGTGCCTGACCACCCTGCTCACACAGACCTGCCTCCATAGACCTTTCCCTTTCTTGGCTAATCTCCGCCCTTCCCTTCACCACCAAAACCTATCCTGTACCTAGAAATGCTTATTAGCCATTAAAATCTTGATAGCGGCTCCCACTAATTGTACAGTTGCTGTACCCCAGGTCCTCGACTAAACACTTTGCATGCATTTTTCTAATCCTTGAATCTTGAAGTGGATTTTATTGGAAGATCCAATTTATAAATGGGGAAACCGAGGCTTAGGATTTTGTTTAGGTGTGTAACCTAAACAAAAGCAGACACAACTCATTCACGTGGCACAGGCTTTCAAGCTGCCATACGCGGACTTACCAATAAGCATCTCTCACATCTCAAAAGTAGCAAGAAGCTTCCCTGATGGGGACCACTTCTTTTATGGGAAGTGGCTCCTCTCAGCATGTTTTCTGTCCCATCCCCAGGTCTCCAGCCTGTCTAGCCATCCTGCAGCTGGTTCCCCCACTCTCCTCCTGCGATGGAGGTTCTTTCAAGATGTCCTGGCTCCTCCCTTGACCTCTACTCACTGGGCCGGATGGATGTGTAGGCTTACTCCTGTGGGCCACTGGAATCACATGGGCACCTCATATAGACCGTAAGCTCACAAATTCCCAACTCCTAATCTCAAATATTGCTTTTTATCTTAAACACCATACACATAAAAATAGTCCTACCAGCTGGGGGTGTAGCTAAGTGGTAGAGCACTTGCCTCACGTACACAAGGCCTTGGGTTTGATCTCCAGGAAAAAACAACAACAACGACACCCATCTGGTCATTTGAGCCTGAAACCTGAATTACCTTCTGCTAACAAAGTTGTCCATGAAGAACTCCCATTAGGTTTCTACCTCCTCCTGGTTTCAGCCTGCTCCTCACACACCCAGTCTATGCCATTGCTCTTCATGCCTCCCACTTGCTACAGCAAACTCCATCCCATCTCTTTGCCTTGAATTGACCTCAGAGTGATCACGGAGCCATGGGAATCACAAAGCATCTGACCGTGCCTAGAGTTCCCATAATTTTCAGAACCCAGCCCACATCATCCCTTACTGTTACGGTTTGGATATCAGGTAACCCCCCCAAAACTACTCTATTAATGCAGGGGATAAAAGGATTAGATCATGAAAGCCATGACCTAATGTGTGGATTGAGCCATTGGATGGGTTAATAATTTGAATGGTCTACTGGGTAGTAACTGTTATGACTTGAATATGAGATGTTCCCCAAACCTAATCAGTTCATTCCAATTTGAATGAACGAACCAGGTGGTAAGTGTAGGCAAGCAGGATATGGAGGAAGGAGGTGGGCAACTGGGGAGTGCCCTGGAAGGATTCATTTTCCCTGTCGCTTCTCCCCACCACACACACACACTCTGCTTCTTGGCTGTCAAGAGCAGAGCAGCGGCTCTCTTCCACCATACCTTTCCACCATGCCTTTCCACCATGTTGTTCTCCCTCATCAGGGCCCAGAACAATGCAGTCAGCTCCCCATGGACTGAACATCTGAAACAGCCAAAATACACCTCTCTAAATTATTCCGGTTGGGTGTTTTGATCACAGTGACAAAAAAAATTGACACTCTAAGCATGGGGTGAAGGATCCTTCCTTTTCTGGGCACTGTGTCTGTCTCAGACTTATCACTATTTTGCCCTGGGTCCTCCTGCTCCAGGCCTGAAAACTCACCCTCATCCTTGCACTGCTGAAACTTATGAATGAGCCTAGATGCATTTCTACTCGGACCTGAGTGCCCAGGAAGCGTTTCTTCTAGGACTTCTGGGTATTTTCTGTATTTTCCACATCTTCCATGTCTATCAAGTGTCCTTCTTTTCTAACATCCAGGAAAATTTCCTGAACACCTAGAGACAGTGGGTATAGCTCAGTGGTATAGCACTTGTTCATCATGCACAATGGCCTGGTTTCGAATCCCAGCTCCAGGAAGGCAGGAAGGGATTAAAAAATAATAATAAATAAAATAAACAAAAACCTCCTGAACAACTACTATGAACCAGGCATCATGTTGAGAACTGGAAATGCAAAGCTGCTCTCACCAAGCCTGAATCTAGTAGGAAGAGAAAGAACAGACAGCTATCAAGCAATAGCACTATCATAGAGTCTTGACTCACAAGGGCCTGCACTGGTTTTCTAGTGGTTCAGGAGTTGGGGTGAGGGATGGGTAAGGAAAAGTTGGACACATTAGTGTATCTCATCCTGCAATACCAATTGGAGGAGATGAAATAACATCTGAGACTGACCTAAACATAAATTCCCCCAATAGTAGTATTATATGAACTATATATACTATAGTATGCATATATCACATATATGTGTATATGTAGCATACACACACACACACACACACACACACTATAGTATGAACCCCCAGTACTATGCCACAAATGCAAGTAACTCAAAAGTTTAAAATCACACAGAAATTGGAAACTTCATTTTTAAACTCTAGAATTTTTTTAAAGGCTTCATTTTAATTTAAACATCTGTGAGTGTCTTTCACAAGGGTAATAAAAACAAAAGTTTTGCTTTTAAATACTTTGATGTTGTCTGGAATAAACAATGATAAGACCACACCTGATTGTGGCTGTTGCCAGAATGCAACATGGGGTTGCATTTGGAGATCGGCATGGATCTCCCCTCCATTTCCTGCCATTCTGCCCAGTGTCAGAAAGGGCCAAGGGCCACTGTCCTTGATAGCAGCATGTGCACATTGCCAGTGCCCATGAACCAGTCATGGGAAAGACAGACTGGGATGCACCATTCAATGGGGACTCTCTGGAGGAGGGGCAGTGGGAACAGTGCTGAGAGGGAACATCCTGGGCTGTGGGACCAGCCCTAAGCAGTGGGTTCAGTCGTGAGGGAGATGGATACAGCCTTGTGAGTACCTGTACCTGAGGGGCATGCAGCCCTGAAGAACCAGTACATCCTACTGTGGTGGCTACAAACCAGAGGGGGTAGGGACTGCCCTGATGGGACACAACCCTGAGGGAACAGGCCTGCAGGTGGGCATATTGTAGGAGTGGGCAACATAGGCCCTCAGGAAATGATGAGAAATCCAGGAAAGATAGAAAAATGTCCAAACACACTGGCATACTGCCCTGACAGGTAATTAATGTGATCAATACAAGGACTCTTAAAATTGTATGTGGTTTTTTTGTTTGTTCATTGTGGGTGCTTTTACAAAACAGGTATCCGGGAAGGCCAGGTGACAGACTGTCCTACTCTTATTATCAGTGCCCCTCTGACTTAGTCTTTTGGTGTTGGTTGGAACTGAATCTCATTTTAAGACATAAGATCTGAAGGAAATGTGAACAAGTTAGTCTTTAAGAACCAAGCAATGAGGACAGGTGCTCCAGCAGATTGTAACGTCCACTAGAGAGATGGAACAGTTCAAAGGAATTGCCGGTAGAAAAGGGACCATATGGAGTTACAAGGGAAGTGCCACCCATTCAGTGTACATGAATATCCGGTGAAAAAAAAAGTTTACAGGGTACCACCAGGAGACCATGGCTCACCCCTCAGCCCTTTAGCATCACACCTGTCAGCCATCCTCACCCGTAAGGAAGCGAAGACCCTCTATCCAAATGTGAGTTTGTGAATCCATACCACATAAAGTGCCTCAAGGTGATCCTCTCCACCCCACCCCTCCTCCAGCTGGGAGATAGTCTCAGAAGGAGAGCCTGAGGATGTGGTTCCTGCGGGCCAAGGATAGCAACAAGCACTCCCAGGACTTCCCAGTGTCCATTGGGTTAGCAGATGGAGACCCTGGAAGTCCTGCCTAGATGAGGGTATAGAAAATAGATGCCATGTGGGAGGTGGGAGTCTAAGGGCTGGGTCCTATCCTCCCAAGCCTGACATATGCCTAGAAAACAAAAGGAAAAGCCCTATTCGCCCACTGTCCTTTCAGACTAACCAATGACTTCCCATCCTGAAACCCACCTCCCGGTTCCAAACTCACCAGCTTTGACGGAACATCTTATTATAGAAATAGGATTCGCAGGAATATAGCTAGTCCCAGGCCAAATGTTTCTGAGAGGAGACAGAGGTAAAAAGAAACCCCAATTATTTAGAACAAGGGGCCTGGAAGGATTTATGGAAATGCACTTTATTAGAATAAGAACAGACTCGGACTATACCCAAAGGACTTAAAAACAGCATGCTACAGGGACACAGCCACATCAATGTTTATAGCAGCACAATTCACAATAGCTAAACTGTGGAGCCAACCTAGATGTCCTTCAATGGATGAATGGATAAAAAAAAAATGTGGTATTTATACACAATGGAATTTTACTCAGCAATAAAAAAGAACGAAATCATGGCATTTGCAGGTAAATGGATGGCGTTGGAGAAGTTAATGCTGAGTGAAGTTAGCCAATCCCAAAAAACCAAATGCCTAATGTTTTCTCTGATATAAGGGGGGTGACTCATAGTGGGGTAGGGAGGGAGAGCATGGGAGGATTAGATTAATTCTAGGTAGGGAAGAGGGGTGGGAGGGAAATAGGGGGAAGGGGATTAGCAAGGATGGTGGAATGTGATGGTCATCATTATACAAAGTACATGTATGAAGACATGAATTGGGTGTCAACATATCTTATATACAAACAGATATGAAAAATTGTGATATATATGTAAGAATTGTAATGCAAAAAAGTACATGTATAATGGCATAAATTGACGTGAACATACTTTATATACAGAGATACAAAAAAATGTGCTCTATATGTGTAATAAGGATTGTAATGCATTCCACTGTTGTCGCATATTTTTAAAAAATAATAAAATAAAAAAATTTAAAAATAAAAAAAGAACAGAATGCTCACTGGCATACATCCCTCACTTCCTTCCTTTAGCCTTTGATGGAAATATCATTATAATACTCACCCTACAGATGAGGATACTGAGGTTTTATGATCATGGCGTCTCCCCAGTCAGGTAAGGATGGAAACTGGGGTTTTGAAAGACTAAATAATCTGCCCCCATTCAAGAACAAAAACCCATGTCTTGGATTCTAAATCCTGAACTCTGAACCACTATGCTCCACACTTTTCTCTGAATCTTTCAATTTGAAATTAATATCAATAACACCTACACTGGACTACTACAAGAATTAAATCAATAATGTATGTGGAAGCATCCTGTAAAATAAAAATTGTGCTTTTTTGGCAAACATTATCAGACTATAACCACGAACCTAGTAAGAATGCAAAAATAATATGGTTTGGGGGAAAAAATCATGGTGGAGTTAGTTGAGATTAAAACAGACTGCAACAGTTCTTCACCCCACACCTGAAAACTCTGCTCTCTGGGATTTTTCCCAGTGGTCTCTTGGCCATAAATGTCTCATTCATACTTTAAGCACTCACCAAAATCAAGGTTTATTTATCAAATTTCTGCTGGTAAGGATTTTTCTTCTTAACTCTAAAATTCATCATTCATGGAAACTATGTCGAATTTTTTTTTTTTTTTTCGTTCTTGCCTAAGTTGGTTTCTGACTCTCAGGAACTCAGCTCCTAGGAGAATTCCAATTGTCCTACTGGAACTGTCTGAAGAATTTAAGAATTTTACAGTTTCATTTTCAGTTTTGTTCTACATTTTCTTCGTGTGATTGAAATGAATTCAAAGCATGAGCAAATCTAATTTATATTCCATAGGTGTATTATTTAAAAAAAAAAAACACAGTGAAAAAAAATGCACTCATTTTTACCTTGGATACAGAAGGAAGGTATCCATTTGTACTTTTGTATAAAACTACCCCTCTATCTACACAACCTGTACTCAGTACACAGCTGCATGCCATTTCCACAGAAATAAGATGCACTTCCCAGTTCCACTGTGAGAAGATGCACTGAAGTTTAGTCTGGATCTGGAATGTCCTCCAAAGACCATGTGTGGAAGATTTGGTCCCCAGTTTAGGTGCTATCAGAAGGTTCTGGAACCTTTTGAAGGGGGGGCCAGTGGAAGGATGTTAGGTCACTGGGATGTGTGCCCTTGAGTGGGGATAAAGGGATCGTGGCTCCTTCCTCACTCTCTCCCAAATGCCATGAGATGAACAGGTCACCTTTACCATGTTCTGCTGTCATGATGTACTGTGCCACCACACGCTCAAAGAAATAGGGCCAAGAGACCATGAACCAAAAGCACTGACATCATGGGCTAAAATTAACCTTCCCTCTTTATAAAAGTTGTTTGTCTCAGGTACTTGTCACAGTAATACATATGGCTTCTTTTAACTTTTTGTTCATGCTGAGAAATGTGTTAGTTTTTTTTTCTTGTTGTTAACCTCCCTTTTTCTCCCTTTTTCTTCCATTAGTTTCATTAGGGGATGCTCCTAAACAGCAATGTCCCAGAAGCACACTAGCATACTGGCCCAGAAGGCAGGGGACCTACATTTTGGTCAACTCTGCTGTCCACTGGATATGTGACCTTAGCACACAGAAGAAGATTCCAAAGGTTTTATTCCAGTCCTAAACATTGGTGGCTACCCAGAGCCATATGAAATGCTACAGGACTCCTCAGAGCTCATTTCATCTCCACGGTGCTTCTGCCTTGGGGGATTAAGAACAGAACTGCTTGGGATTGCAGGGCCAGGCATTCCACAGTACCCAGTTGGACACTGAAAGATCCCAGAGCCCTGAGAAATCCAGCTGACATTTCACAGGGAGATAAGCAGGAGCCTTCCAAGTGCAAGACAGCCAGACACATTTTCACAACACTCTAGAATGTTCCCAATCACACAAAAGATAAAAGCATGAAAATCTTGAAAAGTCTGAATTCCTACTTAACTTTATCAAGATGAATCACTTAAATACAAAGGGGTAGTTTAGCAACTTTGGAAGGACTTTGTTGTTTCTTAGACCTAAGTGGTTTCTGAGGGTCCCCCCCCCCCTTAGGTTGCTGTCTGCAAGACCATGTAGCAATTCTCTCTTCAAAAGGTACCTTTGATGGCAATTATCCCATAGTTAAAAATCCTCTGGGCATGGTCCCGGAGCTTCCATTAGAATGAAGTCCACTATAGTAAGGCAATGTATCTAAGTACTGAAGTTTTAAAATAGGAAACTTTTTCATTTCTTATACCCCATCAACTCCCACCACTACTAGTAGCTTACAACTAAAAGGGATATTAACCACTGTCACAGACTGAACCCAGGAAAGAACTGGGTTTCCTTAAGGTAATATGCTCTCAAAAAGGCACCCTGAGTTTTATGCCCCCATAATCTCCGTTGCAGTGATATACGTATGCAAATGCATGTGAATATTTTGAGTGCTGAATATGTTAAAGGCTGAAACATTCATGGTGGTATATATGACAAAAAATATTTCCCTAGTCTTAAATTTTGCATGAAGAATCATTGTGGGAAGTTCTCAAATTGTATTCTTAAATCTGGATGTTGACCCATGGTACTCATGAACTTTCAGATCTACACGCCAGCGTGCTATCCACTGATGAGACGTTGCACGGAGAGAAGTCCTGGACCAAAATCTACAAAAGAAATGTATGATTCTTGAAGACTTTCCATTTTGAACCCAAAACTGAGGTGTCCCAAGAGACCCTAGAAATTGCCAGGAGGAATTATCAGAACGTCATCATCACCATAAACATGTATTGAACACTTAACAAGCCAAATCTTATATTTAGTGCTGACTATGTGCACACGATTTCCATGAAAAACCTCAGAGGCAAGTTCTTTGACTTCTCCCTCTCTAAAGATGAAAAAAAACTTAGTCTCTCATTTAAGAAAATTGCCCCACTGGTAGGAAGTGCTGTAGTCAGGTGGCAAGCCCTGGCAGTCTAGCTTCAGGACCTGAGGAAGTCAGAGGACATACAAGGATAAAGGAGAGAGGCCCTCAAATTCACTCCATGACAATTCCAGAAGTCTGAATCAACGTGGATGATACAACCCAACTCAAACTGGCACACACAACAGGGGACACCAACTGGCTCCCACCTTGGGGTCATAGACAACTGCAATCTGCAATAATCCTTATAGGCAGCAATGTCAATGAATAAACAGGGCTGCTTCCCACAACAGCTTGAACAGGTTTCTGACACACACACAGGCCTCAAGTTCATTCCTGATTAAATATTATAATAGACTGTGATAATGGAAAGATCTAAGGTCATAATGTCCCCAAATCAAGATTGTCCCCAAAGAGACTGAGCTCAGAGAACTTTAGATCCAAAGTTGTTCCTTAAAAAAATATATATATGAATATAGGGGAAGGCTTTTACTCCCAGGTGAGGCAGAAAGAATGGGCAGGAGAAGCACAGGTGTTCATTACAGTAGACTCCACAGTACTAAGGCCAACTATGCAGTGTATCCCTAAGAATGCAGGGGCATCTAGATCTTTTAACAAAATACTATTGTTCTTTGTTTTAAAATATTTTTAAAATAGTTTGGTAACTATACCTCGTCAAGTACCCCAAAGTGTATTACATCATTTAAAACAATGGCAACCAAGATTTACAAAGCAATGAAATTAAGATTAGCTTAATCACGAGTCCACGCGAATGATTGCTGCCCTGAGTGGAAGTGTTCTAGAATCAGCAAAATGCATCAGCAAATGGCTTCTATACCATGTGAGTGCTCAGTGAATGCTAGTATTTGACACACGTATTGAATCAAAATTACCTGTATCTACTCACTGTATAATAAATTCACAGTAATTTTTCATGAGCACCTGAGTGTATATTTACAAGTTAGACATGACATGATTTTAAAGCACAATTCATTACGTGTGCATTTACATTTTATGGCCTTCAAAACGATGACATGCTGTCCCTTTTTTTATATGACCAGGAATAGCATTCTACAACTCGGTGCTGCAACATTTATTGCAAATCTATTGTGGGTATGTGGCAGGAGTTCTGGATAAAGAAAAATAAACATCATCCCTATTCCTGTTAGCAGGGAAGATAAACAGGTTAACATATCTCATGTCATAGGTACTAGGATAGAAGTAAGAAGTATACCCAGCTGACTTTGGGATCTCGGGTAAGGGTTACTTAATATTGAGAAATGAGTAATGTAGGCAAAAGAAAAGATGAGAGTGTTTCAAGCAATGAAAACATAATAATAACAAACTGATAATAATAAAAGGACGGAAGCCTGAGGTAGCATGATGTATTCATGTAGATAAAAGCAGTGTGAATCAGGGCAACACTGACCAACAGAATTCGTCTAATGTGAGCCACAAATATAAGCCAGTCCACGTTAGTTTAAATTTTAGTAGCCCAAATAAAAAAGCAAAAAAGAAACAATTTAACTTGAAACATGTGTTTTATTAACAATACGTGTCCCAGAAATTGCCATTGGTTTAAGTCAGCTTTTTCACTGATGTGACTAAAATACCTGACAAGGAAAAACAGAGAGGAGGAAAAGTACATTTGGGGGCTTATGGTTTCAGAGGTCTCAGTCCACAGTCAGCTGACTCCATTTATCTGGACCTGAGGTGAGGCAGAGCATCATGGTGGAAGTATATGGAGGAAGAAAATAGCGGGGGACAGGACACTAGGAAGCAGAGAGCACCACTCACCAAGAACAAAATAAATACCCCAAAGACCCACCTCCTGCAGCCACACCAACCTGCCTATAGATACCAGCTTATCCCTATCAGCAAATTAATTCACTGATCAGGTGAAGACTCTCATAACCCAATCATTTCACCTCTAAGCTTCCTTGCATTGTCTCACATATGAGCTTTTGGGGACATCTAAGAACTGACTCATAAAAACTAGCATCAGGTGGGAGGTGGAACATGGCAGCCATGGAGGGAAGAGATGAGGGAGAAGCAACATGGAAATAGTATAACCAATGTAAATCACTGATGAAACATGCAGCCGTCTTTATTTAATAACACATCTTCAGAGCCCAGTGGGCATTGAAACAGATAGTGCACCACAGTTTGGATTGGCCACATTTCAAGTGCTCAGCAGTCACCGTGGCTGGAGGCTACTGAATCAAAGTGGTGTGATTCCAGAATGTCAAGTTTGAAATGGAAAGTGTTGAAGTATCAGGGACAGTCACACAACATCATATGAGCACCTCATTATATAAGTCATAGGAGGTAACAAACAGTAAGACACTTTAGATACTGAGTGAAGGATGGGTTTAAAGAGAATAAAATCAAGGGTTGGATAGTGTTTTAGTCTTTTTGTTGTTGCTATAACCAAATACCTGAGACCAGGTAATTTATAAAGAATGAGATTTCACCTGCCCTGTGGTTCTGAAGGTCGAGAAGTCTAACAGCATGGTGCTGGCATTGCTTGGCATCTGGTGAGATCCTTCTTGATGCACCATAACAGAGAAGACACCACATGGCAAGAGGCAAGAGTATGCTAGCTTGAGTTTCCCCTCCTCCTTCTTTACCCTTCTCTTTCTCCTGCCTGTCTTATTCCTCCTCTACCTCCTCCGCCACAGTCCCTGAGAACCAGTCACTTCTTCCTCTGGTTTTCTTTATCAGGCTGTAACTACACCAATAAATCACCTCTCTTTCTCTTCTTATAAAACCACCAACATCGTGGTGGTGACCCTATCCTCACGACCTCATAATTCCAATTACCTCCCAAAGGCCTCACCTCCAAATACTATGAACATATCAATTTGTGGATTCAGTTTGTAGCCAGGCGTGGTGGCACCTGCCTGTAGTCCCCACAGCTCAGGAGGCTGAGGCAGGGGGATCCCGAGTTCAAAGCCCGCCTCAGCAAAAGCGAGGCACTAAACACCTCAGTGAGACCCTGTCCCTAAATAAAATACAAAATAGGGCTCAGTGGTTCAGTGCCCCTGAGTCCAATCCCCAGTACCCCCCCAAAGGCTTCTAACACATGGGCTTTGGGGGAACACCTTCAAACCATAGCAGATGGTTACAGGGTTCAGTTAGATGTAAAGGAGTTTGAAATTGGAGCCCGTGGTAGGAGATATAGCTAGGGAGACCCAGAAATATTGAGGACAAAATGTCTAGGATTCTGGAAAATTCATTGTGAAAAAAAAGATGTGAGGCAGGAGTTAAGGGTGTTTTTCAAACTTCTGGCTTGGATAACCAGAGAAGCATAAGAACTGAAAATGGGGGCTGGAAGCAGCTAATGATCAATGCACATTCTTATTTGCGATAGCAACACACAGCCCCTGTGTATATACACTGGCTCCAATGTGAATCCACCAAAGTTATCAAGAAAAGAGAACCTGAATGCACGAATACTCAGGGTTAGTTGCCTCATTACTCCCAGAGTTTTACAGGTTTTCAATGCACTGAAGGCATCTAGGGAGAAGGGTCCTTCACAAACATGAAATTCAGAATTGAGCATAAAAGGCTCAAATGAAACAAAATGAGTTTGGTTGGGAAGTATTAACCCATATCTCACTCCCTGATGAAGGAGGAAGAATTAGAATTATGGCAATGCAAGGAAGCACCTGACATTAAGACGCATAAGCAAGCCAACCCCCTATCAAGAGAGTGGCATGAACCATGACATTGAGAAGCTTCCAACTCCCAGGTGTTCATTAAGGGAAGGCATCAGCAAGCTGTGATGGAAAAGATAAGCAGGAGTGTCGAAAGCAGTCATCCTCCATTAACATGAAACTGGGGACTTTCCAGCATCACCACAAGATACATTGAGTGGAATAACCCCAAAGCTCCATAACACTGGAGCCTCTCCATGTCACAGCAATGCCCACAGGAGCTACATACAGCCATTCCCAGGCAGAGCAGTCATGACTGTAGATGGAAAATTTCCAAGTTGAAAAATGAAGTGACTCACTAGGATTTGAAGGGGGACGAGGAGCGAGTTACTGACTCACCAATAACTTGGGGTATAGACGTTTTGGATGTAGTGATACTTGGGAAAGTCTACAATAAGGATTCGATGGCATTATTCCTTATTTTTTTTTGCCAGATAACCCAAATAGAATGAGGGGGCATAAACACTAAGAAGTCAGTGAACATCAGTGTGGGCTTGAAGTTAATGCCAGTCCAAAAAGTTACTCGGATCCATGGATCAGGCAGTCTCGAGTCGTCAGAAAAGGACTCAGGATGATCAGTGAAACTGACACGGTAAAGCGAGTCCCTCTCTCCATCTTGAGATGCTCACTCACAAAACATTAGAGCGTGAAGGAGGGGGCAGTAAGGTAGAGTGTAGCTCATGCCTATCTGGAGAAACCATCATCTCGGGGGACATAAGCACTGTAGGTAGGCATGTCACGGTGGCACGTGTTTGGGGTATTAGAGAATACAAAGGCCTTGACTCTTCCAAAGTTTCAAGTAGCTCACCACCCTAGATGTTATTTTAAGAAGACTGACTTAATTCACTCAAATGGGGGAAGAGGAGTAATGAAGGAATTTCCGGGAACCATTTTTTTTCAAGTCACGTAACATAAATAATGTTCTAGCATAGGAAGAATCTCATCATTGTGTCACCTTCATCATGCAGGGCTCTATAGCAATAAAATGTATCCATTCCTTTCTGAATCAAAAAGTCATTGTTATATGCTCCTTCATATAAATAATCAATGTTACTAAGGATACCATGACTCCTGTCCTCTGTGAATGTGCGGATACAAGCCACAGAACACAGTGAACTCACCAACCCAGACTTTTTCCCCTTTCTATTTCATCCTAGAGACAGACTTACCTATCGCTGACCTTATAAAAGCTAAAAATGGCCGTGTAGATTTTTTCCCAAACCCTGCTTGATGAAATCCATGAGTAGTTAATGTCAACTTTTCAAACTCTGAAACATATCAGGATTATTTTAAGTAGCAATGAACAAATCTCAGATTTTATCCCAGGGTTCAGTCACTTATTCAACTTGATCCAAATATTTTGAACTGAAAACACATATTACATCAGATTGTCTACCAGAGATTCAAATATTTCAGTGAAAGGGTTGGAGAGGAAAAGATACTGACCTAATCAACATGAAAAGTGGATGAACACTAAAGGCAAAATAAATTGTCCATGAACACTCTACTGTAGTTGATAAGGTTGTTTCCCATGGGGGTGTGGATTAAAAATTCTGATGCTGCTATAGATGTACACTGGAAATGAACAATTTTTATGTCAATGGAAGGTAAGTATTGGGGACTGGTTTCTCATTGTTGATGTGGAAATGACAGGTCCTCAAAGTAAAGGTTAGAACAGTCTAGGTGGTAATGGGTGACAGCAGGAGACATCAGCATGAACTCCATCTAGCCAAGCTACTCCTAGTTTAAGATAGATAAATCTAGTTAAATATGCATTATTTATAGAAAAGTGTAAACACAATGATCACTTTACACATACAGGCATCCCTAGTCTGTAGGCTGAGAGAAACAGGCACCCCAATGGCAATAATCACACACAGCACTCAGATCTGTTTCTATTTCACTGAGGAAGGAATTGGTGTCCTTTAAAGAAATGACTGATTACAACCCCGGAATAGAAAATATACAAGATGATGCTGAACACAGGCACTCATTAGACAGAGTTGGAGTAAAATTGAGCAACATAATAAAGCAATACTGAATCATACCTCAAAGTCTTAAGTAAATATCTATGAGTCCATATGGACATAAATAAATGAATGATTGGGATAAGTAAATATATGGGAAGAAGAGAAAAGTCTCCTATGCAGAGGAATTTCAAATCATTTTATGAAGATATTTCTCCCTGAAGGAGAAGAAGCATAACTTCCACTCTGTACTTGTGGGCTGTGCATAGTGAACTCCTCCCAAAGAGGACAGTATGGGGAAGTTACTCCCTTGGAGGACAAACCTGGCAACCTCTGACAGATGATCCAGGTAAACATCAATGGTGTAAGTCATGTCCACAGTATGTAACCTTGATACCATAGGCTGAAAACAGCACTTTTTCTTTGTACCAAAAACCCATAAAAGCAGTCTCATCATGAGAAAAACACCTAACTAATCCAAGGAGAGGACATTCTACAAAAAACCTGGTCAATATACCTAAAAATTATCTAATTACCCCAAAGTCTGAAAAACTGTCACAGCAAAAATAAAACCTAAAGGCAGACAACAAATAAATGGAATATGAATTCCTGGGATAGAAAGGGCATATAAAGGGTAAAAAAGAAAAAAAAAAAAAGGAAGTCTGACATATATGTATGTGGACATTAGTAAATGGTCATGTATCACTAAATGTTTTAAATGTATTCACAAGTCTGGCATATTAATAAAAAGAAAAATTGGATTTGGAGTATATGTTCACTCTATTATGTTAGCAATTTTTTGTATATGTAAAACTATTCTAAAATTAAAACACAAAGCCATGAATTTTGGATACACTGGAAGAAGTCTGATGTCTGATGTGTACTGATTTTTATAACATGTTCTCAATTCTTTATCACATTTCCATGAAAGAGGTGCAATCTAATCTATGTAGGCCAGGCTTAGTAGCTCACTTGGAATGAGTCCCATAAAGCAGAAGTAACAGTGTGTGACATCAAAGACTAGGTTATAAAGGTATTGAGGCTTCTTTGGTACATTGTCTCTTCTAGAGGGAAGTTATGGCCCTGTCTACAGGTCATTCAAGCCCCCTTTGGTAAACAGTTCTCCACCTATCAGTCAGGTGGATTAGCCTTCTCAGAGCAGCCCCCGGCTTTGGAGAAGGCTTCAGGAGACTGCCTTTAACACCGCTGATACTTTGACTGCAGCCTCATGAGATCCCCTAAGCCCAAACCACCCAGCTACACTACTCCTGACTTCCCTACCCTTAGAAATTGCAAGATCCTTGATTTTTCTTTCATTAAGACATTATTCCATGGGGCAATTTGTTTGGAGGCAAGAGATCACTGATAAACAATGCTCGGTGGTTGTGAACATTGAACGGGATGGATCAGGCATATCTTGAGTCAGACCCATTTTTCTCATCTGCATAGAAAGCTCCAAACAATTCCCATTCTCTCTAAAGACAAATTAGGACAGCAGAGTAAATTAAAGAGAATTGGTCACAGTTTTGTAAGAATTTGGGGGTTAAAAATAAAAAGGTAGCTTTCACGACTCAAAAAAAAAAGAATATCTAGAAAATGTATATCTTCATTTTATCAAAGCTTATAACAAGTGTTTTAAAATAACCCCATGAGAAAACTGAAGACATGTGGAATGGGTGACAGTTCAACCTGGATGCATACAGGCCACAGGGGCAGGGGGTTGGGGGTCTGCCAACAGCACACTCTCTAGGCCAAAACCCGTTAATGCTTTAGACGGTGTCGCAGCAGTGTGCTTATCAGATCTACACCACAATATGTTTGACAGACTTAGTGTTAAATGACCTGGATAGATAAGAATAATGTGTAGGAAATGAGAATGTTCAAGTTTAATAAGAATGAATGAAAGTTCTGCATTGGGATTTTTTTTTTAAAAGATCAACTATATAAATACAAGTTTGGGAAACCATGTTGTTTGCCAGAAGTTCATGTGGAAAAATCTACTTAATATGAGCCGGCACTGGGATGGGGCTTTACAGAGAGCTAATAAAAATCTTTAATAGCAACAGTAGAAAAATGAGGGAGGGAGAGACCCACTGAACTCTGAGGAGGTCAAGCTCAGCTTCAAGGCTGGCCATGTTCAAGGCTGCTCCATGTTCAGAGGCCCCAAAGAGTCAGACTAGACATGGAAACAAAGGCACCAGCCCCACAGGAGTCCTGGCCCCTGAGCTTTGAGGGGCAATGAGAAGAACAGGTCCCAAGGTGGGGCATCCAGGCAGTCTTCATTTCTGAACAGAGGTTGTCTTAAGAAATAACCCCTAAGAACTAAATTAGGAGCAATGAATGAACATCAGAGTGAAGACTTCCACTCAAATACAGACTGGCCCCAAAGGGAAATCAGAAATCAGCTGCCCTGAAAGGTGAGGAGTGGTGAGAAAATCCTATGCAGCCCGTGGTAAGAGACCCTAACAGAGCTTGGACAGAAGAGTTCATCTAGCAGCAGGACTCCTACTCCTAATAACATGGTAATGTGTGGGAAAGAATTCAATGTATGTTGCACAGGAAGCCCTGTCTTCTGTATAGTGTGTTCTTACTAAGACTAACCCAGAAATATTTCTTTAGTATCATATCACTGGAAATCTTTAAGGCAGAGACCAGGTAAAGATTTGAAAGAAGTAGGTGGACTTTCAACAGGAGTTTGGTAATAACCAATTTTGTTAGCTTCCGTTACTGTAACAAAATACATGAGATAATCTACACAGAAGGAAAGGTTTATTTTGGTTCATTGTCGGAGAACCATGACAAGTTAGTCCCATCCCTTTGAGCCTCCCACAGAATATCATGGCCTGAGTGCATGACAGAGCAAAGCTAAACATCTCATGGCTGGCTGGAAAATGAAAAAGGGAGGTAAAATAGAAAAGACTGTCAGGGGACAAATGTTCTGAAAACAACCTTTCTATGACTCTGTCTAAAGCCATGGGTTGAGCCGTAGAAGAATGTGCTGCTGGCAAATCACCAAGTCCTTCAAGAGCATACCCCGAAAGACCCCAAACCTCCCACCAGACCCCACTTCTTAAAGTTTCCATAACCTTCCAATAGTGTCATCATGCTGGGAACCAACCCTGTAGCACATGTCCATTTGACATCCAAATTATAGACATTGATTGCACATTTGAATTACCAAGGAGCTTTCAAATGCGTCTATATGTAGGAAAAGCCTCATTCTAATTCAAACAGAATATCTCAGCAGCACAATGAAACCACATGGCTTGAGACTGTTACCAATATGGAGCCGGAGGGCCAAGACCATGTTAGTATTTCTGCAGCTCTCTACATGTCTCCAACATGTAGCCAAGTGTGCAAACACTAGGGGAGTTCCAAAGTCCCTTTCTGCTCTGTGATTCTGCCACTCCTTACCGGAAGACTCAAAGGCTATTCCATGGATCCACCCATCCTATAGTTCTCTTTTCTGAGAATCATCTTATAAGAGCAGAATGGACTTCCTCAAATTTCCCAGTGTCCAGGATCCTGAATCTCTGTGGGTTACAAATTCAAGGTCTCTCTTGTCTCTCCGTATAATGTCCTCCATTGTAAAACAGGAATAGTAATATTACTTAAGATAGCAAGGAGGAAATTAAGTCAATGGGAGCAATTTTTACCAACACAAGTATTAAAGGGCAGGACCTATATAGATCACTTTCTTTGAAAATCACCTAAGTAAATAGAGTCCATAAAAAATGCAATAGGTAGTGTCTTAATAAATCAAGCAAATAATTTATTTTACAAGGTACAAACTTGTTACCTTAGTTTTCAAACCTGTGATGAGAAATAAGACATATAGTCTTAATTTAAAAGTCCAATTTTTGGACTTTTAATTAGAGTGACTCTTCTTAGATCATTTGAATTGCCACAAGAATAAAAACTGACATAGAAAGTCTTGATTCTAATAAACTTCACACAATAAATAAAGGAATTTTAAATAAAATTAAATAATATAAAAAACAATACCGAAATCACCATCCATGAAAGAAAAATTAAAAATATTTGACCTGAGAAAGGAATGAAAAGAGAAACTATAGATTGGGGGTGGGGGAACTGTGAATCATATATCCATGAGGCATTTATAAAGAGCCCCTAAAACTCAATAATTTAAAAAATAAAAAGGCCAAAGGTCTGAACAGACATCTCAATGACTGATGGATGACTAATATTGTCTAACCTAAACTTCCAGTATAGAAATATGAGTTAAAATTATAATGAGCTACCACAGTATATCTGCTGAAAGGGCTGATTTCCTAAAATACGATAACAAATGTTTGGCCACAAGGCAAAACAAAAGAAATCCCATTCATTGCTTGTGGGAAAGCAAAATGTCTTTCAAATTGGCAGTCCGTTTGGCAGTTTCTAATAAGGTTAAACATGGACTTACCAAAAAACTAACAATCCTACTTGTAGGTATTTAACCAAGTGGATTAAAGAGGCGTGTCACAGTAAACCCATATGCAAATGTTTCTAGAAGCTTTATATATAACCGCCTAGACTAGAGGCAATAAATCTGGAGAAGCAAATGTGGTACTTTCATATAATGGAATGTTGTTCTATGATGAAAAGAAATTAAGCCACAAAGACAGAACACCTCAATGCATATTGCTACATGTTAAAGTTTAAAAAATCCAGGTTCTGTGTGATTGAGTTTATGTGACATACTGAAAATGACCAAACTACAGGGACTCTAAAATGATTTGTGGTTACCAGAAATTTGGGGAAGCAGCGAGAGTTGAACCATTGGAGTATAGAAGATTTACATGGGGTGAAACTACTGTTCAGAATACTCCAGCTGCTGATGCATGATCCTATTTGCCAGAACCCATAGAACTTTAAAGATGAAAGGGTAAACCTTAATGGGTACTAATTTACAACTAAAATTAATCAGGAAGTCAGAAGATGGAATACAGAATGTAACAAAATACTTACAATCCCATAAAACAGCCTCACTAAAGGGGATGAAGTGGAGGGATGCTGACTTAATAACTCTAAGAATGAGCAAAATCCATGGGACTAAATGCAATAGAAATTGTCCATCCCAGCGGCTGAGACAGGAGGATCGCAAGTTCAAAGCCATGCTCAGCAACAGAGAAATGCTGAGCAACTCAATGAGACCCTGTCTTTAAATAAAAAATACAAAATAGGGCTGCCGATGTGGCTCAGTAGTTGAGTGCCCCTGAGTTCAATCCCCAGTACCCAAAAAGAAAAGAGAAATGGTCTATAAGTTTTCCTCTTTAGTTGATAAAGTTGGTTCTTGTATGAGTCCAGGCTAATAATTCTGATACTGCAATAGATGTGCACTGGAATTGGACAACTAACTAAATGGATAGTGGTGGTGGGATCTAGGTTTCTCAGTGATGAAGTGAGAGGTTACAATAGTGTGAAGAGGATGGAATAGTCCAGGTGGTCATGGATGACAGTTGGAAACATCAGTATGAATTCCTGTTTTGCTTACCTTAGTTATAGCTAGTTACATACAGAAGTAGTTTTAGGTTAAGTGTGTATAAACAAGTCACTCCACAATCCCCTTGTTCCATAAGCTTAAAGGGGCCCTAAGGCAAAGATACCCCTGAAGTAACATACACATCTAAGACCCAAAATGGTTTTTATACACCATTCTTCAGAGAGGAACAGGGCCCATTGGAAAAAGGGCTGATTTGGGGCTTGGGTTCAGAAACACATCAAATGAGTCAGGAATATCTTCGGGTGCCAGTAAGAAAGTGCTATCTATCTATATATCTATATCTATATCTATATCTATATCTATATCTATATATATATATATATATATATA
>NW_026000093.1:1605795-1646675 GCF_001458135.2 Marmota marmota marmota | reverse complement strand
TATATATATATATATATATATATATATATATATATATATATATATATATATATATATTTCAATTGGTAGAAGTATATCAAAGGGACACAGGAGTCAACTGAAAGAGCAATGATAGGACAAAGTTTGAGAAATTCAGCAACAAAACAATTTTGAACCATGGCTCAAAAAATAAATATTCATAAATACATACTAATAGAAATAAATGAATGATTGAATAAATAAATGGGAAAAAAGATCTTCCATGCAGAAGTACTCCAAGGGAGTACTTTCACAGTGCACAAACCTGACAAGCACCAACCCAGCCACTTGACCAAGGTTAACATCAACAGTGCTAAGTCAAGTCCACAGTGTGCAAAGGTAACGAAAACTTGATACAAGGTAACGAAAACTGCACTTTTTCTCGCTAACAAAAACCTGTAACATCAGTCTAATCATGAAAAAAAAAACTTTTAACAAATCCTAATACGGGAACATTCTACTAATAAGTAGCTCAATACGTATCAAAATTACTAAGGTCATCAAAAACAAATCCTGAGAAACTGTCATGGTCAACAGGAGCCATATAAACTAAATATAATGGGACAAGAAATGTAGCATTAGATTAAAAACTAGGAAATCTGAAATATGTATTAGCTTTCATTAATAATAAATACAATATTAGTTCATGCTATGGTCTGAATGTTTTTGTGTCCCCCAAATTCGTGTGTTCAAATTGAATCTCCAATGTGACGGTATTAATAGTTGTCTATGAGACATGATTAGAACAGAAAATAGAACCCTAGTAAACAGGATTGGTGCCCCTGTAAAAGAAACCACCAGGTGAGGGCAATACCAAAAGGCACCATCAGAAACTAGGAAACAGACCCTCAATCAGATACTGCCAGCACCTTCATCTTGGACTTTCCAGCTCTGGAAATGTAAAGTTCTCTTTCTTTTAACTTGCACAATCTAAGGTATTTTGCCCAAATGAGCTAAGACAATTCATTAAATACAATAAATATGCCATGCTAATGCAAGATGTTAATAATTGAGAATCTGGGTATGAAGATTTGGTAACTCTGTACGGCTTCCAGTATTTCTATACATCTAAAACTGTTCTTTAGTAAAAGTTCATTTAAAATGGATAATATTAGAATGTATAGTAACCCTGTACTTGAATTGGTAAATCTGATTCTCATACAAGTTTGAAATAAAAATTCCAAAAGTACTTCACATCTGTGTTAGGGTTGAACAAATAAGTAAATAAAGGATAGAAGTGATGGTCTAGTTTCTCATTTAAAAAAACAATTTTATGACAAAAGCAAGAAGAGAATCTAGATTTAACCCTATGCTGATGGGTTGGTATCAGAAACATCAGTATAAACTTAGTGCTTAGTTTTTATTTTATACACACACACACACACACACACACACAGATGAACAGATGGAAAAAAGTATACATGTATGTGCACACAGGGTTAACATGCCCCCACATATTCCCTAGCTCTAGCTGCTAGGAGGACCTAAAAGCAGTAACACCCCAGCACCGATGAGTATATCTGTGGCCAGAGCTTGGTTTCTAAGTAACAATTCCTTCAATAAAAGGAATATGGGCTCCTTGGAGAAATGGCTAATGATAGCCCTGGGTCCAAGAAAATATAAGATGTCCTTCAGTATCTTTTAAGGCCATAAATTAAGGAAGTGCTCAATTAAAAAATATAGACTAGACGAAGACATACCAAAGGAACCCGGGGCCAGCCTGCAAAAACTCCCAATGGTGAAAGCTGAAATAATTGGAACAATGAAATAAATAATGTAAGCCTGGGATTATAACCTGAAGTACAAAATGAATATCTGTGAGTCCATTCTGATCTAAAAAATGATAAAGTAAATAAATATGGGAAGAGAGATAAATTCCCCTTCTAGAGGAATTTCAAAAAAATATATAATATATGTAGCTATCCCCCCCAGGAGGTGGACCTTCATGTTCCTCCTTCAATGTGAGCCAGATTTAGTGGTGCGTTTCCAGAGCATAGGGTTTGCAGAGGGAAAGATGGTAACCTTAGAGTGGGGATTCCTGGCACACCACACAGTCACCAGATGATCAAGGTTCACATCACCAGTGCGACAGTCCTGTTCATAGCATGCACCCCCTGAAATGAGATGGAGAGGGCATGACACCTCTGCCAAAAGCCAGTAACCCCAGTCTACTTGTAAAAAAAGCACCAGAAAAATCTAATTTTAGGTGCATTCTATAAAATTTTTCCTTACCGGTAGTCTTCAAAATTGTCAAGGGAATGGAAAAAAAAAGAGTGAGAAACTGGCTCAGAGCAGAGGGCACTCAGGAGACATGGTGACTAAATACATTGTGGCATCTGCAAGGGGACATTAGAACAGAAAAAAAAAAGTGAAGAAACATAAAATTCAAAACAACAGTCAGGGTTATAGTTCATGATAACTTACCAGTGCTAATCTCTTAGTTTTGACAAGTGCCACAACTTTATGTAAGATGTTAACATGGGAGAACATGAAATGAAGGATAGACAGTAACTTTCTGTGCTTTCAATGTTTTCTGTAAAACTGAAGTTAACCTGAAATAAAAGCTTAATTAAAAATCAAAAAAAAAAGTTTCAATCCATATTCTTTCACTTGGTCACAGTTTGATTGGTCAAAACTATGAAGCTTCAACATGTTAATTTTTCTGTGGGACATATATTTTTGATAATTGCAACATACACATATTCTAAGCTTTTGTAAGTTTCTAATGGGATACTTATGACCACTGGTAAATGCTGGGAGGCAAAGCAGCCTCAAAGCCTGGACTCATCGGGGACTCTGAATGAAGTTAAGGGTTGTACCATGGTCAGAATAAATTTTAAACTGTATTGTAGTATCAATTTTGGTTAAATAAACTGATTGGAGAATCCTTGTGGATTGGAAGTTGCTTCTCAAAGATCCAAAAGATAAAATGAAAACTAAATTTAGAGTGATCTAGGGAATCCTGAAACATTCTCCTGATCAGCAGACATTCCAAAGATCCTGTTAGAGGCAGAAAGCTAATTCCCCAGCATGACTCTGGGCCTTTACATCTGATTACCGCCTATGGACCCCACGGCCCTGGAAGCCAGCACAAGATTCCTACAACTCCATGGTCCCATGGCCGGTGAGTTCATGACAGTGCTGGGCTTCACTGGACAGGGGAGAGCAGGCCGTCACTACCCAGAGAAGCTCAAGGGCAGTGTCTATTCTGAAATCGACCTGTTTCACTGATTGTAAGAATCACTTTTTAGATAATTTTACTTTTTAACATCCCTGAAATTAGAATGTGCCACATTTCATAACATCTTATAGTCAATGAATTACCATAAATTACATTCCAGAGATATTAATAAAATTGACTAAAATAGATGGAAAAGGTGAAAGAGGGGAACTAGTGCACATATTGTAGTGACAATTTTCATCACCAATAGAAAAAAAAATAATTGAAGCATATTTGGGGGATTAAAGATGAAAGTGATGAAGATGTAAACTGGAGACCATATGAGCAGGCTGGGTATACAACCAACTTCCTTCCCCTCAATGCATAGACCCTGGGCAGCTTCCCTGGACCCAGGGCTGTGTCACCTCTTTCTTTCCCTCTCCCTCACTAGTGACCTCCTAATCCTCACTCTCATAGGGCCAACATGCTCCGGCCACCATCTCCCAGCCAACAGCTCCACAATGGGTCTCTCAGCAAAATCTGTCCTTCTTCCAATTCCCTAGATCCTCTCCTCTCATTGCTATCTCCTCTCTTTCTCAATCTTCATCCACCACACACAGGTGTGCCCGTGTGTGTGCGGGCGCGCACACACGCACATTTTTGCACACTCTCACATAGACACACATACCAGTACATTCAGTCACACTCACTCGAAGTCACGTAGGGTTGGTACCCAATTTCAAAGCTAAATCTTGGGGCCACAGGATCAGCACCTGTTTGTGTTGATTAACAAAAATTTAAGCATTAAATATGAGCCATGAAATTTACTAGGAACTTGAACGATTTCCTGGGCTCTCTGAATTGGTGTTCTGCCTGCTCTGAGGGGAGGGAGGATAGAGGGAGGATAGAGCCTCTAGGGATAAAGGGAGGAGACAGATACTGCCTGACTTTCCCTCTCCCTGGGGGAACCTCTGGTTCAGAAACTGAAACCCAGTTTAGCCAAGGACCTGTGAAAGAGGGAAGCATCTAGAAAGAGAGAAATCTACCCATTTTGTCCTGAGAGCTATCTCCCAGAACACCCTGCTATGGGTTCTGAACCCAAGGGAATGGAGCCTGGTTCTGGGATCTTTAGAGGCCTGGGGATCCATGTAGCATCATTCCCTTCAGGAGACACCACCCATTATGGTGATGCCACCTTCCCACCCTATGGCCAGTCTACTGGGGTGGAGGGATGGGCCTTCGGCAGGCATTTATGTTTCTTCAACAAAAAAATATCCAGTGCTGGCTATCTGTCAAGTACTGTCCAAGTAGCTGGGTATACAACCAACTTCCTTCCACTCAATGCTTAGAGCTTGTTTGGAGAAAGGGACATTCACACAAGAACCATCAAGAACCATGCCAACACTGACCAGTACTGAGCAGGGTAGTAAAGTAGGATACGCCACATCCTGGGCTATTCTATTTAGGTTACTGCCCAGAGAGGACACTGTGGGCACGGGGGGTGGGGAGTGAGTTATAGCTGGCTCCTAGACTCTATGAAGGACATAGAGAGGTTAGGGCAGGAGTATTCTGGTTTGGGGGTCAGTCATCCTGGAGTGCTGAAGCAGGGACCAAGCTGTACTGTAGGCAAAGGACACAGGTCTATAATCGGACACGTGAACTAGGGCAGATCAGTGCTTCATAAATCAGGATAAGGCAAAGGAACCACAACATGCAATGTTATCAGAAACATGGGGGCTACTGTCCAGGAATACTGCCAGTCATCTGATGATAGTAAAAAAGAAAAAACCGCTATACCTCTGACAGCTGTGTAAGGACTGTATTGCAGAAGACCAAATGGGTTAGGGAAACCATGTAGGGTCCTGTTGCCAGTCCAGGCTGGACAGGATAGGAGCAGGGAGGATGCCATGCGGGAACTTGGGGGGAGAGGAAATGGGGCTCATCAACAGACTATGTGTGTGGGAGTTGGGGGGGCACGCGGAAGGAATCACGGAAGACCATTGTTTTCACTCAACTGAACATGAGTGGGTGGTGGTCTCATTTCCTGAAATGGGAATTCCAGGGCAGAAGTAGGGGGTGGTAATCAAGCATATGTTATATCCATGTTAACTCTGAAGTTCTAATTAGATATTCCAGTAGGTATGGCAGGGCGCAGGGGCATGTGTGGGGTCGAGGGCTCTCAGGACAGTTTGAGTTGGAATGAGCCTTTGGAAGTTGTCAGCTTATAAATAGAACTTAAAACCAGGCCCTGTGGAGGGTCTTCCAGATGCAAGTTTCATGAAGAGGACACAGAACACCCAGGCCAATCTTGGTTTGCTGGGACAGAAGACAAAACAAGCCTGGGAAAGAATAGCACTAGGAAAGGGGGAGAACCCAAGACGGCAACACTATGAAATGCACAGAAAGAAAGCACTTGCAGAAGCACAGGCTTACTTAGAGGAAATGCCTACATTGGTGCCTACGGTCACCCTCTGGTTCTGCTCAGGGCCACCACCACTTCTAGGAGTGGATGCAGAGCCAGGTGCTGCCCGTCAGACTACTCTCTCCATGTGTTCTTTTAAACCTTGGTAGTTTCTCCACATGGAAGGTGAACCTCTTTTGAAATGCGTGACCCACTAGATGCATTGACGATTGTAACCCGCCCAGCTATCGCTCACCTTCTTTCTCTCCAAAATACAGACTTGCGTTTCCACTTGCTGTGAATGTTCCATGAATGCTGACAAGTTGTGCATCCCCTGCCCCTGGACATGGATTATGATCTAGCATATCACACTCCATGAAGTCTGTGACAGTTCCCCCAGAGATGGACCATCTTGTCTTCTGAGATGCATGGCACATGGTTTCTACTAAGGACAGCAAATAATGGCATATTAGCTCATTCAACTTTCCATCTTTAATGAGCTTAACACTCAAAGGGGGCACAACATTTTGGAAAGTGAATTATACTGGCTTCTGCACTACATGACCAATTCTCAGCCAAGGAGAACTAAGTTTCTCCAGATGGACTTCAGGATATCTCTAGGACCCCCAAACTATTATAGCATCACAAGTTCATGCCAGGAGATTCTAGGAAAAGAGTACAAAATTATTGGAATTATCAGAATTGGGTTAGAATGTTTTCTTCAGTTGTAGTAGATTTACTGGAGACAACTCATTTCCTCCAGAATCAACTTCGAGAAACTCCAAGGGAAAGAACTGTCACTTCCTTATACTCACATAGCCAATTGAATAGATTTATGTCATGTTTCTCCTAGAATCTGGCCCCACACAGATCCTTTGTTCTCAGTGTTATGAATCCCACGCCCCCCGGGGGGGGCTTTGGTCCAGGTTCCTTGCTCCAGGTGATCCAGATCTAATTCTGAGAAGCCCTGCCAAGCCCAGCCTTGTCCTGAGAAGGTATGGAACCTAAGAGGGGTATATCTTACACAGTGAGGTGGGTCTGGGAAAAAGGGAAGTGCCAAAGATAGCATTTCTAACCGAGTCCTATTCAAACTTGCTTGGTCTTCTTCACTGACTTTTATAATCATGGTGGCTGGCAGAAATATTTGTGCAGCACTTTGCAGATGTCTGCTTCATTCTAGGCACCAGAGTCGATTGTGAACAAAAGAGACATAAATCTCTACTGTAATGTAATGTGCCTTCTAATGGGATAGATGATAAGAGATAAGTAAAATATATATATGTATATGTATATATAAAACATACCATATATATGGTATGTTATCTGGTAATAAGTGCTGAGGAGAAAATAAAGAAGATTAAAAAAAATAATGATAAAGAGTATTATGAACACTTTTATAGTATATATCATGTACTGGACACGGATCTAAATATTCTGCATGAAATTGCTCATTAAACCTTCAGGACAACTGTGTGGGGCTGATATTACTATGATCCAGATGAAGCACAAAGCGGAGTACTTTGCCCAAGGTCACACAACCCCAAGTAGTGGGCCCCAGGCTACATAAAGGAAGCAGAAAGGAGTACCCTATAGGAAAGGCAGCCAGGGAAATCCACTGGATATATTGCATGAGTGCACATACTATAGACTCATGCAAGATGCCTAGTGATTTTGGTTATTGCTCCAAACTTTAAAGTTAGCTAGAATCCTGGTGCTGAAGGATCCATTCACTCCCAGGAGCCAAAGGTTGCCTGTCCAGCATGCTTCTTTCTGCCTACGCACCCAGGGAGATAGACGACGTGAAGAATCATTTCCAGAACAAATGGTTTGGAATGAGAATTTCTACAGTTTGAACATAAATTGAGATTTGCAAACTGTTAAAAAATTTAGATGCTACTTTCTTTAGATTAAAAGAATGAAAAGTTTGAAAATATTTTTCAGGGAAAATATACACTGAAGGGACAACAAACAAGTACATAGAAGTCATGGCATTACACAGGTTCAGTAGAACAATGGGGAAAAAATCTATAGAGAGACTTTCATCAACTCCCTCTCTGAAAGCAAGGAGTCTAGCTAAAAATGATGTCTGATTGAGAGATAATTATGGAGGAAAATGCCAGTTCCACACTTCCTATCTGTGCACTTTACTGAGTACTGTTGAAGTCCCACGGAAATGGAATATGAAAAGAATAGCATGACAGGAAAAAGGGATGGGAAGAAAAGGAGTCTTGGAGCAGAGCCAGACAATGTGGAAGTAATTGAGATTTACCAGCATCATTTCCATAATCGCTTTTGGATGCACAATAGCTGAAGAGTGTGCCATGGATTCCCATTTATTAGCCTTCTGGGGTTACAATGTTGCCATAGAAGGTGGTGAACCTATTGCTTTTGCAACAGTTCAGAGTCTCTCAAGGAGCAGTGTTGGAAACAGACTACACCCATGATGCAAAAGCTCTACTCTTTCTATCTACCCTGTCATACCTTCCTGGTCAGCTGTTTATTTCATCTACTACCATGGCAAGAAATATATTATCTAAAACCATTTATGAATTATGAGGGCCATTATTTTCCGCCTGAGAAAGTACATATCAAACAGTGCAAGAATCAACGAGTCATTGAAAGTTTTAAAATCTCAATACAAGCAGTGACATCATCTGCAATGCTATAACTAATCACCTTTGGCCTGTTTCCCCTTTCCCTAGAACACTGAACTAGCATGTTAGAAAGATGGCAGGTGCCTATCACCATATGCATCCTTTCACCTGCGGACACAGAGAATGAAGATTCACTCCCGTGTAGAATTTACACTCTTCTGATGCCTGGCCAGGTTGAGAGTTCTTAGAGATGCTTGTAGTTCACTCCACAAAGAATTAATCATCTGCTAAAGGGAAGATCAGTGTTCCCCATAAGCACGGAGGAGACCATTATGCAAGGATACCCCATCAGTACACTGTGGATTAATAATAACTTCTCCCTGCTAGAGAACAGAAGTGCCTAAAAGACTGCTTGCAATGGTAATTGATGATTCTCATGGAGCACATAAATTAAAACATCTGAAAAACTGTCCTTAAGCAGAGGATATACCACTGGGCCCAGGGCCCACCCATAACCAACCATTGGAAATCATTGCACTGAGACCAGCCTCAAGGTTTTCCTCTGTGTGATGTTCCAAGCAGCTCAAGCCAATCCTTGTAGCTGAACTCAAAGGATTAGGTCAGGTGCTCCTACAGGAAGTGGGATGGCCAGCACACGGCTGAGACCAAATCAGTTCAATATCGTACAGTAATTAAAAGCATGGACTCCGGAGCCAAACCTCCTGGATCTGAACCCCAACTACTGGCTATGTGAATTAGGCTCTCAGTTCAATCATCTGTGAGATGGGGATAATGGTCGTGCTTCCCACATCGTGCATTGTTGAGAAAAATACGTTGGTTAATATTTATAAAGTACTGAAAATTAGAATGGTGCCTACCATGCAGGGAGTAAGCACTGAGTGTGGGCTATGACCGTCACTGTTGCCATCATGAACAAGCCCAGCCAACAGCTTCAGTGGACTTGCTGACAGCACAGACACTGGAACCAGCTAACAGGTTCTCAAGGGAAAAGACCAGTGACAATGAAGGAAGCAGTCGGCTGGAGGAGAGAGACCCAATCCAGAGCTGACCCGGAAGCACAGAGAGCAATAAGCCATGGGGCTTGCAGCTAAAAGCAAAGAGCAGGAGGACTGGATGAAAGGGCTCTCACAGGAAAAGAGGCCTGGGAAGCACCCAACAAGGTGGAACAGTTTTAATTCTTCTCAGAATCAGGTCTTCCTCTTTGGGTTCCTTTTGCATACTTCCTCTTTGGGTTCCTTTTGCAAATATAATAAAGTATGCAAATATAATAAAGCCTCTGAGCTTTATTATAGCATCTGAGAAACCAGGGTCTCCCCGGAAAATCAGTCTACTAATAAGAGACACATATGCACAAATCAAAGTTGTTGGTCCCTGTTTTAGCCAACAATTTTTTTCCACTGTGACCAAAAGACCTGACAAGAACAATTTTAGAGGAGTCTAGATGCTCCCAGCTTCAGACTTTTCAGTCCACAGACAGCCAACGTCATTGGTCTGAGCCCAAGATGAGGCAGAATACCATCATGAAAGGGTGTCGGGGGAGAGTATGGTAGATGAAATCAGCTCAGGACAAGGACACTAGGAACCAGAGAGCATGCTCCACTCACCAGGAACAAAATAAAAACCCCAAAGGCACTGCCCCAGCAACCTATCTCCTCCGGGCTACACCCTACTCACCTGCAGTTACCACCCAGTTAATGCATTCAAGCATTAACATTGGTTAGGTTAAGGTTCCCCAACCCCAATCGTTTCACCTCTAAACTTCCTCGCATTGTCTCACACATAAGCTTTTGGGGGGACACCTAATATCTAAACCATAACAGCCCCACATACTAGAGCAGTCACTTCAATAGTTGCTGTACCCAGGCACCCCACAGAGACAGCCATTTTTTTTTTTTTTTTTACTCGCTGGTCCTCCTTGCAGTTCTAGAAGACGAGCAAACGAAATAGAAAGGAAAAAGAAAAAAAAAAAAAAAGATATCTTGGGGCAAAAGACCCAGTGCAATTTGATATACTTATCTCATGTAAGTATAGTTTTAATTAGCTGAATCATTTCTTAAGCAACAGTAAAAGACAGACTGGAACAGATCTTATACTCCGATAGGCTTTGTCCAATCTGGCAGCATAGATTCTTAAATCTGAAATCATCCACAGCAACCGCTTTCAGAACGGGGCCAATTTTCAGACCTAAATTACTTCTGGCTCCACAGTAGCATCTGCCCATGAAATAAGCTCCTAGCAAAAGCTTAAACTCTCCGGCAGCAATTATCTGGAACAGCCTCAAAACTACATTCTTGCCATTTGAGACTCTGCTCCACAGTTGCCAGCCATCTTGCCTGTTGGCATGCTTGTGGGAAGGACCGGCTGGCAGCTCACTGTCGCTTTCCTAATTGAGCTGTTGTCCTCTAATACTTCAGGGCCATCAGACACAGCCCCCAGTGAAAACGAGACCAACTGCATATAGAGTGTATTCAAAACCTGCCACCCTATGAAAGAAAATCCATCTCCACCTTCTAGGATGCAGGTCTTGATTCACAATTATTATTTGCAAACTCCCAGAAGGAGAATGAATCTTTTCCACGAAGTACTTAAATGGAGAAGTAAAAACGATTTTTGACTTGGGGACTGGGTTTTGGCAAATGGAAATCAAATCCATTTTGAATCATCCGTGATGAACAGAAGTGATTTGCTCCATCAACAAATGACCCCAAACAACTCCAGAACCTACCAGTTTGCCTCTGGGAACTTTTGCTCCCAACAAACATGTCCCATAGAGTAATTTGTTCACCATTTCTGCGGTGATTTACTTGTGAATGCTTATCACCATATTTTAATATGATGTCAGTAGTTAGCATAAAATGTTGGGTTTTTTTTTCCTATAGAGAATAGAATTGGTCTTTTAGCACCAAAGGTTTATAACACTACCACACTGCAGTGGTCCTATGCTCGATGTCCTCATTCTTAACCCCCAAGAGTTCTTGATGTTGGTTATCCTTCAATTATATGTAACACAGGCTTTGTCAAGACAGAGACAGTTTGTGTTAGCTTGATTAAAGTAAGCCCACAGGCAAAAGAATAGATTCCTAACCCCCTAACTTTTATTTAAACGAAAATACATGAACAGAAAAAAAATGCAGAAAACAGATCTGCCAAGTCCCTGAACAATGTTTCAGTTTTCTCATACCTCAAAATTATTTTCTCATGCCAGGGCTGCTATTTTCTCCAATGTGATTCTTATGGGAGGGCAGCATCAGTGTAACCTTTCCCATACGCCTTCCTCAGATGGTTTAAAGAACAGCCTTCTATCAGGGACACTTACCAAACACCCTGAGCCGGATTCACCGGGAGGTCAGCTTTGCATTAGCTCAGCCCATTAGTTCACCATTCTAAATCGATCAGAGGAGGAAAGAGTTGCCCAACATTGTTCTTATTCTGCTAAAGTTGGTGAATAATATTAAGCAATTATGTAACACACTCAAAGAGCTATCCAAGACAGCTGCTAGGTATGTGGTAAGAATGCCCAGCCTCAACATGAGAGCAGAGCTTTTCACGTATACCAGAATTAGTATGGGCTTTCCATCCTTCTCCTGAACACCTAAAATGGCAGGAGAGATCCAGCCACTTTGGATTCCCCCACAGGGAAGGGTTAAGAAGATGAGCAATATCAACATCCTTAAGGCCTTGGGACCAGAACAGCAGCCTGGTTTGGTTTCCAGTATCCCATTGCAATGATATTTGAGAATACTTTCATTGTCTTTGGGGGGAGCGTTATTCAAAAAGGTTAATTTGTTAAGATTGTCTCTTGAAGAGTTTCATAACTTGACCTTTGGTAGCCATAGTTTTCTTCCTCTGTGAGCTTCCCACCATAGTAAATCTTAAATATAGAAACTCCCTCCTCTTTCCTTCCAAAGTCTCTTTTCAAGTCATCCAAGTGCATGGTTAGGCCCCGTTCCTTTTCTCAGCAGAGTATACAGTCGTCTCTGCCAGATTTCCTGCAGCTGCTGTCCATGAGTCCATCTGCTGTAGTTTCCCCTCTTGAAAGGTATCCCAGAAAGCCTTGTTCCCAGAGAAATCCCAGAATGCCTGAAACAACAGCTAACAGCTGGTCCGGAGATCTCTGTCCAAACCTTTAAAGCCACCGATGGCAAACTGTAAGAACACAATTGAGTAAAAGCAGAAGGACTACCTGAGTTTATCTGGACCAAAGAAAGTGTGGGGAGCAGGGTAAATGGACGTGGCTGAGAATGAAGAAGGTCACTGCTTCTATCCTGAACCCTTGCCCATCCCTGGTACTGGGCATCCATGGTAGCATAATCGTTTCCATCTTAGTAACAATCCGCTCTATCATAAACACAAAATTATGACTTCATGAGAGGATGGGCCAAATGAGAAGCAGAACTATGAAAGGAAGAATGTTTGTTACAGCAAAACGATTTTCAACAATCAAAAGAGGGATTGGAGAAACTAATTCTGGCCAAGAGCTCTTTTTTTAAAAATATATGTATTTTCAGCAGTAGAACTGTGTCCCAACCAGCCCTACTCACCCGTCTGTGGCAGTCAAGAATGAACTCACCTCTCAGAAACAATCTGAGGGACAACACAGGAAGTGCACTATCCCTGGGCTTCCCAGTGGGGTGCCTTACACTCTGGAGCCCTCTACCTTCCTATCACACAAGTGGGGACTGTTCTCTTATGACTTTGAAATCAAAGGACATTTATTTCACTGAAGCCATGTCTCATGGTGGAAAAAATTGCAAATCTCTCCGGAAAACGCTGACAGACCATTTGATTCATCCCTGAGTGAAAATCAGGGTAGGAATATCCACCATAAAATAGCAAGAGGAAAGAATACAAATACATGCTCTTCAAAAGTCATGTGGTTGCAACATTTGCTCATCAGTACCTAACTCCCTCCAGAACAGCAAGAAGAAGTAAAGGAAAGTTTGCAGGTATGGCCAACCAGAGGATTTGGGTGCAGGGAAAATCCATGTCCACGCTGGTCCTATTGCCCATGTTCCAGTAGCTTCCACAAGCTGTAGGAATGAAAGCCCTGTGATTTACACCTTATCCAAGCAAATAAGGGAAAAAAATATACAGTAAAACAGTATACATAATATAAATCTTTTATTCAAAAATATAGAATCAAGGCCATACATCAACCAGAGAATACAATGCAATTTCAACAAACATTTTCTTAGTTAATGCTTTATTGCCACCGGGGCTCGTATCCTGATCTCTTCTGCATAAACAGAATGATGGGAACCCAAAGACTGTGTTTCATGTTATGGAATAAAATATTACTATCATGAAACATCAGTAAGAATAAATTTCGTATCAAATGTCACTTGTGTCTTTGACACACAGGATCATCAATTGAAAGGATCTTAACTGTTTCCAAGTAGACACAAGGGTTCTGGAAAATTCCTTTTGTTTTCTTTCCCCACCCCCATCTCCTGAAATGGAGCTGCCCCATTTGCACAGCACACCTCTGCAAAAATTATGATTGAAATCATTTATGTGAAAAGGATCCTACCCTAGGGAGCCTGGGAATCACACTCTGGATGAGGACTTTGTGGGAAGTAGCCAGGTGGTCTCGTGGGAGGTGCTGCAAAAGTGAGCCGTGGTTGCACAGGAAACACTTCCTAAAACTCCAGAGAAAAAGTGTGCATTCAGCAACCAGGGGACGGTAAGTGAGAGGGAGAGAGGAAATAACTCACAGATCGGAATTGTGTCCGAAAATACAATATACTCCATCCTGATCAACCCAATAGCTGGCAGGAAAAGTATTTTGACTTTTATATCCTTTTCTACAGACAAAGGCCTTCTGTGTACCACTATCTATTTGAATAGGTGTGCTTCAGGACAGCTGCTGAGAAATGACCCTGTTCTGAAAGCAGGAAGAGAACTGATGCTAATAGAGGATCAACACAGAACCGCCTAAAGGAACCCACAAGCCCAAAGCCAAACTAGGATCCATCTGAAAGATCAAATGTTGTTTTTTTTTTAATTTTAAATTTAGTTTTTAACTGATACATAAAAATGGTACATATTTGTGCAGTGGTGTGTGATATTTTGATACTTGTATACACTATCTAATATTTAAATCTGGGTAAGTGTATTTATCTTTTCAAACATTTATGACTTATTTATGATGAAAACATTCAAATGCCTTTCTTCTAGCTTTTTGAAATATAAGTGTATGATTATAGTCTCTAGTCATCCTGCTGTGTAATGTCAACAATGGAACTTCTTACTCATGTTAACTGTTAAGTTAGTGCATTCACCTTTTGCTGTCCTTCCCTTTCACCTTATGTCTCCAGCTCTAGTAACCACCATTCATTCCACCCTCAATTTCTGTAAGAAATTATATTCCATACATGAATGAGATCATGCAGTACTTGTCTTTCTAGTGCCTGGCTTATTTCACTTAATATATGATATTTTGTTCCCTCTGTGGGGTGAGTGGCAGGATTTCATTCTTTTCATCGCTGAATAATATTCCAGGGTGCATATGTATCACATTCTCTGTGCATTCATCAGTTGATGGATACATAAAACAAAAAATCTTAATTCACATCATCTCACAGACTCTGCATACTACTAAAAGGAGTAGAAGACCTTTCTAAAATCTCTAAAAAATACTGCCTTTGTTCAACTCACCTCTGCCATTTACTAGTTTAGTTATTTGGGGCAAGCAACTTAATCTCTCTATGCCTCAGTTTCCTTCCCTGTAAAAATGAGAATATTGAGTTTACCTTGTGAGTTGTTGGGAAGAGAAAAAGTTAAGTGTGAAGCCCTGGAACAGTGCCTGGAACATCATGACCTCTAAATACATGTTGCTGCTTTTGTGTGAACATTAGACCCACAGCGCTGTTTGGAACACTACAGAACTTTTTTCACTATAGGGTTGTTAGTGTTATAGTTGTCCTTGTTACAAGAAAACATCTCTATCTCCACCAGCAATGAATGTCTGCTATACACACAGCAATCTTTTCTGCTTTGAGAACATACATCCACTCCAAATAGCAGTTTACTATCCACTATATCTGTCGCTTCTATTATTTGTTCTTTAAGATATTCATTTACTTTTAGAAATCCTTCTTCCAATCATCCACAAATTTTCCAAAGTCTGTTCCTTTTTGCACCTCTCTTGATTTACCAAAAGCTGGTCCAACAAGGGATTGGTAAATAAAGAACTCAGTTAGGAAATCTCTTCATTCCTTTCCCCATTAAGAAGTCAGTGCACAAGGATGGAATCTTTATGTAAAGAAAGCAGCCCATGATTGTCAGGGGGAAAAGTGGAATTTAGACCGACATTGGACAGGAACACCTTTGCAAATCTAATACTTGCCTTCCTTTATGTGGTCGTCTGTGTTTTGTCTCTGTAACAAAAATACCTGACAAGAACAACTTGACAATTTTGGTTCACAGTTGCAGAGTTTCTGTTAGTGGATCAGCCAACTCCATTGCTCTGGGCCCAAGATGAGGCACAATGTCATGATTGAAGGACCTGCAAGAGGAAAGCTGCTCTGCTCATGACAGCCAGGAAACAGAGAAGGCAATGGGAAGGGTCCTCCTCCAGTCACCCCCTCCCCACCTGCCTAGAGTTACCACCCAGTCAGTCCATTCAAACTAGGATGGACTGATTAGATTACAGCCCTGCAATCCGATCATCTCATCTCTGAACATTTCTGCATTAACACAGGAGCTTTGGGGAGACAGCATCCAAATCATAACACTTTGTTAGTATATTTTTCAACAAGTTCTACTTTTTATTTCAGAGGAGAAATTGAGTCACTTTGTTCACATTTCTGCATAGTTCCTTAATAGACTTGTAAAGATTATTTATTATTAATGTTTGGGCTTAATATTTACTTTGGAATATTTATAGAATCTTATGCAATTATAAAAAGCAATACAGAGATCCCTATGCCCTTATTCAGATTCTCCCAAAGTAGCAACTTGCAAAACTATAGTACAGCATCACAGCTGGAATATTGACATAGATATAGAATATTTTCATTGCCACAAAAATACCATATGTTGACATTGTATAGCCACACACCTGCCTACCACCTCCTAATCCCTATCAACCACTTATTTGTTCCCTATTTCTATATTTTTGTAACTTCAAGCTATCAAATTATATGCAAATTTTTGGAATTCACTTTTTTTTCACTCAGCATAATTCCCTAAAGATTCCTCCAGATTGTTGCATATATCAATAATCAGTTCCTTTTCATTACTGAGTAATAGTTCATGTACCCCAGTTTTTCTATCCTTTTGCTCCTCAAAAGACATCAGAAAGTTTTCAAGTTGTGACTATTACAAATAAGACCACAATGAACATGCTTGTGCAGTTCCTGTGTGAGTATAAATCATTATATTCACATGTACATGGCCAAATGTACATTCCTAGTATACAAGGATATAGTGCAAAGTGATGGATTGCATAGCAGTTCAATAGTTTAAGATTCCCCCAAACTGCACAATTTCACAAGCTGTTCAATAATGTACAAGTGATCCAGATTCTCTGAATCTTTGTCAGGATTTGGCCTTGTCACTTTTTTGCTAGTCTGATGGGTGTGTGATAGTGTCTAATTGTGGTTTTAACTCTCACTTCCCTTATAGTTAATGATGTTGAACATCTCTTCAGGTACTCATTTGACACATGCACTTGGCACTCCATGTTTGTGGGTTCTGTATCTGTGGATCCAACTAACCATGGATCGACAATATTTAAAAATGTGTCTGTACTGAACATGTACAGCAATTTTTCTCACCATTTTTCTCTATGTAATACAGTATAATCACTATTTACAGAGCATTCACATTGTGTTATTGTAAGCAATCTAGAAGTGAGTTAAAGTACACGAGACAGTGTGCACAGGTTGTGTGTAAATACTACGGTACCACTTTCTGTAGGGACTTGGACACCCACAGATTTCAGTGGTCAAGAAGGGTTCTGGAACCAATCCCTGCCAGATATCAAAAGGTGACTTCATCTTCTTTTGCAATATAGCTTTTTCTGTCTTTTGTCCACATTTTAATTGGATTGTTTGTCTTTTTACTGTTCAGTTTTGAGGGGTTGTTATGAATTCTAGAAATTAGTCCCTTATTATATATGTGAATTGCAAATATCACCTTTCAGTTTGTAACTTATCTTTTCATCCTCTTAGCAAGGTTTTTCACAAAACCAGTATATTTAAGTTTGATAAAGTCCAATTTATCCATTTTTTTCTTTTTGGATCCTTACACTTTTGGTGTCAGATTTAAGAAGTATGCCTTACTATAGATCACAAAGATATTTTTCTATTTTTTTTCTAAAAGTTTGCAAGTTTTACAGCTTACCTATAAGTCATTACACATTTAATTTTTGTACAAGTGTGGGATTTATGTCAGAGTACATTTCTTCCATGTAGATGTTCAATAATTGTTGGACCAAATATTGCTGAATCAGAAATATTTGTTTAAATGGCTATCTTTCTTTTATTAAATTATTTTTCTTACTTTGTGAGAGATCAATCAGACATATTTGTGTAGGTCTATTTTGGGGTTATCTTCTCTTGCATTGATCCAGTCCATCACCTGTTAGGGTGTAAACAAGTCAGGATGGCGCCTGGCATTTTGCCAGAGGGAGTGGTTTGTGAAGTAACGCCAGCGAGCCATTAAGTGTGGAGATTCCTTATTGGTTGACTGCTGTATCTAGTTTATGTTAATTGAGTTAAGCTGTGTGGAATGTATATATACCCCTCCTGTCCTACAATAAATGGCTCCCACTCCTGCTGTATCAATGTACACAAGTTGCTCGTCACCCTCCGGTTATTTTGCTGCAGCCGGACTGCAGCAATCACCAACATCACAGTCTTGATGCTTGTTGCTATAGAGTACTTGAAAATCAAGTAGACTGATTTCTTCCGCCTTATTCATTTCAAAATGGTTTCAATTATTCTAGTTTCTTTGCCTTAACATATAGATTTTTGAATAATCATATTTATATCTAGAAAATCTTTCTGTGATTTTGATAGGAATTGCATTAATCCTGCATATAATTCTAGGGAGAAGTGATGTCCTTATATTGAGTCTCCTAATCTATGATCCCTTATATTGAGTCTTCTAATGTATGAACTTGGTATATCTCTCCAACTTGACTATAGTACATGATAGAACTTCTAGCACAGTATTAAAAGTGGCAAGAGCTCACATCCTTGTCTTATTTCTTTTCATATAAATAACATTCCATCTTAATTCCTATTTTTTTCTGAGATTTTATTTAGAATGGTTATTGAATTCTGTAAAATGTCTTTATGATCAAATGATATGGTATTATGTTTCTTCTATAAATAAGGTAGATTACACTGATTCACTTTCAAATATTGAACCAGCCTTGTATTCCTGACATAAAACTTCTTTGGTGACAATGTCCAATTCCTCTAATAGATTGCCATATTCTATTTGTTATAACAAAAGTCTATTTGTTATATTCTATTTGTTATAGCAAATAGAATGCTACATTCTATACATATAGCAAATGCTACATTCTATTTGTTACAACAAATGTTAAAACAAAATTCTTTTGTTAAAGAACTTTATACCTAGATTAAAGAAAGACAAAGGTCAGTGTTTTTCTTTCTTTCTTTCTTTCTTTCTTTCTTTCTTTCTTTGTTTTTGTTTTTTGTTGTTGTGGTTGATTTTTTTTTACTATATTTTCTCTAGTTTTGTATCAAAGTAATCCTAGACTTATGAAATGAATTCAGGATTGTTCCTTCCTCTTTTCTCAACAAGATTCTAGAGAAATTATGTTAATTCTTTCTTTATGTGTTTGATCAAATTAACCAGTGAAATCACTGGGCCTGAGATTTTTTTTTTCAGTTTAATTATCAATACAATTTGCTTAATATCTGTAGGGGTATTCAAATTATTTCATACTGGATGAATTGGGTAGTTCATTTTTTTTGAACAATTGGTCCATTTTACTTAAGTTGTAAAATCAATGTGTGTAGAGCTGTTCATAGTATTCCCTTATTTTTCCTTTTTTTTACTTTAAAAATGTTCTAGTTATAGATGGACACAATATCTTTATTTTGTTTGTTTATTTTTATGTGGTGCTGAGGTTCGAACCTGGTGCTTCACATGTGCGAAGCAAACACTCTGTCACTGAGCCACAACAACAGCCCCTTCCCTTTTTTTTCATTTGATGACTGCAGAGTCTGAGCTGATGTCCCTTTTTGTTTCTGACATTGGTCATTTGTTTCTTCCTTCTTTTTCCTGAATCCATCATGACTTGCCAGCTGCACTGATCTTTTCAAAGAGCCCGTTCTTGTTTACTTGATTTCTTGTCATTTTATTGTTTTCAATTTTATTGGTTTCTGATTTTGCCTTTTGTATTTCCTTTCTTTTGTTCTATTTGGATTTCTTTTATTCTTCTTTTTCTTGATTCTTAGGATAGAGCTTAGAATACTGATTTAACATTTGCTTCTTTTCCAATGTCTTCATTGGGTGCTATTAAGTTTCCATCTGACACTGCCTTAGTTGTACCTTACAAATCTTGATATACTGCATTTTCACTTTCACTGAGATCCATATTGGATATTTCTAATATTTTTTTAATTTCCCCTCAGACTTTCACTTTGCCTTGTGGATTATTTAGAATTTTTTTTTTTTTAATTTTCAAGTATTTGATTTTCCTTTCCTACTTCCCCTATTAATTTGAGTTTTATCCCATCCTGATGAGAGACACAACATGATTTCACTTCTTGTTCTTGTTGGGGTTTGTTTCACAGGCCAGGATATTGATTTTGGTGTAGTTCTGTGGGCACTTAAAAATAATGTGTATTCTGCTGTTCTTAGAAGGTTCCATGAATGTCAATTATATCCTGTGGATTGATGGTGCTATAGAATTGGTGGAATATAATTTCTTTGTTGATTTTTTTTTTTGTCTATTTGACTTATTAAATGTGCAGGGGTAGGTATTGAACTCCAAACTTTCCAAATATAACTGGATTTATCTGCTTTTTCTTTCAGCTCTATCTCTTTGACTCATATATTCTGCAACTCTGTTGTTTATATACTTATCTATAAAATGATATATTGACCCTTTTACCTTCATCTCCTGTTCTTCTCTGTATTTCTTTGTTCTGAAGCAATTCATATGATGTTAAAATAGTCACTTCTGTTTTCTTTTAGTAAATATGTGCATGACATGTAATTTCTCATTCTTTGAATTTCAATCTGCCTGTACAGTTTATCTGAAGTTCTCGATAGCATAAAGGTGGCTATATTTTTTATTTCACTCTACCAACTTTTATCTTTACTGATCTATTTAGAGTATTTATATTTATTATGATTGCTGACATGTGAGGGCTTTGACCTGCCATTGTATTGTTTTATTTTGGGCTTTCTTCTTCTTCTTTTATTTTTTTCTTCCCTGACTTTTAGTGTTACTTGAAGATTTTTTATAATTTCATTTTTTGAATTTTATATTATTTTTTGTTGTTTTTCCTTATATAACTTTCAAAGCAATTGCTGTGTGTGTGTGTGTGTGTGTGTGTGTGTCTAAAACTTAACAATTCTATTAGAGCTATCATCTTACCGGTTGTAGTATAGAAATATTATTTTTTGGGTCCCATTTATAATAAAATTATCATAAACATTTCCAGCATAACCTTCAAACATAATTTGACAGCTCAAAAGAAGAAGGAAAGGCTATTCTATATTTTATTTTCTGTGTTTTCTTTTTTCTGATGCTTTGATGTTCCTGTTCTTATCAATTCCATTCTATTTGTGAATTTATTTTAGCCACACACCTTAGGGTAGTTATGCAGGTAACAAATTCTTTAGTTTTTCTTCTTTGGAGAATGTCTTGATTTCTCCTCATTCCTGAAAAAATTATTCATCTTGTTTAGAAGATCTTTCATTTAAACACTTGAAAAATACTGTGCTACTTTCCTGTTCCTTCCGTGGTTTCTTATGAGAAACTCCTTGTCATTTTAATTGTTTTTCCTCTTTAATTGTTTTTTTGTTTGTTTGTTTTTTAGTTTTTTCCTGTCTTCTTTGAAAAAATATACATATATATGAAAATATATATATATATATATATATATATATATATATATATATAGTTACAAAATGCCTCAGGATTCTGCTATTTGAGGTTCTCTCACCTTCTTGAGGCTGTGGGTTAATTTCTCCTGTTCTCCTGTCAAATCTGGGAGATTTCAGTGAATGTCTCTTCAAGTATGTTTTCAGTCACCTACTCTTTCTTAATCCTTTTGGCATTTCTGGTGGTGTGATCTCAGATTCTGAGAACTGCATGGGTCCAGATATTCTTTATAATTTTATTACTATATTTTTCCTATTGTTCAGATTAATTTCATTACTGTCTTTTTTCTGTTGTTCGTATTAGTTAAATCTCTTCCAGTTCACTGATTTTCCTCTGGCCTATCCACTGAACTTTCAATTTCAGTTAAGGTGTTTTTAAAGTTTTCAAATTTCCATTTAGTTCATTGTATTTTTTCTGAGACTCTTTTTTTTTGTTTGTTCGTTTCAAGTGTCTTCAGACTGTGTATTGAATATTTTAACATGCCTGCTTTAAAATATTTTCAGATAATATTTCTTGGTGTTGGCATCTACTGTCTTTTGTCCTGTTTGAGATATTTCTGGTTCCCAGAATGCAAGTGATTTTTGTTTTCAAGTGATGATTCATGTCTCAGTAGACATTTGATTAGGAAACTAGAGCTTATTTCAATCTTTCAATTTAGCTAGGTTTTTCACTTACTTGTTTTGCAGCACTCCAGCAAAGGAACAGGAGAGGATACAACTTCATTACTGCAGGGTGGAAGGAGAAGTCCACAGTCCTCACTCCACCTCTCTTGGCACCTGAAGGCAGAGTTCCAGGGAAAGAACTTGTTCCTTGTTACTGCTAGGCAGATTTGGGAGTTCTGGTCCCCATATGGCTTTGACAAGCACTATAGGTGGGTTGCGGGGGGCTTTGTTATCTCTGAGCTACTACTGAAGTCCTGATTCTCTAGGCTTCTTCTGACTCCTCTTCAGTTGGAGAGGAAGGGGACCCCCATTACCACTAAGGGGGAATAGATATCCAGGCTCCTTGCATGGGTTCAACTGCCACAGATTCAGGGGCTCATTGTCAGCCGGCAGAAATCCTTTCTTGGCTTTCTCTGACACTACCGTAACTGCAATGTAGGGATGCCAAATTACAGCCTAAGAAAGACAGGAGCCATCATTTGGTATGTGTACAGGTGGTGCTAGAGATTTAACTGTGGTATTTAGCTAGAATAAAGCAGTAAAATCTTGAATTTTCAGTCTTGCAGCTACTTTCCTGATACTTTGGTTGGAGAGAGTACTTTCACTTGGGGCTTTTGGGTCTGAGCCCATTGATGGTCCCAGTTTTCTGGTTGTTGTTATTGTTGTTGTTCTTGGTTCTTTTTGTTTTGTTTTGTTTGGTGTTTGATTTTTTTTCTCCCTCCAAGTCTAGCATATATAAGATGAAAGAAAGAAAAGAAAGACCTAGGGAACTCATAACTGTGCTGTTTTCTTGTCCTGAGGTCCCCAGTGGCTCTGCCTTCTTTTGTTGTCAGTCTTATGATTAGTTTATACATAATGTCCTGAGCTTATAGTTGTGTATAGAGGGTACAATCAGGAAAATTACATCGACTCCATATTCCTAGATCCAGAAATTCTTAATTTGCACATGTTTAATCTGATAATTTATAACCACAACAACAATAACAACAAATGAAATGAAATTCTGTGGCCATGACCAGATAGTTTAGAACTCAAGGTAAATGGTAAAACTACTTCCATTTTTTGTATTATGATAATGCAGTTTTGTATTTTATAAGGACTATTACAGACTATTCTTTGAGTGAATGTTTTCTTCAGGTTTGCATTGCTGTCATGAAAAATCCTAATAAGAAAAACTTAAAGAAGGGAAAGATTATTTGGGGCCTATGGTCCCAGAGGTCTCAGTCCATAGATTGCTCATTCTATTGCTCTGGGCCAAAGTGAGACACACATCATGGGGGAAGGGCTCAACAGAGAAAAACTGCTCAGCTCCTGGTCAAGGAGTGGGGAGGGCACAGGGAAGATGCACCCTTTCAGGGCATATGCCCAGTGACTCCAAGCCCCACCTTCTATGTTACGACCCAGCCCATTGAAACTAGGATAAACTATTAGATTATAGTTTTCATAATCCAATCATTTTACCTCCAAACATTTCTGCATTAATACAGGAGGCTTGGGGGACACTTTATATCTAAATCATAACAGTGAAGAATATTAAAGTAGGTGCTATAGGTGTAACTCGGTGGTGGAACACTTGCCTACCATGTAAGAAGCCCTGGGTTCAGTCCTAGCACCAGGAAGAAAAAGGAGGAGGAGGAGGAGGAGGAGGAGGAGGAGNAAGTTATATATATATATATATATATATATATATATATATATATATATATATATATAAAATATGTATTTACATACATATGTATAAAGAAGGTGCAACTATGGCTTCCTAAGGGCACCACTGGAAATATTCACCATACTTACTGAATCCTTATTTTCCAAGGCACTCCACTGGACTCTATGGAAGGTAAACAGAGAAAACAAAAGTTCTTCCCTCCAGAAACTTATAATCTCATGGTCCAGTTAGATAAATAAGACCAGGCAACATGGGGTTTCAACTGAGGGGACTGGACAGGCAGCATCCAGAAGAAAAATGTTCAAGCTGAGCTTTGGGAAGGAGAAAACACTGAGAATCCATTATGTGCCAAATGGGTCTTATGTTTGGAGAGGGCATCTCCAGCCAAAGGAACCAACTGAGTACAGGCAGAAACAAACTAAGATAATTCACGCAACAAGGAGTCTCTGAGTGTAACTGAAATGAAAGCAGGATGTGCTTAAAAATGAGAAGAAATTGTGTCCTGCAAGTTAGGGTGAGTGAGGAACACCTCACACACATCCTCAGGAGCTCAGATGCCACACAAAAACCACCGAAGAGAAAGTGACTGGCACTCATGTCTTAGAATTAAATATGTATGGTGTAGATATAATAAAACAAAGAAGGAGGAAATCCTGTTGTCTTAAGCCAATCTTATGGGATATGTCAACTTGAACTCTCTCAGCCGCCTTTGCCCCAGTTATTAAATGAGTATTAACTCAGTTTCTAAAGAGTTCAATAAATTTTATAATAATGAGTAGGGTTTGTTTGTTTGCTTGTTTTTTGCTTTTTGTGGTACTGGGATTGCATGAAGGACTTCATGCATGCTGAGTAGACTCACTACCACTGACCTACATCCCTAGCCCTTTTTATTTTATTTTGAGACAAGGTCTCACTTAAATTGCCTAGGCTGGCCTCCAACTTGTGATCCTCCTGCCTCAGCTTCCTGAGTAGCTGGGATTACAGGCATGCACTACCATGTCTGGTTTATAATAATGTTTTATAAAGAATAAACATGTATCATTGAACACAATTATCCTTGGGTTAAAGAGGAGGACACTAATAGCACAGAGACTTACCAGGAAGCAATTAAAGACATCAAACAAAATGCACTAAGGGTCTCCATTAGTGCTTTTGCTGTGGAATTAGACTGACATTTCTGGGAGAGATGCCAAAAACCACGGCAGCTCTGTGGCTGTAAGGGGAGAGGGCATCGCACTGCATTGAGCATTCTATTGAGCCTCCTTCTCTTGGTCACCCTACTTCTTTGCTGTGCTCTTTTTTCATCCTCCTCTGACCCCTATTTGATCTTGCTCTTCCCCATCCCTCTTTTTTATCAACCTAACACCTTTTTTTCTTGGTTAGTGGCTCTTGTCTTCTTGCTCTCCTTTCTGCCCATCACCCTTTCTGCCCACCCCCCTCAAGACTGCAACAAACCCCACCATGTAGTCCCCTTCACATCGCTTTCCACCGACCTCTCCTCCAGACTCTGGAGACTTTATGCCCTTTGCTGGATGATACTGTAATCATGTCAGATTTAGCATGTCTGCAATAACTGTTCATCTTCCCTTCTTTTCTTGTAATAATCTGTCACCCTTCCTTACATCTTTTAAAGAGGAGAAAGGGCTTCCAGAAAAATAGAATTGAAATGGACTTTGAGGTAAGAGGGAATTCGATGGGCAGACACAGGGAGCATAATAATAATAATGACACTCAGGTGTGTCGTTATGATGCTTGTTCAAGGTGCTCTGTATGCTTGACTATCTTAGCAAGTTCCATCAGTCATTCAGTCAGTAAACGTTAAATGTCTATGACGTATCAAACCCTATTCTAAATGCTAGCCATGGAAGGGTGACGGAAACCTCTGCAGGGTCCTGTCCTTGTGGAGCAACATCTAACGAGGAGAGACAGATATCATTCAGGTGAACACACTAACAATTAGATGATGGTGGTTGTATGAAATAGTTGTTCTAACGGAAGACAACAGATTGTGATGAAAGGGAAATGAGTGTGGGCAAAGGAGGATTACTTTAAGTTGGATATCAGGTGACGTCTCTGAAAAAGTCACATGAAGGATTGATTAGTAGGAACCAGGCAGATGGAGATTGGAGAAAATGGCACTTTCACAGGCTCTGTGTGGGGAGAGGTCGGGCCTAGGAGGCCATCATGAGCAGGAGGAAGACCAGATGACCCTGCACAGCAAGGTAAGGGCCAATTCAACTCCAATGCAATGAGAAGGTTTTAATCAGGGCGGTAACATGATGAGATTTCATTTTATAGGGAAATAGTAGACAATAAAAATGAAAACGTAGTTTGGGGACACATTGTCGGAAGGCTTCAGTAACTGTCATGGGAGTTTTCACTTAATTCACAAGTCAGAGGAGAGTTCTCAAGGAATTTACTTTTTTAAAAATAAAACACTGATTCCTAGTTTTATTACACAGTGAATCCACATTGTAAAACAATAAGATGCAAATGAGCAAAAAGAAGAATATAAGCAAGCATAACCCATAACCAAACCAGATTTGAAAGACAAACTCTTCTACAAAACTAGGACATGCACCTTGTGTTTCTGCACCTGTCTATGCTGCTCTGTTGGCTTTTCAAACTATTTCTCAGCCCCTGATACTTTAAACTTCATAGGCCATGATGCAATTTAATGTCCAGAATGACAAGTCATCCTTATATTCTTCTTTTTCAGAATTTTTTAAAAAGGTTTGGGTAGGTGAACAATAAGACTGGAATAAGGAATAGGAACTGCAACCTCACACTATACTAGGGACACCCAGAAGGACGAAGAGATTGCCAAGGCAGATCCAGAACTTAGGTCTCAAAGATAATTCTTGGAACAAGCTTAAACCAGCAACTAAACACATAAAATAAATTTTTGCTGACATCAAATTATGACCTAACGGTCCTCATCCACAAGCTCCAAAGGATGTGATTAAAAACCCAAAGCTGTTTAAATGACCTGGAGAAGTAATCAAAGTAACCATGAAGGTATGCAAAACTGTTAGCCCTGTTCAAAGACATGGAGGAGGCTGAGCCGTTAACCCTGGGACAAGCTAGTCTTCTACTCTGCTGCTGTTCTAGCACGACAGCACAAAAAGCGTTTGAGTTTTTAAGAACTTCTCCAACAAACATGGCAGAGCTAAAAATTCTGCAGATTGGTCCTTCCCATCAACACACATACACACACACATACACACACGAAAACTCTGACAAAATGTACCAAATCAACATCGTAGAACTTGAGGATATATAGTCAAAGGTTTACAGCAACCAAGCCAAAGTTTAGCCATAGCATGGACAAATGAAATCTTTGCCACAGTCTAACTCATCCCCGACCACTCCAGGATGATGAGCTTGAAGACAGCAGCTCACATTTCCTAGGTGGGTACCTGGTATCAGAGGAAGCAGAGCAGACTCGGAGCCCAAGGAACTGTGACTGTTTTGACCTGATTGGGATTTCCCCAAAGGACTGACACATGGGGATTCCCTTTGTTTTTGCCTGCCTCAGAGTACCACGGCTATGTGGAGGGGGTTCCCCAAAACAGCAAAAGACAAAAGAGCAAGCCACTGTGCCAGGAGCAGACAGTTACAGCTGGAGCAAACTATAAACACACCGAGAGCCTGGGAGGAAAAGCCAGCCACGTGGTATTTGGGGGGGGAAGTGAGGGGTTTCAAAAGTCCTTGCTATGCCAGTGTTGCAGCTCCATAAGTTAAACCTAGAATCGCCAGATGGCACAACAAATCTGCTCCGAGGACTGTATCGGAGAGAATTGAAAATAGGTGTTCCAACAAACACAAATGTTCATAGCAGCACTATTAGTAATATCCAAAAGGTGGAAGCAATCTAAATATCCATCAACTGAAGAACAAATAAACAGAATGCAGTATGTTCATATAAAGGAATATTATTCAGCCACAGAAAAAGAGCTGCAGATACATGCTACCACATGGATGAAACTTTTTATATTCCATGTCCATTCTATCAGCAAATCCTGTTGATAACATCTCCATAAAATATCCATAATTGCCTAATTTTGGCCATCTCTAGTCACAGCCCCCAGTGCAGGACACCAACATGTCTCCGAAACCGCACAAGAGCCATCTCTTGGTAAATTTGTAATTCTTTACTAATGTACTAACTAACATTAAAATAAGTTTAGGTATTGGGGATACAAAAAACATGGTTCTAAGCATCTGGCCAGGAAGGTTGCCTGCCCACCATCTTTTAACTGAGCTATGGTGTCCTCTCCATATGCATCTAATGTAGCATTTTAGCACACTGAGCTGCCTCAATGCCCACACCCTGATCCATCCTGCAGTGTGGCTATCCTAGCCTCCACTGGCAATGAGAAGCTCTTAGGCCAGTTACCTTGCCCACTCAGCCAACAGCCAGCCACTCTCCAGGAGCAGAACCACGTGGCTGGCCAGGCCTCCCTAAGAGGTGTTATTGGAACCAAGATGCTCATGCAGCCCTATCCAGGGCAGTAGGTCCAACATGACACACACTCCCACCCAACCCCCACCAAACACTGAGTGAAGAGCACAATGAAAGTTTTGTCGTCTGTCACCAAGATGTGCAGGAACTTCTTATGGCAGCCTCCTGATGACCTTCCCCTTCCATACCTGCTCCCACAGTCCACACTCAACAGAGCTGACCCAAGGACCATTATAGGGGAGGGAAGGATCAGGGTGGCTGGGGATTGGCCGGGTGTTTGGAATGGTGGCTCTGTCCATTATGTTGGATAGATTCCTGTCTCCGGATTGCTCTTCCTTTGGACATGTGCACTATACCTCTCTCCACTCATTTCTCCAATATCACTTCCAAGGAGCGTTTCACCCTGGCCACTCTATTTAAAATTGTGTCCCTCCCTGTAGCTCCCCCAATCTTTTATCCTACTTTATGCTTTATCTAAATTTATATCTTTAAGTCTGGTCATTTTTAACATTATATAAAAATCACTTACTGATCATGCGGACAGCAGATCTACTCCCAAGAGTAGATCTGCCTGCGTGGATCTCTGCGTGATGCCTGCATGGAGTCGGATCAGACTGCTCAATAATAAACCTCAAACTCTGAGACAATCCTAAAGCTCTGCATGTGTGAAAACATTTTAGGTCTCAGGAAAATGTCACTTTTAAATCTGTAACCACAACTGGCTCATCCTGGACATGCACCGGCCATCATCATACTGGTTATGTCATCTTGGTGACTAACGCTTACTAGGCAGGTGGACATGGATGGGAGTATTAGCCTTTATGCTCTATGTGTGCCTTAAGGCTGCTTCTCATCAGACCCAGGGACACATGCCTGTAATTCCAGCAAATTAAGAGGCTGAAGTAGGAGGATCACAAGTTCAAGGCCAGCCTGGGCAATTTAGTGAGTCCCTAAGCAACTTAGCAAAGTCCTGTCTTAAAACAAAAACATAAAAAGGGTTGGGGATATAGCTCAATGGTTAAGTGCCTCTGGGTTCAGTCCCAGTATTAAAAAAAAATGCTTCTCAGGCCCCTTCTGTGGATTCTGTTACCTATAAAAGGCAATAGAATCAGAATTCTGCCGCATTAGAACACAGGGCAGATGATACAGATGGGACACCCTTAAATGTCCACAGCCAGGCACTCACTGCTGCTCACAGGAGAAGCGATAGGGTATGGAAGCAGATCACTGGTTGCTGACTCTCAGAGAGAGGCCCACAGGGGGGCTGCAGAGCTCAGAAGCGCCTTTCTGCTCTGCAAAATAGCAGCTTATGGCCCCCTCCAAATACTGTACACAAATCCGCAGCTTTTTGGCCTTTGCCTCACATTCTGTTGCTGAAAAATAGAAAGAAAATTCTGCCGGGTCTGACATGACCCCGAACAGGATGTGAGGGGGCAGGTACCGCTCAGCGGCCCATGTGGAAGGGCCAAGTTAGAAGAGGGTCATGCACTCATCCATAATGAGATGGATGTTGCCTGGAGGAGAGTCCCTTCCTGCTTACACATCTCACAGCAGTCATCCTTGGCAGCCGTGACCGACAGGTTGAAATTAATACAAAAATAAATGGTGAGGAATATAGGTCTCGAAGCTAATCTTCTGAATATAATCAAAAATGTTTTTGTGGTTATGAAGTTGTTTGTTTACTCCAGATGTGATTAGTCCAACCATCCTTCCTTGAGTATTCCAATGTTGGGTGCCCTTATTTTCAGTATTTCTTCAATGGTAAGTTGCAGAGTAGAAGATGAATCTGGGAGAAAGAAATATCAAAAAAAAAAGGTTCCTTCCTACAAAAGGACCCCTGGAGCCGTGTAGAAAGGATCCCAGGTCACAGAGAAGACCCCCTGTGATCAGCGTTTCATACTGACAAGTACCCAGGGTGAAGAGAGGCCGTATGTACTCTGGAAATGATTTGGTTCAGTCATGGAAGTCCTCTGCCATTTGAGACGAATGATAATACCCCTCATGTTTCCAGCAGATTCAACAATGCCAAACTCTCTGTTGGTCTTAGCAGCTTATCATTGGTTATGGCAAGATGTGAGGAGGACCCTTCCTAAAGTCCTCCGTAAAACTCCTTCTGGGGCTAGAAGTCAGGACACGCTGAATGTGCACAGGACAGGCTCAAAGGACACCACTCGGGCCATCAAAGCAAGCCCATGGGACATGGGTTTCCATAGTGAACACTGGCCAAAGGCGGCCCTCAGGAATTCTTCCTGTGCCACTTCATGGGTACGTTGTCATCAGCATCAAGTTTGTCATTATGAGTCATCAAGAAGTTCTTTGTGACTATTTCATGTGCAGGATACGGGGGGTCAGTGTAGACTGCTAGAGAAAGTCACCTGTACCTGCTGTCAGATACCACATGTAACCCAAGTGGCAGTGTGACCTTGAGCAGCACAGCGAACCTTCCAGGGCTGAGCTAGCCCCGTGGCTAAAAAGCAGCAGTGTAATAAAGAACAGATGCAATCGTGAGTCCAAGCCATGATGGAGAAGTAATTTGTACACACCAGGTTATGCCCTTTGTTCCCTCTGTTTCAAAAGAGATGTTTGGGGAATCTCTCATTTGGCCACAAGTTTATACAACCTCTCATCTGCCAAATCTAATAGAGAAAAATGCTGGAGGTTTTACAGAATGATTATGTTCACATAAAAACAACATCAAATTCTGCATTTTAGTAGGTGAAATAAATCCTGCCCAATTTTCATCACTAATGATAATAGAAGGAAACACTCTTTGAAAGCTGGCTGTTCTCTATACCTATAATTGCTAAGAGTCTAGTCATTGTCAGAGGGACAAGTACAGATAATCTCCAAGGAAGATTAAGTATTATTTTTTCTGGATGACTTCCTCATTCATTACCAGTTAGGGAACTTTGAGTCCAATTTACAGACTCCATGTACTGTTATTTTTTCTCCCAATGCTAAAATACTCATTAATTTGTGCATTCACAAAATGGTGCCCCGCATGAGTAAATAACATAATTTTTGCATTTGGGATTTGAGAGCAAGCACCATCAGCTGAAGCCCCTGCGAGCTTAGATCAACTGGGGAAAGAGACGGAGGGCGATCACAACAGTAAGTCCATCCTGGAGGCAAACACAGGAGTTTAAGGGAGTTCCTAGGAGCCCTGTGCCTGCCCCTGCGACCCACATTCTTTGCCACTCACTACTCCTGCAGTGACACAGATGCTAAGGACAAAACAGTGAAGAGGGACAGGTATATGAGCAGCAGCGCTATGGGAGAAAGAAATACACACAGGACAGGCTCCAATGACAAGTAAGCCCTAAAGACCCAGGTGTTTTAAGGGTTGGTCCTCATCCTACAGTGCGATTGGGAGGTGGCAGTCCCTTGAAGAGGTGAGGCCCAGTGGGAGGAGGTTAGTTCTTGAGGGACACTCCCGTAAAAAGAAGTTGGGGTCTCTGGCCCCTTCCTCTTCTTCATCATTTGCTTCCCAGTCACCGTGAGTGAGCAGCTCCCTCAGCCACACCATCTCTGCCAATGCTGTACTCTCTCTCCACAAGCCCCAAGGCAACAAGATCAACCAACCATGGACTGAAACTTCCAAAACTGTGAACCAAAATGAACCCCTTTCCTCTCGTTATTTTCTCAAGTGTTCTCTTACAGTAATGCAAAGCTGACCCACAGAGCAGAATAATGATCGTGATCAGATTGCTCCCAGTTTGTTCATAGAATCCATTGGCTAAGTTAAACCTCTACCAGGTTGGTATTAAATATTCCTCTTTGGATATTGTAGGCTCATTCAGTGAAGTCCCAGTCCTGATCTTGCCCATGGGCAGAAGGTGTTCGCATTTCCACTTCCAGGTGGGAGATGTGGTGGGAATGCCCTCAAAGTTCCCAGGTCCCCTGCACTAATCTGAGTATATCTAAAGCAGTCAACTTGAGAGAGACCCTACACTCCTAGAGAGACTCATCACATATGAAACCCTAAAGTCTCTTTTTTCCCATATCCTTGGTGCTAAAAAGAAGTAAATCTTTAGGCTTTCCTATCTCTTGATCAAGGACCTCTTTTTCTTGGAGCAGCAACATCTTGGTGGCATCTTCTTTATACAAGTGGGTGACACTATGCTCTAAATAGGTGTGTTTGACATGTTTAGAAAGTGTGAGCTCTCCCTCTGTGTGTGTGTTCACACGCACACGTGTAAAGCTTTGTTTTCAAGCATACTGAGTTGCCAAACAAAACTTGGATGTAAATTTTAAGACATATCTTTTTTGTTTCATAGTTGGCCTGCCCACTTCAGGCAGAAGCAAAATCCAGTGCCTGCTAAGGTTGTGCGTTCTTCAAGACAAATAGAAGAATACGGAGATCCCTCCGGAAGTACTATCAAAATTCTTATTTCTTTTATGCTGTTTCTAATGACAATAACAGTAATAATAATAAATAAATTTAAATAAATAAAATGAATAAATAAACTTAAATTTAAATAACAAAGCCTGCTTAGTGGGGAAGGGTAAGAGATGGAAAGAATACTTTTAGAATGTACCATCCCTCCCAAGAAGGCTTGGACTTTCTTTTGTTTTTGTTTTTTTTTTTTTTTTTTGCTGTAAAATATTTCCAAATAACTCGAAGCAAAGAAAAAAAAAAGTGTCTCTTACCATTTATGCATTCAGCATATACTTACTAAACGCCTACTAAGCAGTAATACACTTCTAGCAATAAGCTAGAGACAGGATGTATAATGGTGAAAAAGTCAAACATGAAACGTATTATCCAGGAGGGCAGACAAACGAAAGAGACCAAGTTTTCAGCATTCTCTCCATAACTCTGTCATGACACCAAATGTTTCTGAGCATTTCTTACAGTAATGGTAACAAAGTCTCAAGCCAGGCTCACATCGACATCATTACTTCCACAGGCAAGCTTTAAGTGAGCGAGATGAGCCCCACAAGTGGGAAGCACCCAGCCCATCCGGTAAAGCCCTACTCTCTTAGAGTCTCTAATCTGTCATCAAGAGCTAAGGGACATCAATCCTGTTGTGAAAGCCCACCACCCTGCTAAGATCTGGGAGCAACTACTCACTCCTTGAAAGAGAATGATGATCAGACTTGATCTACAGAGGGCTTGATTCTGTATCTGTCTTTTTCAAAAAATCATCCTCCATCGCCAGGTGGAATGGCATGAACCTATAGTCCCAGCTGCTTGGGAATGGAAGGCAGAAGGAAGCTTGGGCTCAGGAGTTTTATGGCCAGCTAACAGGGCGATATTTTGTTTTGCTTTGTTGGTACTGGGGATTGACTCAGGGGCACTCAACCACTGAGCCACATCCCCAGCCCTACTTTGTACTTTATTTAGAGACAGGGTCTCAATGAGTTGCTTAGCACCTCACCATTGCTGAGGCTGGCTTTGAACTCAAAATCCTCCTGTTTCAGCCTCCCGAGCTGCTGGGATTTAAAAAAAAAAAAAAACTCCATTACACGAACTGATCATTAAACCATTAAACAGCCCATATAGCCCATACAGGAACACACCATGAAGTTGAAGATGTTCCTAACAATTCTCCCCTCCAATGTCTCTAGAAAAACAAGAGCAGGGCAGGAAGATCATCCAGATGGGAGTTTGGCCATGAGCATTTTTTTAATTTTCATGTACACCACACGAAAGTCATTGCTCTCCCATTCATCAGATCGTTGAAGACTACCTGACTTTCAAATGAGAAACCTAAAGAGGCACTCATTTTTGTTAAGTCTTCCTTGCACCAAACTTTTAAGCAAAATGCTATTGCAAGCATAAATTATTTGAGACATGAAATTTCAAAAAGCAACCAAATGGAGAGAAATAAAACTTTAGAATATATTTTTAGGTTTCTTTTTTAGTATTGGTATTTAATTTTGTGTGTGTGAGTGGAGGGTCAAAGATTGCTATCTTACCAGACAAATCAGAGCAAAGCCAAAGTTGTCAGATGGATATAAAGAGAGAAAAGAATGACTAGCACCTGGGTCTGTACAAAGAGGGGCTTCTAAGAGATCAATGAAGACAGTCCATCAGGAAGAAGAAAGTGAAGCTCTGAAAATAAAGATAACTGCTTTGGATTCAGAGAGGGTCATGGTTTCTTAGTAACCAACAAGGAGGGTAATTTTGCTTTTGTATTGTTTTTAGTCATACAAGAAAATAGAGTCAATTTTGACATATTTATATTAGCATGAAGTATACCTTATTCTAATTAGGATCCCAGTCTTGTGGATGTACATCATGTGGAGATTCATTGTATACATTCATCCATTCATGTATGTACATTGGAAAGTTATGTCAGATTTATTCTACTGTATTCTATTCCTATCCTTCCTTCCCTGTATTTCCCTTTATCTAATCCACTGAAAATTGATTTTTTTTCTTCCTTGCCGCTTTGTTGTGTGTCAGCATCCACATATCAGAGAGAATATTCTACCTTTGGTTTTGTGGGGATTGGCTTATACTCTCCAGATCCATCCATTTACCAGCAAATGTCATAAAGTCATTCTTCATTATGGCTAAATAATATTCCATTTTGTATATATACCACATTTTCTTTATCTACTCACCTGTCCAAGGGTACCTAGGTTGGTTCCTGGGTAGTTTAGCTATTGGGAACTGAGCTACAGTAAACATTGATGTGGCTGCAACACTGCAGTATGCTGATTTTAACTCCTTTGGATATATACCAAGTAGTGCTATAAACAGATCAAACAGTGGTTCCATTTCTAGTTTTTTGAGGAATCTCCATATGCATTCCTAAGTGGTTGCACCAATTTGCAGTCCTATGAGCATTGTATGAGTGTACTCCCCAACGTTTATTGTTATTTGTATTATTTATCATTGCCATTGTGATTGTAGTGAAATAAAAATCTCTGTGTAGTTTTAATTTGAATTTCTCTAATTGCTAGAGATGTTGAAATTTTTTCATATATTTGTTGACCTTCATATTTCTTGTTTTGACAAGTATCTGGTTAATTCCTTTGCCCATTTACTGATTGGGTTTTTTATTTGGGGTTTTGTTTTTTGGTGATAAACTTTTTGAGTTTTTTTATGTCTGGAAATGAATGCCTATCTGAGGTGTGCAAGTGGCAAAGATTTTCTCCCATTCTGTAGGCTCTCTCTTCATGTTCTTGATTGTTTCCTTTGCTGTGAAGAAGCTTTTTAGTTTGATACCATCCCATTTATTGATTCTTGATTTTACCTCTTTCACTTTAGGGGTCTTGGTGAAGAAGTCAGTTCCTCAGACAACATGATGGAGAGTTGAGCCTATCTTTTCTTCTAGTAGGTGTAGGTTTTCTAGGCTAATGCCTAGGTCTTAGAGTGGATGTTTGTGCAGGGTGAGAGATACATTTCATTCTGCTACATTTGGATTTCTCGTTTCCCCAGCCCCACTTGTTAAAGAGGCTATCTTTTCTCCAATGTATGTTTATGATGCCTTTGTCTAGTATAAGAAATTGCACTTATGTGGGTTTGTCTCTGTGTATTCTATTCTGTTCCATTAGTTTTCATGTCTATCTTGGTAACAATACCATGCTGGTTTTGCTACTATAGCTCTGTAGTATAGTTTAAGGACTGGTATTGTGATGCCTCCTGCTTCATTTTTCTCACTAAGGATTGCTTTGGCTATTCTGGGCAAGAGGGAGAAGGAGAAGGAGAAATAAATATTTTTTATTATTTTTACAATTCACAAATCTGAATTTCCTAACAGCTTTTTCTATTTCTGTGAAGAACATCATTGGAATTTTAATAGGAATTCACTAAATCTGTATAATGCTCTTGGTAGTATGGCCATTTTGATAATATTAATTCTGTCTATTCAAAAACATGGAAGATCTTTCCATCTTCTAGAGTCTTTTTCAATGTCTTTATTTAGTATTCTGTAGTTTTCATTGCAGAGTTTTTTCACCTCTTTTATTAAATTGAGTCCCAAGGTGGTTTTGTTTGTTTGTGTGTTTTTGAGGCAATTGTGAATGGGATAGTTTTCTTAATTTCTCTTCAGCTGATTCATCAATGGTATATAGGAATGCAATTGTTTTATGGGTATTAATTTTATATCCTGCTACTTTGCTGAGTTTGTTTATGAGTTCTAGAAGCTTTCTGGTGGGATGGTCTGAGCTCTTCTTATTCATATCCCTTCAATTTCTTTCTTTTGCCTAATTGCTTTGGTTAGAGTTTTAAGGACTATCCTGAATAGAAGGGTTGAGAGAGGGCATTCTTTTCTTATTCCAGATTCCAAAGGGAATGCTTTCAATTTTTATCCATTTAGAATGATGTTGCCTTAGGTTTAACGTATATAGCTTTTACGACATTGAGGTAGGTTTCTACTATTCCTAGTTTTTTTTAGTGTTCAAACATAAATGTATGCTGTACTTAAGTCAAATGCTTTTTCTGCATATATTGAGATGATCATGTGATTCTTGTCTTTAAGGCTATTGACATTGTGAATTACATTTGTTGATTTCCCTATGCTGAACCAACTTTCCATTCCTGGGATGAAACTGGTTATGGCACACTGTCTCTTTCTATGTTTTTGTGTGTGATCTGCCAGTATTTTATTAAGAATCTTTGCATCTATATTGATCAGGGATATTGGCCTATTGGTTTTCTTTCCTTAATATGTCTTTGTCTATTTTTAGTATCAGGGTGATGCTAGCTTCATTGAATGAGTTTGGAAGGGTTCCCTCCTTTTCTATTTCATAGAATAATTTGAGGAAGATTGATATAAGTTCTTCTTTGAAGGTCTTGTAGAACTGGGCTGAGAATTTGCCTCATCCTGGGCTTTTCTTTGTTGGTAGGCTTTTGACGGCATCTTCAACTTCATTGCTTGAAACTGATCTGTTTAAATTTTCTATGTCCTCTTGTCTCAGTTTGGATAGGTCACATGTCTCTATAAATTTGTCAATGTCTTCAACATTTTCTGTTTTATTGGAGTACAAATTTTCAAAAGAGTTTCTGATTATTGTCTGTATTTTAGTAGTGTCTGTTCATGGTGATATTTTCTTTTTTATCATGAATTTTAGTAATTTGATTTTTTTCCCTTTCTCTCTTGGTTAGCTTGACTAAGGGTTTATTAATTTTATTTTTTCTTTTATAAAAATTTTTATTTCTTTTTTACATGAGCTATTATTATTATTATTATATTGCATTACAATTCTTAATACACCTTTATACCACAATTTATCATATCTCTGTATACAAGATATGTTGACACCAAATTCACATCTTCATACATGTATTGTGTACACCGATGAGGGTCTCCTTCCACCATCCATGCAATTCCCTTTCTCCCTCCCTTTCCCTCCCACCCCTCTTCCCTATCTAGAGGTAATCTTCTTCCCATGCTCTTCCTCCCTACCGAATTTCGGTCAACCCCTTTATATCAGAAAAGACATTTGACATTTGTTTTTTGGGGATTGGCTAACTTCACTTAGCATAATCTGCTCTAATGCCATCCATTTCCCTGCAAATGCCATGATCTTATTTTTTTTTAGTGCTGAGTAATATTCCATTGTGTATAAATGCCACATTTTGTTTTTAATCCATTCATCCATTGAAGGGCATCTAGGTCGGCTCTACAGTTTAGCTATTGTGAATTGTGCTGCTATAAACATTGATGTGGCTGTGTCCCTGTAGTATGCTGTTTTTAAGTCCTTTGGGTATAGTCCGAGAAGAGGAATAGCTGGGTCTTTTAAAATACCAACTTCCTGTTAATTGTTTTTGTTCTTGTTGTTGCTTCAGTTTCATTGATTTGGGCTCTACTCTTAATTATTTCCTGTCTTCTACTGCTTTAGGTACTTGATTTGTTCTTTTTTCCATAGGCCTTGAGATATAATGTTAGATTATCTATTTGGTGATTTTCTATTCTTTTAATGAATGAGCTCAATGCTATGAATGTTACTCTTAGGACTGCCTTCATAATGTCCCAAGATTTTGATATGTTATGTCACTATTCTGATTGACCTCTAAGTATTCTTTACTTCACCTCTGATTTCTTCTGTTATTCATGATCATTCAATAGCATATTATTTAGTCTCCAGGTGTTACAGTAGCTTCTATTTTTATTTTATTATTTATTTCTAATTTCATTCCATTACGATCCGGTAGAATCCAGGATATGATCTCTATTTTTTTTTTTTTTGTATTTGCTAAGAGTCGCTTTGTGGCCTAAGATATGGTCTACTTTAGAAAATGATCCATGTGCTGCTGAGAAGAAAGTATATGCAGCCCTTGGTGGATAGGGAAGGTAACTTTGAGGTATCATTTTAATAGCTGTTGTTTTCCAAAGGTTTAAGAGGAACAAGCAAACCATGCTTTCCCATTAGTTTAAATGGTGGAATTTGAAGGTGGCTGCCCAGAGATACAGGAAGCACCTAAATGTTGATCGTTTGCACGTATTTCTCTCAGAATGAGCCAAACACTTTACAGAAATGTCACTAATTTTCCTAAAATTCCCCAGAAGTGTTGCAGAAGCAAAGAGAGGTAGAATTGATCATCATGCAGAGAGAAGTGTCCAGGTGGGAGCAACTCCCAGGTGGCTGTCATATTCTATTTCCTGATTTCATGCAAATTGCAAGCTCCTTCTAAATGTTTGAAAGAATTTACAGTGTAGGGCTTCTGTTTTGTTGTTTGGTGGTGTGTTTTTTCTGGTTTGTTTAATGAGGTTGAACAAATGTTATGTAGAGTGGGAATCTATTCTCTTTGAAGGAATTTTCTGTCACCTGGGTTTACATCACTCCTCAGGACTGAAGATGGACAAGACACCAGATGATTTTTTGAAGACAAAAAAAAAAAAAATGAACAAAATGAATTCTCACTTTAGGTCCCTTAAAGATTTTGATTATGATCTATGTCATGGGGCTGTGTTTTGTTTTGTTTTGTTTTGTTTTAATCTAGGTAAAGTTTGGAAAATGTAATGGGTCTAAATATAATTAAATTTATGAACACAGGAAAAAAAAAATATGAAGTTTTATGAACTGTGGAAGGAATGTGGGTCCTTAGCTGCCCCTCCTGGTTCACAAAGACAAAGGAGATCAGTTTACAGGGGTTAAATAAACACAATATTTTATATTATAGTTCAAATGAATCCATTTGCCACAAGACTAAGAGTCAAAAATTGGCTTACCAGACTCGGTTCTCCCCAGGGACATAGACATGAGCACTGTTCCGAAATTAAGCCATTCCAAGGGGCAGTAGGCACCCTCAGAGTGCAGCTCACACACCCAGACCTGCCCTCTGCTTGGGGCTCAGCATCTCTGCCCGGTGTTTTCCTGACTATTTTTCACTTCCCTGCAGATTGCATGTTCTGCAGCTCTCAACAATCTTGGGTTGGAGTTCAGTAACCAGTCTGTCAGAAGCAGGAAGTGCAAAGAATGTGTTTAGGCAAAAGAAGAAAGAAAGAAAGAAAGAAAACTCATGGGAAGTCAATGCTCAGAACAAGGTGGAGGGGAGGGGCCCCAGCCAGTGCATTGCACAGGGAAATGATGATAGGATTTGTAAATTGGTCGATGACACAGCTTTCGATGGATGATTTTTTTTTTTTTTTCTTTTTTAGAGATCTAAGCAAATGCATGCAGAGCCAAAATTCCAAGCTGGGACCAGGAACTCTGTGCAAACGAGGCAAGTCGAGAAACCAGGGAACAGACGGCCTTTCCTGTGGCTGGGCTGCTCTCCCTGAGCCCCCAGGAGCCGAGAAGACCTGCACAAAGTTAACTTCCCTTTTCAAGTGTCATTTGGCTAGCCAGGAGCTTGTTAATTGGTGCCAATTATTGGTCTGCCAGCAACTCCTACAGATTAATACTTCAGGAGTTTAGAAACCCAGCTGAGCATGAAAACAGCATCCACTCCGAGTTAGGAATCACATTTCAAAACTGCAGGGGAAAGAGAGAGAGAGAGGAGAAAGAAATTGTTTCTCAAGAGGAAGAGATTCATTCATCTCGCTCACACTCAGGACTCTGGAAGTCTGAATCAGGTCCCCAGACAAAAAAAAAAAAAAAGCATGGCATTCACCTACACAGAACTGATGGAGTGGCCTTCCAAATACAGCAAACTGCCCCTGCGGTTCAAGTAGCACTTAGTTTTTCTGTAGCAAAAGGAAACATGCTTAAACTTCCTTCAGTGAAAAAAAAAAGTGCTTTTCAAAAATGTGTTTCTGAAACTGGTAACCACATGACTTGAAAGTGGACCGTGCTCTCCTCACAAAATGCCAGTCCTTCCATTCACAGAAGGCACCACATACTTGTCCTCCGCTCACAGTGAAGGAGTGGACTGGGGTGTGCTCTCTTTGCCCCACTAGCCTCTTTACTTTCTTGAGAGGTCCCAGGAAACAGGAAGGTCACCCTGTTAGGCTAAGACTCCTGAGGCAGCATAGTGTGTACAGCAACCAGCTATCCTAAGCAAACAGCCAGACCCAGGCCGGCCACTCCTGATTCCCACCAGGACACAGATTGTCTTGACTCCTCCATCACCCCCATGCTCCCCTTCCCCCATCTCACCCCTACCTCCCTACTCTTCCCCCGACCTGATCCCATGCTCACCCAGCCACCCACCCCACCTATATCCAGCCTTCTGTGGGTTCCTCCCCAAACCCTCATCTCCCACCCACACCCAAGCCTCCCTGAGATTTCTCTCAGCCCTCCTTCTCCCCATACCTTAGTGCCCCACCCAACCCTGGCTCTACCCCCCAACTCCAGCCTTCCACCCAGAAGGCTGCTCCCTATTTTCTCCAATCTCTACAGCCCACCTCTCCCCTGCCCCCAGCTTGGGGCTCAGGTACCCCCCCCCCAGC
>NW_026000093.1:1434556-1605770 GCF_001458135.2 Marmota marmota marmota | reverse complement strand
CTGCAGGCTCCTGGCTGCCTCCCCTCCTCCCTCCCTGAAGCCTGTTCCCTGCCTGCCTATCATCTTGCTCTAATTGTTTCCAGATTCGTGTGGGAGGTCAGGGCCCGGGAGTGCTGCTTCATGCCAAGTTTATAAACAGAGCAGTGTTTCCAGATGGCCGCTGGCTCCAGCCTGGCGAGCAGGTTGATTGGGACCAGAATAACAACAGGTGGAGCGCAGACAATGAGTTCCTTGACACTTATTTACTCCCTCGGCTTTCTCTTCCCCTTGCAGCCCTCCACTCCATCTGCCATAGGCACCAGGGTGGATTTCCACAGGGTCAAATGAGAAGGGGGGGGCAGTGGAATGTAAAAGAAAACAAGTGATTTCCCTAATGAGAGCCGGCAAGCCAGAGGTGGGGAAGAACAGGGGGAGCGCATAGAAACACAGTGAGGCCAAAGCAGGAGGTGAGCCGCTTGGCCCTCTGTGCACAGGCCCCCTGAGCTTGGAAAGGTGCGATGTCCACCTGCTTCACAAAAGTCCCAAGTGGCACCAAGTGGAAAGGTTCGGGCAGGGTCCCCTGCCTGCCTGTGAAGGAGGCAGGCAGTGACCAAAAGAGGCCCAGGACCCCTTTTCCACAGACCCCCTTCCTCACCTCTCTGCCCCACCTCTGAGAGCCCGGGCTCTGTTATCCTGACTGATCCCTGCCTGGTCAGGACAACATGGTGTCAGTCTTGTTGAAGCAGTGATTCTGCAAACTGCCTCATCATTCCCTGAAGGAGGATTGACCAGGAGGCCTGAACCCCATTAAAAGATCCAAAGGATGGGAGTGGGAGGAAATACAGCTTGGGACTTAAAATTGGGAACCTGTCACAATGAACCAAAGGAGATCTTCCGTGGAAGAAAGGCTCCCACGTGCTCCTCTCCCCTTGGCGACCGGGAGGGCTGGGAGTTGGCCCCAGGAAGAACAGCCCAATGGGCCGACTGTTTTATGGAGTGAAATGAAGGGTTTCAGTAAACAGCAGCAAAGGCACCAGATGCCTCTAGTTAAACACAGAATTGCCGAGCAAGCCCTGCAGAGAGGGAGAAACCCTGCAGCAGACTGTGCAGGAGGGGGAATAAGTTATAAGTCACACTGTCGGGCGAGCTGTCCCGAAGCCCCAGCGATAGGGCTCCAGACAGAAGAGCCCCTGGCAGGGCGTGCGTGAAATCATGAACCAGCCCTGACAGGGCGGAACAGTCTCCCGATAGGGAATGATGAAGCGGCCAGAAGCCAGGCTGGCTTTGTGGTGGGAAGGATGACGATCCCTGGTTTACAATCCTGACCTACAAAAGGACTGGCAGAAAGAAAGTGCCTGTGCAAAGAAAGCATATAAATATCAAAAGTACATTTTTTAAGGGTCTCAGAGTTAAGGCCAGATTATCTGTGTGAGCCTTTTGAATCTGAGTTTCTACTTATAAAATGTAACCCGACACTCTGGCTTTGAAGATTCGGGATCCAGGACCAGGACTGTGTAATTTATCTGAACTGACAGAGCCATTAGAAGCCAGGCGCCTGACCCCACCTCCCATGCATCAGTCCTGGATCCCCGACTTCCTGCAATCCACAGCATCGCTGTGGTTTAAAATATATTGTCACCGTGATGTTTTTGCTTCTTAGCAAAATGCAGGGTGTATTCAAAAGTGCCCCGTCTAAAGAGCCAGACTTAGGTCTATTTCGCTTAGTGAATGCAGCAGCACCTTTCTATAGAAAGAATAGAAATACATGTTTCGCTAAGTTTTCTACATAGCAATCACTTACTGAGGTTTATTAATGCTGAAAAGTGCCAAGAATCATATAAGGAATTCTTAAGAAAAATAAACATGCCTTAAACTAAAGAGCAACAAAATAGGCTAAAGGTAATACATTTGTAATGGGGGAAATGAATAGGGACCCTAGAGAGCGAGACCAGGCAGAGGAGCAAGTGGTGTAAGAATCAGCTCACATTCCAGGCCTACACAGTCATTCACCGGAGGGTGAAGTCAGCTCTCCTTAGGGGATGTTTACCCCCTGGAGGAGCATCTTTGAAAGATGCTGGAAATTTCCTGACGAGATGGCATTGCTGATGACAGGTGCCCCATGCAAACACTAGCTTCCCAGAGACTTTGGGAATATCAGACAGAACCATATTGGTTGTAATTCATGAATCTGGTACATAACCACCCACACACTTGGGAACTTCAAAAATGAAGTGCCAACAGCTGTTCATCTGAGTACCTTGTAACAGTACCCTTCAGCTGGAGGCAGCCATGGTGGAGTCCCCTGCCATACCCACCCATCATAAGGGAGAACTTTTTCACTTGCACTCCAAGACTAAGCATGAAATTTTGTTCCCAACCACAAAGCACCGAGACACACCATTGTGGCATCCACTGAGTTTACCAGAACAGGGACACACAATTTGCCCCTACAAATTGAAAATACCAGGTTAAACTGAAAGCTACTCTTATAGCTTAAGTACTTAACACTCCTCTCTCCACAGTTAGTTAGTACAGATTGGACTCTGTTTTGGCTCTCCGTCTACACAATAACGAACATAGAGTCCAAAAAAATGGATCTAATAATAACATTTCCAGAGTAAAAACATTAGCAAGGGCACGGCATTTCCTAATTTCATTGATACATGGAAATTTTACATTTTAGGATTGGAAGTGCTGAATTACCAAGTGTCAATTTTTGAATTCCATTGGAAGGGCAAAGATGGAAAACCGAAAAGATTGGAAAAAAAGAAACATTTTCATCAGAGAATTTTATTTTTCAAATTGAAATTTATCGTACCCTTGCCAATGGAGATGAAGGTATTTCAGCCTACACAATGTATTTGTTATTTGTATGCACTGCTAGTGTTCTTAGGCAGAATAATGAGGTAGTCAAGTAGGGATGCTGAGGTCTAAGGGAGTCCTTTCAATCATGGGTGTTGACTAGCAGTACTATCCTGCAGAGCATGCTCAAGTACTGACTGAAACAAAACGCATTTAGAAGTTAGCCACACTGCTCTTGCAGTTAACCAGCCAAGCTACCCTTTATGTAACATTTAAAACACTTCTAACCAGAATTAAGGGATTTTTTTCCCCCTTAAACTTGGCAAGCAACTGAAAAGACTAGTGTGGTGGAGGTGAGAAATGCCATTTCCAAATCCTGAAAGAGCCACGTAAGCCCTCCATGGTGACTTAACCCAAATTCCCTCACAATGGACTATTTGTGAGTGCCAAGTTTAAGCTTTAAGGAGGCAAAGTCAGAGAAGTCAAGATAAGTACATCCTTTGGGCTACATTTTTCCCTGAGAGTTAGCTCCTTTCAGTCACCCCCTCCTCTGCTTTGCCAAAGCCCATTCCCCATTCGCACAGTGTCCTCCACAGACATAAGTCATCGCTGCACCCACCGCTGGTGGCATCTCACTGTGGGGGGTGTGAGCAACAGACTACAGAGTCCACCCTGAATCCCACCCCAAACAAATGCAACTGCAGCCAGTGCAGGAAAATATCAGGCATTCATGGACCCAGGGTTGTAATCATATGTGCTTTCCTGCCTAACTCAGCGCACGGTCTGCAGGAGACCACTGCTCTCCAAACCAGTCCTAATCCCCTTAAGAACTCCCATTCACACCACTTGGCAACCCCTGTGTAAGGAAACAGCGCAATTATGGAACTCATGCTGCGCCTAAGAAAATGGCAAAGCCAATCAAACTGATACTCCCCACTTCAGCCAAACTGGCAGGGCTCCCCGAATAAACCTGACATGGTATTACAGGGTTGCCGGCCAGGCTCTGTTTCCATGTTGCCTCCTTGTAAATTACTTTTACCCTAATTGGAATTTCAGGTGTTTGTTCAGGTTTAGAGCTATTTTTTTTTTCATTTTAATCTCCAAAAATGCTTCAATAACAGTATTGCTAAATTCATCCTGTATTACAAAGTTTTAATTAGGGCAGCAAAAGTAGAAGAGGATCCTGAAGCAAGGCTCCACAAACCAAGCATGATTTTTAGCTTGTGACCAGAGTTTAGTCCGTTAAGATGGGACCGTCAATAAAATCTTGTCTGGAGTCACTCAGGAGGCTGATGATGCAGGAGGGGATCACAAGTTCAAGGCCATCCTCGACAACTTAGTGAGACCCTATCTTAAAAAATAAAAAAGGTTGGGGATGTAGCTCAGTGGTAAAGCATCCCTGTGTTCAATCTCCAGGATGGGAGCAAGGGACACCTATCCGGGAAATGACTGTAAGTAATCACAGAACAAACGCATCTGAATAAACACCAAAATTAGTAAATATTATCATTATCATAAACAATACAGAATGTCAATTTTTGTATTGCAAAATTAAGAAAATTTAGCAATTTTGAATCACACCTTTAATATTATTCTGTTACAATGCCTTTGAATCCCTGCTTAATGTAAAAAGCAGCTGAGAAAATGGCTCTGACATCATGCATTTGATGATAGACCAGACTTTGTTTGCAACATATATTCATGTAACTCAATTTAAAGTTTTTAGGATGACTGTGCATAAAAAGGTTAGTGCAGGATCCCTATTGGTTAAATATTTTTATCTGAGTATTTGGCCTGAACTAAATCTAATCTACAGGGGACAAGGACAGTTAACATCTTTACTGTTCAGGTAAAGCAAACAGACCTCTCGTTCCCAGGCCATCCAGCCACAGAATGAAGGGGAGGGCCATCCAGACACAGCCAATTTCCTGGGCTTTCTCTAACTTGGGTTCTCTACCTATGACTATGGGAGCTTTCACCATTTAATTCAAATTAGTAATAATGGTTATAAAGAATTTCTATATCCTGAATGAAAGATCTGTCTGACGCCATTTTGTTTTTACTGTGAAGTCACTTTACAAACAACAAAAACCAGAATTCCTGAAATCTGAAATGAAGGTTCTTATTCTACAGAATTGTTAAAAAAAGAAAAAGAAAAAAACAGCCTACATCACCAAGAGGCAAGGAATTTTTTTAATAAAATTAATTCCATCACAAAGCAGAGCAATGCAACACAAAATGTTTAGATGATCTCATGTAATGTATTATTCAAAAGACAAAGTATTTCCTAAGCCAAACTCAGAAAGTCAAGGCGTCTATGTTTTCTCTCATAAGTGGAAGCTAGAGAGAGAGAAAAGGAAATGGCTGGGGGGGGGGGGAATCTTATGAAAATAAAAGGGAAACATATAGGGAAGAGAAAAAGGATTAGAAGGAGGAAGAGAGAAAGGGAAAGGGGAGGAGCTGGGGAATGAAATTGACCAAATCATGTGTGTCTGAATAGGTAACAATGAAACTCAGTATTATGCACCAATTAAAAAAAAAAAAAAGGAAAAGAAAATTTCCCTTTGCATTTTTCAATCTTTATTTTCATTCATTGTGGGGCTTCTGTAACCTTTGATGTTTTTGAAATGGGGCATTTGTTTTCATTGGATGGATGCTTACCTCAGCACTGTAACCTCACAGGTGATTTATTATTCACACAGCCCCTTATTCTCGTCATCTGGAGCCCAGCAATGGCTCACTCCCATCACTTCCGCCACCAGATTCCAACCATGGTGCAGCAGGCTCAGCAAAGGCGGCCCAGAATGAGAAATCACCTTTGCCTGGAATACTGAAACATTTTCCAAATCTGATTTACTTAAACTTCCTTCCAGGACATCGTTTCCTCTAAGAGACAAATAAGCAAGTTGTAAATAATACAATTAAAATCTGTCATAACACTGAAATAAATTCTTGCTACAGTGGAACAAAAGTTATTTTATTTGGAAAGGACTAAAGTTACGAGTGTCCCACTTGCTTCTGATAAAGATTCTTAAATATCCAAAAAGGATTAGAGATGTAGTACTTAGTAATAATAACTTATTCCCCATAAAAATGATCTTTTGGCTAAGGACCAACTAAAAGTTATGTAACCAAATTAAATGCATGACAGTTGAGAAGGGCTCCCTCTCCAAAAGTCAACGTCCTCCAGCAGATTTCCTAATGGCTACCCGATGGTTATTATTCAGGAAAATATAGAAAAAAGAGAGTTGAAAAGACAGGGAAACAATGTGAATGCTTTCTCAATTTTAAGAAAGACAGCTCTAAATTAGACTTGAGTGCATTTCAAGGAACTGAGACATTTAAAGTGTGTGTGTTAAATATCCCAGGTCCACCTAATCTAATTTTCCCTCTGAGAATTAGAATGTGCCATCATGAGCCAGCAGAAGTTCTCTGACGTAAAGATCTCGAGTTTCCCTGACAGAAACAATGAAGAGAAAGATTGGCCCGGTCCATCGGGCATCCTCTAACAGGACCGCAATCTCCTTCTGATAAGAGAAAATTGAAGATCCCAGGTGACTTCTGAACATCTAGGCTGGTGCAGACAGGAAGCTGTGGACAGGCACCTGTGCAACACAGGTGCGTGCCCTCCACCTGCCCAAGGCATTAAATTGTGAGCCCAAATAAAAGACCTTGCAACTCAAAAAGCACTCTAAGAAACACCATGTGCAGAACCGGTTAAGAATGGCAAGGTGCAGACAGGATGGCTCCCCCAGTCTCTGTGGAATGGAGGGTGATGTCAGCCCCAGGCTTCTTACAGGGCCTCAGGGCAGGTGCAATGGGAGGTGAAGCCATAAACCCACATGCCATTGGTATTTGTAGGAATTAAAAAAACAGAGGAGATACCAAACCGGAGAGCCCTTGAAGATTCTCTGGGGAAAGTGGAGAACTTGGAATCTAATCATTCTGCTTCAGATCAGACGTTGGATCTAAGGCTCAGGCTGGGCTCTGCAGGTTCAGGAGGCCCACTTTGCAATTCTCCATGAGTCTGCCTTCTCTTGATTGCCCTGTCTGTTCCTCATCATTAGTAACTAGCACCTGTAACCACATGCAGCCCGCAACAGGCAAATGGTAAGCGCCAGGAGAAAGGATCAATGGAAGACAAGCACGGGCCTGGGTGCCTGTTCAGCTGAGGCCTTAGACCTGAGAGCCAATTTCCTCACCTATCAAACAAGATGACACCATGTGGCAGGGCATTCTGAGGGTAAAGATGATGGAGTATGTACGAAGCTCCTCACACAAGACCTGGCACTGGGTTGAAGCTCATTTCTACCCCAGCTGCTGCTGGTAGCCATACTGTTACTCTCTCAGAATGGACAAGATGTAGTAGTCCACGGTAAGAAATTATTTAAAAACAAAAACAGATATCTATTGTATGTTGAAAAAAAATATATTGTTATTTTAAGTGATGGTCAAGAAGCTGAAATATTTTTAAATCTCTAAAAGTTTAACTCCACAATTTAAGATGTAAAACACAAAGAAGAGACGTGTTTCATGTCCTGCATTTTATAACTTCTCTGAAATATCTGGCACATGAAAAGTGTATTGAAACCTGGCTCCAAAAAAAGTCACCAACAGATCCCGTTGATAAGAAAAAGCCAAGTTGATTGCTCACAGCAGTAAGGGAAAACACTACCTCTCAAACTTTGGCTGGGCCTCAGAGGCAGGAAGAAAAGGTCTGCAGTTACTGGGAATTGAAAGTTATATTTAATGTGAGACTTTCCAAGTTGGGGAGGGGTGGTGCTTGATTAGGGTTGGGCAGCAATCCTAATATCTTACTTGGGATTGGAGGAAACAGAGAGGACAGGCCCTTGAGATGAGGAGTTCCCTTGAATCTTAGAGCAACAGTTGGTTTGGTTGTATGTTTTCTCCAGCTCATGGTACATTCCAGCCAAGTGCTGCACTCATGCCAAGGAAGCACTAAGGATGCAAAATCAATGTAAAAACGGGAGACTGTGAATGTGCCATCATGAGCCAGCAGAAGTTCTCTGACGTAAAGATCTCGAGTTTCCCTGACAGAAACAATGGTTGAAGGTGCTGCTACAGTTTGGATCTGAAGTGTCCCCCAAAGGCTCATTGGTCTCCAATGCATAAGTAGCATTCAGAAGTGGAGCTTTCAGAAAGTGATTGGAGCATAAGAGCTGTAACCTAATTAGTGGACTAATTCATTGAAAAATTCATAGTTGAACGGATTATTGGGAAATGGTGGAAACTGTAGAAGGGGAAAACTAGTTAAAGGGAGTGGGTCTTTTGGGGTGTGCCCTTGGGGACCTTATCTCATCCCCAACTCCTTCCCATCCCCCTCTGCTTCCCTGAAGCCATAAGGTGAGCAGCTTTGCTCTGCCACAACCTCTCTGCAGTGATGTACTGTCTCACCACAGGCCCATAAACCATGGATCCAGGTACCATGGACTGAAATCTCTGAAACAGAGAGCCAAAATAAAATTTTCCTTCTTTAAGTTGTTTTCATCAGGTATTTTATCACAGTAAGTAAAGCTGAGCTGACTAACGCAGGTGCCTTGAGCCAGTAAGAGGAAAGAAGGCAGCTAAAATATAGAAGGAATGCAGATTGCAGAGTGCCCACAGAGTTCTTCCAATCTGTGTTATGAAGACAAAAACTCTCCCTGTATCTGAAACTTCCAGGAAGCATCAAAGAAGTAGTAGATGCAGATGGCAGAGACTTAAATGGCCATGGTTATGTTATTACTGATGCTTTCCAAAGAGAAAGATCTGATGAGATTTCATTACAATAATGAAAATCACAAAAAAATATATAGTTATGGCATACGAAACATATTTAAGGTATATAAACTTTTAGACAAAATACTGATAAGGATAATCACAGTGTTTCAAAGACCATATGAATAAATCTGATTTATAAAAATGAACTTGAAATGTAATAGAGGAAAATACTGTGATATATAGATATCTAGAGATACAACATGCATAACATATCAAGAATATACTAAGTATGTAATAGAAATATACCAAAAATATAAAGAATATCCAGAAAATGGATTCAATGAATTCAGACCACATACTAAACATCTGTATTTTAATAGAATTTCCTAGGTATATCTCAATTTGAAAGCACTGGCCTAAAATAAATCTTCATGATTTTCCAGGGCCTTGGGAAATCCCAAAGAAAATTTTAGGTATGAAATATATCCTTGACATTATTTTACTTCACTTCCACTTGGAATCAATGAAAGGAAGAATTGTCAGATTTAATACTGATAGGATTTGGCGTACTTGAGAAGAGTATATGACAATTCATTTGATAATAAAACATTTTAAGACAGCATAAAAGTAACCTAATTAAACACAAGAAAAGTATTCTTATAAAACTAAAAATTTAAAAAAAAAACTTTATATTTTAGGTGAATACAATAAATAGTAAACCTAAGAAACAAGCCCTTCAAAATTGAGGAAATCTTACCTATATTCGTAACATATTTCATAGCTTTTAGATCCATCATTTGCACTTATTTAACTCTATAAGCCAGTGGAACTCTTTTCTTCTTTAAATCAACTTCTTGAAAATTCCCTCTGAGCACTGTATTGATAGATCATTTCATTTTTAAAGCACGTCTCTGTTTTCTTAGACAAGATAGGGCAACTTTCATTCCAATGTTCTTTCAGTTATTGCCTACGTATATTTTTGCCAAGAGACTTCCTCTTTAGAGGTTGAATGATAGAGTCAAAAGAATCTAGTTATTTTATCTGTAAAAGCAACGATTTCATCAGTGATGAATTTTCCTTCCATTTGCAGGTATTTTCAGAATGCTTCACAACAAGTTCTGAGTTCTAGGGTTGTCTCCTGTTCATGTGTATTTATGGGTTGATCTCCCAATTTCTAGCTTAACCCCATTTCCAAAAATTGAGGAGGGAGCTGGGGTCCATCTGACTCAAGGTCCACCAGATGCTGCCCACGGTGCCCTGAGGCCTATCCGTGAGGTCTCTAAACTCTGTCCTGTCTCAGCTCATGGAATTGGAGTCCAATCTGTTTTCATAAGAATGACTTTGAAAGCAGCCTCCAGTAGATCTCTTCCAACACTAACAGCTTTTCTGAGCCCCTCTGGTTTCCTAGGAAATCTGAGATCTTTCAAATCATCCTTGGGAATTCTCATTCTGCTTTTTACATCCAGATTTTATAAATTTAAGTCCTCACCAATAATGGTATATATATATATGAAAGCCCCAAATCAGACATTCCTAAAATTATTCTCAATCTTTCTCGGAATGCCTCCCAATCTAGGCAGTTATTTGGAAAGTCTAACAATGATGTTCAGCTCAAAAGAAAAAAGGGGGGGGGGGCTTCAGAACAACAGAGGAGGCTCCCTGTTCTGAGGGAGGTTTGCTTCAAGAGGCAACTGAGTGTTGGAGGTTTCTGGCAGGTAAGGAGGAAAGGGAGTGGATCCAAGGGCAAAATGGGGGCAAAAGGAAATGAAGCATAAGATGCAGAAGGAAACAGTAGGAGAAAGTCTGCAGGGTTCAAGTTGTGATTTATGAGCATCTAAAAGGCCTAATTTTTTTTTAAGTTTCCCACATTTTTTTCTTTTGTCTTAGCCAAAGGAATCTCTTAAGGAAGAGGTTTTTTGACAACTAAAATTTTCTTTATTCCCCCCCCTTTTTTTGATACCTCCTCATACTGATAAAAGAATGGGAATTATTGGATTTTGAAACTTAGCTCCCTCTTCTTCTAAGAAACTTTCTTAGCCATATTAAAAGTTTCACAAGCAGCATAATGAAATCATGCCGTTTTGAAAGATCAGCACACATGTTGGGATTATAACATAAACATATTCAGCCTGGACTTAACTCTAGACTGAAACAAATCCATGAAAGGGTGGAAATCTTATGTTCACGAATACTGCTTTAGCACCCGTACCCCGGACACCCAGCCTAACAGATGGGCCATCCAGCTACAGAACTCAAGACTTGTGGCCCCTAGAGAACAGAGAGATTTGCCAATGTCCTATCTCCCCAAACCTGCCTTTGCCCTAACAGAGGAAGGACAGGACTGAGGAGGGTTCTCCACTAGAGTTAATGAAGGATGAAAGGCCAAATTTTGTCCAAAGGCTGCTGGTTTTAAACGAAAAACCTCAGGAACTCTCAGTCCCCAGGACCAGCTTCAAGTACGGGTTCACTTCAAGGTCCCCCTAATTGAAGGGCAATAAAAATAACATGGACAAAAAGGAGTGTTAATAATGAGGCTGGGGGAAAAGAGAGAGAGAAAAAAAAATCAAGAAAGAGCAAAGGAAGTGAGTGGTGGGGGGGGGAGGAAATGAAGGAAGGGAAGGAAGAGAAACAGCTCTCCTCTGAGTCCTGTGGAGCTGTATGGTCTGGGGGCACTTCACCATAGAACTGGGGTAAGTGAGTCTATCCTAGTAAGAAACAACCATCTGCTTCCAAGAGGAAGGAATGGAAAGGAAGGAAGTGGAGGAAGAGAAGGAAAGGGAAGGAGGGAAGGAAGAAGGAAAGAAGGGAGAGAGAGAGAGAGAAAGGGAGAGAGAGAGGGGGCAGATTTCCACCAAGAACAAAACATTTCTCAACTCTGATCAGAGAGCCAACAAATATCTAAAAATCATTTGTTACTCCTAGGAGACAAAATCAACTCATGGCCTGAGAGCTCATGGAAAGAGATGGTTGTTAGTATAGAAAGATCAAGAGCCCCCCATGCCCCCCCCACACAGGACTCAGAAGAGGCCTCTGTTCTCAGTCAGGAATGCAGCCAGAGGTGAGGCTGAGACCATTGAAGCCTGGCTCCCCAAACATCACCAACAGAACCCATCAACACAAAGCTGAGCTCATGGCTCACCTCAGGGAGGTGGACACCACTCCGGGAAGTTTCCTTGGGGCCTCCGAGCAGGAAAGAGATGATCAGAATTCACTGACAATTGGAAGTTTGACTTCAAGCAGGGCTCGGTTAAAATGGGGTAAGGATCAAGACATAGCTCCCCAGGATAGGAGGCAACAGCAAGGTAAGGGCTTGGAGATGAGGGATTCCTTCAGTCTTAGAGAATATACTGTCTGATGTCTTCCACCCAGGAGTCGATGCATCTTTCTAAAAGCTTCTATAATGAACAATCAAGCCATTTGCCCTGTTGGGATATTCCTAGAAAAACAAATTATGCTGATGAAGCTCAGAGAAGAATAGCTCAAGACTGTACTAACCAGAGTCAGGGGTGGTGGTCAATTCTCAGCATCAAAGTGTTCAGGCAAGAGTGTGCAGATAAAGATTCTCAGGTAAGAAACTACCACACAAGGTAATGTAATAAATGATAAATGCACCTCTATCAGAAAGAGAAACTAGGAGAACCACTTCATGTACAATTGTCTCAAAAAAAAATAAAATACTTGGGAATCAACTTAATGAAAGAGGTGAAGACCTCTACAATGACAGAATGCTAAAGAAAGAAATTAAAGAATATGTTGGAAGATGGAAAGATCTTCCTTGTTCTTGAATAGGCAGAATTAATATTGTCAAAATGACCTTACTACCAAAAGCACTATACAGATTTAATGCAATTTCAATCAAAATCCCAATGACATTCTTCATAGAAATAGAAAAAGCAGTCATAAAATTCATCTGGAAAAATAAGAGAACCAGAATAGCTAAAGCAATCCTTAGCAAGAAAAGTGAAGCAAGTGGTATCACTATACCAAACCTTAAACTATACTACAGAGCAACAGTAACAAAAACAGCATGGTATTGCCACCAAAATAGACTTGTAGACCAGTGGTACAGAATAGAGGACACAGAGACAAACCTACATAATTACAGTTATCTTACATCACACAAAGGCACCAAAAACACATATTGGAGAAAAAATAGCCTCTTTAACAAATGGTGCTGGGAAAACTGGAAATCCGTATGCAACAAAATGAAATTAGCCCCTACCTCTCACCATATACAAAACTCAACTCAAAGTGGATCAAGGACCTAGGAATTAGATCACAGTCCCTGTGTCTATTAGAAGAAAAAGTAGGCCCAAATCTCCATCATGTTAGATTAGGCCATGACTTCCTTAATAAGACTCCTATAGTGCAAGAATTAAAATCAAGAATCATTAAATGAGATGGATTCATTCAAACTGAAAACCTTCTTCTCAGCAAAAGAAACAATCAGTGAGGTGAACAGAGAATCTACGGAATGGGAGCAAATTTTTACCACATGCACATCAGATAGAGCACTCATCTTTAGGATATATAAATAACTTAAAAATCCTAACACCAAAAAAACCCAAATAACCCAATCAATAAATGGGCCAAGGAACTGAACAGACAGTCACTTCTCAGAAGATGATAGACAATTAATCAACAAATATATTAAAAAAGTGTTCAACATCTCTAGTAATTAAAGGAATGCAAATCAAAATTACTCTAAGATTTCATCTCACTCCAGTCAGAATGGCAGTTACTAAGAATACAAACAACAATAAGTGTTGGCAAGGATGTGGGGGAAAAGGTACACTCATACACTGCTGGTGGGACTGCAAATTGGTGCAACCAATCTGGAAAACAGTATGGAGGATTCCTTGGAAAACTGGGAATGGAACCACCATTTGACCCAGCTATCCCTCTCCTTGGTTTATACCCAAAGGACTTAAAAACATTATACTACAGGAACACAGCCACATCAATGTTTATAGCAGAACAATTCACAATAGCTAAACTGTGGAACCAACCTAGATGCCCTTCAGTGGATGAATGGATAAAGAAAATGTGGTATATATTCACAATGGAATATTACTCCGCATTAAAAGATAATAAAATCATGGTATTTGCAGGTAAATGGATGGAGTTGGGGAATATAATGCTAAGTAAGCCAATTCCAAAAAACCAAATGACAAATGTCTTCTCTGATATAAGGATGCTGATTCATAATGGGGATGGGGCGGGGAGCATGGAAGGAATTTTAGATAGGGCAAAAGGGGAGGGAGAGGAAGGGAGGGGGAGTGAGGGTAGGAAAGACACTGGAATGAGATGGACATCATTACCCTGAGTACATGTATGAAGACACGAATGGTGTGACTCTACTTTGTGTACAACTCGATACATGAAAAATTGTGCTCTATATGTGTAATATGAATTGAATTGCACTCTTCTGTCATATATAACAAATTAGAATAGATAAAATTTAAAAAATGAAGTTCTTGAAAATTCACATCAACATGAGAATTGGCAAAGTAAATAATAATAATAATAATAATTAATGAACCTCTATCAAGCACCTTCTTAGTGCCAGAAAATTTCACAAACATTCTCATTTATTGCTCAAAATGATTGAATATTATAAGGACTATTGTCCTCATTTTTGGCATCTGGGGTAATGGAACCCCCAACATGTTAATTCTTTCCAGATCACACAAAGAATGTCGGAGTCTCAGCTGAAACCCAGGACATCTGACTCCAAAGAGACACTGTTTGTCTACACCACACTGCTTCAAAACTCAAGGAAAACTAAGAGGAGGAAAGTCAAGCCCAAATGTGGAGCAATAATCAACCCAAAAAGACAACCAGAGTCTATAAGAGGCCTTTAAGAAGTCATCATGTATCACCACAGTTTAAGTCCAAACCTCCCTCTATTTCTTCTCACTGTCCCTTTTTCTCTGGACTGAATGCAGCTTTGCTAGCATGCTGTAGCTTAAGAATCAGAAGCCTAAGGAAAAGCCACCTCTCCTTGGGCTGTTTGCTTTCTGCTAGTGATGCAAATACAGAGCAGAGTCCCAAGATAAAAGGCCCCCGTCTCCCCAGAGAGCCCTGGGGTCCCATGGAAGGACTCAGCCTGCACATTTCTCACAATGGAAGTTGCACTCTCCAGCAGTGCATTAGATGACCGCATGAGTGGGAAAGAGCTTCCTCCCTGGTCCTCAATTCACTAGGTCCCTTCAGGCCACCCTGTGGAGAAATTGGAGGGAAAGCCTTCCAGGAGAGCTGTTTTCTCTTGAATTTTCCATGTGTGTCTAAGCTAGGTCCCAAGGAGAGAGGATGTGAACATTCCTGGCCTAGGTGCTTTCTCCATGGGGAATGGGCTGACCTTGAAGATATATCAGAATAAAGTCTATCCTGAGACATCTAGAAATACAGGTGGATGCTGGGATTGTCCAAGGCACTGATTAATAAATTCTTTGTTTTTCCTATGCTCAGAATCAGTCCTTTTAAGAAGACTATAAAATCTGTGAGCTGCATATTATCATCAGTTTGATGTGTAATATGAAGAACATGAAAGGAAGATGAAATTTTGAGATGTGAATTGCCTTGCCCCATGTTGCAGATTTAGAAGTTTTTACAGTGTTTTGAAGGAGGATAGGACAGTGTGTTGTTTCTTCTATCAGTAAATAGTCACATATAGCACCTGAGATGTTAACACCTATACCCAGTCCATCAAAGATCTGATTCTTTTTTTTTTAATTTTTTATTGTTGGTTGTTCAAAACATTACAAATTTCTTGATATATCATATTTCACACTTTGATTCAAGTGGGTTATGAACTCCCATTTTTACCTCATATACAGATTGCAGAATCATATGGCCCACAGCTCGAGTGCTACCCAACTGAGAGGGCACAGGGCTTGGAATGGAGGGAACCACTGTCTCAGTCAGTCATGAGGTCAAGGGAGACTTCATAAGGGCATGGCCCTTGTACTAGATCTCCACAGATGGCTGACAATGGACCACAAGGCCTGAGAAGAGAGGAGTGGTCTCATGGACCAACTTCAGTAACATTATAAGCATATCCTATCATTTATTAAGCATCAGGTACTAAGAGTTGCAATTTTGCGACCTCATTTAGTTCTTGCTAAAGAATTACTAAGCACATACTGAATTTCTACTAAAAGCAAATCTCCATTTCAGAGATGACACATTTTTGATAACCTTAGAGAGTTACCAATTGCCCACATACATGGCTTGTTGGGGCAAAGCCAGGATTTGAACCAGTATCCTTCTGTATCCTTTCCCCAACGCCAGACTGCCTCCCATTCCTACTGCTCCTCCAACAATGGGGCCCAACCTAGCATAAGATTGGCATGAAGCCAGGCAGGGGCCCTGGGCGGCCTCAGTCATAGCCACCTTCCACGGAATCACTGACAACTGAGAACATAAGTTTCATCATTGTATATACCATGTTATTTATTTTCACAACCCTATAAGTTAACTATTATTATCTCCATTCCATAGAGGAGTAAGACAAGATTTGGTGGATTTAGTGATAGGGCAAAGTTCTAGGTTGCTGTTAGCAATCCAAACACCTGACCAAGCTGCTCTTGGGGAAAAAAAATGGGGTCCCAAGCAGGTCTCCCATCACCCTCAGACACACAACACCAAAAGTCCAGGTAGCCAGGGTTTAGAGTCCTTTCCTGGTCCTACAACGGGTTCGTTCCATCCAGTAGAACTTGTCTTTATACACTTTCAGACATCCTTAAGTTCTTTTGTTTGATTTAAAACGCACCATGTTTTTCTTGCCAAAAAGGAAAACCAGTCCATCAACCCTGTCTTTTATTTCTCACTTTCTCAGAAGTTTTTGATCGAATGCTAAATTCTTGAGGGAGTTTTAAATTGTCTTTACCTCTGTTTGCCCTTAAAACCCTCCACTGCACTCTGAGGCACTTGGTGAGGAATAGGTTGAGACAAGTGAAATAAACTCCCACATTCTTCAGCCTGGTCCTCCAATTCTTCATGAGGTATGGCCAGGTCACAGCGTCTCAAGGCTGAAGGGACAGGGATAGGACAGGGCCTGGCATGCAGTCTGTGTGGGGTCTCTAAAGGATGCACTCTGAATGTATGTGAAAAGATAGTACAGTAAATACTTTTCTTATGTAGGATATAAAATTGTTACTATTGTATCTAATCTCCCACTACTTTTACTAAACTTTGTTACTTTCTCTTTGGATGTTTCTGATCTTTTTGCAGCAGGAGGTATTAGTTCAGTAGTTCACTGACCTCAAAAGCACTGTTAACAGCCTCCATGTACTTTACAAAGAGCAATAAGAGGGTATTACTAATAATGAAAAGCCCATTCCCATTATTACCCAAGTTTCCTTTTCATCAAGTGAATTAGAAACAATGTGTGTTCATTTGTTTGGTTTGTTCCCAATGAACTGAAAGATTGCACAAGCTTGATTTTTGTCTCATACTCCTTTCCCTGATTACTTCACTTACCCATGAGAGGCAAGAAATTAAACTGAATCCACAGATGGGGCAGAAAAACCTATGTTGTGCTTCAGTGGAAAATGATGCATTGTCTAGATCACACGCCTCCACATGGTCTGATTTTACCACGTTTGTTGTCATTGAGCTATTTTGTACCTCTTTGAAAACTGCAGGCAAAGGATGAATTTGAAAACTTGTTTGGAAGAATTTCACTGTTGCTGTGCAAAAAAAAAAAAAAAAAAAAAAAAAATAAAAAACAGTCTGTGATGGCAGCAATGACTCATTGGTAAAGCACCTGCCCAGCATGCGTTAGGACCTGAGTTCAAACCCAAGCACCATAAAACAAAACAAATAAATCAGTTTTTCTTCCATTCACAATTCATATCATTTACTCCATATAAATTTGTGCCTTTTAAACTTTCCTTGGTTTTAGCAATGATCTGGTTCCCTCATTGATTGCCAAGTAAAACAAAAATCTTTATTATGTATTATTTCTAAGTCAACATAAGAATCACCCTTTCACCTTTTTCTGAAATTATCTTTTAACAAAGAGTCACCCAGAAAGTGATCACCTGATGTCTTCACCTGTGGCCAGTACCTTAATGTGGTATAGCTCACATGATATTATTCACTTCTCACCTGGACTTTCCAAATTTTGAGGAGTGTCCCTTGGTCTATAACTAAACTGCTCATAATGCCTTACCCACAATCATATATTATCTGTCATAATTGCCTTTTTCTGGAATCTACTGTGTATTTTGTGAATTAACTGCAAAGGTACAGGCAACATCAGGCCCGAATGCACCCAAGAATACTGGTCTTCAAAGAAGTCCTTTTTGATGACAGAACTATAGAATTAATGACTTTGGTTTTCTAGTGAAAAATAAATAAATAAATGATTCAAATATAAAAAGAGTACAAAATATTTTAAGAGTTACTTGGGAAGTTGTCTAAATTAGTAATATAGTTCCAGAATAAGATTTTCAAAAAATGTTTTCTTCTGAATATTCTCTTAACAATAATGGAAATATTTTCACAGGTGTGTGTGTGAGTGTGTGTGTGTGTGTGTGTTTTAAGAAAACACATCTATAAGAAAAACCCTGGAGTCTTTAATGAATACATTTAGAGCATCATGATATTGAAGTGTTTTCAGGCAAATTCAGCATCTCAACCAGGTACAAAGAACATTCATTTAAAGCAGTTTTCAGTGTGATAATTCAGAAGAGATCTAATTGGCTTAAATAATCTTTTATAGGCTACATGGAAAATGTTATTAAAGTAACTGAAGATTAAGAAAGAAATTAGTTGACTCCTGCATTGTATAACTAAGAATCTCATTTGCCTCCTTTAAAAGTTTTGTAGAGCTGAAAATTTTTCATTAAAATAAAAATTGGAGAAGAAAAGATTAATTATCTCCTGAAGTCTTTACAGTAGATATCATCAGGGGTCAAGTCTAATATAAACTACTAGTTTTTCTTCAGTTATTTCCCTAAATGGCAAAGAGGGCTTTCATTACAAACTTTTAAAAAACAGTTTGCGGGCTGGGGATGTGGCTCAAGCGGTAGCGCGCTCGCCTGGCATGCATGCGGCCCGGGTTCGATCCTCAGCACCACATACAAAACAAAGATGTTGTATCCGCCGATAACTAAAAAATAAATATTAAAATTCTCTCTCTCTCTCTAAAAAAAAAACCAGTTTGCTACGAACATGAATTTTCTGGAACTAGTGGCAAATTTCTAGTAAGTCTTCTTCAAATATCTGTATTGTCAAGAAATCCTTTGGCAGGTTAATACAGATAAAGCAAATCATGTGCAGGATCGGCCTTACCCCTTACTCTGAACTACATGTCATTAAATTAAAACAAAAAAATAATCGAGAAGTAAAGTAAACCACCAAAGAAACATATTACTGCCACTATTAAAAAATGCCTGAATGGTAAACAAGCCAGGGGTGGAACACAGTTCAAACAGACTTTGCAAAGGGGGAAAATATCCATGAATCAATTAATAGCACAATTTTTTTTTTAACCAAATTGCTTACTCCCAAAGGCAGAGCTGTAGCTTGCTGCTATACTGCACCATAAAACTTTAAATGATCTTAATTAGAGAATGGCAAATGAAACAGGATATTGCCCCTGGAGTTCTCTCTTCTATTTTGTTCTCACAGTTCAAATCCTTCCCTCCTCAAATAAACAGAAACTTTTCTCAACTTTCTTCAACAGCTGGATACCTACCTGAGTCCCAGACTGAGAGTCACTGCTCTATTCATAACCTGGTCACCTCTGAGAGTAACAGCCCCAGGAGCGACCAATGGGACATGACACTAATGGAGGGAAGTGTCAAAACCAACCCCTGTGTGGTCCTGTGACATTATGTCTATCTAGAGTGATGCTGCCCTCCACATCTGTGCAGTCTTCCCTCACTCAGCTGTACTCACCAGTTAGCATGGGATTCTGGGTGCTCGACCTTGGGGCTAGTCAACACAGGGGCACCCAGAAGCATAGGAGTCAACTCCCTAGGGAGGATAGATGAGAACTTTATATTAATGTTTACTAAAATAAAGCAGGAAAACAGATTTCTTAATATTTAATAAATGGTTGACATATTAACATGTATTTTACACTTTTGAAGAAAAAATACATATGAATCCAAGAATCAGGGAAATCATAACTTGGGAATAAAAGAAAATAAACCAATTTCAACAGTGATAATAATCTACTATTAGAATTACCTGGCAAGAATTTGGAATCGCAGTCAAAAATATGCTTCAACAACCAATTAAAAATTCTCTTGAAACCAATGAAAAACCAAACCTTAGGAAATAAATAAAAGTTATTTAAAATACCAGATTAAAAAGTATAGACTGAGAAATGCAGTAACAGATACAAAAATTTGCTTTATATAGGCTCAATGGTAGATCAGACATGAAGAAGATGAAACAATAAATTTTAGGACAAAATAATAAGATTTACTCAGTACAAACAACAGAGAGAAAACAGATTTTTAAACAATGGATAGTCTTCCTCAGGCACTCCTCTGAGACAAAAATTCACCTTCATACCATTGAGCCCTGAAAGGGAAAGGGAAAGGGAGGGATCTAAGGAGTATATAAAGAAATAATATCTGAAAACTTCACAAATTCATCATCAGATTTTAAAATGCTGAACAAGCCTTTAATAACATTTTTAAAGTACTGAAAGAAAGAAAAAATTTCATCCTGAGTTCTCTACCCAGCAAAGCTATCTTTCAGAAATAAAAGGGAAATAAAAACTTTCTCAGATGCAGCAAGCTAAATACTGTATAACTAGCAGGACCACCTTTAAATATTATCAAAAGAAAGTACTTCAAACAGAAAGAAAATGATAGAAGAAAATTTGGGGGGAATGAGGAAGAAGGAAGGAACAGGAGGAGGAATATGCATGCATCCATACGATAGACTATCCTTTTCATTGTTAGTGTTATTGAATTATTTTTGATATTTTAATGAAGATCGTAATATCTTCTGATTCTTAAGACCAGGCAGAGGAAGGAGGGAAGGGGGAGATGTGAGGAATGAAATTGACCAAATTATGGAGTTATATTGGGTGCATGTACAAAAGTGTTAACAACAAATCACACTGTGTAATTCTAATGCATCAGTATAAAAGAAAAAAATTTAAAAAGGAAAATCTCACAGTTATCTCAAGAGAAAAAAAATAGAACAAAGTGAAAACAAACAAGAATATCCAATATATCAAAATGTGTAAGAAACAGTTAAAGCAGCTACAAGAAGGAAAGTTCTATCATTAAATGCTTATATTAGAAATGATGAAAGATTCAAACCCCTACCTCAATAACCTAAGAGCAGAAATCAATGAAATTGAAAATAGGAAAACAGAGGCAATAAATGAAACAAAATTCTGGTTCTGTGGAAAAGTTAATATAACTGGAAAGCCTAAAGGAAAAAGTGAAGACAAAAATCTGTCAGGAGTGAAATTACAAATATCTCTACAGATCCTATAATCATTTAAAAGGTAATAAGGGGTTGGGGGTGTAGCTCATTGGTAGAGCACTTGTCTAGTAAGTACAAGGCACTGGTTTAATCCCCAGCATTGGAAAATTTAAAAATAAAGAAGTTATAGATAATATTATAAACAAATTTACTTTTAAAAAAAAATTCTCTACTTAGAGCTAGGGATGTAATTTGGTCAGTAAAGGTAGAATGACTGCTTAGCATGTGCCGGACTATGAGTTCAAGCCCCTGTACCATGTGTGTGGGAGGGGGATGGAATCTTCCCATCCTGATTGTAAACACCTGTAATCCCAGGCACTCAGGAGGCTGAGGCAGAAGGATCAAATGTTCAAAGTCAGCCTCAGCAACTTAGTAAGACCCTATCTCAAAAAGACCAAAAAAAAAAAAAAAAAAAGGCTAGGGATATAGGTCAGTTTTACAGCATAAATCAATAAATAAAATTGAAAAAATGAACAAATTCCTTGAAAACCACAAACCACTAAAACTTGATCAAACCAACCATATGATTTGAACAATCCTTAAAACATTAAAGATATTAAATTCATAATGTAAAATCTGCCTAAAAGAGGCAATCTCTAGAACAAGTGGTTCACTAAACTGGAATATTTCACCAAAATATTTTTTTAAATTAAAATTAATCTTACACAATCTCTTCTAGGTAATAAAAGAGGAAAAACACTTCTCAGCTCATTTAATAATGTCAGTATGATCCTGACACCAAAGTCACACAGAAATGGTAAAAAGAAAACTATAGGCCAACCTATATAATTGACTTATATGTAAAATTTTTCAATATAATATTAGCAAATGAAATTGGACAATGTATATAAAGAAATATACACCCTAACCAAGTGAGATTATTGCAGTTATGCAAATTTATTTCAACATTTTAAATTTGGTCAGTATATTCTAATATTCTACCGTATTAATAAGCAAAGAAGAAAATTTATATTAGTTGATAATGAAAAGTATTTGACAAAATTCCACACTCACTCAAGTCAAAAACAGAAATGAGTAGTAGAGAGAAATTATCTCAAATTATTAAAGACTGTCTAACCTACACACATACCCACACAAAGCCTTGCACAGATAATTTTATACTTATGGATGAAAGACCAAATGCTTTTATCCTAATATTTGGAATAAGAAAAGACTCTACCACTCTCACTCAACATAATACTAGAAGTTCTAGCTACTGAACGAGTAAGAAGAAGAAACAAAAGGCATACATATTAGAAAAAGATAAAAACTGTATTTACAAATGATATGGTTCTTTATATAGGAAATAAAGGATTTACAGAGAAAACGTCTATGGTAATAAATAAGCTCATTGAGGTTCCAGGATGCAAGATTAGTTTACCAAAATTAGTTGGTTTCTAAATACTAATGATGAACATATAGTGACCGAAATTAAAAGCGCTTTCCCATTTACCCCAAGAAAATGAAATATTTAAGATATAAACTTAACAAAAACTTAAACAGAAACTTAACAGAAACTCAGTAATTAAAATGTAAAAAATGCTTATAAACAAAATAATACATAAATAAATGGAGAGACATGCAGTGTTTATAAATCAGAAGCTTCAACATTACTAGCAAAGTCAGGTGTCTCCAAATGTATCCATAGGCTAAATGCAATTCTTCTACAGATCCAACTAATTTTTTCTGTAGATACCAAAAAGTGTATTCTTTAAATTTGTATGGAAAAGCAGAGGCAAAGTTAAAATAATCTCAACAAAGAGGAATAAAATAGGAGGAAGCTCTCAGTATCGTCTTATCATGTAGCTACTGTACAGTGTGGTGCTGCTAGAGAATGTCACATAGATGCATGGAACACAATAAAGAACCCAGAAATAGACCCAAATATTTTTGATTGATTTTTTTACAAAAGTGCAAAAGTAATATCAAGAAAGGCTAATCTTTTCAAAAAATGATATTGATTTAACTGAATTTCCAGAAGAAAAAAAAAAAAAAACATTAAGACTCTCATATACAAAACTTGTTTCAAACTAAATTAACTACAAAATGTACAACTATAAACTTCTGGGGAAAAGCCCTAAGAGAAGATATTTAAGATCTAAGATTAGACAAAAGCTTCTTAGACTTGAAATCCAGAGACATACAGGGAAATACAGATAAATGGAACTTCATCAAAATTAAAAGTATTTTCTCAATAATAGTCCATGTAAAAAGGATAATAAAACAAGCCTGCGACTGGGGGGAAAATATTGGCAAGCCTCACATTTGAAAAAGGACTACTATTGAGCATATATAAAGAATTCTAAAAACTCAACATTAAAGAAAAAAATATATATATACATTAGCCCATGGAAAAAAAATTAAATAATATTAGACATTAAAGGCATTAAAAATTAAAGCCACAAATGATATCATTATACACTTATCAGAATGGCAAAAATGGAAAAAATCATGAAACCGAATGTTGGCAAGGATATAGAGAAACTGAGTTATTCATATACTGCTGGTGGGAATAAAAAGTGGTACAGCCACTCCAGAAAACAGTTTGGCAGTTTCTTATAAAATTAGACATTAAACTACCATAAAATCCAGCAATTGTCAATTTGTACACTTATCCTAGAGAAATGAAAACTATGTTTACACCAAAATCTATACACAAATATTTGTAGCACCTTTGTTTGTAATAGCCGAAATTAGCATTAACCCAGAAGTCCTTCAGCAGGTGAATAGCTAAACAAATTGTGATCTAGCCACATTATGGAATACTACTCATCAATGAAAAGAAAAAGAGTATGGATACATGCAGTAATTTGAATGAATTCTCAAGGAATCATGCTAAGTGAAAAATGCCAATCCCAAAAGATTAAACTGGGATTCTACTTACATAATGTTGTTCATGGGACAAAAGTTTTAGAATTAGAAGACAGATTTGCAAGGATTAGGACATAAGAAGGAGGAAGCAGTGGTGGAGGGAAGTGGGTGTAGTCATAAAAGGGTGGCACAAGGGATCTTCATGGTGATTGAACTATGTTAGTATCTTGACTGTGGTCAAGGAACCTACAAATACGAAAAGTTATAAAGGACTAATAAACACCCACATGTGATACAAATAAAACTGAATAAGGTAAGACAATTAGGTTGATATCCATCTACCAGTTGTGATACTGAATTACAGTTTTGCAAAATGTTCCCATTGGGAGGAACTGGGTAAAGAGTACCTAGGATCTCTATGTTATTTCTTACAACTTACAAGTGGGGCACCACTATTATCACAATAAAAATTCCAAGAAGAAAACATGGGCTAGGACCCAGTCAGTGCTCTGCGCTAGGCTCATGTTTGGCTCAGGACCCCTCCCCTCAAAATAAATCAATAAATAAGATAGTCTCTGGCCCAAGTACGAAGAGGATGGTGTGGTGACATGGCCACACACTGACACATCTGCTCCTACAGATCCACTTGCTGAGGTAAACTGATTGTCCAGACTCAAAAACCCAAAGTCCACAACCTGACACTGGGTTTGATGATGGAACAAAGCATTTGAAACAAGGAACTTCCGAAAAAATAAAAAGCAGATGTTTGTAATGGATTTTTAAGGAGGTCTCTTTAAAGACAAGAAAACAATATGTCTTCATATTCCCCTTGTCTTTTACAGATGGGAAGGCAAAGGGCAAAAATACAAAACTCAAACTGAAGTGCAATAAGCCTTCCTCCGTAAACATTCACCAAGTAACTCCTATGTTGCAGGCACTGGTCTAGGCCTTTATATGCATTACCTAGTTTAACCTCTAGTAACCTGGAGACATAGATATTGTTGTCCTCATCATAGTGATGAGGAGACTGAGTGTCAGAGTGGTTCAGTCACCAAGTATCCATGCTTGTCTCTCAGGTAGCAAACTATATAAAACCTGCTGCCTGTTTTCATTGTATCTCCATAAAAATTTGATAGCATGTGAAAAGCCAAGGACATGGGTCTTTGAATGGAGGACTCCTGAGTTCCTGACCCACTTCTCCATGAGCAGGGACACTATAATAATCCTAGAAAGTCACTGGAGATTCCTACTTGCATCTCAACATGTACAGGGAGCAGATGTTCTCCCTATTCTCTGTTCGCTTTTGAGGGTCAAGAGAGATTGCTCTAAACTTAACTTCATTATTAACTCCTTTGGACCCCAATCTCTTATCAAAATCAGGAGTAGATCTGCTAACAGCCAATGGGCCCGGCTGGACCAGGAGTCTTGGTCCAACCGCTGGCAAATTCATTAAAATACAGTCTGGGAAGACAAGAAGCCCCCTGTTAACTTATCAGTGAGTGATTAATCCCCAACCCCTTCCTTCATAGAGAGATGATGGTAAGTCGGAATGATGTACCAGGGTTTCTTTTCACCGTAAAACTGCTCCTGAAGTCCTGCCATTGTTTTGTGGCTGAGGACTCAAAACGTTCTGAGAAGTCTCCACAGGAAGCTGCACTACTGAAATCTTACACCCACAGCCCTGAGCTTCTTCCAAGCCTGCTCATACCCTGCATCCGCCAGATTCTGCCCTCAGATATGCACACATGGCTCCTCCCCATTGCCATTTAAAAAGACTTTCGCAAAAACTAGTCCCTACTTGAGGGTTGGGGAAGCTCTGCCAGTATCTGAGGACCGTGCCGCCAGTCGAAATTTCTAGACGCGACGGGTTTTCAAATGGCTTGTAACTGGGCTGGAAACGCATCTACATTTCATTTTAATTATCAGTGATGACAACCCAGGCTTTGCCATCATTTAGAATTTTCCTTCTCTACCATCGAGGTCAAAAATGACTGTCGTGGTTTAATAGTTGGCTGATCTCTACTTTCACGAACATTCAGAATCCAAACGTTTTGAGAGAGAGCTCTTATCCCCTGCCCATAGAGGAAGGGAAGCCAAACAGCTAAAGGGGGGAGAGAGGTCCCAGCCTGCGAAGGAATGCACAGCAGGACAAGGAGAACAGTCCCAAGCCCCTGTAAAAAAAAAAAAAAAAAATAGAGAAGGAACCGCATCCACTTTTCAGGGTAGGAAACCTGTCTTTTCAGCCCTCCCCAAAGCAGAGCCTTTCTGGGAACCCAGGAAGGAAACGCATTCTTGGCTGGTACTCAAGGACAGAATGCAACGCACTTCTCCCAGAACCCCGTGTCAGCTTCCCCGGGAAAAATCAAAGCCTGATCACTTTGGCACTTGTGCGGGAGGGGAGAGGGCTGCCGGGCACCGGTGGGGCGGTTGAAACCTTCAACCTCCAGCATTGAAACTAACACATGCCTTTAGCACCACTAACAGAAAAAAAAAAAAGGCATCTTGTTTCCAATTTGGCTGTAGATAATGAAATTAGCCCCCAAATTACCATAAAGTGGAACAAGTAAACACGAAAGCAGGAGCTAGGTTTCAGGCCTCCCCCCCTCCCCACCTCCCCTCCACCCCGAAGAGCAACCGTCTATATGGCTTTGGAGCTGTTTAAATTCAAAGCAACGCTTCTGTTTTTCTAAGACGCTGTGTTGACCCCAAGCAGATAAAGAACACTCAATGACACATTCAGCAGAGCGGCTCTGTTCTTGCAGGGCCGCTCTGTTTACATCAGGAAATCCAGCCCCGGGTTGGGACCGGGGGGTCGGCCGGCGGAGGCTGCCCGGGCGCCGGCCTCCCTTGCGCTTGCCGCCGCGCTCCGCTGGCTTGGCCGCGCTGGCCCCTGGCGCTCGGCAGCTGACTCCATCCAGATGTGCCGCGGCTCCAGAGTGGCTGCCGCGCGCAGTAAATGGGCATCGGAGGCTCGTCAATCTGGGCCAGAGCAATTGCGGTCTCCCGGGCCGCCCCAATGGCACACGGAAACGTGCGCTCCGGAGGGGACCGTGGGGGAGGGGGCGGGGGAGTCTGGGCAGGGGGCGCACCCTGGGCGCGCCGGGGAAGCCGCGCGCGCTAATGACCGACCCGGGATATGTTCCTAATACATTTGTACATTTCCTTGTAAATGTTTTACACTTTTGAAAGAAAGGGGGAATGCTGTATATCATTTGGAAATGTTGGCTGTCTATAGGTCCCTGTGGATATTACTGGGTTAGAACGACTTGTAACCAGAGCAAGAGAAACTTGGAGGGGGGAAAAAAAAAGACTGGGAAACACTGCCAATTAGTCATTACAGGGAGATTGTAAAAACAAGAGAAAGAGAAAGAGGAGGGAGAAAAAAAGGAATCAAATAAGAAGAAAATGCCCCAGGAAAAAAAAAATTAAAAGAAACTAGATGCGTTTTTGTGGTGGTCTCCGGAATAGAACAGGGAAGCAACACAGCTGTGGGCCTTCTAATCAGGAGTGAACTGCAAACCAATGAGTTCCCCAGAGCAGCCTTGGAGGGGGCCCTGCGATTTCCCAAACTATACCTATTTACTGTCCCTGTAAAACTGGAGCTGGGTCAGCCGGCAGGCAGTGTGCTTTGGAGCAGAACCCAATTGTGCAAAATCCAAGTTAGACATTTATTTCTGATCGCCTGCCGCCTACACAGCCGTTGCTAGCTGGGCTGTAATAAAAACGAGAAGACAGGAACTTTTTTTTTTTTTTTTTACAATCCCAAGTTCCTACCAACCAGCCCCAAGCTTCAAGCAGACTGTGGCCATGCTTACCGAAAACTGTTTTTAATTTTACAGTAATTCTGATTATTAAAATTTTTTCTTGCTTTGTGCCAGACAAGAATCCAAGAACATGTAACATCACAATCTGAAATGAATCAGGGTGAACTTCTCCATCCTCCTTGAGTAACTTTTTTGACTTCATTTTAGGATTTCCAGAAATGTGTATAGAAATGTTAAAGTTGCAGCAAAAACTTAGGCTGACCAATGCTTTTTCCCAGGAAGAATTGTGATAGTTCTTGAGCCTCTGGGGACTGGGGATGGCTAGGAGAGGAAGCTAGGGCCCACTCCCTAGGGACTAAGAGGCGAATGTTGCTGGCTAGAGAAGAACTGCTTATCTCAGCAACATGAGGAGCCGGCTTCTAGCCAGGCCTCTTCAACCCACAATGATTTTAGTCCCCACCTCTTCTGAGTCAGGAGGACCGCCACATGTGTCCCAGATCCAGTTCCTGGCAAGCATACAACTTTACTAATCAGCTGGGGTCCTTCTTGGTGTCTGGCCACAAGTCAGCAGATGCACAGCTCAGCCTTACCAGTACAGAATATCTTGCATAAGATCTGTTTCAAAAACAATTATATGAGCAAATTATCTTGGCTTCTAGCAACAGATTTTAAAAATCTAGTAGCAAGATCTCAAAAAGTGATTAAACCACAAACGCTATTTTAAAGTAACATTAAACCAGACAAGAGATGAAGAGTTCTTATAGAACCATCAAGAACATGTCCTACTCCCTGAGCCCCAAACTTCTTCACATGTGTGCACTGTGATGGGGAGGGGGCGTTTCTCAGAGATGATAGCTGAAGTTCAAGGACAGACTTATTTATATCTGGGCCTTCTTCAGAGATAGAACTGTTCCTTATCTGGCAATGACTTTTACCTTCATAGCCTAGAGCTTTGAAGTCTCCCAATGGAAAGTTTGTAATCAGAGTCTAATTGGAAAAAAAAAATATTTGTGACCTGGGTCCCCAACGTACCCACTAGCACCATTCACAGCTTCAGAAGATTTGACTAATGACAGGGTCCACAATCAATTAGTGAGTCTTCTGGGCTGAGCACTCAAAAATAGCACCATGTTAATGCTGGAGAGCCTGTTTCAGCAAATGTTGTTTCCATGTTGCTTCTCCATCACCTCTGGCTCTTCCTGACCAGCTCATCTCTCTCCTCCATTGCTCCCATGTTCCACCTCCTACCTGATGCGAGTTGTTATGGTTCAGCTATTAGGTGTGCCCCAGAAGCTTATGTGTAAGACAATGCAAGAAACCTTAGAGGTGAGAGTCTTCACCTAATCAGTGCATTAATCCTGATAGGGATTTACTGAGCAGTAATTACAGGCAGGGAGGGTGTGGCTGGATGAGGTAGGTGATGAGGGCTTGCCCTTGGGGTTTATATTTTGTCTGTAGTGAGGGGAACTTTCTGCTTCCTGGTGCCATGTTCTCAGCTGCTTTCCTCTCCCACACTCTTCCAAGGACAGGGGCCCAAGGACTCTCTCCTTCCTCATCCTAAGGGCCATACCTTCCCTTAAAAGGACCTCTAGTCTATTCCTTCCTGCTTCATCTTGGGCCCAGAGCAACAGAGTTGGCCATCTTTGGACTGAGACTCTGAAACTAGTAGCCCCAAAATAAACTTTTCCTCCTCTAATTTTTTTTCCCAAGTCTTTCAGTTACGACAGAAAAAAAAAAAAAAAAAACCTTTTCTTTAAAACACTAGTTGAACCCTATGGTTAAGACCATGACCTTCCACTCTCCACTCGCTCTCTACATATTGTATTCTTCAGTCGTTATCTTTGTACTAACAGTTGTATCATAGACACTGTTCTCAAGTTCTAGGTGCATTCTTCCAGTTGTAACTGGACATTTTCATTTGAATTTCATACCATCCTTTGAAATTTACAAGGCAAGGAACGGGGTCCTCTTCTTCTCAAATTGGACTTAGTTGACCCCCTTGTCTCTCCAATGCCTACCAAAGGTAGCATCGGTCCCTTGGTCACGGAGGGCACATGCCCTCAGAGCCTCTCTTTAACTCATTCCCCTCTTTTATCATTTTTATTCTAATTTCTATACCAGGCTTCTGGAAATAAGGCTCTATCTGGAAGATGGTAGGACTTTTAAGAAGTGAGTGGGGCCCAGTGGGAGTTGGTTAGGTCATTGGGGGTATTGGGGGCATGCTTACAGAAGGCATTAATGCAATTAGTTCCAAAGAGAGAGGGTTGTTATAAAAGATAAAACCTGCCCCCTCCCCTTCCTGTCTCACCATGTGATCTCTCCCTCTCACATGCATTCCAGCCAGGGTGTCATCCAACATGATGTGATGAAGCCAGGGAGCCCTCGAGAAAGCCAGCACCTGGGGGCTTTCAGACCCACAAAACTCTTTTCTTTATAAGTCAACCATCCTTAGATGTTTTGTTATAGCAAAGCAGACTAATGCAACACTTAAGTCTATGTCTTTCTCTATATTTCAAGATTCCATGGGCAGGGCTGCATTGGCAAGTGTTTCCAAGCCACCAACTTCTACTACCTTTACCAAACTGTGCCTTGGACCCACCTCTCAGCCTTCTGTGCTCTGCCAGGTGCACTGGGGCTGCCCACCTGGCTCCCTCATGTGGTTTCTGTCCTCCACCTTTTAGAGGCCAGTGGAGCTGCAGATTAGAGGTCTACCCCTCCCTACCACTTGCCCTGTATCCTGTGCCATTCTCTACTGCTTTTCCTAAACCTGCTCACATCTCTGTACACAGTTCCTTTGTTTTCCTCTCTTCAAATCACCCAATGTGTGAGTGTTTGCTGCCAAGAAAACTGATACATTGACTGATACACAGAATTCTGTCCTGTATATCATAAAACTCCATGCCTCAGTCTCTAGCACAACTCCTGACACAGAGCAGTTTGCTGAGTGGGGGAGTGAATAAATGAATGAAGATCGTTCAATCTTTCAGTAGTTAATGTACCTTTCAAAAATTTGATTGTATGAGTTCTTTATTAGGCAAATACCACAGAGCACCTAATGGTATGCCTTGCATATAAGAAGTACCCCAATAACTGTTTATTAAATGAATCAGAGCTCCAAAGAGATTGGATATAGTCTCTTTAGCAGAAAGATGCTGGAAACAGAAACATGGTAGAAGAAGAAATCTAGAGACAATTCAGTAAATTAAAGTGACTCTTAAGCCACATCTGTATGTATCTATTAATTCATTTGTACACCAAGATTCTACTCCCTGTGTCTGATACTTAGAACTAACACTCATACATTGATGTGATTCAAAAATTACACTAGGAGGAGGTGGGTTTTGGTTTTTCTCTAGCTAGCAGAAGACTTACTACCAGGAATCAGATGTATTCCTAGTTCTGACCCAATCCAGACAAAAGGGTGTGGTCCTTCCCACAGACAGCAATGGTAAAGGAGTTGGTGCTGGAGTGTCCCTAATATTTCAAGCATGACAGACACAGAAAGATATAGGACAGGGGCCCAAGGGCTCTCTCCTTCCTCATCCTAAGGGCCATACCTTCCCTTAAAAGGACCTCTAGCCTATTCCTTCCTTAAGTCCTGCCAAGTGACAGTGACCATTTACTAATATCCATCTCTGTCACACAGTGACAGAGGTTACCAGTTTGCTAAGAGGCTAGGGAAAGTTAGTGCCACATCATGGGAACTTCACAGCAGGAAGAGCCACCTTGTTGTTGATGGAGATGCTTTCTCAATTCAGTTAGCTTCAAAACAATAAACAGGTGGATTAGGCTAATAATCAATACCTGATCTACCCACCACCTTCTCCTGCCCTCAACCATCCTACAATTATGAATATATATTCCCTTTTTAATGTGAAAATAAATTAGGGTGATATGAGCTTAGAGAAATAACAGTACAGATGATAGGCTGTAGACCTAAGGACTATTAAAAAAGAAAGAAAGAAAAAGAAAACTGTAAATGGAAGTAAAGCACAGCCTTGAAGTTTTGGCTCACAAAGCAAAGGGAAAAAAAAAGAGAGAGAGAGAGACTGTTGGTGGGTGGGGGAGTTTCCTGAAGCCGTAAGTAAAATCTGGCAGAAGGCATTCTATATAGCCTCTTTTGGTTTTAATCCACATGACATCACAATCTATGAGTTTTGCTGTGATTGGATTTGAATGAACTTGTAGATAAAAAAAAAAAATGAAACAAACTCCAAGTTCCACAAAGCAACTCTATCTTTCCCTCAGCAGTTCAGGGCATTTTCTAACTGCTTTTTTCTCTTCTGGATACAAAGTAGATTGCAAGTCCTGCCCAGGACCAACACAGCCATGTCCAAACCACACAGACACACATAGAAACACAGAGATACACAAATAGGAGCAGACAGACACACAGAGAGACAGACACACACACTCAGAGAGAAGCACAGACACACACACACACACACACACACAACATGTACGTACATCAAGTCACAGTGGCAGTGGTGGAAATAGCCACTGGAGTATTGGACTGCACTGTCAATTCTGAGGAACATAGCAGTCCTTTTTCTGATTTCCCCCTCCTTGTTCCTACGATCCTAATTCTGCACCAGAGGGGTAAGAAGGAAGACTTAGACCCACAATACAAACATGCTGTGAGCTTCCAAGAAAACAGGGCAGGAGAAATGAGAACCGCAGACAGCCATTCTGATGCAGTGGTTAGCATTTTCTACCTACTCCAGATCTTTCCTTTTCTCTATGGAATGTCCTTCTAAAGAAGGATTTGGTGTATTTACTTATAACAAGCTTTTTTAAATAGTGAGGAGTAAAGGTTAGCATGCCTCTGAAGTACAAGATCATTCAAAAAAAAAAAAGCCTGAATTAACTCTTGTTTAAAGGTCAGCTATGCTACAATGTGTCAACGGGTTTATTTAGTCTACGTTCTAATATGCAAATAACCTCATCATGAATGCTTTCTTCCCCCCACCCCCATGCATGCCTGACCTAGGGCTCTCAAATCCTGCCTTCAATCACCTGAAAGACTCCAAAGTTAACACAGTCACTCTTGATTATGGATGATTCCCCCCTCCCCAGGGGACAGTTAGCCACATCTGGAGATGTTTATGGTTGTCGTAACTATAGGATCTGGGTGCTACTGCATCCAGTGAGTAGAGAGACCAGGGGTGATTCTCAACATCACACAATGCAGAAGACACCCCCATCATCCAACATGAAATGATTTGGCCTCAAGCATCAACAGTGCTAAGGTTGAGAATCCATGATTGAACACACAGCCTACCTTTTCCCCAAGAGAGTGTCTCAACACAACTGCCCCATAGTGTTCTCTGACTTCATAGCTACCAAAGCAAGAGCCACCAAGGAACCCACAGCCGCCTGGCAGGAAAACCCAGCAATCAAGTCTGCTAACCAGAACTAGAAGTCAGTGTGCACTACACAAGGCAAGAGCGATGATCCAAACCTCTTGCAAAAATAAATTGGAATAAAAATCAATGTCACCCTCAGACCACGGTCACCTTCTGCCAAGCAGTTAGTGAGAATTACAGGCATATGATTTCAAGAAAAATATTTTATCTTGGTGAGTTTTATGCAGGAAAAAAGGAAAGCATTTTACCCATTATGCAGTAGCACTATTCATTTGTGGTCTGTATTTGATTTCCTTGAGTAAGATGCACAGACTTCAGAACTAATGTCAGAATAAATGATAGCTATTGCAAATGGCAGTCATTGGGTTTTGCTCATACAATCCAGATCTCTCACTAGCCTCAGCTTGAAGAAGCCTAAAGGGGCGTTTCTACCTCAAAAGAGGACAAAGCTTTGTCCTCAGCATCGATTTTTTGTAGTTTCCTCCTCTATTGCAGGCTTTGGCATAAGTTGTTAACAAATGTTGTTCATTTAAGAGAAAAACTTGTGAATCAGAGGCTTCAGAGTGTGACCTTGAGCAAGTTTTGTACAACCGCCCCATGTAATAGTCTCAGTTGAGCAAGTTTTACTTCTGAACCTCAGTTTCCTCACCTGTAGGATAAACTGCAATATGAATAAAACAGTGGACAGCAACTAAGTATTTGCTATATGCCATGCGTTGTCTAGGTGGCTTTCATGTCAACCTAAATTAACTCTCTCTATAGCTCCATGAGGACCGGGCATATTTCAAAAAAAGAATGCTGTGTCCCAGAGTGGCTACACAACCACCAAGGTGACACAGAGGGAGGAGCTCAGGTTTCAAGCCAGGCTGCCTGACTTTTAACCAGGATGCTCTACTATTACTTGTGGCTCCTGGTTGGAGTAAAGGACACGAGGCTTGTACTTACTGTCCCATCACTGACAGCCATACTATAATTAAATCAATGAGCTTGCTTTTCTGTTTCCCTTTGTATAAATGCTACTGGAAGAGCCAGTCAAAAGGGAAGCCACAGACCTATATTCACGTCGTGGGAGAACGTGTTGATATGCCACCCTTGAAGTTGGAGTTGCATGGTGGGCCTAAGGTTTAAGACACCCTGATAGAACTGAAACCCTAACAAGAACAGATCATTACAATTTAGTATTTGGGGGGAATGATTCCCTGTATATAGTCTACTATAACCATGGAAAAGTGAAGGTTCTTCTTCAGCATTTCCCTTCTTAGTTTAAGGAGGCCTATGTGTTGCCATGATCAGTTATCAATTTCACACATGCTTTTAGGCTCCGGACGGAATGATTAAGGAGTTGAACTTTTATATTATACCTGTTCCATCTTGCTTTGAGTAACAGAACAAATCCAAACAGGAGCTGAGATACGCAAATTCCAACTTTACCTTCCCAACAAATTGACCTTGGCAGTAGGAGTCCTCTATAAGACATGGGCACCCTGTGGGTGGTATGAAAATTAAATAAGAGGTGAGAAAATGCTTTTTGAGTAAAAATTAATGCACCACATATGAATAACTCTCACAGGAGCAGCACTCAGATTTCTAAAGTTCTCTCGTATCTGACACCCAGTCCGGTTGTACAACCGCCCTATGTAATAGTCACAGGACGTATTTCTTTTCTCAGTTCACAAATATGGAAACCAAGCCCTCCCTAAAGTTAGATAACTGTCGAGGGTGAAACAGTTAGAACTTGACCTTCCTAAATGAAATTATCTGTACCAAGCCACGGTTACCAGTCTAGTCCAAGATTATATATGACTTAATTTTGGCATCTCCAAGATGACTTTTCAGAGTTTTCAACTCTGCTGTTATCACCAGTGCCTAAAGCATAATAATACACATTTTTGATGCTCCCGACACCTGCAGATGAATCTTGTTAAATCTGCAACTACAGTATTAGGTAATGTAGTAGATGTCCAAAACATCCTGTTCTTTACATAATATTTCTCTTTGTATTCTCACACAAAAGCAGTTAAAAATAAGAGCAGCTGCGTCCGTGCCAGCCACACAGAGCCTTGTTTACAGGCTCAGTCTCTTTTAGTGAGAAAGCCATGTTCCTAATATGACTATCCTAGGCACAAGAAACCATCAACCCACAGTGTCTACCAGAGCAATATAGTGCAATGGGCATTTACAAATTCTTGAACATAAAAAAGAAAAATACATTTATGTGGGACTTTGAAAGCAATACTTCTTTCTCTCTTTAGGACAAAAAATGAACACACACTGAAACAATGAAGAAATAGCCAAGTGAACATCTGACACATAAAGCTTACCCTTTTATGTGCTAACACTTAAGATGTATCAATATAAAGATAAGGTACTTCTATAGCCCCCTTGCATATACTGGTGAACAGTCTGCAAGGCCCTAACTCATCAACTACAGGATTCCCAACCAATTCAGATAAGACAGGCTAAGAAGTGCTCCGATGACTCAGATTTTGCTACCCTACTCTGTCAGGAACATGTCCGCATCAATCTCCAACATCATTCGTGTCTACTCCTTATAACGTGGTGTGGACTTGAAAAATTAGGTAACCTGGTTAAAGACCTGAATACTAGCTAGAAGTCAGTGTGGCCTGATAATGACACTGAACACATCCAGTACGTGTTTCCTGTGTTAGGAGTTTGCTTCTTGATACTTCTGACACTGAATGCTTATTCATTTCCAGATTCAAAGGCATTTTTCAGAAAGTTCAAGTTGCCAAAATTCTGACTTCTAGATAATGGACCATCGCTGTCTTTCACATCTGTGTATCTAATGACCTCCATAAACCACTCAAACAAGTTCAGGAAATATTTATTGAGTGCCTACTTTGGATGAGACACTGTCCTAAGCACTAGGGAGAAGCATTGACAAGACAGAAAATGTCTCTTTCATCTCAGCCCAGCATTTACACTCTAGTGGGACAGAAGAGTGAGACAGACAATACACACACAAGTGATCTTGTACATAAGCAGAGGGTGTGAGAAAGACAAAAGGGAGTAACAGTCCTGCCCTAACTTTGGCAGCGTGGGGCAGGCGCCATTTGAGCTAAGACCTGAAGAGTGTGGATGCTTCTAATGCTGAGGTGGAGCCCTGCAGTTCTCTTCAGTGTACACTCAAGCCTATTGCTCAACTACCATTCCATAAGCACCAACTGTGTACTTTGCCCTCATGTGCTGAACGTGAGGACTGCAAAATTAAGCACAGGTGCCAGTTTTTCGATTCCAAGTGGAGTGGAGGAGTAGCCAGTCTCCCCTCCCCTGTTTTTGGAGAGATTGTGGAGCCACCGTCATTGTGCCCTGGAATGGAGCCAGCATCCGTAGGGAGGAGTCTATGCCAGGCTGTGCTATCTGGTCACTGTGAACCCTCTCTGTGGATGAGATATGATCTTTATACGGGGTGACAGCATCTACAGCTGCTTTATATGTTTGTTCAAAAGAACATTACTCAGACTATCTCTGAATAAACTGCACATGCCCCGTTTAAAAGGGAGGCGTGCTTTCAGAGTGAGTCTGCACTAAGATCAGCGCCTGGTATTGAAGTCTCAAGGTTGGAGACTCAAAAGTGAAACCTTCTCTTGACCTTTCTAGGCATCATAAAGGAAAGGTGAAAGAACCCAGGAACACACGGGGCCGGCCTATACCCCAGTCCCTTCTTCCTTGGTCCTCCTTTAGCTTTCCAAGGAAGGGAGGAGCTACACTGTTGATGGTAACAGCACCGCTGACACTGAGGCCAGTCATACTGTCATAGAGAGTAACACCCAAAACATACCCTCTCCAGCAGGCCTTCGCATGGGTCTAAAGAATGGCAAGGTGGCCTTACAGAGGTCAACAAGGACATCACAGCTGGAAGGAAGGGTCACTAGACAACTGTATTAATCCTGTTCACAACCCAGCTGGATGGTGATCCCCCAGACCCTAAGACCCTTATGATGTGAAGTCAGCAGACAAAATCCCAAGAATAAGAGAGAGGAAACATTCATCAGACACTTGTGAAATGCTAAAGGCTTTCCCATATATGACTCATTTGCAGAGCAATCTTAAATAGTGGGACTGGTACCATTATCTCTACAGACTAGAACATTGAGGTCAAATCACTGTGACTGACACCCGATAAAGTAGAGTCTATCCCTTGTCAAAACTCAAAGTCCAAGCTCTTTTCCAAATGCCAGATTATTCCTGCCACCCCAGTAGCTAGAATCAAAACTTTAGATCCAGTAGCCACAGTACCTAGGATAACCCTGTCTTCCCAGGGTCTCCACCTGGAACCTAGCCTCCTGGCCTGCCCCATTCTTGTAGCAACCTCTTTGAGATGGAAGGAACTTTGACATTGTGCCTTGTGAATTTCATAGGTGAGAAGATCAAGATTAAAATAGGTAAAATGATGTGCCCAGGTGATCAAGCACACTAGAGGCAGAGGCACTCTGTGGCCGGTTTCTGACTCCTGAGCTTCCTGCAAAATGTGTCATGCTCCTTAACTCAAAGGGCTACTCCCAAAGCTGCACCGGATATCATTAGCCTCTTAGGGCTTTCTTGATAATACACTGTACTTCCAAAAGTGTTGCAAGGCCAGCATCCTGAAATGTTGACCACCCTACCCATGGACACATGGACATATTTGAGTACACACACAAACTTCTATTCATTAGGGGGATCTTGTTGTTGTTGTTTGCAGTGCTAGGGATCAAACCCAGGACCTGGCACATGCTAGTCAAGCACTCCACCACTAAGCTACAGCTCCAATGATGTTAGCCTGAGCTCATAGAAAGCCCAAAGTGAGTCACAGGATGGTGTCATGGAGTCCAGAGAGGGCGGTTTCATCCAAGCTAATCAGCATAAAGAATACGGTGCAATACAAATGGGGCTTCTTGTCACCAACATTTTTTTTAGAAAAAAAATTTTGTCCACTGATCTTTAATTTATATTGTTTGGTAAGAAAAACACAGAAATCTAAAACTTGGAAAATTCTGAAGGATTTCATTACAGGAACTTTATTTTGTACATATTGTTGCTGTGGCAAGCAAATCCAAGATGGCTGCATTTCATTTGTCCTTCAGCTTTAGGGTAACACTATTACTTAGTTTAATTTGAGTTTTGGTTTTGTTTTGTCTTTTTTCTTTGTTTAGTTTTGGGGCGGGGGACTTAGGGTTCAAAATGTTACTCTCTCATACTTTAAAATCATAGAAAACCAGGAGAGCTAAGTTAAATCCTGGGAGTTATGAATGAGTCCCCACCTTTAGGAGAGATGCATAATATTTTATAAGGTATAACAGAGAATACATTTGCTCATAGCTAGCATAAAGGAGAATCCAGTCCTTTCTTGTTGATTGAGGACTTCTTGTTGGACTTGAGGACCAGTGTTATATTAAAGCATCCTTCATTTTTAAAGACCACAAAGTAAAAAATATTTAACATAGAAGAAATTGCTTCTTGAGCTATTAACAAAAGCTTTTACACTCCTTGCGTGTTACAAAGTTGGTAGCTATTAGACGTGAGAGCCCTCAGCCCCATAACTAAAGTTCCTCATGTTCCTTCAATCTTCATACAGAAGGTTGATGTCTGGCCAAAATAAATATGGGATAAAGAGTGCTCAGCACTCTCATTAATTCTGGCCTTTTCCTTTAAGGGGACTTGAGAATGAAGCCTCACCACTAGGATTTCCTGCTTCATTTCCTTTCATCTCTCTCTCTCTCCCACGTTCCATGCCTTTCATTTATATTATGTTGTGATTCTCCCATGAAGTTTAAGTTATTCAACTTCCAGTAGGGCCATGGAAGTAGAGAATATGAATGTTTTTAATCTCCGAGAAGATTAGACCGTTCTCATTTTCCTATCAGCTACTCAGCCTACTCGGAGCAAAGTGTGCCTCTGACCAACCAGACCTGAGACAGCACTACTGGGACAGGTGGAAGAGCATATGGTCAGGCAGCTTACAAAGAAAAAAACTCTCCCTTCGTGCAATTATAAAATTCCTTTTTAAAAGTTAATTGGTGTCGGGTGCAGTGGCACATGCCTGGAGACTCAGCTATTCAGGGGGCAGAGGTGGGAGAATTGCATGAGTCCATCAATTCGAGTCTGGCCTGGGTATCATAGCTAGACCCCCATCTCAAAAAACAACTAATTGGTTGTTTAGCTAGCAGGGAGGGGATAAAGGGGGGGAAATTGCTATCAAATCTTGCCTTGATACTTGTTAATTAAGAAAAACAACTTCTGTTGTACTCCATTAACAGAACTTTCAAATCCTTTTTCACTGATGCCATTTTGCCTCCAACAACAACACAGAAAAGTCCAATTGCTCTCTTGCCAAAATGGCTTTAAAATCTGTTTGCCCATGGATGATCTCATAAAAAAAGAAAGGAAGAAAAGAAAAGAAAAGCAAGGCCAAAGGGAATGTGTTGATTGATATCTATTTTCCCTGAGAAGCAAGGACGTTTTTTACTGTTACTGTTCACCTCCTGGGGTCTCGGACCCTTTTCAGTATGCCGTGACTCTGAAGGTTTTTTGATCAGGCAGAGGACTTAATGGTGCCTCATTAATCTGCAAGGATTAACACGTTCCCCCAGTTTCTTAATGAATCAGAGAACTCCAGAGAGCAAGCCCCTCTCAGAGAGCATTTGCCACTCTCTCAGTCCAGTGGCGCGCTTTGCTGACAAATGCCTTCTGCTGTCTCAGGAGCTCGGACAGCTTTCATGTCCCACCTGGGACCTGATCTCTGAAACCAGGTCACTCCAAAAAGCCACGGGGTATCTTGTAAACAGTGCGGGGACCACGACTTGTGGCCTGATAGAGAACAGAAGCACCATTCCAGGGAACTCCTGAGGAATTTCTCCTGCTCTGGAGGAGGCTGGCCAGCCACGTGACCTTCTGGAAGGAGAACAAAAGGATGCTCCCTTCTCAAGACAGGGGAAATGTCTGTCTTTGAAAGGCTTTCTTAGGTGCCGCCTGGCTTCCGCTGGCCTGCTCTCAGTGGACACTGCACGCAGCATAACCTGGCAGTAACTGATTCAACAACTGGGTGCTGCTGCACCCCACCCCCCAAAAAAAAATTTTCTTGTGGGTAAAAAGTCAGAGGGTGTAAAATAGGACCACTGACTTCTCTCCCATTGTCTATAAATTTAGCACTTCTTTCTTTCTTTCTTTCTTTCTTTCTTTCTTTCTTTCTTTCTTTCTTTCTTTCTTTCTTTCTTTCTTTCTTTCTTTTTCTCCTTTCCCCCTCTTTTTCTCCCTCCCCCACCCTCTTTTCTCCATACTGAAGATTGAACCCAGGGACACTCTACCACTGAGTTATATCCCCAATCCTTTGTATTTTTTTTTTATTTTTATTTTAAGACATGGTCTCGCTAAGTTGCTGAGGCTGACCTTGAATGTGCATCCTCCTGCTTCAGCGCCCTGAGTAGCTGGGATTAGAGGCTTGTGCCACTGAGTCTGGCTAAATTTAGCGGTTCTACACAGAAAATAAAATAATAAGATGTGTGCCTACTTTTTTTAGTAGGGAAGTAGAGTTATGCAGCTGCATTTCTTAGTAAATGTGCAGGCTTTGTATGAGCAAGAACTCCGTGACCTCTGAGATGACACTCTTTGTGGAACTTTCTATGTAAACTTCAGACGACTTCTGCTGACCCTGTACCCATTCCTTTGCTCCCATTGATGTATAAGGGAAACCTTATACATCAAGGTCACTTTAACTTTCAAATAACTTACAATTGATCCAAAATACAACATTATTTTTTTAAGTTACTTGCTGAATTCATGGGGAATGGGAGATACCAGCTATTATTTTGGATTTGGAGAGTCTTTTTAACTTTTAAGTTGGATTGGTTTCCATAACTGCACAATGCAAAGCAAAAGGATGTGATCTGATACACACAAAGATGCTTCTGGTGAAGCAAAGCAGATTGACACAGCCCAGGAAGGTATGCATGAGCAGCTGCCTTGCTTTTTTAAGTAGTTCATGGCGGATATGATGAATGCATTCTGTAGACATTATGTGCGAATTTAAAGAAAAAGTATTTTAAAAAAAAAAGATCACTGCTTTCAATTACAATTCAAAATGGAAGGAAAAAGAATCCGGACTGGCATCGTGGCATTACTGAAGGTTGGCTGTGCCTGAAGCATCAAAGGAACATAACACACCAGGTCGATGACCAAGAAGATAGACACAGTGCAACCCTTGTGTTCCTGGTCACTCTTAGAGGGTTCAAAAAGAGATTTTAATTCCCGCCCTCCACAACTCAGGAGTCCAAGCAGGTCACTTCACTTATTCAGTGAATCTATATTTTACATATATATATATATATATATATATGAGATTATGTGCTAAATATTTTTTCTCTCCTCTAGGGTACTACAGTTACAAAGACAAAAAAAATAAATTCTACTGTCATGAATTTTGCCATCTTATGGAGGAAGATAGATGTAGATAATAAATTATTAAACAAACAAGGAATATCAGAAGTGTTACAAAGTTAATTAAAGAGTGATGGGATAATCTATTTTAAATGGGTTCACTGGGCATTTCTTAAAAGAAGACAGGAAAAAATGACCGAAAATAATATGAACAAATGCTCAACACCACTAATCATCAGGGAAATTCAAATCAAAACCACAATGAGATATTATCCTTCCCTAATGGCTATTATCAAAAAGACAAAAAAATAGCACATGCTGACTGGGATGAGGAGAAAAGGGAATTGTGCACACTGTTGGTGGGAATGTACATTATTTAGCACAGCCATTCTGGAGAATAGTACAGAGGTTCCTCAAAACCTCCATAAATAGAATAGAAATAGAACTGCCAATTTATTTGATTACATGGATTTGTTTGTATCTTTGCTTCTATACTTATCAATAAAAACTCCATCTCAGTCACTTCTGTCCACCAGTTCTTCACAATACCTTTTATCTAGTGGCTAAGTCAGAAAAAAAGAATGCCATAATAAAAGAATTACTGCAGAAATGCTTCCATACTTTTGGAGGGTCCCAGGTAATTAAATAAATGAAACTTTGAATCATTTGCTATTTCTTACTTGTACTCAAGTGACAATCCTCTAAGGCTAGCTCAAGATGCTATCAAAGATGTGCATAGAGTCATAAGTTTTAGAAATAGTCATCTTGAATTCCCTTTTGGTTTCTAGATGTTCACTTTTCAATTCTATGTTAGTCTCCAGAGTATCTCACTGGGTCAGCACTGTCTTGACAATTTCTTTCTCCGAGAGCCTCCAATCTGTGTATTGAGCCCCAATTAGTTGAGAACTCTACTGTGTTTGTCAATCCCTCCCAGGCCCTCCAAGGAGGGTGGTGTGGCAAGCCACACACCGTGCAGAGACAAATGAGAACGAAAATCCCCAAAACAGCTGGAATGGAAAAAAGGTCTGCAAACCAGCCCAGACACCCTCTGCCTCCATGAGAAACAGGAACCTTTGGGGAATCCCTTGCATGGTCTGATATCCTCATGATTCAGGAACCCCCAAAACATCTGGAGAAGAAAGCAGAAGGATGCCCTGAGCAACAGTGTTTCAATCAGGACCACACAAGAGCGCAGGAGAAAAGTTATGAGAATCTCATAATCAAACTTTCAAAACACACAAGGAAGTATTTATCATGAATGAGCCAGCAGACACAGTAAATCCTAAGAGCTTGAAGTCATAGAACAATAGGCTCAAGCAAGTTATAAAATAAATATTTTATATTATTAAAAAGAGAATAGAATTCACATAGAAAGACTAAGACACTTCTAAAGAAGAATAGCTTTGTAAAAACATAAAACTTTTAGAGAAAAATGTAGTTAATTAAAATTTTAAAAATCATTACTGGTTTAAATGCCTCATTAGACATAGATGAAGGAGGAATTAGTGAATTAGAATATGTATTTGAGGAATCACCCAGAATATCAAAACACAGAGAGACAGAGACAATTACATAAAAAATACAAGATACCAGACAGAATCCCAACATGTGCTATCAAACCCCACTTATAGTTTATGGATAATTCCATTCTTACATCTTTAGTCACAGATGGCTGATTCTCGTTAGAATGATAGTATGTCCACTTTAAAAAAAGAAAGAAAGAAAGAAAAATCTCTCAGCTCCCTAAAGTAAAAGAGCAATTAAATAACACAGTTATATCCAATGAAATAGAAGCAGAAACTTCCAAGTTCCTGAGGATACTCTAAAAGAATGTCCTTTGACATCCCAATTCCTCCTGTGTAGAAAACAAGCACAGTAATAAAGGTGAAGCAAATATACAAAAACAATGAAGCAGAAAGCTAAAAGTTCCTAAACCCACTTACCTCCAAACACTTAATGATGTTAGGGGAAAAAAAAAAAGTCTTACTTATTCAAATCACCATTAAAGTTGTTTTTTTTTTTTCTATCTGATGTGAAGCTGGATATAATAAAGTTCATAAAATGCATAAGAAAATTCTTGAAGGAGAGGATAGATAGAAGTGGGATAATATTTTAAATAGAAAGTCCCTTAGAAATTTCCAAATAGAAAGAAATACTCATAATGATGAGTCTCACCAAGTTCCAACCAGAAAGTTTAAAAATAAATCTATGCTTAAACACATTCAAAACACCAAGGGGAGAAAGGAAATCTTAAAAGTAACCACAGAGAGAGCACATTTAGATTAGAGTGAGAGCAGATTCCTCAAAAGAAAAAAAGTTCAGAGACAATGAAATAATAGTATCAAAGTGTTGAGAGAAAACCATTGTTGACGTGAATTTTACACCTGGCTAAATTGTTGTTTAAGAGCAAAATAGACGTTTTCAGATGAAGAATTTATCAGTTACAGACCTTCACTGAAATACCTCTAAAGAATGTATGTCCAGAAGGTGAAAGACGAAGCCAAAAGAAAGATTCCAGAAGCATTAGTGAGCAAAAGAATTAATGAACATGTGTGTAAATCTTCACAGCCATTGGCTATAAGAATAGGTGAAACTCACACAGTGCTTAGCAATAGCTTATGATTAAAAGAGATTATTGAGAGGCTGGGGCTGGGGCTGGGGTTCAGTGGTAGAGCACTTGCCTGGCACATGTGAGGCACTGGGTTTGATCCTCAGCACCACATTAAAAATAACTAAATAAAGGCATCGTGTCCATCTACAACTAGAAATAAATATTAAAAAGAAAAAAAAAGAGAAATTACTGAGCTAAGAAGCTCAGCAGCTCCCTTTCCACTATCATTATTTTTTTTAGCAAATACTGGTCTCTGTTACTGTATGAAAAGACTTCTACGACCCTCTCCAGTTCTTTCTCTAAAAGGCAGATTATAAAGTCAATTTTCTACCACAAGGGAAAGTTTAGGACCTAATGGGGTTCCCCTCATATTTCTGATGCTACCTAGAAATCTTAGAGAACTAACATAATTCCAACTTACACATTTTAGTGAGGGAGGAAATAAATTTTAATTGTTTTATATAGAAAATACTGAGTAGTTGAGTCAAATACACATGAAAAAACAAAACGTGTGCCACATCTAACCACCAAATACCACCTCTCATTTAAATGTTATTACTCCCACCATGTAATCTCCCATCCTGTCAAACTCTCCCACATATACTTACCTAATTAAATGAATATGGCACAAAATGAAAGGGCCATCCCACTGAGAATGGTCTCCATGTGGGAAGGAACTTCATTATGGCCAATTGTTTCCATGGCAATGTCTTCTGATGACTTATGATGGTATATAATAATCCAATAATCCATGTGGCAATCCATGTGGCTCTGTTTATTGGATGTTCTTTCTTTGTGTTGAGATTTGCTTTACTCGATTTTATTAAACAAATAAAAGGAATAATTCATTCAAAATCATATGATATTCAAAATTCCTACTTTGTTTTTCAAAACTTGATTTTTTTTTCAGATCTTCCCACCCATCTTTTTTTTTCTTTTTTTTTTAAACATCGAATCATGACATAAGGGCTCACCATCTTGCTCTCTTTATAGTTAATTTCCTTTGGTCTGATTATTTCCAAAATGAATTAGAGAAAGTTACTAATAAGATTCCTATGGATTCTTCCTACACCAGACAAATGTCTCTTGACCTCAAATCTAGGCCAACTCCAGCCACTTTGAGATAGAACTTGATATCATTGTCATCTCAAGTTCCATTCCCTCTCATCCCCAGATTAGAGACTTGGAATCCTTTGATTCATTAGAGACTTTGAATCCTTTGAAATATGCTGGGGGTTGACAAAATATTCTCAGGAGGGGAAAAAAAAATCATTCCATTCCTCTCTTACAAACACAACATAGAAACAGGACCCAAACCCCAACACGCTAGCCCCTTGTGGTCACATTCCATTCCCAGGCCTGGCTGATGAGGTGGTCTGGGAAGCATTCTGGCTGAGAGAGATCACATTGCTAAATGGGGACGTGAAAAGGAATGTGGTTTCCTGAAAGTTTCCAGCAAGTACATGGGAATGGAGCTCTTGAAAGATCCTAGAGCTGGAAGCACTTCCCTTCTGAGAAACACTTCCAATCCCCCCACAGAGCCAAGCGTAATAACAGTCCTGACATTATTATTACAAAGGGGGGAAAAAATCATTCATGCAGATTGGCTGCTGTAATTTGGGCAGCTATAAGCCACACCCACTTTGGTTAAAAATGGAGCCCACACTAAAGAGGGGGCCCTGAGTGAAAGCCATACAGCCATTATGGTCCAGCCTCTTTGAGGGTGTCAGGGGTAGCTATTTTTTAAAGGACTTGAAGACACTTTTAAAAAAATGACCTCTTTCTCCCTACATACGATATATATCCTCAAAGTTTTAACAAAATTTTCCCTTTTTTGACCACAAGATAGAGTTCCAGACATGGGCAAAGAGCGCTTGTAATAAGAGCTCATGGTTCAGGGGAACTTAATACAATAATCGTGTGTTCAGGAAAATTTTGTGCAATTACAGCTCATTTTTTTTCCCTTGAGTGAATCTGCTTTATTTAGAACGAACCAATGTCTCCCAGAAGTCACTGTGGCCTCCCACCAAGCCCATGTGTCATCAGTTACATTTGGACTGACTTCTCCAGTGGTCATGAACAGAACATTACTTTTGGAGACAGTATTACATATTGACCTGTGTAGTGACAGGACAAATTTCTTTTAAGTTGCATAAACATAAAAATTGCCATTTATCCATTATGAAATGCGCGGTTCTTCTGTGGTATTCAGCACATTCACGTTGTTGTGCAACCACCACCACCATCCATCACCAGAACTTTTCCATCTTCTTAAACTGAAATAGTAAGTCCTCATCTCTCCTCCTCTCCAGCTTCCAGCAATCACCATCCTGCTTTCTCTATTTGCCTATTGTAGACATTGCACAGAGGTGGAATCATACAACATTTGTACTTTTTTTTCTCCCTAATTTCACTTAGCATGATATCTCCAAGCTTCATCCGTGTTTTACATGTATCAGAATTGCCTATCTTTTAAAGGCTAAATACTATTTTATTTTGTTTATTCAGGCATCCATCAATGGATACTTGGTGTGTACACCTTTGGGGCTTTTTTACAAATAATGATGCAGTGAATATTGATGTAAAAATATCTGGATCCCTGATTTCAATTCTTTTGAAAAGAATCCCACAGAAGTGAGATTAACTGGCTTGCATGCTAATTCTATATTTAAGTTTTTGAGGAGCTGCCATATTCTTTTCCATGGAATCAGCACCACTTTCCATTCCTGCCAAATGTACACCATTTTAATTTCTCCACATCCTCACCAACTCATGTTATTTTCTGTGCCTTTCTTATAGTAGCCATTCTTCTAAGTATAAGGTTAATGTTTTATTGTGGTTTTGATTGGCATTTCCCCAATGATGGTGATGCCAAGTCTCTTTTGAGATGCATATTGGCAAATTGTCATATTTGGAGACTTTCTATTCAAACCTTTTGCCTATTTTTTAAATTGTGCAATTTGTTTTTTCATTGTTAAGTTATAAGAGATTTTTTTAATATATTTTTGTATCAATCACTCATTAGATATTTTGTCCTATTTATGGGTTCCCTTTTTACTTTGTTGATAGTATCCATCAATATGCAATTGTTTTATTTTGATAAAGTCCAACTATCTATTTTTCTTTTATTGATTTGTTCTTTTGGCATCAATCAAGAAATCATTACCAAATTCAAACTTATGAGGCTTTTCCCCATCTTTTCTACAAAACTATGTTTTCTAGTTTTAGCTCCTACATTTTGATCTTTGACCTATTTTGAATTAATTTTCACATGTGGTGTAAGAATTCAACTTCATTATATTGAATGTGGGTATCTTTTCCCTGGCACTATTTGTTAAAAAGCTTTCTCATTATCCACTGAATGGTCTTAGCACTCTTGTCAAGTTATTTGATCATGCAGATGAGTGTTTATTTCTGGACTTTTTATTCAATTCCATGGTTATTAGTCTATCTGTGTAAGAATACTACACTTTTTGACTACTATAGCTTCATAGTAAGTTTAAAATCAGAAGGTGTGATTGTTCTAGATTTGCTTTCTTTTATAAAATTGTTGCAGGAATTCATGATCATTGAGATTCCTTGTTGCATTTTATAATTCATTTTTTAATATCTGCAAAAATATCATTAGTAGTTTTGATTGAATCTATAGATCACTTTGAGTAAAATTCGCATACTTTATTCAACTTATTAACAACAAAATAATTTAATTAACGATATTAAGTCTTTTGATCCACAAAAATGGGATGCCTTTCCATTTGTTTCTGATTTTTTTCACTTCTTTTAGCAATGTTTTGCAGTTTTCTCTTTTTTAAAATATTTTTGTTTTAGTTGTAGTTGGACACAATACCTTTATTTTATTTTATTTTATGTGGTGCTGAGGATCAAACCCAGCACCCTGCACATACTAGGCAAGCACTCTACCGCTGAGCCACATCCCCAGCCCCTGTTTTGCAGTTTTCAAAACACTAATTGTTGCTCCTTTGATTATATTTATTGCTAAGTATTTTATTGTTTTTTTTATGTCATTGTAAGTTGAATTCTTAATTTCCTTTTCAGATTGTTTGTTGTTAGTGTATGGAAACACAGTTGATTTTCTTTTTTTATATGTTGGGATTGTTTTTAAAAAGTTTTAAGAGGTTAAGTGTCACCAAGAAACACCTTTTATCTGCAAGTTATATAACACTGTATACTTACATTCTCTGAAAGTATCTATATATTGGTTCCTTGAGAGCTTTCATCAAAGACCTATTGGAAGCCAAAGAATTAAAAAAAAAAAAAAAAAAAAAAAAAAAAAAGCTGATCTCTAGCATGGTCTATTCCAAAAAAAAAACGTTTAAATAAAAAATAAAATGACAAAGGATTTGGTCTTGGTTTAGAGAAATAGTCATGACAAATGAGAAGTTTTCACTTAATAGCATACCTATTAAACATTAGATACCATATTGAGGCTCGTAATACAAAGGTGATCAAAATACAAAGTCCTACTGTCATTCAACTTCTAGACAAGAAGAAAGAATTAAGAAAAGAAACAAAATAATCAAATAAGTGTAGTATATTGTCCATGTGGGGGGAAAAAAGTAAGAAGGTAAAATTGGGGGATACTTACAAAGCAGTCCAACCTTTCAATGCAGTGGTCAGGGATAACTCAATGAGACAGTGGTGCTAGGCAGAGACCTAAAGGAGTTGGTAAAGTTCAGTGTGGAGAGCTCAAGGAGAGGTTGTACAAGAAGTAGCACAGGCTTCTGCGGCAGGGTGAGCACAGACAGAGTGTGGGGATGCTTGGAAGACACTGGAGAGGTCTCTGGGTCTTACTCTGAGGAAAATAGAAACTCTTTAGGAGGATGCAAAGTGGCTATACCTGACAGGGATGAGTCTGAGTGATCTCTGGACCTTATTCCTAAGGGAAATAAAGACTCTTTAGGAGGATGTGAAATGTAGATATGACCAGGATATACCTGGGTCCGTTTTCATAATGAGGAGCTATGGTTCCTCAGGCAAAGTGTATGTCTCTCTGAGCCTCCATTTACTCTTTGGGAAAATATCACATTTTGTCTGAGAGAGGATTAATGCTTATGGAAACACTCAGTAAAATACCCAGTTCTGAAACTGAGTAGACATGTTCTATGTAAGGTACTCTAAGTTCTGTGAAAATGCCTATTGTGTAGCAAGACTTTATCTCTGTTGTCTGAGTTAAATTGCACCAAATGGAGGCACTAGTGATACAAGGACAGGGTGAAACAAATAACATAGATGCTCAGTGAGAGAGGGTGAAGATTAAATCACAGTACACAGTTCTCAGACTCACTGGAAAGTTACATTAATGAACAGAGGGTAGTGTTGGTGTGGCATAAAAACAAGTCAGTGAAACAGAAAACTGAATCCAAAAATAGATCCGCACAAATATGACAAACTGATTTTTGATAAAGTTGCAAAAGCAATTCAATGCAAATGAGGTTGAAACAATAAAACATCTAGGTGGACCCCCAACTTGATCTCAACTTAAAACTCACAATTTTGTATCACTAATGCTTGAAATGGACCACAGCCTTACATATACAACATAAAACTACAAAACCTCTAGGAAAAAAAAAGCCTGAAATAACATCTTATGACCAAGTTAAAGAGTTCTTAAACATGTCATCATAATCTAAAAAGAAAATAATAATACATTGAATTTAATTAAAATTAAAACTTTTACTCTGTAAAGATACTAGTAAGAGAATAAAAAGATTAGCTGCAGACTGAGAAAACATTTGCTTACTTATGTGTCAGACCAAGTGTATATATGTATCCAGAATATGCAAAAAAAAAAAAATTCCCACAGTGCAACATAAAAAAAAAACCCAATTTTTTAAAAAATATACAAAAGATGTAAAAGACATTTCAACAAAGAGGATAGTAGATGGTAAATATGAGTACAAAATGGATGTTTGAAATTATTCGTTAAGGAAATGCAATTTAAAACCCTATGCACATATAAGAATAAATAAAATTAAGATATCAACAATATCAAGTGTTGGTGAGGAGGTGGAGAATGGGAACACTCCTGCATTGCTAGTGGAATGTAAAACATCATAGTGACTCTGACAAAAAGCTTGTTAGTTCCTTATAAATTTAAACTTTCACTCCTAGGTGTTTCTTCTAGAGAAGAGGTAGAAAACTTTTCTTAAAGGAGCATAGAGTAATATTTTAGACTTAAGATTTTTATCACAACTTAACTCCCCTGTTGTAGAATGAAGCCATACAAAAATATGTTAACAGGCATGGCTATATTTCAATAAAACTGCGTTCAAAACCAGGCACCGCCTGTTTTGTTTTATTTTGTTTTGTTTTGTCCTATGATCTGAGCAAGTTGCCAATGGTTTTGAGGTTTTAAAATAGTTACTGAAGTACCTGCATATGAACCTTGATTTTACCCCTGGGCCCATAAAGCCTAGAATATTTATTAACTGGCCCTTAAAGAAAAAGTTTGCCAGTCCTTCTCTAGAGAAATGGAAACTTATATTTACCTAAAATCCTGTCGATGCATGTTTATAGTAGTTATACTAATAACCACAGAAAACGGGACACAACCCAAGTGTCCTGTAACATATGAATAAACAAATCGTGGTACTTCTATACCATGGAATACTAGTCAGCAACAAAAAAGGAACCAACTATTGATATACTCAACCATTTTGTTCATCTCCAGGAAATGATGCTGAGCCAAAGAAGCCAATTTCAAGGAATCTATACTGTCAGATCCTGTTTATATTATGGAGCTGATCAGTGGCTACCAGCCACTTGAATCATAAAAACAAAGAGGTTTTTATATTATGGAACTGATCAGCTCAGTTGAGGTGGCTCAGGCAGTGTTGGGAACCTGGCGTGGTTCTGCATGCTAATGCAGTGGTGCATTAGTGCTACTCATGGATCTAGCCCACGGGAACTGTGAACAATGCAGAAAAGCTGGGTTCTACTGAATGTTTGTTTAAAATTTTAAATTTTAGGTATATTTGCAGAACTGTCAATGTGTACTCCTTCAAATAATCATACATTTAAACATTTGCCTTTGTTAAAATCTACAAAATACTGCCAAATATATGACAGGCTGTAATATATCATTAGAAACCTTGGAAATCTTCTCCAAAGAAAGAAATTGTGATGCCAAAGGACTTGGGTAGGCTTCCAAGGAGGAGTAAGATATAGGAAATAAAAATCAGATTCTAGCATCAGCTCTGCAAATATGAAACACTTCGTTGTAAAGTTGTGATGTATGACAATGTTGATGACAATGTTCCACAAGGTACAAAGGAATAGCAATTCAGACAGGTGAAGTTTATGCTGTTTTTTTCATGAATTCTGGAGAAAGGGAATTTTAGATATCAGGTAATCACCCATCAATGTATAATCGAGTCCTGGTCAAGAGCAGATATTGCATTACAGGCATCTCTGTTCCTTAATGACATAGAGGAAGACCAAAGGCAAATATTGTCCTTTGGTGTTGTGCAATCGCATAGCAGATTAAGTGCATGTTCAAGAAAAAGACCACACAGAGAACAGGACATGGAAAGACTCCTAAACGCAGTCTGGGAGGGGACAGTCAGTGACCCACACAGCCAAACTCGGCTTGCTCCCAAAGAGATCAAACAAAACTTCATTTGGAGAAGTGGAGTCTTATGCAGGTATTTGAAAATGAACAGGATAGAGACTAGTCAGCACCTGTCAGAAAAAGCAGAGAAATTAGGCTTCCCAGAAAAACTGCGAATGCAACTCTAAATGGCACTGGAGTAAAGAATGAGCAAGTCACGGGAGGGGTAAACGGGCTGGGACCAGAGAGAGAGAGAAGCAAAGCCTGAGAGGCCATGTCCATCATCATGGAGAGCAGTGTCTCCGGTTCCCAGTATGATTGGCAGGCACTGAACTCTAAACCTGCAACCCAGGTTGAGTGGACACTGAGAGTTGGCCACTGGCTTGGTAGATAGCAACTATGTATATTAATCTAGGGTTTCTATCCAGAAATTAAATCAATAGAATATGTGTGTGTGTGTGTGTATATATGTGTATGTATATATATATATATATATATATATATATATATATATATATATATATATAGAGAGAGAGAGAGAGAGAGAGAGAGAGAGAGATCTATTTTAAGGAATTGGCTCCTACAATTATGGAAGCAGAAAATCCAAAATATTCAGGGTAGGTTGGTAGGATGGAGCTCCAGTAATGTGCTATGTTTGAAGTTCAAGCCCAAAGTCCAAAGCCCTGTTCCAGTTCAAGTCTCGAAGAATCTAGGTACCTTTGGCTGGGAGAAAAGTGGTGTGTAAATTTTTGGTAGTGTATCAAGGTCTTTCCTCAAAGAAAACCAACGTCTCCTTTCTTCAAGATGTCTTGATCTATTAATAGGTTCAAGTCTGGGAATAAACTGAAGAACCCTACCTCTTTGTTTTTATGATTCAAGTTAGACTTTTGTTCACTTGACCTAGAACTTCTCTGCTTATACAAATAAAGAAAAAATTTAATAGACTTCCTATCTACTCCACTTCTAGAACAACATAATTACAAGCCAATGCCGAAGGTCTGCACAGGTCAGACTATTCTGATTACACTGTCCATTATGTTGACCATGCCAACCTTGCCCTTGACTATCGAGTACAATTAACACCACTTGGCCTCTGCCACTCTAGGATCCAATTACTCCCACTGCATTTAAGTTTTATAATTCTGTGACTACAGTTCCCACTGCTAAGCTTAGTCCTACAGAACTCTTCAAGGATGCTAGAGCTCTCCTCACAAATTTATTTCTCACAGTTGTGGTGAAAGGTATAATTTCTGGACCCTCCCAATGTGAGTGAGTAGGTCTTAAGTGCCAATCCATTCCAACATTCCAATCTCTCTAAGCCTTTGAATCCTTTCCTCTGCATTAAACCATGACAGGTCTAGCATACCAACTCATTCACTGTGGACCTCCTTTAGGTTTCAGCCAATCAACCAAACGGTTGGAGTTCTTTCAGCTCCCCAAGGAGCTGCAAAATTAAATGCAGAATCTCTGTTAAGAGGCTCACATCAATAAATTTGCCCGAATCCAATATTATTTTTCTTCCACCATTATCCTACTTCCTTAGTATCCACAGAAGCCCCCCTTCTTCTCTTCTTAGGAAAAGATTTGCATTGGCTGCCATCACAATGGGATCCAGTTTTAAGGTAACCCATTTCTTGAACTTGATAGATCACACTGAGGGAAGGAAGGAACAGAGAAAAAAGTGGTCTGACTAGTCAGATGTCCTCACATTGAGCACTTATTGGGTATCATGTGCTGGTGCTTAGACAGTCTCATAAGGTAGATGCTACCAGGTGTAGAGACGGACTCTAGAATCAGAAGGGAGCTTGTTCAGTGATAGAGAAGGTGGCAATCCAGGTCTGCCTGACTCCAAAATTCTTTAAAATAATGCATTGGGTTAAAACCTAGAATCTTTGGCTACTGATTGCTTCATAATGCCTTGTGGGTTTTCTTGTTTCCCAAAAGTTTTGCATTCTGGCACACTCCCCTTTTGTGAATCTGGGTCTGGAATGTTATGGAAATAAGATGAGAGGAAATAGCCTCCAGTTTTATTTTAGAGTTCAGAAAATGTTCATTTTGCATGGTAGACACAACCAAAATCAACATTGTTAAATTAAATCATGACTTTTGCAAAATTGCTAGTTCACATAGATACCAATGTTTTCAGAGAGAACATGTGAATTTTAGGGGAACCAGCCTGACTTGAACAAGGAGAAATTATGCTGGACAAGTCCTACTTCAGACACCCCTCTGGGCATTTTGAAATGCCAAAATCTGGGAGGTCAGCTTAGCCATTGTACACAACTCTTTTCCAGAAAGTATGATGTATTATGTTTGAAAAGCTAATAGAAGCTCCTAGTTTGAGAGTGAATGAACAGTAAGCTGTAAAAAGACCTGAGATTAAGATTCTCTAGAAGACAGTCATTTATGGCCTTAAGATTTATTGAGGTTCATTGGCTGTCTAATTCCAATTGCCCATTCAAACAGCTGTTATACAAGTTGCTTTTGGACCACACTAAGAATACACTGAGATTGAACCATAAGTAGACACAGCTAGCTTTGTCTTTCTGTGTTGCATGCCCAGCACAAAGTCCAGTGTATGGAACTCAGTGAAGCTCACTAAAGAATCTCAGAGTTCACCAGTAATACCATGTTGATGAGAATCTTCCCAGCACCAAACATGTGAGATTAGGTCAAGACTATAGGATTAGAAACCAAGTCCACAAAGTGTGCATTATTCATTTTATTAACAACAAATAAAATTCTCCATAAAATATAAAAACACAGAATATGTAGCTAATGTTAATGATGTTTCTTGAAATGGATGAACTTAGTCCCCAGAGAATAAGCCATTTCTATATACCTCTTCAACTTAGCTGAGAAAAGTTCAACAATAATAAACATGAAATGTCTGTACTTTTTACACACCAAAAGAAAAAAGTGGAAATCCTCACTCTGCCTGCTTTAGCAGCAGATCCTTGTGCCAAGGGTAAACAAACAAAAGCTTTAGGAAGCATGCATTCCACAGATGGGGGGCTTATGCATGCATGTGGACCCAGAGCAGTGTGGAAATTAAAGGGCAAGGGCCAAAAACTACCAATTTTTTTATCCTGAGATTCAAAATCTGAGACTGTCCAGGTTAGAGAAGGTCCAAAAATCAATGTGCTCTGTGCGGCTCCCCAAAACAGGGTTTGAACATGGCTAAGCAGTTGAGGACAGGATTGCAGAGTAAAATGCAGGGAATTCTCTGCCTCTTTTGTGAGACCCTCCTGTATCCTGGGGACAACCTAAGGAAGAAGCTATGTTCTCACCTCCAGCACAAATGGCCCAGCTTTCTGCAATCTCGTTGGTTTCTCGAGGTTCCCTGGCTTGGGTTTCTTGAAAAGAAGAGTGTTGTCGTGGTTTGAATATCCTCACCCAAATTCATGTTGAAGTTTAGTCCTCATTGTGAGACATTAAAAGAGTAGAAATTTAATGGACTCTGGAATTTGGAGGTGATGTCCTTGGGAGGCAAATAGGATTGAGGTCCTTATAGTGAGCCCTGCATGGTAGCATTAGTGGCTTTATAAGAAGAGGAAAAGAGACCCAAGTTAGAAAGCTTACTGTCTTGCTACGTCACACCCTGCACCTCCTTGGAACTCTGTGGGGAAAAAAAAAAAACTTCACTAAACGTATCTCCTTCACCTTGAAACACTAGAGGCATATTTATTTTTAAAATAAATATCCCAGTCTGTGATTTTCAGTTATAGAATAGAAAATGGACTAAGATATGAGGCTAGCAAAATTCTCTGGAAAACATATGTGGAAATTCCAGCATGCTTAGTAAAAAGAGTAATGGAACCCAGAAAACAATCAATCAATTACAGCAAGAACCCCAAAGAGTGGATCAGGGTTTCTGGAAGATCTGCTGAGGCTGCTGCCTATCCATGAAGTTTCTGTGCATCAGGTGCCACTCACCCCACCTCCAGCTCCAACTGCCCAAAGGGCCTCCATCCCTACCTCCCCAAGCACTGCCTGAGGCTGAGCCAATCCTTGTCTTCTGCTAAACTCCCAGAGTCCAGCGAGATAGTTGAAGGGAGCTCAGAAATACAAATTAAACAAGTATGTTTGAATACAAATATTTAAGGTTTAAAATACCCAGAAAACAAAAAAGGAGGAGCCCCCAGAAATTATCTAAAGAAAGGAAATCAGATAAAGGAAAAATCCTCACTGCAATGGCATTGAAATGAAGTCCCTAAAAAACACCCCCAAGAAGGGCTTGTGGTGGTGAAGGGGTGGTGGTGGACCTTGAATATATTTCCTCAAGTTTTTGAAACACAAACAGAAAAATCCCCTAAACAGCTCAACCATATGGGTGGACTTAGGTGGAGCCAAGACTCAACCTGTCAATATCTGTTACCCAAACTCCTACAAATATGGCCAACACTATGGAGAAAGCAGAATCTAAGGACATACTGAACCCAGATACATGTCCCGATACACTCAAAATATGTGAGCATTTTTAAATATGTGATCTACTGCAAAGATGTGTCCACATTAATGAAAAATAAAACAGCTTTTTTTTGCATTACTAATTTTTTGTTAGAGCATTTTAATTATATATAATCAAGGGCTTTTTGTGGCATATTCATACATGCAGATAACAAACTTTCATTCTTACTAATAATCATTAGCCAAACTATATAAAAGAATCATTTTGTGGGAGTCCTTTTGCTCACCAACCTGCCCTGCAATATTAGAGGACTAGAACAAACAGAGAGATGTGATGGTTTCTAAAATTATTTCGCTTATGGAAGCTAGAGAAGGATATGCTTTATTCGGTTCATTTATAAGGCACAGGATGTTGACTCCACCAGCGCAGGAGGGGCCCACTGCCTGCAGACTTTCAGGGATGTTTCCTCTGCCCTAAGGTGAGGTCAGCACCTCTGCAGAGCAGGCAAAATCAGGACACACACCAAGTCCAGTGGATAGGAGGCTTTACTTCTTCCCTCAGGGGTCCCAGACTGAATTTCAATTCAGCAACCATGGTCACTGGTCACGGCTACCCAAATTCCCACCTACAGAGGCTGTAACCCCCGACTCCACAAACCTACTCCATGCCACAGCCAATTCTATTAAAAGAATATTATTCCCTTGAGCCATCTCAGAATTTATATCACAGAGGTTTGTATATCAGAAAGGAGTCAGGGTCTATCTGGTGTCTTCAGATTCTGAAAAATTACGACTTTTGCTCATAAGTGTACCAAGCACACAGTTTGTCAAAGGACATCTCCACTGCTAATGTGTGTGTATCCCTGAACACTCTCAACCCTTCCTGTCCTAGGTCCTTCACCCCAAACTGAACTCCTCCACTGCTGCCATTAATTCTCATCTGCAAATAACTGAAAACTTGCCGCCAGGGTGCATCGAGCCCCCAGGGGCAGGCAGGACAAGGGGCAGTGGCCCATCAATAATCCTCAACATGGAAGGCAAAAGCAGCCCAGCCGCAGCTAATTAGGTGGGGTTGGGTAATTAAATTCACAGGCTTTGATCTTTTCTTCTGATATTTCCAAATGTTCTGTATCACTCAGCTTCAGACAGTGTAACACTCTGCACAATGAGGAGATGCCTTCCTGGGTGACCTTGCTCTCCTAGGAGCCAAGGGTCCCTGATGACAGAGAAACGAGCATTCCCCAAAGAGATGGGTGGGAAGCCACAGCCAGTCCTTCCCAGCCTGGCAAATGCCCACCCTGGGGGATCCACCCGCAAGATAACTCAGTTCTCCTGCCAAAAAGCAGGTTTTCCAGTGTGCCAGAAGAGACTGAGGCCGAGTAATCCGCCTCTCACTGTGGTGCAGGGTCTTGTGCCAGAATAGGGCACTTGCCAGGTCCCAAACCCGCCTTGAACTGAGTCATCAGGCCCCCATTAGGAGGCTCCCTCTGAAAGGCGCCTGTCCCTGGAAAGGAGGAGACTCTCGCCAGGAAAACCCAGCAGAGTGGATTTTGTCATCCAACGTGGCCCCTGCAGAAAATCTTTCCCAAATTGCTTTGAAGTTGAATTAAAATGAGTAACAGACCAGGGTGTTGAGGAAATGCAGGAAATGGCTGAACAACTCACTTGTCAGTCTTTCTGGATTTCGAAAGTAGGTGGATAATAATGAGGGGACTTACAGGGAGGCTCATTTGCAACATTGCTATCCCTGGGGCACACACTGCCACCCTTCCCAAGAAGAGAAAGCATACCCCTAACACAGAGACACAGCACCATCCTCTAGAAAGGTCTTGTTTCCCAAGTCTTCCGACCCCCAAGAAAAGAAGTCGTTCTGTGTGCAGGTCCTAAAACCAGAGCATAGCAAAAATTGTGTTGTCTCTCCTCCCAAAGGGCAAAAGGCACGCAGTTTAGCTACTGATGAAAGCAGCTGCTTCCTTATTAGCTTCTGCTGCAAGAAGCAGCCTATTATAATAGTTAAGGACAGCGTGGAGTTTGGAGAAAGCTGTGTCTCTTGGCCTCCCTGTCTGCATCCCCCACCCCAGCTCTGCAGTGATATTGACAAGGTCTGGCCTTCCTATTCTTGTGCTACCTGATTGGTACAGAATCTCTAGCAAATCAACTGAGATTTGCTGATCAACATAATAATTCTATCAACTCCAGCACGGATATCAGGTCCAATGTAAATCCTTCTTCCCCTTCCTCGGAATACCAATAAGCACTAAGTGAGCAGGAAGTGTCTGTATATGGGTAAACCGGCTGTGTGAAATGAGAGCCCACTCCCAGCCCTGCTTCTGAAGATTTCCAAAACCAAACAGGAGTCTGGATGTCTGAACATTTCTATTACTTCATCTGCGTGTAAAGCACTCACAACCATCCAATAAGCACAACCTTTGAACACCAAACAATAGAAAGTGAGAAGGCTGTTTCATTACTTTTCCATCTTTGGCTCAGACACGGCAAGGCTATTCTGGGCTGACACTTACAGGAAGTAGCAAAAACCTCAGGAGAAATGGACTTGCTGCAAGATTTCCAGTCCATTTTTTTTAACAGGCTGCTGGAGACATTTCAGACAGGTTTTCTGCTGAAGACCCAAACATGTGGGTGCTTATCTGTACCGAACCCAAATCTTTGGAATTTTACACCTCACTTCTGAAAGCCTTGCCGCATGCTCTGACTTGCAACTCCCCCAGGGCGCTCTCTTCAGGGAGTAAGAGTCACCTTTATATACACCTGTTCCGCCCAGGGTGGTTAGAAAGCCAATGGCAACCACACAGCGCTTCCTCCTCGGACTTTGTCTATAATTCTCCGATTCATTCTATATGGTCTGTGCAACCACCAAGCTTTCAAAGCAAGCCCAATGGAATGCTTCATAGTTGGATGATCATAGGAAGACTTTATAATAAATCCACTTGGAGCGACTCAGAACAGGTATCAGCTAGAAGAACAATTAGAGTGCTTGTTCTGCCAGGAAATTCTGCCAGTTTTTACCTGTTAAAGCAATTGGGAAATAGACCTGTACTTGCTGAAAAATGTACTTGTACATGCACGCATGGTGTGGGAGGGTGAGCAGGTGTTTGTGAACCACAGTTATATTCTTAACAATGCTCTCTGTCTCCAGATTTAAAAGAATGCTTGGTGTTCAGGCTTTGTTACAATAGGAGGAAAAATGTCCTGTGGCACTTGGGAGCCTAATAGGGTAATCAGTATTTTAGGAGTGGAAGAAAGTGTTCACTATTGAGCATGAATTTCCACTGCCGGGGGGGGAGTCTTTATTTAAAAGCTACTGGCTTTGGATTCTTCTTCCTAACTCTTTGCTGTCAAACAGCAGGAAAAGAACTAGCCCTGGTAACCAAGGCCCAGAGGACACCATCAGTCACTTGCCCATCCTCTGCGGGGATGTGCCCAGTCGCAGTATTTTCTCCTGTGCTGGTCTGACAGGACCCCACTAATGGAACAAAGAGACAATAAAGTAATTCATTGAGTAATCCTGCTGAGAAATGAATCCTGTTTGAAGCCAAATCTAATTGCACAGAGACACTAAATTAGTGCCTAGGTGATAATAGATAAGGAATGCTTTCATTATGCCACAATGTATGAGTGAGACTCTTCAAGAGTGGGCAAAGCACCCTGATAATGCACATGTAAATAGGGATTGCATCAGTGTGTTCCATAGACTTAATTTAAGATTAGAATGAAACACAGGGAAGACATGTTTTCATGACAAAGAAAAAAAAAATAATAATTTGGGGTTTCTTTTTCATTCCTCTGGCTGCTTCGTTCTTGACCTGGCTTTTAGGTCGTTTACAGTGTGGGCAAGATAGGGGGCTCTCTTGTCTTCCCTGCCATGTAGGAACTGGAGAAATTTGAAACCCAGGTGTTAGAGATACTCCAAATGCTCAGCCTTTGGTAAAAGCCAAAGCCCAGGAGAACCCCACCATTTTGCTCTCACTACCTCCCCACCATCACGGGAAAGTAAAGCTACTGCACTCAGGAAGCCATGGCCGGTCTATTCTCAGTGTGTTGTCTGTGGTCCAGCTGATTGCAGTCAATATTGTGGTTTCCTTGTGGATGTTTATTCCATGAAGATGCCACCTTGAATGGTGCCAACTTACTACCATCCTTTCTCTCTCCCCGAAATGCTTTTCTGTAGCACATTCCATTAGATTACATATGAACATAGATCAGTGAACTTTTTGTTCTAGCGTGGGCTTTTGGAGGCCTCAGGCCTGTTTCTCATACTCCCAGTGCAAAGGAGATAGTGGAAAATGTTGTAACAGACGAGCTGTAGAAATATCTCATTTAATCTGGCCAATGATTCCCAGAGTTTTGGGTACAAGTGGCAGGAAGAAGGGAGACCTAGACCCTTAGGCAGATCAAACCCACAGAGCACCCGTGAAATGGGTGGGCATGAAGGACAAGTGCAATATGAACACAGGTGCATGGATGGATTCACAGAAATAGGAAATACTCAACCTAATTAACCAACTTCTATTGTTGTACTTTAAGACTTTACAGTACTACTAGTTACCAGTAAAGCTGTGGCTCTCATCCATCTTTCTGACTTGCCTAGAGGCTTTCGTTTTAATGAAAAAAAAATGGCATGTGTATTCAAAGAAACCCAAGGGAGTGTTCTGCAGTTGAGAAATCCAAGTCTGAGCACCAGGACCTGGGTTTACCAGCAGACACATTGATTCTTGTAGCCTCAGAGTCAAACACATTTACTTGTAAAAGCTTAGTTAGGGTCTTAAATGGTTACAACATTGTTAAAAGGGATGTGCACAGAGATTCAAAGCTCTGTTCCCTTCTTGCACATTTACCTTAACTTAACTCCACTTTGGGAAAGCAATGCCCACCACCCAATAGCCATTGTGTTGGAGTGAGCAGTTGCCAGGGCAGAACACAAGAAGGTCAGTTTTTTGTTGTTGTTGTTTGTTTTTTTTTTTTCTGTTTAATGGCCTCATCTTCTATGGTTCCATGTTACTGCCAATGTGCTAAAACCCCCTTCCCAAACCAGCCAAAGTGTTTAGGATCATTCAAAACCACTAGAATTGCTGGCTGACTTTCAGGTGAGCACTATAAGCAAACCCCTGCCCAAGCGGAAAATCCGTCAGTCTCCAAACCTAAATGTTTCACAAGGGCTTTCTCAGGTTTTCAATTTCCTTGTTTCCAGAATGCATCCTCAATCCCAAGCCCTTTGGGTTTGTCTCTAATGGGCCTCTTACAGATGGTCTTGCTATTCCATTTGGTCTTGAATGGCTTTAAAGTCTTCTATCCTGGGGATGGGTGGGTTTATTCATTACAGGACAGAAAATCTGCAACTCAGTGGGCAACAAGCACTTCCTGAGCTTCTCACAGCTTGCTGGTTTGCTACTGGCATTTATTGTAGGCCTTGCTTACAGTGAACTGGGTTGTTTTGCAATTAAAAATGCCTCCTTTCACCTTCACAGTATTTAAACAGACAAACAAAAATCTTCACAGTACCTTAGGAGGCAGATGACATTATCAACCCAGTTTTACAAATGAGGAAATTGAAACACAGAGTGGAATCACTGGCACACATCACACAGCAAGGAAGTAGCAAATCTGATCCCTTACCCAGGTCACTGCTCCAAAATCCAAGCATGGACATATCCTGGCACTCAAAACATCAATGGTTCCTCCTGTATCCTACAAGGAAAAATACTGATTTAAAAAAATACAAATAATGTATGAAATGATTCCAGGAAAAATAGAAAGTCCAGATTGCTATAGAAACATGTAACAGTGGAACCTTGCAAACTCTGGTTTCTTTATATAGAAACATACACACCCTCTCAGAAAGAAAAAGAGAAGCATACACCAATGCATTTCCTCTCCTCTGAATCTTTTTCTTTTTTTCCAGAATTTTTGAGTGCAAAAATGAATTATACATAATGGTGAGATTCTTTGTTACATATATAACAATATAATTTGGCCAAATAATTCCCAGAATCTTAATCCCTATCTAGAACTGTGTACATTTTCATAAGGAACCAAAGAAATATAGGACATAACTAAAATCTTTAATCTTTAATTGATTCTCATCTAAACCCTCAAACCATCACTAGAATGCACAGCTTCAATTTAAAAGAAAATAATAAACTGCAAAATAACATCATTTATATTATTTCCAAGATAGTATGTCTTCCTGAGTTAAAAAGTATTCTCCCAAGATTTAAAAAATTAGAGTGAAAATGAATAAATGCTGCTTTCTGTCACACGGACATTTTTCATTAGAATTTGTTTTCTGAGAGAAAATTCGACTTTTGGCAAATGTTCTTCCTTCTGTGAAGTAAGGATTGTAAAAGCAAGCTTTGATTATGAAGTGAAAAGGAAACCAAGGAGAAGAACTTTGGTCAGTTTGCTCCTTTATTGTGGTTTTTTAAATGATTCATGGGTAAAAGCATTAGGTACTGATCAGAAGAAAATTATTTGTCCACAGACATCAGTTATCCCTAATGTTTTACTAATAACATTGGCTAGCATGGGTTTCACATGTATGATTACATACATAGTAGACTAAGTCTTTCGTATATGGCCTTCCAGACAGATATTTTCATAATTACTTGATAGAAGTAAATCACTGTAACAAGCTTCTAGTGAGTGCTTGCTCCTTACCAACCATGATCCTATACAATTTAGAATTCTTAGTGTACATTTTCCATTGATTAGTAGCTCCGCATGTGAATCTTCACGCTATTTGAAGAAATGACTCCCATTTCCCCTTGACACATACCCTGGTAGTTAGGTATCCTAACCTTCAGATGGGTTAGTCAATCTTGAGAAACAGCAATTCTACCTTTCAAGCCTCAGTGGGGTGGAGTCTGGCAGCAGTACCCACCAGGGGTTGAGGGTTTCCAAATTCCACTCTCTTTTGGTTCCTGCCCATTTAAAAATATACTTTCCCAGCTGTGCCATGATACCCTTTCTAATAAACTCATTTCCCGCTTAAGTAAGTCAGTGATCATCTGGGATGTTTGCAAGCAAGAATTCTAACTTAAAGCACATGAATTTTCTAAATTAAGCAACCAAATGGGGTAGCAGGTATTTTCACTATGACCATTTTCTAGAAGAAAATAAGGCACAAAAAGTTTGAATCCCCCACTTGAGATTGTACATCTGTTGTCAGTGTTGAAACTTCAGCAATCTGACTCCAGTTCCAGCTCAGAGAGATTTAATAACTTGCCCAAGCAACTCTCAGTATAGTCATTATCTTGTTCCACTACCTCAAGATGACTTCCTCTTTGTTAAGCCTAAGGGAGGCATGGAAACACAGAGACCTAGAGCAGAGGATTCAAGAGATTGCTAGTAATCCAGAACATAACACCTCAAGGTTTGTCCCCAAGTCCAAAAATCTTTCAAATGCTTCATATCCCAACTCAGTTTCTGAACAGCAAGCTTGTCCTCCTCAAATGGAGCCCTGATCTCCCCTCCCTGTGCTTGATCTCCCAAGATCCAAAGGGTCAGATGAGGCCCTGCAGACCAGAACATAACTCAGCACTGGGAGAAGAGGCCCTACTAGTCCTGCACCTGCAGCCAGGCCAAGGGAGGTTTCTTCTTCTTTTCAAAAACCCCTTGTCGTTTCCATAAATATCAGACCTCTTAACCTCCGTAACTCTGCATAAAGGTGCAGTGTTTGCCCTTCACAAACAGCATACTGTGCCTCACTTCTATCAAGGCAAGGGTCACCAAATGCCCGTGGAAAACAACCTTCCTATTGAGAAATGTTTGCCTTGCTTACTTTCCCGGTAGTTCAGAATCTTCTTTTCTTGTTCTTTCAAAGATCCAGAGAAGGTGACACATTGATAGCAGCTTTAGCCTCTCCAGTGTTCATGGCTAATATAAGGCCATGAGAGACTAACTTCACGGCCCCGGGGAATTCTGAAGATGCTGGGAATGGGATGGTTCCCTGGGGCCACCGTGGAAAGCAGTCATTGAGGAGCCCCACTGGGGCCACCGTGGAAAGCAATCATTGAGGAGCCCCACAGGGTAGGCAGCTCTTGATGATTACACAGCCTTCTCAATGACTCCCTTCTTTAGATGAAAATAAAAGAGGAGTCACACACATTTTTTTTTCCTTCCTTAATTCTGAAATGGCTTATTCTGCTTTTTTTGTCAGTTACCCATTGCCAGAGAAAAGTTACTGTTTCAAGGGATTTTTAATACAAAGGAGAAGGAGAAGGAGGGGGCAGAGGGAGGTTGGGGGGAAATTCTCCCCTTTGGCTTCCATTTTCAGGGGGCTACAGAACAACCATGTTGAAAATAAGAATAGCAAGAACATATTGGATTTGGAGACTAAGTTAACCCAACAATTTCATGAGGGACTGGCTTCCAATTCTGGTACCTCTTTTCTCTTGGGTATGTAGCTTTTTAGATGAATCAAAATATATAAAAATAAAATTAACTTTTTAAATCGCTAAGGTCAAATAGATCACTGCATTTTTTCCCTTATCAAGCATTTTTATATTGTGTATGCTACACTATGGAAACTTATTAGCTGTTAAAATAATTGCAATTACATATATGTCCACAGCAAATACAAATACGTATATGTACACAGCACTTTTTATTTTTTGTCCCATAAGAGAAAATTCATATTAGGCAACTTAGAATTTATCTCATCAACTGAAACTTTGAGGAGCATATTCAAACGAAAATAATAAAAATCCTTGTGTTTTAGCAGACTTTGATATTGATCCCAATGTTTGGAGTCCTACTAAGTGTCATGTTAAAGGAATTACATTGGCTCTGAAAAAAAACAATCAAATGTGTTGTGGGATAATTTGGGGAAGAAGTCCACCACCTAGGCTCCCACAGCTCTGCCTTGTAGCAAAAAAAAAAAAAAAAAAAATGTTCCAAACAAAAGTTATTTCTTCTACTGCACAGAACAGTGGAAAGATATCCCAAGTTCTCCTCCAGGAGAAAGCACAGTACAAGTCTTCTGCTAAATGACCCTAGAGTCACAAAGCCCCCTGGTAGACATCTTGAGAGAAGGGAATTTTACAGGAATAGTGGAGAAGGAACCTTTCCTCCCTGGTGGCCTCTCTTGAAGTAAGAAGGTTATCTATGATAGGAGTGAGGTTCTAATCATTCTCATTCCACCCAAAGGAAAAATCCCAACACAGTTGCTTAATTCCTTTATTTATGTTTACAAAACTTTAATAAAAATACAATTGCCCTAAAACTGTGAAACTTTGGAAGGGAATATTCATGGGCCATCCCTTCAGAGGCTGCCAATGTCTTGTAGGCTGGGGGTGTTATAGACGCTGAGAGATCAGCCTGGCTTTTCCTCTTCCCTGATTCCCCTTTCTAGCCCTCAGACACACAACTGAAGAGGGAAGTTGGAGGAATTTTGTATCCCACTCTAGAACCTAGACTGGGAATCAGTACAGTGCGCCTAGGAAATAAATGAGGCTAATGTCATTTTTAAACAAACACTGAGGTATAGAGATGTAATGAGCATCTGATGATTCCACTGCTTATTAGTGTAATAAAAAATAAAAATAATTTTAAAAAACAGTCAAAGAATCAAGGTAAAAATAAGTATTCCGCCTTGCAATGATTTCGTTTACGGGTCTCACATATCGTTTATAAAGCTTCTTTGAGGGAGAGAGAAAAAAAAAAATGGAACTTTCAGTTGGATTCTTCATTAAAACTTGTAACATTCCTTTATTTTTCTCCAGAGACCGCCCAGGCGACAGTGTGCACTTTGCATTCCCTGGTGTCCCCAGTCGCTGTGTGCTCCTCGCCCTTTTTCAGGACGCAGATGAAATCCATCTTCTGTCTTTCATGGGAGTGGTGGGAGGACACGGAGGTGGGGAGAGAATCAAGTTTAAACACTAAGAAAATGAAAACAGATGCGTGGAAGGGGTTGGGTGTGTGTGGGGGGGGGCGAGGCTGGTGGGAAGGAAGAGACCGGAAGCCCTTCCCAGTGCTGGCAGCTTCTGCACCTCCCTCCTCCTCCTCCCCAGGACCCCTCCCCCAGGCTCTCCAGGGGGGAGGGGGGGTGCTGGCCTCCGAAGGCAGCACCCAGGGGGAATCGCTCTTCTCTGGGGTGGAAACCTTGCTTGGAATTCTCAACCCTGTAAAATGTTTGTAATTAATTGGACAAGCCTGGGCNGCGACAGGTAGCTGGACTGGGCAAGAAGCTGCTGTTTGCAGAGGGGTTGGCTGGCCTGCCGGACACTGGAAGCCATTGTGGACACAGACGGCCTGGAGCAGGGCAGGCTGGCCATCCATCACCGGCCTCCCAGCAACTCCGGGCCAAAGCCGGCGCCGCCCGCCACCCGGCTCCGCCCAGCCGCCGGCCACCGCGCAGGGGGCCCTGGAGCTGACGTCAGCGCCCCAGCCCCCGAAGGCAGACACTCCTGTCCGGCCCTTTCTGAAACCATAGGGCACCGCAGACCTCGGGGGGCGGGGGGGGGGGTGAGTGGGGGGAAGGAAGCTGGGACTCCACCAGAAGGCTGGTTGCCCAGGGGTCTCTGTCCCCCATCTCCTGGCCGCAGAGGGAGCCATCCTCCAGCATAAAATCCCTGTTCCCAAACCACGAAGCGGCTGCCTGCCCACCATAACACGGGCTTTTTATATCGCTTCTCACATCACTGCCTCAGGACCTGCTTTTACAAGACAGGTGTGGGGTAGCCAACTGGAGGTGACTTTTCCTTGTGGCACCGGAGGCATTTGGCTGGGAGGCTGCTGGTCCTGTTACTGGAACTGTGTGGGCTGGGCCGGATGCGCTGTGCTGAGAGAACCCTGAGGAGGACCCAGCCAGAACCAGAAGGAGCACCCAGGGCGGGGACACTGCCATTCTCGTGGCCTCCGTCACACAGTACTTCATGAACAGGCAGTTTTCCACCTCGGAGACTTGTTCGCTTGAATAAATAGCAATCCGAAAGAAAATCTCTGTGTGTTTGCCAATGAGCATCTCATACAACTCCCAATATGCTGTTTAAAATTAATTGGACCCAATCCAGGACTTCATTGTGGGAACACAAGAGTCGGTTATGCAACAGACATCATTGTTCTGTCTGTCTCCAGCTCCTCTTATGTGCTGAATGTGCTGCAGAAGATGGAAGGCCTGCGAGTTTCAGCCAGTGCAAGGATCCAGGGCAAACTAGGCAAAAATGCTAGAAGACACTGGACCCACAAAGGGCCCTGGGCTATGACTAGGTCTTCACCGACTCAGACAAGGAAGACCTGAAGCATACAGAAGCCTGGGTGACTTGAAACAGGCAGACATCACAAGGCCTAGCCTTACAGCTGAGATCTGCAGGTCTCCAGGCCTGTGGCAGAACCAGGGGTTGTTTTGTTTTTTTTTAATCAGTACATCAGGACTTTACAAGTTCTTGCAACTTCTTGAGAAGCGTACTAGTATTTTAGGCCTCTGTCTTCAATGACCCTATATTGCTTCATAGAACCTCAGTGGTGCTGGCATTTCCCCTTGCACCATCTGGCTACAGATTAGTTTTCACAGACATTTTACAGCCACTAGGATGGGGTACAAAGTCTGATACCTTCCTCCCTTCCAAAGACCCAATATTTCTAAGCCCACCTGCTCCACTGTCCACTTGTGTCACTGATTCTGTGAATTTTATTTAAAAAAAAAAACATTGAACATAATAATTTATTCATCCTCATATACTAGTATGTTGACTCAAAGGATTAAAAATTCTTTTTTTTTTTTTTTTGTCTATAGAAGAATTGCATCCTCAAGAAACAGAAGAAATTGGCTCCTGTCAGAACAGGTTTACCCAGTAAAATGCATTTGCCAAACTGTTTCATTGAAGGAAAAGAACTTCTGTGGCTGAATTTCTTCAAACTGTTGAAAAATACTCAAAGGCCCTATCTCTATAAACCAATGATCTAGAACAGTCTTCATTTAAAAAAAAAAAAAGGCATATCTCATATCTGAAATACAAGTTTTCAAAGTAGCTCATTTGGCTTTTTATTACTTTGATTTGTGTTTTTATCCACATAAAATTTAATAAGAAAAATAGCTGGACATGGTGGTGCAGGTCTGTAATCCCAGCAATTCAGGAGGCTGAGGTAGGGCCCATGGTCAAAGGACAGCCTTAGTGATTTAGAAAAGCCCTAAGCAACTTTGTTAGACCCTGTCTCTCCAATTTTATAATAAAAAGGCTGGGTATGTAGCTCAGTGGTAAAACACTCTGAGTTCAATCCCCACACTAAAATAAATAAATAAATGAAATAGGAAAAATGAAATCCAAACACCAAAAATATGGCAGAATTTCAGTTGGGTCTCTAAGGAATGGCAAAAATATACAAAGTATCACCAAATTTTAATAGACCTCCCCTTCTTTAATTACCATAATGAAACTGAAAGAATAAAGCAAATAGAAATATTTTCTTCTATATTCCTGTTCCTCTCCCCAAATACTGCCCACCTTTAGTTTAATTTACCGAGATTTGGGGTTGAAAGTTACCCAGATCTGACCAGGAGCTTTTTATAATGAATGATATTTGGGGATAAATCTTGATGTGAATCACAATATTAATACTATAACAACATTTACTATAGGCACCAACATTGGTCATTCTCCAAATACTTTTAGGTATTATTTTAATATTATGACCCTCCTGATATGCATTGTTATCTTCACTTAGGTGAGGAAACAAAGGTCAGGTACATTAAATGTTTTGCCCAGAATTACACAGCTAATGAATATAAACCAACCAAAAATATGAGCTGTCTTTGGGCTACTATTACAAATTAATATGAACTGGGTGGATTAAACTTCAAACATGTATTTCTCACAGTTCTGAAAGCTAAACGGGTCAAGATACTAACAAATGTGATATGTGGCAAGAGCTCTACTCCTAGTTTTCAGGTGTCTGCCTTCCTGTTGTACCCTTAACATGAAAGAAATCAGAGATAGGAATCAATCTCTGTCATCTCTCTCTCTCCTTATAAGGGCACTAATCCCAACACGAAGGCTAACCCTCATGACCTCATCTAAATCTCATTACTTCTCAAAGTCCCCACCTCCAAACACCACCCACTTGGGGTCAGGGCTTCAACATATAATTTTGAGGGTGACACAGTTCGGTCCAGAGCACACATCTTCAGATGAGGGTTTTTTGTTGCTTTTTTGTTGTTGTTTTTTTGTGCATGTCTTTGGTTTGGTTGTGTCCTCTGACCATGGGCCCTGACTGATCTGGATAGAATAAGAATGCAAATCTATGATTTCCAGAGAAACTGCACAAGGCCCTAAAAACAATACAGGATGGCCTCATGAGGAAATAAAAGATAAATATAAGCATGTGCTAGACAGAACTTTCCAGGAATAAAAAATATATATCAAGTACCTTCAAAATACATTATTTGAAACCTGAATAAAAAAGGAAGATGGAACAACTAATTTGCCAGGTAATTACTAAGCTATTGGTTTTTTATTACCTCATTAATTTGACCTCACTAGAACATTAGCCCTGTGAACATTAAGAACCAACCTCCAAGTATAGGGACCTAAATTCAGGCTGTGGGCCCCAGATGTAATCTTGGGCAATTTACTGAAAAGGTCATTAAAGTCTAGTGTCTTCATCTATAGAACAGTAATATTAAAAAATACTTATTCCCTGGGTTTTCTTCTGAGATTTTAATGAGATACTGCATACATTGGTGCTCTGCAGAAGAGTAGGGGCTGAGTAAATGTCAGCTTTTCTCAGAAGACCACAGGCCTTTAAAAAAAAAAAATAGAACACTATTTTAGCTAAGATGAAACATGAAAAAGACCCAACCCAAAAATACTTGCTGGTTCATTTGAGGAGGAGGTCTATTTCAGATTATTTTTCAGTTCCTTTTTTGGGAACTGATTAGTTTACCCAAAAAGTTCAGCCATCATAGAAACGAAGCCATTCACACTCTAAAAATAAAAAGGGTTTCAGCCAACATTAACCTGAATAGGTATTATGTTATTTTATTTGGGTCTTTTCCTCCAACAGGAGTTCAAATAAAAATACTTAAACTCTCTCACTGCCCAGTGACCTAGCTCTGCAAAGGCCCTGAGGCTTTGGTACTGTGTATGAGAAATTGGAGGTATTTGCCTGGGAGGACCCCACCTGTATCTTGCCTGACTGTTCAGTAATTGCTGGGAGTCAGCATAGGTGAAAATAGGGTGGAGACAGAAGCGGGGGATAATCTGAAACAGTCTTTAAATAGCTAAGATGCTGTTTTGTTTTTCTGGAGAACAGAAGGACAAAGAAAAAAAAATATGTGGAGCTTAAAGACTGTGCAAGCTCTTCCACTGCAAATAAAGGCAGGTATGAAAGCATTCTCTCCTCCTAATAAAAGTCCCATCTCTCAAGAAAAGCAGAGGATCCACCCCCAGTTCAGGGCAGACCTCATCTTCCCATGATTGCAACAGCACCAAATGACACCAAACCAGCCACATTCCCTGGCCAAGCTTTGACCGGCCAGTCATCGTGCAACTCAGCATAGCTACACAGGCAAAATAAACTAGGAATCAAGGTTACCTGCTTCTGGAAGAAATACGACTTATGGAACCTCTTTATAGACTTGGGGATTTTTAAGGAAAACGGTGAAAACCCAAAAGCATCCAGAGTGATAATCCACACATTTAATTTACTCAAAAAGCATTCTGCTCGTCTGATTTGGTCTATGTAGAATTAGACTTCATCTCCAAGTGGTCTGTTGTTTGTGATAAAAGCACAAAGATCACTCATGTAAGGAAGAACTTTTTTTCAGATGATCCTGCTTATTCTGCTGTGAGACCCTTAGTGGAAAATGTAGGAAGACAGTGAACAAGTGAGCGGATCTACACCTGGCAGTCAGCCAGAATGTTCCGTATTCCCTGGCATGTGTATATAATCTATTAGGCTGTAAATTCCTTGAGTACATGGGCCATGACTTCCATTTCCTTTGTACCCTCCCCCCTAGTACAGCAGCCTGCATGAAGTCCATAGTCAGTAAATGTTGTCAGTTGTCCGATATTTAGAACTCTGTTTTTTAAGGACCACCCCTACCCCCTCAAAACTAGGACTACATATATTACTGTGACCCATCAGATCAGATGTAACATATTTATTTGAATAGTTCTCTCTTGATACCCACATGCTTTTTAGCGGGTTTCTACAGCATGGGCTGATTACTCCACCTTCACTAACCTGGGAATACAAGGAACTCCAGCCTTGGAGCACCTGCAGTTGAGACAGGGGCTACTCCCCACTCTTTCCAGCATTTCCCCTCAGCAAGTCTCTGATGCCTGCTTTTCCTACAATGATATAAGAGTGGTCAGTGATTAAACGCGAGTCCATTCATGTTCCAGCCATAAAGGATATGCTGGCTTGTTTTGTTTTGACGGCATCAGCTGCTGCTGCTACTTTAGCTGATAATTGAGCTGAAAGAGGAATTCTGGGGAGAAAAGCATTTATATCTGTAGATGCACACACCCACACACCACACATACACATTATATGTAAAATGTAACAAGCAAGGGTTAGCTCAAAGTTACAAGGAAAAACAGTTCAGAAATATACGAAGATAGATAAAATTTTCACGAAGTTGGAATATTCATATATTGTACAGTTTACTGTTGTGATTTTTAAAATTAAAATATTATGTTATTTAGGGTTTTTTTTTTCTCTCTATCTGTTGCATCACCTATTTCCCAGCCTCTTTGTGGGGACAATGTGACTATGTCTGGTCCATGGAATGTGGGTTAAATGAGACACATTGTTTCTGGCTTTGAGCCTGAAGCCTTCCTGTGTGCTCTTGGAAGCTATCTCCTCTCTGCTTGCTAGTCAGTGTCTAGTAGCTGGAGGAGGTTGCTGAAGCCCTTGCCCACTAATTCTCAATTAGGGGCAATTTTATGTCCAGAGGTCATTTGGCAATATCTGGATCCATTTTAAATGTCACAATAGGACAAGATACCACTGGTAACTAGTGGACAGAGGCCAGAATGCTACTAAACATTTCAGAGTACAGAGAATGGCTGCCAGAACAATGAGTTACCTAACCTAAAATGCCAATAGCACTGACACTGAGAAACCCAGCCCCAGCAAGGATTGACCTTCCAGTTGAAAAGATCCTGGATCCCTGAGTGACCATGTGGAACAAGCACTTCCCGCCATCATCAGTCCACATCTCCACTCGTCACCATTTTTTCTTGTTGGCTTCAAATCTATGTAAATATTGTGAGAAATAAACTGTTGTGTTAAACCCCTAGGATTTTAGAATTGTTTTTAAGACAATTAGCCTAGGCTGGTTAATAAATAATAACTAGGGAAGGCAATCAGTATAGGAAAAAAAAAATTCAGAGATGTTTCTAAAGAATAAGATAGAAAAAAATGAGAAAAATGTGTTTAATTTTAATTTTGTTTCTCTGTGTGTGTGTATGTGTGTGTGTGTTTGTTTGTTTTGAGGCTATTTTATCATAGAAATTGAAGTCCTGTTATGGTCCCCAAAAGGAGTATTTTGCAATTAAGAGCTCATTAGGTGTCTTGTGCAATAAAAATGAATGGGCCCACCAGGGCACCTGAAGCAAACAAATGAGGAAGATAGCACTGCCCACACTTTGCACGGTACCATGCCAACTTTCCTCGCCATTCTTCAAATGGTTAACATGGATTCTATCTGGTGCTGCCGCTTAGTCTAAATGCTTACAAGGAATAACAAACATAAAAGCATGAGGAGGACATGCAGTCATGCATCATTTAACAACAGGGAACACATTCGAGAAATATGACATTAGGCAATATTGTTATATAAACATCGTAGAGCATATTGACACAAACTTAGAGAGTATAGCCTACTACACGGCTAGGCTATATGGTATGTGTGCATGCATGTGTGTGTGTGAGAGAGAGATACATACACATACATAGATAAGGCATATATATGCATGGTATAGCCTATTGCTTCTAGGGCCATAATAAATGGATAAAATTAAGATTAAATCAAGCATAAGAGAAAATTGTGTGATCAGTGGATTCAGTAAACATGAGATGTAAGAAGCTGCTGCCAGCATAACATGGAATACAGTTTTATGGTTGATTGATTTTTGTAAGTAGAAGTACACTCTAAAATAATGATAAAAGGTATTATATAGTACATATATACCAGCAACACAGTCATTCAATATCGTTATCAAGTATTATGCACTGCACATAACCATACATGCTATACCTTTATTTGCCTGGCAATTCGTTAGATTTGCTTATGCCAGTAGAACTACAAACATGAGTGATGTGTTTTGTCACAACATTGCAATGGCTTTGTCAGCAGGTAATAGCGGTTTTTCAGTTCTGTTACGGGAAATCATCCTACATGCAGTCCATCATTGACCCAAATGTCATCGTGCAACATAACTATACTTTCAAAAGAAGTACAGAGATTGGATGGGGTGTAGCTCCCACTGACTCATCTGGAAACCTTCTGTGCTTATGGTTTCATTTATTTATTTTTACTTTTTGACCACTGACACCAACTCTTCCTGGTGATTTTCCCTATCTTGACCTGACTAAATTGTCACACATTTGTCATATACCCACAATGTTTTGTGATAAATCAAGGACTTAGAGAAGAAACAAAAAACAATGGTGAGAGCAGCTGCTGGCTGAACAGTTAGTTGAGCAGGAAGCTGGTCAGAGTACCAAGAAAGAGCCCAGAGTTAGGCAAGACAATTAGGTCAGATAATTGACATCATAAAGTATATGTAAGAACTGGGCAGTGGACAGAGGAGAAAAAAAAATGTAAACTAGTTTTCTCCATAAAATCTCCAGACTTAAATGGCTAAACCTTTTCTAATCCTCAAAGGGCAAGATAGATAAATGCTATTTTATTCCATCCAAAAGTTATCTTAAAATGGTGAAATGAGATGGACATCATTACCCTAAGTATATGTATGAAGAAAAAAATGGTGTGACTCTACTTTGTGTACAGAGATATGAAAAATTGGGCTCTGTATGTATTGTATAAACTGTAATGCATTCTGCTGTCCTATAAAACAAATTAAAATCTTAAAAAAAATGAAAAAAAAAATACCATTTCTGTATACTATGAGCTTAACAAAAGAGAGATGCAGATGTAAGCATATCCCCTTTGACATTGTCCAGTGAGTTTGGACCCCTCTCATTAGTTTAAATATTTCCTAAAATTTTCCTTGAAGATCTACACATCCCCAAACTGCCTGCATGCTGCATGTGTGCAACCAAGAGACAAGCCTCAATGTGATCGGTCACACCAAGTTCCAGAGTACCATGCCAGCCTCCTTCTTGGGCTGAGAATACAGCTGCACAATCTTCCAGCTGCCTCCCTGCCTCCCTTCTTCAAGGCTTTCTCCAGCTAAATGGAACTGAAGTCTAATGTCCCTACATAGACACTCTGAGGTGCAGAGTGTCACAGAATGGGGAGACATGTAAGTAAACAGAGGCTAACAATAAAAAGCAGTCAGCGTTGTAAGAGGTGATATTTTGTTTTAATTTTTTTTTTTTTTTTTTTTTAGTTTTTGGCAGACACAACATCTTTGTTTGTACGTGGTGCTGAGGATCGAACCCGGGCCGCACACATGCCAGACGAGTGCGCTACCGCTTGAGCCACATCCCCAGCCCAGAGGTGATAATTATTATCATCAACAGTCATGAACTGTTGGGCACAGCAGTAAGCACCATATAAGCATCCATCCATGTTCTCATTTGAGGAACTCGAGCAATTCATAGAAGCATTTCTTCATGTAGTCCGTGTGGGCCCATGAAGGTTCTGGGGACAGAGGACAGCCAGCTGAGTCTTGATGTACAAATACATGTGAATAGTTGGAAAGACTAGAAAAGAATGCTCCCAGCAAGGACAGCAGCATGTGCCAGGACACAGAAGCAAGGGCGAGCATGGCATTCCTGACGCGTATTTCAAGGCTTGACAGAAGTTGTTCTTATTTTAAGCCAGATGATCCCAGGCCTTTCAACGTTCTGATTGACTTTCTGATTCACTGGCCATCCTTCAGCCCAAATATTTCCAAATATGCTTCATCTTAATGATTTGTTAGTAAAACTAATGAATTTCATCTACCCAACATAAGCATATTTATTCATTTTAAAAGTATGTACTTGTACTATTGGATTATATCGCACATGTTAAATAATATGCACATGGAAATATAATTTTTCAAAAGATAAGAGAGAAAAGCATACAACAGAGATGACACATAAATAAAATACCTAATATTTTTTGCCCAAATCTCAGTTTATCCTCTTTCTCATCAGAGAAGAAGTTTAGTCCACCAGAGTAAGGACAGAGTGATTCTGTTCATCATTGTGTCCCTACCTACCTAGTACCTGATACTTATCATGTCTTCAATGAACATTGTATCAATGAATGGGTACATCTAGCTCATTACCAAAGGGTTACAATAGTATTGAATGCAGAGGCAATTAATATAGAACATCTAACTTCTCGTGAAATGAACTTCAATAGTAGTAAAATATAAATTACGATTTGCTTTATTACAAAAAAGAAAAAAAATTAAGAGCCATCAATACAGTCATTGGGCTGCCTCAGGACAATGTGAGGAAACAGAGCACCTGTTTCTCTTTTCTTGAGCATCTGGCACAAAGAGAAAATCAAACTTACCTCTGTATTGCGTTTATTGTTCATCGCTAAAAAATAATATATTGCATCAAAAAGCAGAGTGATCAATGAAGAACTGGAGGAGCTGCTTTACTCCCTGTGTCTCAGGCTGACAGTATGCCTACCCTCTAGGACAGATACTCCTCTCTCTCCTGAGCCCTCGGGGTCAGTCTCTCCCTTCCAGAGAACACCCCTCAACCCAACAGAAGGCAGCAATCTAAGTATATCCCAGAGAGGAACTGAAACACGGACAGTGCACTCCAGATTACATATGTTAGATCTTCTCATCAGATGATTCCAGGAAGTCATCACTTTTCTGGCTCAAAGCAAGGATTTCTTGAGGGTAAAGGAGAACGGTATCTCTCCAACTCTCGATAAAGTCTGTTAGTCCCCTTATAAGACCGTGCTTATTTATCATTCCATCCACATTTGAGTTTTGAAGAAGGAAAAGATTTTCCCCAATTAGAGTGTTTTCCACAAATTCTTTTTTGTAACCACTTTTTTACTCAATTATTTCTGTTCTTTTTAGTTGTACAAGATAGTAGAGTGTAATTTGACTTATTTACAAAAATCTGGAGTACCTCTTATTCTAATTAGGATCCCAGTCTTTGGGTTGTACATTTGGTAGAGATGCACTACCAAGATACATTCGGTAGTGTGTTGTTACTAATATATGTATATGGAAAAGTTATGTCAGAATCATTCCACTGTAATGTACCTTCCTGTCCCCTCTCCCTTCTCTTCATCCCCTTTGTCTAACCTACTGAACTAATTCTTGTGCATTTTGATCTAACGATTCTACCCATGAGTCCCCACGAAGTCAGGTAAGAAAGATGGCCCCACCCAGGACATAAAGGCCTTGTATCTCCAGCATCAAGAGTTCCCTCTTCTCAGAACAGTGCAGCATTGGCTAGAAGACAGAGAGTGAGGGGATATCCCTGGGGAGAGTCTGTGGCAATTGTCTCATTTTCATTTTATCCTGAACAGGACGCTTTCATAAAATTCAAGACACACTTGTTTTGATTTTCTTTGCTCAATAAATCCATCCCAAGTGAATACCACCAACCCGCCTCTGGTTCCCAAGAGTAAAAGCAGAACTCCACTCTCATATTAGAACCCAGAGTGACCACCAACACCCCTAGAAAGTGACAGCATTCAAAGTTTTGGCAGGTCCTACAGTAAAATTAAACCCGATGAACTAATTATCCGCCCTAACGAAAAGGGCAGGGTTTCGTGGGAAACGCATGATCCACATCTTGCTGTGAAACATATTCAATAAACAGGTTTCACAATATGCAGGAAGCCAAGCAGCAGGAGCTGTGTGTGGGAAAGCTGCCCGGTGGGGCCAGGGCTCTGGGAGGTGAACGGGGAACTGAGCAAGCCTGCGAGGGCTCTGAGGGACGGGCCCAGTGAGTGGCCAGGTGACAAAGCTGCATAGCAGGTTTGAGCTCCCAGCAGGTTCCCAGCCCATGGAACACCCTGGGAAATTTTCTCACGCTGTTGATAGGATGGGAACCCAGCACTGCCCTCATTGCCTAAGTCCATTCTGCAAAATGACATTTATTGGGGTTTTTCCCTGATTAGCTGGAACACATGAGAGTAATACATGGTCTAAGACTATTTTTTAAAAAAAATGAAAATAAATAAATACATAGAAGCAAATACAAAAAGAAAACCTGGATATTTAGACCATTCGTTTTCTCTAGGATTGTTTTATTTCTATTAAAGAGTAGAAGCAAAAAGACTGGGAACCTAAGCATTCTTAATGGCGTTTGAAGTACACTAATCATCAAGTCAGGATTTAAAAAAATAAAATCTCAACCAAAGAATCCACGACCTGAAAGACAGCAGGGAGTAGGCTATGAGGACACTGGTGTCATGGGGACTTTTCTTTCTAGCCCCATACTGTCGGCCTTCCCAAGAGGAAAATGAGGAAAAAAAAAATATAAAAAAAAAAAAATATATATATATATATACACACACACATATGTATTCATATATCATATATAACATATAAATGTTGTATTTATATAAATTATACATGTATATTACATATGCATATATGTATGTGTATATATATATATATATATATATATATATATATATATATATATACTAAAATTTATATTGCCATGGTTTGAATATCTCCACCAAAACATGCTGAAATTTATTTTTTTTAATATTTTTTAGTTGTAGGTGGACACGATACCTTTGTTTTATTTATTTTTTTATGTGGTGCTGAGGATTGAACCCAGGGCCTTGCACGTGCTAGGCAAGTGCTCTACCACTGAGCCACAACCCCAGCCCAACATGTTGAAATTTAATCTCCATTGGGAAGTATTAAGAGGTGGGTCTACTCTAGATAGTATCAACTGTTTTCCAATATGACAAATGAATAACTGTACTTCATTTCAATTAAAGATTAAAAATCTTTTAACACTGAAAAACAAAAGAGGAGAGACTGATAGGCTTTTAAGAAGTGATTGGATCATGGGGCTCTGCCTCTGCTTATGAATTAGTCCGTATGTGAATTAGTGGGTTATTTTGGAAGCAGCTGTGTTTTAAAAGACACAGCTCTCAGGGTCACTAGCTCTCCCTCTCCATGTGAGGTCCTCTGTCCTGTCAGGACCCAGCAGGAGAGCTCTTACTAAATGCTGGGTAGTGACAGCAACATGCACTTGGCTCTTGCAGCCTCCAGAACCATGAGCTGAATAATACTCTTCTTCTTAAAGCCTTCAGTGTTCGGTATTCTGTCATAGCAAGAGGAAACAAACTAAAAGACGTATATCTATTTTATATTCACACAAATTATGTAAATATAACATAAAAACGTATCATACAAGGGGGGAAGTTTACATTGATTTGGGTATTAACCTTAAATGTGTTCCTCAAGGATATATTCTTGGGGAAAAGTGAGTGCATATAAACTTGGCAAGTGCAGATTCAAAGGGCCATTTGGCAGTTCATACTAAGCACTTTTTCCCAAAGTTCTTGCTCTTCTTCATCAACTAACTGATTTAAAAAAAAAATGAAATCACCTAACATTTCATTTAATCATGCTGCCAATATTTGCACCTGCTGCATTGCTGGAGGCCTACAGGCCCTGGAGTTTTTGGTGAGAAAGGAATGATACATTTCCTCCCTTCTGTACCCGCAGGAGGGATGAAAGATTTATAGGGGTAGACTTCAGGAGGAAAAAAAAAATTAGATAAGACCACACACAAGACCTCTGGATTCCACCCTGAGTCCTAGAAATGCTTCTATAATAAAATACAAATACCTCTGTGCTTTAAAAAACACATATAAGTAATGTGTATTTTTTAAAAAGTAAATAGACTTGTATTTGAGTCCAAGATATTCATCTTTGGATCTAGCTAAGATAAAAAGAGATGGAAGATTTTGTGGTCACCTTTATGTGTAAATTCCATTGGAATTGGCCAGCTGGTCAGTTTATTTATGAAGTATAAGCAAAATGGATTCAGAATCCTGGAAACATAAAAACACGAAGTCTTCTCCACTGAGCTCATAACCAAAATCAATTTAAAATAAAAGTTGGCAGAGTACTACAGATCAAAGAAATGGTCTCCACTAATAAACAATGAAAATATTAATATTAAAGCTCTTGCTAATGTACAGGTTATTTTAAGCCACATTTTAATATTATCCTAAACCTTCTAGAAGAAAGAAAAATAGATTTAAGTTCTTTTTAAAAAGCCAATCCACTTCTCTTATTTCAGCCAATGTTTACATTACAAAAAAAATAATACCAAATCTTAAAGTACACTATAAATTAATCTTTTTTTTTAAACTGCCATTGGAGCTTCCAAGTCTCACATTAAAATTTAAAGAGCACAAACCTCAAATTAAAAATATATTTTTAAAGATAAAATATTTTAATAAAATTGTCATCATCTGTTTCATGACACATGTAAGTTTAAGACCTTATTTTTGAAACATACAATTGTGTCTAAAGGATAGATTTTCACAATGCTCTTAAATCTCATGTTTGCTTGTTTTACAACAAATTGAATACATGATACAAACTGCATATAACCAGCTTTGAAATTTTCCAACTTTTTGGCTATTGACTTGTGCTAGAAAAATAATAGAATGAGATGATGGAAAAAGTAGCCATGTGACAGTTTGCTAGCAGTTCTTCCAGCTCTTCCCTGTGTGGGTGTCACCCTGACACTTCACCTGCACAGAGACCAATCACTTACAATATGAAATCCACACTGTTGGCTCCGGGGCTGATGTGTACACTGTACTCGACATTTTCCCACATAACGTGGGAATCCCATAGGAACAAGTCCCCAGACTGAGATCTTTTTTATGAATCATTCTTGCATCTCAGCTATACCACACCCCCAGGATATCTTGCTGTTGGCAAAGTATTATTGCAACAAAAAGAAAAGGCAGGCAGGACCTTCCCTGGCCAGTTGGGCCCATGTCAAAGCGAGTAGCAGAGTCATACCCTCTAGCTTGAGCCTAGTTTTAATTGTGGGACTTCGAAGGAGGCTCACCTTGGCAAGCTAGTCACTCTGGAAGTCTGCCAACTTTAGGTGAGAAGATTCCATCACCTGATGATAAAGTGTTCCTTTAATGCACAGGTGCTGTATTATGGGATCCAGAGCAGGGCGTGTAAGATGTGCTCAGGGTGCCATCTCTTAGGCATATTGACATGGTGGCCTTGGCTATCCCCACTTCTATGCTCTTGGGTGGCTGGTGATGTTTGCACAGGTCCCAGAAGAACCATTGTTCACAAAACGATCCCAGGGTGCTTTCCTGAGACTATCAATTTACTTCAGGTCTCAACTGAAGTTTTTCAGAAAAAGGAAGAAACTAAACTGCACAATGAACTTCTGCCACGAAGTAATTTTCTTTCCGCTTTCTGCAAGTGAAAACTAATGTCCAATTTCAGGTCTTACCTGAATGATGTCTATTCCCCATCAAGATGATTAATTTAATTCTATTTATTTAATTTTGTCTTCTGCTGGTAAAATGTTTATGTTCATAATTAAGTCCAAATGAGGGGGAAAACATATCATTTCAGAACATGAAGATAGATAGCAAAACATATCCCAAGCCCAAGCAGGATCCTTGACCTTATCATTTAATCACGTGGGTCACATCACACAGTCCCGATGCATTAGTATGCCAGTCTCGGCTTAGAGAAATTTTCAAGGCCTGTTCTAAGCACTGGCCTGAGTGCTCTGTGCTGCCTGAGTTAATGGATCTCCAGGAACAAATCAAAGGACACCAATGTAACTGTAGGAAGGTGGGAGTAGTAATGATAAAATGGAAGAGGAAACCTGCTTTCTTTTGTGACTCCCCTATCTCTCTAACCATCATGCCTGGAATCAATTCAGATACTGAATTAATTAAATTTATTTATTTGTTTTGCTTTTGCAAAGGTAAAGGTATCCAGTTGGGAATTTTCTTCAATTTGTACTTTAAACCATTTTCCTATAATTTTTCCTCACCTTAGATCATAAATCAGAAGAAATCTTCTAGGGACATACAACAATGTAATGAGAAGAATGCATGGTCTGAGAGTGGAGTTCCAGTCATTGTTAACTGCCTGGGTTTCAGCACCTCTTTGGATCTTTGATTTCCAACTATAAATCAAGGTATTTAAGTAGGCAATGAGACTTCTGGGTTTCTTCCGTGGTTCTGTGCACCTGCATTGCCTGTATCACCTGGGATGCTTGTTAAAAGACAAACTCTAGGGCATTTAGTAGACTTCATGAATCAGAATCTTGAGGTAGGATCTTGACATCTACTTTTGTCAATACACATCCCTAGTGTTTTTTATACATACTGATATTTGAGGACCATGCCTTCACGAACTATTAATAAGGATTCACTGAAATGAATCTTATATGTTCTAGTATTTATTCTACTCTTCAGAACAGCTCAAGGTTAAATTCCTTCCCTATATCCCAAACCTGCTATTTGAATATTCAAGTCCTAAGTCAGATACATATTCTTCTGACGAAAGAATGCAATGGACCAAATGAATTTCTACACAAAATTCGTGGGTTGAAATCCTAATATGTCCCCCCAAATTGGTGGTATTGGGTTGTTAGACCTTTGGGATGTGGCTATGAGGGCTCCACCCTGACAAACAGGATTAGTGCCTTTAGAAAAGAACCACAAAGAGCTCTCTTTCTTCCAAGTGAGGCTACAACGAGAAAACAACAGATTGAAACCTAGGAAAGGCCCTCAACAGACCCAACCATGCCACAACCTGATTTTGGACTTCCAGCTTCCTATAAGAAATAAGTTTCTGTTGTTTATAAGGCACCCAGTCTATGGTATTCTGTCATAGCAGTCCAAACTAACACAAAGATAAATCTGTGGTCCTTTTGATTATAAATAATTCTATAAAGTGTTACCAGTCAGATTAATATCCAACTGTATTAACTTTCAGTAACTAAAACAAAATACCTGAGATAATCAACTGAAAAGAGGAAAGGTTTATTTTGGTGCCCAGTTTCGGAGGTTTCAGTCCTGCTGTTTGGGGGCTTGTGACAAAGCAGCACATCATAGCAGAGAGCACATGGCAGAGAGCAAACCATTCACCTCATGGCTGGGAATCAAAAGAGAGACAAACAGGAGGGGTAAGGATCCCACCATTCCCCTCAAGGATGTGTCCTCAATGAACTAAAGACCTACCTCGAGGCCCCCCACTTAAAGCTTCCATCACCTCCCAATAGCACTGCAGGCTGGTAAAAAGGCCTTTTAACATGAAGAACCATTGCAGAAACTCCGGCACCAACATTCTTCATGCTGTCACCAAAAATTGAAAAAGAAGACCTTTCTTGGAAGATATGAATAGTGGCTTCATGCCAAAAAAACATTTTTTTTGAACTTTAAGACAGTCTTTTAAGAACTTATTTGCTATGAATAGGCATAACATTCTCCATCAGCTTTCTTCCTTTATAAGAGCCATACTGTGGCCAGATGACTATTTTAATATCTCCTATTATTAAAAGAGAAGCTGTGTTATCCAGAGTATCAAATCCCAGGCAGTGCCTCTAGAGACCCGGAAATCTGCTACCATCTCATCAAGCTGTACTCTGGGGTCTCAGGTTCTGTGCCTCAGTTTCCCTGTAGGAAAGTATCTGACTGTCTGGAATCCTTTTTGTCTAGATACAGAAGCCCTTTCTGACATCATAACTTTTTTGAGTAGACAAGGTTCCAAATGATGGAATTATAGAAAATCTTTTTTGAATTCCCTTAAAAAATAGGAACATTTCCCCTGAAGTTCAACCAGGCCCTGTAAGGAAGCTCCTGACACAGAGCTTGTCAGTCATCAGTGTTCAAGGGGGCATAGAGACAACCCCTCTGTTTGCTGGAGACGTTATAGAGAAATGAATTTGCCTCCTTTCTTAGGCAGGTGGGGGGGGGGGCGCAGAGGGCTCACTTGGCCTCTCTCACTTTGTAATTGTCTACAATCGTGTGTTACTTAATGATGGTGATACATTCTGATAAATGCACTGTTAAGTCAATTTCACTGTTATGCAAACATAACAGAGTCTATTAACACAAACCTAGATGCTATCACCTACCTAGGCTATCCAGTGTAGCCTAGGCTTACAACCCATATAACATGTGACTGTACGGAAAACTGTAGGCAATTGTAGCACAATTATATATTGCATATACCTAAACATAGAAATGGTAACGTGAAAAAACTAGGCTGTAGGGAATTTTTAGCTCCATAACAATCTTACAGGATCATTATCTCATATGTGGCACTTGACTGTCATTCAATTCAGTAAACATTTTGCAGAGCCCATCTGAAACTCATGCCACTTTGTGGCACACCAGACACGCTCTATGGAACCCCTGCCTCCTGGTCTTAATGCCTTGGTGCAGATCCCACTCCCAGAGTGTGAATGGAACCCTTAATTTCCTTCAAACCAACAGGATATGACAAAGAAGTGGCATGCCACTTCTATGGTTACCAATGTTCTAGAAAACTCCATCTTTCTAGCAAAGTGGCTCCAGAGACTCCCTGAAGGTTTGATTTAAATAAACAACTATATTAAGGAAACCCATGTGGTAAGGACCTGAGGGTAGCCTCCAGATGACAACCAACAAAACACTGAAGTTCAGTCCTTACCACCACAGGGGATCAAACATGACTAATAAACACACAAATGAGGAAGTGAAGCCTCCCACAGTCAAGCTCCCAGATGAGACCTCATCTCACCAACAATGCAGTGGCAGCCTTGTGAGACTCTGAGCAGAGGACAGCTGAGTTGCACATGCCCAGATTTCTAGCTCCTAGAAACAGAGGTAAAGAATGTGTATTGCCTTGAGCCACTAAATGTGAAGTAAGGATGCTGTATTTTGTTATGCAGCAGAGAAAACACAACACTCTCTGTCTCAAAGTTCATAAATTGATTGTCATTTGCAGCACCATGGACGGAACAGGAGAACATTAGGTTAGTGATACAAATCAGGCATCAAAAAGCAAAGACCAGCCAAGTGTGGTGACACATGCCTATAATCCCAGCAACTTGGAAAGCTGAGGCAGGAGCATCACACATCCAAGACCAGCTTCAGCAACTTAGCAAGGTCCTAAGCAAATTAGTGAGACCCTGTATCAATCAATCAATCAATCAATAAAGGGTTAGCGATGTGGCTCAGTGGTAAAAGTGCCTTTGGGTTCAGTACCCAGTCCAAAAAAAAAAAATACCCCATGTTCTCACTTACATGTGGAAGCTCAAAGAAATAAAGAAAAAGCAGTGATTACTAGAATCTGGGAAGAGTGTGAAGGAAGGAAACAAGGGGAAAGGATGGTTAATGAGTAGAGGGGTACAGTTGGATAGGAAGAATAATTTCCAATAGTTCATAGAACATTATAGATTATAGTAAGTATGGTCATGATTCTTATCTCAAAATAGCTAGTAAAGAGGACCTTGAATGTTCCCAGCAAAAAGAAACGATGGATATTAGAGGTGACAGATATGCCAGTTACGCTGATCTGATCATTACACCTGTATAGAAATGTCTCATTATACACCATAAATGTGTATAATTGCTATGTGTCAGTTAAAAATATTTTAATCCTGACTCATTGATTTTTTTTTCTTTCAACCAATTAGATTGGCCGTCTGACATACGAAAGGCACATGGGGCTCATAACACACAAAGATGCATGTATGACTTCATGGAGTCAAATCTTCCCGTGTGACAAAACGCAAAAGAAATGTGAGAAACTCACAAATCTGCAAATGAAGATTTGCTCGAAAGAAGGTGAGCACATTCCTCATCGGGACAGCTGAGGAAAGCAACAGGAAGTACACATACAGGAGCTTGGGAACATTTTGTAAATATGGTTGAACCTGATCTTTTAAAAGGGAACTGTGGTTGATGGACTATATGAAATCAAAAGATTTAATTTTTTTTTCCTGGTCTCTCTGGCTTCACTAACACTCTTGAGAAGTTGGAAAACTATGACCTGCTCCCCAGATCTAGACAGAGGACTGTGTTCATAAATGAAGTTTTATTTGCAGTACAGCTTTGCCCATTCATTTACATGTTGTTTCTGGCTGTTCTCTCTCTCAACAGCAGAGCTGAGTAGCTCCAACAAAGACTTCTTAGATCACAAAGCCTAAAGTATGTAATTAGGCCTTTTCAGAAAATGTTTGTTGATTTCTGCTCCACTGTATCTTCCTTTCCAATTTCTTTCCAGAATTTATAACAAACTTTGTAACATTCTGTTCTCTCCTGGCTCATGTATCTTAGTCTGACTTGAACTTGAAACGTAAACCCAATTTACATATCTTTTCTTCCCCCAATACACAAAAAAAGGCTTAAGTGAACCCTGAATTCTTAAAGTGGGGAGGAAGTAGTTTTATTGCTGTAAAATGTCTTGTAAATCACTCTGTCCTGTGTTTTTTCTTCAGTTCATTAGTATGATGAGGAGGTCAAAGAAACAAGGCAAAATTATTTTTATTTATCTGGCTGAGACTGGCTGCTTCATAGACTAATGCCTCTTCCCTCACTTGTTTGCTTGTCTTGGAAGAAAAAGAGAAGGTGCTATAGGAAAGGAAGAAAATGACTTTTCACCATAAATATCAACCTTTCTCTATGACCTGTGAATCAGATGATGGCCACTTTTCCCCGTCTCTCTTGATCACCCCACCTCCATGCTTCACAATCATTTTAGGTCAACTGGGGAGAGAAAGGTGCAGCTGAAGTGGTAGCAGAACAGAGAGTCTGCCCCCGTGAGTCACCCTGTACAATCTTCTACTCAGGTGTTTGGCCCTGCCTAGACTGGAGGAGTTAATTAATTGACCCTAGTGCCAGTTCAAACCCCTGTTACAGGAAGGTAGAGGAAGAGGGCATACTCCAGCAAGTATTCAGATAGCACTGAGATGTTACAGATAAAAAGATTTTGGCATTAAATCAGAGTATGATATTACACAGGAGTTCAGCACCATTAAAAAATTAGATAACATTAGGCAGGGTTTTTAACAGCAGCATTATTAACATTTTGGACTGGATACTTTTTTAGAGGGGGAACAATCCTAGGGCATTGCAGGATGTTTAACAGCATCCCTGGCTTCCATCCACTAAACACCAGTGCACCCACTTTCAATTCAGAACAACCAAAAGTGTCCCAGACATTACCAAATGGCCACAGTGTGGGAGAAGGGCATGTTTGAGAAGCTGTGAGATTACAGGACCCATCCATTAGGCAACATCTACTGGGCTTGTGTTAGGGTGAATCACTGGTTTACTTATATTTCCTTCTTATTCAAAGAATGTTTTCATGTAGTCAACCTCAATTTTTTTTGAAAATTGAAAGAACACTCTGAGAACTATCTAGAAATTGTCATTTACAAAAGTAAGCGATATAGGTAACATAAATGAAGTCACACTAACTCTTTCTGCACATGCCTATATCGCATCTTCTGGCAGAAACTAATTCCTACAATTGGATTTTTGACCAAAACATCATCTGGCAAGTCAGGGAAAGGAAACCCTACTGTGTGCAGGTCCTGGGCTAGCCAATTTGACATTTGCTATCCCTATTAGTCTTGAGAGAAGTTAAGTACTGTTTTCATTTCAGGATTGTAAAATAAGAAAGCTCACAGGTAGTGAGTTATGTAACCTCAAAGTCATACAGCCAGTGATTAGACATAGAATTCAAATAATATCAGTGAGAGTGGAATTCATGGGACCCAACATCACAGTCTTACCTTTCTCATGGTCACATGCATTTGCTTTCTGGATGATATCTGTGGTCCTCTAGCACACAGCCCCTCAGCAATGGGTTTTTAACCTTACCAATGACCCTGCTCTGGTTCTTTGGAATAATTCCAGAGAGTAATGAAGTCATTTCTAAGCCAGTCATTGTGGAATTTAGGAACAACCTATCTCCCTCTATAAATCAAGGAGCTTGACCAAATGACTTCCGTGGACCCATTCAGCTCCAACACACCTCATGTAATTCTATTCTATTTTGGAGTTTTTTTCTGGACATAACCTGTTGTTTTATTGCTTTTGTATTTAACATTACTATCTATTCTCTTCAATTCAGATTGACAGTTCTTGCCCTGCCACATTCTAGTCCAGTTAACCAGTTCACAGCTGATTGACAGTTCCATAGGCTGTTCATGCCTATGTTCTCATATCTTGAACTAGCTGTCAGCCACCTCTGTCCAGAACAATGCCATGACTCATGCTGAGCAAGCATGGCCCAACAAAGAAGGTGTTAGCCTACAACTGTTAACATGTCTTTTTTGTGATTATAAGACACATAGGAAAAGACAGAGCAAGAGGAGAAATCAGAGTTTACAAATCGCTTATTTATTTTACTATTATATTTTTGTGATGCTGGGAATTGTACCCCAGAGCATCATACTTGCTACCACTGAGATACATCCCCCACCCTTTAATATTTATTTTCAATAAACAAAGACATTTCAAATAAAGCTGAAATGGAATGTCTACGTGTTAAATGGATCAAAATGGAATCTGCATTGGATTTAACTTTTTGAATGAAGACCTGGAGTCTTATTTGGCCATTCTTTGGACTCCTGGAAAGAATGTCCTTTGAACACTTTCTACAGATTCCTTAGGACTCCCACAACACCATTTTAAAACAGCTTTCTGCTAGAAGCAATTCTGTGAAGGGGGATAAAGACCTCCAAAGATCTGGTCCTCCATAAATGCAGTGAGAACATGTGGGTAAAAATTCAAAATCAGCTTTGTCAGGATTCTGGAAATTCTGACCCCCCCAAAAAAAAAATCATTAACAATCCAAGGAGTTAAAAAAATAATAATAATGGCCGAATCACAGTAAGAATAGTGAGCTTCTCAGTGCCTTAATTTGCCTATTCGGATCTCCACTCCATGTGTTTCCTAAGTGTCATGATAACAAATCACCACACACTTTGTGGTTTAAAATGATGCTAATTCCCTAATTTATTATCTTACATTTCCGTTAGTCAGCAGTTACACATGCGTGTCACTAGGCTAAAGTCAAGATGATGAATAGAACCACATTTCATTCTGAAGCATCCAGGGGAGAATCCATTTCCTTGCCTTCCAAGGTTTCCTCCGGTTTCCTTCATTCCTTGGCTCATGGCCTCTGTCCATCTTCAAAGCCAGTGAAAAGGGTCGAGTCTTTCTCACATCACAGCACTCCAGCCTTCTTTTCTGCCTCTCTCATTCCTACTTTTTAGGACCCCTGTGATCACAATGGACACACTGAGATAATCCAGGTCCATCTGCTCATCAACTGATTAGCAAACAATTCTATCTGCAACCATAATTCCCCTTTGTCATGTAACATGGCAGATTCTGAGTATTAGGACATGAATTTGGGGTAGGGTCACATTTTTCTGTCTATTGTACTTCTCTACTTAGCTTTGTGGTAGGATTGAAAATTACCAACCATACAACTACACTAGCTTGAAAAGCAGAAGCCTGGTAGCCCCAGGGAGGGAGACTGAATTTGAAGCACTCCAAAAATCTTCTTTCCCAGCTAAGTGTCTGGAAGATCACTCTTCTCAGGGCTTGCCTTAATTTGACGTGACTTGGTATCCACTCTGTGTGAAAAGTCTTATACTTAGAACCTTTACTGAATAATCAGTGACAACTGTTCAACATTTCAGCTTCCTGAGGCATTGGTAGCAGTTGGGGTGAACTATAGGCTGATCATACACCTTTAAAAAAATATCTGGCCCCGCAGTGGCATGCCTTAACCTCAGTTGCTCAGGAGGCTGAGACAGGAGGATCCCAAGTTCAAAGCCAGCTTCCACAATGGCCAGGTTCTAAGCAACTCAGTGAGACCCTGTCTCTAAATAAAATATAAAAAGGAGCTGGGGATGTGGTTCAGTGGTTGAGTGCCCCTGAGCTCAATCCCTGGTACTTCCTCCACCTCCTGCCCCCCACCAAAAAAATATCTGAAGAATGACAGGTCAATAAACAGCTTTGAAAAGTTCTCACATAGTGCTGGGAGCTGAGAAGGCCACCTACATAAATCCCTAAATGCCAAACTCTGTATAATTTAAAGGTTTACACAAGAAGTAAATTAGGTCAAAAGCAGAGTGTTCAAAGCAAGCCTCGACATACACACAGAGCCCGGAGCAAAGTACTAGGGCACTTACTAGTTTAACACATTAAGGAAATATCTGTCTAATCATTATCTGATCACTAAGCTACCTGAGCAGATTTTAGTGGCCATACATGACAAAGAATACAGAATTTACACAAGCATTTCAAGAAAGTCACTAAAAAAAAAATAGCAACAACAATAAACACTAGTACAAAAGAGAGGGAAAGAAAAACCTGGTTTCTGATTTTCAACCACAACAAAATACAAGACATAAAATGAAGTAAGAAAGTATGGTTCATACCTAGGGAAAAAAATAAGTCAATAGAAACTTCCCTTTGACAAAGTCCAAATGTTCATACCTATAAGAAAAGATGTGAAGCCAGGCACAGAAGAGCGTGCCTGTAATCCCAGTGACTTGGGAGGCTGAGGCAGGAGGATCTCAAGTTCAAAACCAGCCTCAGCAAAAGCGAGGTGCTAACCAACTCAGTGAGACTCTGTCTCTAAAATACAAAATAGGGCTGGGGATGTGGCTCAGTGGTCAAGTGCCCCTGAGTTCAATTCCCCGTGCCTAAAAGAAAAAAAAAAAAGGCCATTATAAACATACATGTTTAAATAACTAAGAGAAATAATGTTCAGGTAATTAGAGTATAAGAATGATATTCTAGCAAGTAGGGAATATCAAGAAAGAGGTCAAAATTATTTTTACAAAAGAATGTCTATAGTTACATTGTATATCATTACAACGAAAAATTTACAAGAAGGGCTTAAGAGAAGATTGTATGTGATCCAAAGAATCATAGAACCTGAAATAACTTAATTGAGAGTGTCCAGTCTGAGTAACACAAAGAAGAGGAGGGCCTCTGAGACCTGTGGTGTATCATCATGCACAATGAGAGTTCTAAAAGGAAAGAAAAGGGGCATAGAGAATACTTGAAGAAATAATGGCCAAAAACATCCCAAGTGTAATTAAAAATATTAAGCTACACATTTGAGAAGCTCAATGAATACCAAATAGATTAAATGCCCAAGATCCCAAATTTAGACAAATCATTATCAAACTCTCAAAAGCCAAATATGAGAAAATTTTGAAAGCAATAGCAGAAAAACAACCCAACATATACAAGTGATGGTCAATCAGATCACTAGTCGACGTTCATTGGAACACACGAAAGCCAGAAGGAAGTGGACATTCATGGTGTCAAACATAAATAAATTAGGGGGCTGGGAATACAGCTCAGTTGGTAGAGTGCTTGCCTCACATGCACAAGGACCTGGGTTCAATCCCCAGCACCTCCAAAAAAAATAATAATGATAATAATTAATTAATTATTCAAGAATTCTATATACAGGAAAACTACTCATCAGAAATTAAGGATAAATCAAGATATTCTCAAAACAACAAAAACTGAAAATATTTATCACGAGCTGGCCTTCCTGAAAAGGAATTCTAACAGGGATCCATGAAAGGACCTGAGACAATAATACAAAGACATAGAAAGAAATAAAAAGCAAAGAAAAAGGCAGCTACACAGTTAAACAACAGATGATGTCCTTGTATTTTTTGTTATTAACAGTGTTCTTCTCCTACCTAATTTAAAATCACCTAAAGCAATCATTGTGAAACTACACTTATGGGTTTATAGGTATGAAGATGTAACTTTTGTACCACTGATAGTCAAAATGAGAGCGGAAGAAATAGAATTCTATCAAAGTGAAACTTTCTGTATTTTATCAAAATTAAGTTGATATCCAGATTAGTTAGGTGATTTAAGTTGTGATATTAATCTAATTCCAGATAAAGTAACTATGGTGAAAGAAACGGCAAGTAAATGAAGATGTCACCCATGATAATGTCTGTTTAAAACAGAAGAAGTAACTGCAGTTAATAAAGGACATCTTATGATGATCAAGTGACAAAACCCCCAGAAATATATAATAACTACAAACATATGTCCACCTCAATGTAAATCATGCAAAACCAGTAGAATTAAAAAGAGAAATTGACAACTGCAAAGAGTTGTATATTTCATTATCCCACTTTCAACAATGGATGAAACACATAGACCATCGACAGGAAAATAAAGTACTTGAGATAACACTGTAAATTAACCAGACCTAACAAACTCTACCCAACGAAAGTGGAATATACTTCATTCTAAAAATCCCCATGGAACTTTTCCCAGCTTAGACAAAATGACAGGCCATAAAGCAAACTTGAATAAATTTAATGTAATTAAAATCATACAAAATAAGTTATCTCACAAAATGGAATCAAATTAGAGATTAAAAAACAGAAAGAAGTTTGAGAAGTTCACATATGTATGGAAATTAAATGCACACTGCTAAGGAACAAATGCGTTGTGGAAAAAATTACAAGAAACATTATTTCTAGGTGTGTCGTTGAAGGTGTTCCTGGAGGAAAGATAACTCTCATTAATATGGGCAGACACCATTCAATCAGTAGGGGCCCCAAATAAAAGGAAAAGGCAGGAGAAGGGTGAATATGCCCTCTTTTTGAGCTAGGACATCCTTCACTTTCTGGACTTCGCCATCAGAACTCCTGTCTCAGGCTTCAGACTTAGACTGACTGACAACTACCAGCTTCCCTGGCTCTTTAGGCTACAGATGGCAGATAGTGGGACTTCTCAGCCACCATAACTGTGAAGCCATTTCCCATAAGAAATCTCCTCCTTTATGTTTTTGTATTAAATTTGTCCTGTTTCCTCTGGAGGACTCTGACAAATCCATTTTTCTAAAGCTTTTTTCCAAAATTAGATGATGAGGTGAAGGGCAGATGCATAGTGTTAGAGGAGTTCTAGGCTGTCCCTGCTCCTTATCCACCCTTCCTGGTAAAGCATCTGTCTTACCTTCTGATTCCTCTACCCAACAGAAGCCCCAAGCCAACCACAGACATTGCTTGGGGACTCAGGCAGCAGCAGCTACACAAATGCAACTAAGCCTCCCCCAAGTGCCCTGGACTACAGCCCTGTGTTGGCACCAGATATGCCAGCCTCAGTCTGAGGATGCGCTGTTGCCTCTCCCCATCCCTGTGTCGCTCTGGGGACCCAGCTCCTCCCATAATGTCTAAGGCTGAATGGCCACCTATAAACCCTTAGGTTCTTAGTGCTTCTGATCCTCAGAATGAGTCCTGGCTGATATCCGGGATCTTCCATTTTGCATTTGTTTGGTCACTTGGGAAATAAGAGTTTTTAAGCTAAGACATACTAAGGTACGTGTGGCACATTCTGGTTGGATGCAGTGATGAGCAAGGTGGATGCTAACCCTGTCTGTGGACTTACCATCTGATTAGCATGGACAAGACAATTCAGCAGCTGCAGGGAAGGCACAGGCTTTGGGGAGTCTCCTCTTCTGAAGTCCTCACCTGAGGTGAATATAACAAAATGTGGACAATTCAGCAACTTCATTCTTCTATTTATTTGACATCTCTAGAACATTTAGTGTGTAATGCTAGGCACTAGGAATAAAACACACTCCTGCCTGTCACAGGGAAGAGAAAGACTGAAGAAGTAAGCATTTAATTACAAATGCACTAAGTGCTATCATCTACGAATGGAAGCCTTGGTAGAATGAACCCTGTTGCCCAAAATTCCTGTCCAGTTGGAAACTTGAGAAAGTAATATTATTTGGAGATAGGGTCTTTGCAGATGTCACTGCCAACTAGTTGTGTTAACTAACTAATTGGGTTAATCAGCTTTTCATCACTGCAACCCAAATACATGACAAGAACAATTTAGAGGAGGAAAGATTTATATGGGCTCACAGATTCAAAAGTTTCAGTCCATGGTTATCTAGCTCTGGGGAAGAAACATCATGGTGGAAGGCACAGCAGAGAGCTTCTCAACTCTTGGAAGCTAGGAAGCAGAGAGAATATGAGAAAGAGGAGCAGGGACCAGATACAATCCCCCAAAGCAAGCTCCGGTCACCCACCTCCACCAGCCACACTCCTCCTGCCTACAGTTACCACCCAGTAATCCATTCAAATTATTGATCCATCAATTGGATTAATCCGCTGATGAGCCCTCGTGACTTAATGATGACTTAATCATTTCCTAAAAGCCCTATTTCTGAACCCTGCTGCATATGAGTCCTTTGAGGGAACTTTCAGATCCGAACCATAACATAGTTAACATTGAAATTGTACTACTTTAGCATAGGCTCTCTATAACAATGACTAATATCTTTATAAAAAGGAACAGTCACACAGAAATATTAAATGTTAATATTACCTTTAAAAACAAAAAGATGATTAAGGTAAGGATCTCAAGAGGAGGAACTTACCCAGGGCTATCTGGGTGGTCCCAAATGGAATCATGTGTCTTTGTAAGATAGACTCACAGTGGAGGCCCTGTGGCAAGGGGGACATAGGTTGGAGTGATATGGCCACAAGCCCAGGAATGCTAGCAGCCACCAGAAACTGGAAGAGACAAGAACAGATTCTTGCCCGAATCCCCAGAGTGGGCACGGTCCTGCCAGATTGTGGACTCTGGCTTCCAGGTGGGGGCAGAAAATTAATTTCTGTTGGTTAAGCCACCCAGTTGCTGGAATTTGTGAATGTGTGGGAGTCTTTGGTCTCCTTTTCTGGTAGGGGCCTTTTCTTCTGCTCTACCTTCAAGGACCACATCCTTAGGAGGAATCATGAAATGTCCTTCTTATGTTCTAAGCCCTGCTGTTGAACCAGTTCCTTGCAGGGGCGGTCCGTGGAGGCCAGAGCCAAGCCTCAAGCCCTCCACACACAATCTCAAAAGCAAACAAGTACAAAAGGCCCACTGAAAGCCAAGTGCTCTTCTAAAGCACTCTGCACGCTTTCTGTAATTTAATCCATGGACAGTGCTAAGACTTGAACAGATACTGCACCTGCTTCTCAGCGGGGCAAGTTGCAGTGCATGGAATCTGGATAACAGTGGAAGAGTCCATTGATGGACAGCAGAGCCGGGGTCCCCCCTTCAAAGGGCAGGCGCACTGCCTTGCTTCCTTCTCCACACTGCATGGCCTCCTGGGTAAAGAGCTTCCTCTAATCTTATCTGCTATTGGAATTCTTCAGGGAATAACCCAATTTAGACTTTGTCCAATGAAAATAAAGCCCAGAGTGCTTAATGAATATCACAGACATTCTTTCCCATCATGATGAGTTCAGAGATAAAATTCACCCGCCAACTTCGCCTTAGAAACACCACAAAACATCCAACAAATCACAGTCTCGGCCAACAGACAGTTTAGCCAAAGTAGATAAACACAAAAAAATCCCCTTTTCAATCAAGAGTATTTCCCCGGCAATTTTTCATTGTCGGTTGCCTATCTTGATGTTCACCAATCACCGCCTCCGCTTTCCTGTAACAAACCAGGCAGATTTGTCCACAAATACACACTGTCCACCAGAGAGAAGGGGTGTCTCCAGTCATGTGTTCCAGTGGGGGTAAGGATAGACCTTAGATGAAATTGCCGTTGATTAGTGCGGTCTGATCCAGAAATACGGCTTCAACATATGCCCCAGTGTTTCCATCAGTTCAGGAAAGATACAGGCTTCATCAAGTCAGACTAAATGACCTTCCTCGAATGGATTGCCCAAGACAGCCACCCAATGGAAAAGAACATCCTAGTTCTTTGTACTTAAAATAAAGCGCTAAAAAAACTTCCAAAAAAAATCTCATCTTGGGAATTCCCTCTTGAGAAAAATATTGCGATTTTAAGTGCTATATATATCAGTGTTGTGGGAGATCCATATAAAATTATCAAAAGATTAAAAAAAAATTCCATCCTGTTAAGCCCAGTTTTTTTAAAGCAGCATTTTTAGGAATTGGTCTAGGACAGATTTCAGTTGAAATCCTAATTGCTTAGTAAAAATGTATTCTACTTGTGCTAAGACATTGCGTGACCGCTGCTCCCTGGGAAATGAAGGCACAGACCAAGGAAGAGCCAGCCACAGGACCTGTCGGAGCACCAAGGGTGTGTCTGGTGCAATAGGGCTTCAGGTGTCAGGAGAGCTAGAGACGGGATCCTACGGTGCCTTTGCCCACCTTCCTGGTGCCCAGCCTGATAAGACCCAGGCCTAACACCAGTCTTGGGAGGACTGCCAGCCAGTTTAGGGCAGGAGTTCAAATGTGACAGGCCCAGGGACAGAGCCAGAGCAGGCTGAGCTTCTGTTCTCCACTCAGCTGCAGCACCGACTTCCACTGCACACTCCGTGGTTTCAAGCTTCACCCCCCCATAAACAGGTATTATAATACTTAAACTATTTTGCATGGTTTTGGGGGACAGGAGAGGCTTAGCACATACTAGGCAAATAATAAGGTTTTAGTTCTTGATCATGATGAACTGTAATAAAGGGAAATTTAAAAAATGATCAGGTATGACATAATTATTTTTAAAGAGAGAGAGAGAATTTTAATTTTTTTTTTTTTTAGTTTTCGGGGGACACAACATCTTTGTTTGTATGTGGTGCTGAGGATCGAACCCAGGCCGCACGCATGCCAGGCGAGCACGCTACCGCTTGAGCCACATCCCCAGCCCCAGATGACATAATTTTTAAGGAGTTCTTTTTTTTTTTTTTTTTAATTTCTCCTGAGTCTTCTCTTTGAATCCCAGCCCCTACAGTCATTCTACTCTCTGCTTCTATGAGCTTGACATTTTTAGACTTCATGTACGATCACGAGGTACTTGCCCTTCTCTGCCTAGCGTATTTTCTTCAATATGGTGGTCTCCAGGTTCATCCTTGTTATCTCAAATGACAGGATTTTATTCTTTTTTAAGGCTGAATAGTATTCCACTGTGTATTTATCACAGTTTCTTTATTCATTAATCTGTTGATGGACACTGGGTTGTTTTCTCATCTCCATTATGGATAGTGCTGCAATGAACTGGAGAGTACAGATTGTCTTCCACATAGGGATTTCAAATCCGCATGGAGTTTAAACTTTATCTCTTTGACCCTCCACCACCACTGCTCCGCTAAGCAGGCAGTAGATAAGAGCTTTGGTGACTATGATTTCTGTTTTTTCTGATGAAGCAATGGAGAATTCAGAGATTAAAAGTTTTGCCCACGTTCACAAAGTGAGGCTAAAAAATAGACTGAGAATTTACCTTTTTTCCTGACTCTTGCTGACAGATCTATTAGTTTCCTCTTGCTCCTGTAACAAATTATGACAAAAGTAATGACTTATAATAACACATATTTATTTTCTTACCATTTTGAAGATCAAAAAATGGTAAGGCCCAAATGGCATCTCCCCGAGGCGACAATGGAACAGTTGGCAGGGCTGTATTCCTTCTGGGGTCTTTTGGGCAGGACATTTCCCCTCATTTTCTCATTTTCCAGAGGCCACTCACATTCTTCAGCATGTGGTTCTTCTTCATCTTAAAAGCCAACAGCATAGCATCTTCAAATCATGTTCAGACTCCAGAATTCTCTTCTGTCTCTCCCTTTTACTTTAAAGGGCCCTTGTAGTTACGTGGGATCTGTATGGATGATTCAAAATAATGTCGTTAAGGTCTGTCAAAAGCAACCTAATTCTACCACCTTCATCTGCAACCTTAATTGTCCTATAATATATTCCTTGGTTCTGGAGACTGAGACATGGATGACCTCAGAGTGGTCATAATTCTGTCTCCCACAACGATGAAGGAATTCATTTTGAAAAGTAAGAAATTGACACAAAGGGATAAAAATACAAGGATCAATAATGAAAAAGGATTTGCTATATGTCTTTGTAAATATATATTAATTTTGACTATAAAATAAACACAAAATAATAGCAATACAAGAGAAGACGATGGAATAAAAATACTAATATATAATATAGAAGATAGAGATTATCAGAATTAAATTCCAGTATTCTTATACCAGAAGAATGATAGAGATGTTAATTTACTTTAAATTTTGTTAATTGAAATATACATGTTACTCTTGTAACATTAAAAAATAGAAAAAAAAATTATGTGACTTGTTTCAGTAGTCAAGGGGGAAAACCCCATCCATTGCAAAAGGAAAAAAATAGGAAAAAAATGGATAAAGAATACTAGAAAGAAAACAGAAAATAAGTTGGTAGAAACATATAATGCGCTTATATACATGTAACTTGTTTCAATTTGCTCAATTAACAAAACAAAATTCTTAGATGAAGCACCATATTGTTTATATGAGACACAAATCTGAAACAACCATACAGAAAGATTGACCATAAAAGCTAGAAAAAGCTATGCCAAACAAAAACCAATGAAGCAATAGATTATCAGGTGAATTTGCATCTTGGATAGGGGTGACCAGAAATTTTAAATTTTGATCAACGTAAACACCAGGAACAATTTAATATAAGTATGCCCAGTATAATATTCCAATATACTTACACTGAATGATCATTGCTTTTTTTTTTAAAGTTCAAATTTAATTCATGTCCCATATTTTTATTTGCACCATTTGGCAAATTTAGGCTGTAGCGCCTAGTGCCCAGATTCTAAGAATCATCTCTCTAGAAATTTGGGTAATTTGCATCAGAATGGGAAATAATAGAAATCAACATGTTCCTCCTACATTACCCATTTCCTCCAGGGAGAGTGCAGTTTACTCTCAAGATAATTATCAAACGCCTGACAGCCTTTGTAAACCTACCTGGACCCCAGAGGCCAAGGTCTACTTATATCAGCACCCCTACAGCTCTTCCTCCAACCATGTGTCCTGAGATCACCATGGCCATGGCTTTGCAAAAACAGAGAGAGGTACAGAAAGCACGGAAGTTCCTGGCTGGAGTTACACCCAGGACCCTTAGCGACTTGATTTAATTTAGACCTTAAAAGTGCCTAGAGATTGTTCTAGTCCCATTCTACTACATTTACCCATCAGGAGTGGTGATTTTGTGTCTTATCCAGACACACAGTCGTCCACAAAAGGCCCCAGCCCCAGGCCCAGCCTTTTCTACCACTATCTAGGGCAGAATTCTCTTCTCTCAAACTTCTGTTCTCCTTGAAATCCATTCCCACAGAGAGCCCTAGGAATCAAAGAAGACAAAGCCCTTATGGACTATTAATATCTGGAAGACAAAATAAGTCTTCAAGTTGAGCAGGCCAAGGATCTCTTTTTTTTTATATTGATATACCTGTTGTGTGTGTATGAACCACATTCCAAGGACACGTGCATTTTTATTTATTTCTTTATTTTTATGTGGTGCTGAGAATTGAACCCGGTGCCTCACTCATGCTAGGCAAGCGCTCTACCACTGAGTCCATTTGTGTACCATGAAATGAAATGTGTTCTGCTCTCATATATAACTAATTAAAACAAATTTTTAAAAAAAATAATAAAGAAGGACATGTGCATTTTTCTCAGGGAACACTTTTCATCTTGAGGCTAAAGGATGCCCCTTACCCACCCAGTGCTAAAGCCACCTAGTAGGTCTGATTTCCCAGGAGCAGAGTTTTGCTCTAAGGGGCCTTTTGCAAATGTCTTTTCTTCTTGGTCCCACAGGTCCTTAGCAAGCTGAGGGCAGCAGTGCCTCCTGTTCTGCTGTGCCTGATACTTGGCTTCTGTGCCATGTCCATGACACGGACAATGAGTGGTGGCTGGTGTGGCCACCCCTTATCGTCATCAGATGAGACAGAGAGTCTCAAAGGGAGAAAATCCCAGGCAGCCGCTGTCTGATTGTGGTTGGCTCTCATGAACTCATTAGTGTTGCTCAATTTACGATGAGTCAGCAAAGCCAGCAGCATTAGGAATGAAATCTGGGCTTTGTTTCCCACCATCTGCGGCCCTAGGATAGGTCACAGTGTTACAGTTTGAACATAAAATTTCCCCCTGCCAAAGGTTCTTGTGTTGAAAGCTTGGTCCTCAATGAAGCAAGGTTCAGAGGTAAGAATTTTTAGAAAATGAATGGATCGTGAGAGCTTTAACCTCATCAGTGGCTTAACCATTGATGATCTCATAATTTGAAATGACTATTGGGAGGTGATGGTAACTACAGCAAGTGAGACCTATTTGAAGGGAGGGAGTCTCCGGGGGGCATGACCTTGGGGAGTATATCTTGTCCCTGGACCCTTTCTCTCTTTGCTTCCTGGCCACAGTGAGGTAAGTAGCTATGCTCTGCCACATCCTTCTTCCATGAAATTCTGCCTCACATCAAGCCCAGAAACAATGGAACTGGCTGACCATGGACTGAAGCCTCTGCAACTGTGAACCAAAATCAATCTTTTCCCCTTTAAGTTGGCTTTCTCAAGTATTTTGTCACAGTGATGAAAACCTCGATAACACACTCAGTGACTCACTCTGAGAAATACTTGACTTCTTTGAAAAATTGAATGTTAACATCTGCCAATTTCTGGGGGAAATAGAAGGCTTTGTTCATGACAATAAAACACACAATACATTTTTCATATCGATGAGACATTACACTGACAAAGTCAGGAACACGATCACTAATACATTAAGCTGTATGAAAGAGGTAGAGTTGATCTGATGCTGCTTAGTACTCCAGGACAGAAGTCATTGTCTCCATTGCCTGGAAGAGGAAACAGACACAAAGAAAGGAATAAATATAGGTCGCTGAGCAGCAGGACCTAGGCCTTGTCCTTTATGGCACTGCAGGTTGGTGTAGAGCTGTGCAGAATGGTCAGAAATTATACTATGGTTACAGGCAGGACTATGCTAGGGCAGGTCACCTTGTACTTCCTGGATATGTGTGTTCAGGCACAGTCATGTGCTGTACAGCAACAAATCACTCAATGACAGACTGCAGATATGACAGTGGTCACATATGATTATAATTGAGCTGAAATATTCCTATTGTCTCGTGATGTCAAAGCCACGGTGGCATCATAGCACGTATATTTGTGATATTGCCAGTGCGAATGATATAATAATGATATAACTGTGTAGCCCAAACAATCATATATGGTATATGATACTTGATAATGATGATAAACAACTGTTACTAGTTCAAGTCGTTAACGTATTAGGCTTTTATCATTATTGCAGAGTGTATTCCTTCTACTTATGAAGACAACTTTGCAGTAAAACAGGATGATATATTATGCCACACACAGCAGCAGCCTCATGCATCCCATTTTAAACCACATCTCTTGATTGCATCAAGAAGCAACTTGGAGTGATTGATGTAGACCATCTAAGTTTTGAGGAAATGCACAAATTTCCCTAATACTACCTTTCTCAGCACATATTCCATTATTAAACATCCCACGAGTGCATTATGGAATAATATTTAAGAGAGTGAAGCACAGAGAGGTCAGAGCTATAACAAAAAGCTGGACATGCTATGCATTTTCACACCACTGACTCCCTGCCTACAATCTTTCCTCTCCTTCTCCCTCCCCAGAGTCACCTGTGTCCTCTTCTCTATGGTTTTCACAATTTCCCCACCTAAGGTTGCTTTTATTATAGCACTAAACATACTTCTTTATCACTCTCCTGTCTTCCCAATTAGGCTATCAGCTCCTGAGGATAGGCCCTATATCACAATGACCTGAAGTGTAGCATACTAACTCCATGAGCCATCCAAAGTGCTTCAGAGGTCAATTGCGTGTTCCACTGAGGTTACCCAAAGGTATCTTGAAGATGCAAAGATAAGAGAAGAAGTACAGAAGAACTAGTAAAGTGCATTAGCCTGTCACAGTACTTCACTTGTAAAGATGCTTGGAGAAACTGATGGCAAAGGTCTCTAACATTTGCTTCCTTAATAGTCACAAATGCTAATTTTGTGCCAATTATTTCATATACCAAAATTTTAGTTGAAAATTCCTGTGCATAGTCTATGCACTATTTAATCTTCCTTTTTTTATGCAAAAGGCTAATTTAAACTGGTTCCTCTCACTTTCTGCTGCCATCATCCTCTAACAGTGGATGTCTCAGAGGAGACTGGGCAAACCTGAGTTTCTAGCTCACCCCAAGGCACCATGTTAGGACACTCAAGGTGTCGCGCACAGGTAAAAGGACACTGGGTCAGCCCTGGCCAGTGACTCAGGTGTAGACACACTCAGCTTTGCCAAGAAACCTCAGCCAGAAGCTAGAGCAGTGAGAGTGGCATCTTGGTCTCACTGTGGGGCGTGTGCTTCCCCCGGGGAAAGACCAGCTACCAGAGGAGTGAACAGTGCAGGGTGATCTGGAGGCAGTGTCTCCCTTCACTCACAAACCCAGGTGAGGATTCCAAAAGGAACTCTCTGGACCTTCTGGTCTGCACTGTCCCCTAACACAGAAGAGCACATGTTGCCCCCATCTTGGTTTTTGTGGAAACACCATGATGATGTGATGCTTCAGTGGAGGAAATTGCCCTTTGTGATGGGGTTTCCTCCCATGTGAAATGTGGATGGCCTCTCCATTTTCATAATAATAATAAAACTGCGAAGCTTTATTTAAGAGCTCTCAGGGTATGCCAGGAAATTTTCTCATTTAAACTTACTGGTAACCCTATGGATTATTTACTTCTATTACCCCCCCCACACACACCCATAGATGGAAAAACTCAAGGCTACAAAAAAAAAAAAAAAAAAAAAAACGGAGGGACTTGCCTAAGGTCACACAACTGGCAAGGGATAGCAGTCTAGTGTGCTTGGGAAGCAAACTACAGCTTATCCGAGGCCACACTGGCCAAAGTAAGAGACTTTACAGCTCCTAATAACCCTGGGTAAGAGTGCTGTCCAACCTCCCCCCACTCCTTCCTGGCCATGTAGCCTAATTTAATTTACTTCCAGAGAGTCAATAAATGTATTATTTTAAAGGAAAATGAAAACATTCCAGAAGAACATTTGAGTATAATTTCAAGCTCAAAAGAACACAAAGATCACTTTACAAAGAAGTTCTATAATGAATAAACTCTTCGTGGGGGGTGGGGAGAAGCAGGAAAAATAAAGCTGGATTTCCTTGGGATCAATTCAACTCTTTAATTCTGACTCTCGGTTACTAACAAAACATTCTCCTATGCAGGGACCCTTCACCCCACACCATTTTATCAAACAGGAAATTATGGGGGAGCCTTTACCCAAAATCGATGCATTCTTTCTTTTAAATGAATCATCAGCTCTGACTATTGCTCTTTCAGAGAAATTTTTAGGGAAGAAAGAAAACCAAATTGTCCAAAATTCAAAAAGATTTGATGTTAGATGTATGTTGTCTTCTTGGGTGTCTATAAAGAGCTTTATCAGAATCAAAGAAAAGGATACATTGTTTTAAAAAGAAAGAAAGATGAAAGAGAACCAAAAGAAAAAAGATGTGGTCTTACCAGAGGATTGGAGCCAAGGGGGATTGGAGAGATTTTGGTCAAAGGATGCAAAACTTCAGGTGGGTGAAAGGAATAAATGCAAGAGGTCTATGGTGTAATATAATGATGCAAGTAAGGGCAGAAAGGTGTGACCCATCATGAGGGTCACAGCCACACTCCTACCACAGACAGACCAACAAGAGGAAAACATGAGAAAGTCACATAATCGAAGGTTTACGTGACCTGGGAGACTTCAGAAAGTAGACTCAAGACCCAAGGCGATCTCTTTTTGCATATACTTTCAAAGAAACCCGGACAGTTGTGTAGAAGTGCAGTTGAACCAGTTGAACAAAGGTGTAAGCTAATGAAACACACTGATTGAACACCCAGGAAGGCCTGTCGGCACAGCTCTTATTGGCCTCTCTGTGCAGCATTCCTCCTTCCCAGTGTGAGGCAGAAAACTTCTGGAATGAGGGCTCTTTCAGAGGGAAAAAGGGACCTTTCTAGATTTTAAGGCTGTCTTTGGAGAGCAGGGTTCTAGTGTCTATGGCCTGTCTTGAGAAAGTGGAATTCTGGTTGCTATGACTCACTGCCAGGGAAAAATTGGAGCTGGAGACAAGGGGCAGGAGAAAGTCAGAGAGACCTTGCTTCTGACCTCTTCCAATGACCTTCAGCTCAACGTACTCAGCACGCCAGGGTGCCATGTTTTAGTGTACTGAGTTCTTAGCCCTGACAGTGACTATAGTTAATAATAATGTATTATATGCTTGAATATTGCTGAGTCCATTTGAGGTGTTCTCACCACACACGCATCAGGAAAAAAAATGCAAGGTAATGTTTATATTAATTTCTTCAATTTAGCCATTCTACGACATACACATATTTCAAAACATGTTGTATGGCATAAATAAATGTGATTTTTATTTTCCATTTAAAAATTAAATCATCTTTAATGAAGAATCTTACAGAAAATCGTATTACAAAAACATTTTGATAAATAGGGAAAACATCAAGTGAGGATAGCCGTTGACATTCTCTGATGTTCGGCAGTCCTGGTCACCTCCTCCAAGGCCATGGCTTCCCTTGTCTCTCATGGTTCTTGTAAACTGGGGACCCTCTGGCCTTCCTTCCCTGGGCAGCCTCCATTTCTATGTTCACCCTGGGAGCTCCAACCCAGGTAGCAGCTTCATTTACCAGCTACACACTGATGAGACCCAAGTTTATCTTCCCAGCCCAGACCTCTCAAGTTCGAATCTTTGTCCCCCAAGTCTTTCCTCGTGGGTGCTACTCACACACTAAATAAAGCCTAAAGTTTTGCTGCTGCCTACTCACCCTTGTAAAGGACCCTCCCTTGTTCTCCATTTAATGGCCAGACCCCTGGACAAGACTGGAATGGCCTTGCTGCTCTGCACCATGTTCACCAAGTCCCACGGGCTACCTTTCAGCCCCGAGAAGCCATCACCCATCATGATCACCCTGTATACAGCCTCACACTCTCTCACTCCACGTGTTGCACTGCTCTCTTTGCTGCCCTGACCAACTTTTTTGTTTTCCACTTCACCTAAAACACACCTATTATTCCTATAAGTTTCAGTAGATACACCAGACCCCCAGAAAGGACCCAGTGCAGTTCCTCTGTGGGCCAGCACTTGTGGTACGTGCCTGACACTGCATTCAGAGGGCCATTCGTGTGCCATGCACCTGCTGGGCTGTGTCCCCTGGAGCAGTGTCCTCTTCACTGTTGATTGAGTCACAGTGCTTGGCTCATAATAGCAAGTCACACATACAGGTCGTCTGAGTGAATGAGCAAAAGGTCATGATCACAGCCTGAAGAAAGGAGTGAGATTGACTCCTAGTCAGCTCACAATGTCTTCCTGAGAATGCACTTAGTATTGAGCACCATAGGAAGTATTCTACAACCTCATATCTGATGTTGGATTATTTGCATCCCTAAAAGTTTTCTTTGGAGAGCCCAAAAAACTCAAACTCATTATATAAATATTGTATTGTTCCCCATTCATGGGACCCTAGTTATTTCCCATGAAGGTGTTTTTTATAAAAGAGTGAGTCTGGACTCTCTGACATCCTATCTCTCCACGTGGTGGCTCCCTCTTGCACTCCCCCCTGCCATGGCAGCTATCCACTGTGTGACACACCCAGGTGGACCCTCACCAGAACAGAGCAGATATCAGTGTTATGCTTTCAGACTCCCAAAACTTTGAGCTAAATATACATCTTTTCTTTAGAAATTACCCAGCCTTGGATATTTTGTCATAGCAACAGAAAATAGAATAATACAGAAACTATCTTCATACTAATCATTTGGAAGTCTGATTGTCTTACATATACACTGTCGATTTGATTCAATCCCAACACAATTGCTTTCAGGGTGCTAAATTTGTAGGTAGAAAAGAGAGACAAGGGAAAGTGATAAAATGAGAATAGGCAAAATAATTTCTTTAGTCTCATTAATACCCAAATCCCTACCTCTTTTCTTGCATATTTAAAAGATATTAAAATTCAACAGTAGATAGTTGAAAGTATCTTCAAGAGCTATAAGGAAGTCAGACCCCAGTTGGGTTCCTCTCATCTCAACCTGGTTACAGGGTTAGACTTTGCTGCCACACAAGGTGTGCCCAGGGGTGGGTATAGAAGAGGCAAGCAGCAGCAGGAAATTAGGGTTTCTTTGGTTTGGTTTGATTTTGCTTTTGTTTGGACTTTGGTTTTTTAATATATGTTTTTAAATTTTTAACTGAAACATAATTGTACATGTCTATGGGGCAGAGTCTAACATTTCAATTCATGTATACAATATGTACTGATCAGATTAGGGTAATTGTCATATTCATTATCTCAAACATTTATCATTTCTTTGTCTTGGGAGCATTTGAGATCCTATTAGCTATTTTGAAATATCTCATCAATTGTCATCAACCTTTCTGTGCTATAGAACATTAGAAGCTATTTCTCTTATCCAGTGCACCCCCTGTGCCCATTATAAAGCCTCTCTCTTTCCAGCCTCTGATGACCACTATTCTACTGTTACCTCTGTTATGGTTTAGATGTGATGTCCCCCAAAAGCTTATGTGTGAGACAATGCAAGAAGGTTTGGAGGAGAAATGATTGGGTTATGGTCTTAACCTAATCGGTGAATTAATCCCTGGTGGGATTAACTAGGTGGTAACTGGAAGCAGGTGGGGTGTGACTGGAGGAGGCAGGAATTGGGGACATGGCTATGGGGTGTATATTTTGTATCTGGAGAGTGGAACCTCTCTCTTCTTTCTGACCATCATCTGAGCTGCTTCCCTCTGCCACACTCTTCCACCATGATGTCCGGCCTCACCTCAAACTCCAAGGAATGGAGGCTGCTGTCTATGGATTGAGACCTCTCAAACCATGAGCCCTCAAATAAACTTTTCCTCCCCTACAATTGTTCTGGTCACATCCTTTTAGTCATAGCAGCAAAAAAGACTGACTAAGACAACCTCTAAGAGGTCAACATTCATAAGGGCTCTTGATCCAGTTTTTAGGCCATAAATGGAGGCCAGTTAGCACCCACACCAACCTTGAGCAGCCAATTAAGTTCACACCCCAACTCACTCTTTTGTCAGGTTCTCGTACCCCTCGTGGCCACACTATTCACGCATCCTCATCACCAGAGGACCAGGCATCAGAGACACCCAGGGACAGCTCCTATGTCTAGAGTCCTGAAGTGATTCGACCTGACCAGCCTCCACCTTCTGGCTTCCCCTCCCTGCTCCTTCTCACAGAAGCCACACAATAAAAGAATTTGTCCAGAGGTCCTGTCTTCTTATGCATCCTGACCACCCGAGGCCTCGGGACCCTGTTCTCCTGGGCCTGTGAGAATAACAGACTAGAAAACTCCTTCTGGGGTCTCTCTGGTGATCTGTCTGGTCTCACCCTTCCTCATCTGAGGTAATGGTCAAAACAGGCACAGCCCAAAACATCAGAGTGTCACACTGCTGTCACTGTCACTGACATCAATAGCTTATCTCCTTATTAGTGCCCTCAGCCTCTGACAACAGGCCTGAGCTGCGAAAGGTGAATCTGCCCCTAGGGCATTAGCCAAGCCCCCTTCTAGATTAAAAATGCAATGTCCCTGGCTCCCTCTGCTCTGATAGGAAGGTTGCTGTCCCCCCTACTCCACAGATAGACAGAGGTCTCTCCTTCCATCATGTTAAATGGTTGTTTAAGTCCGAGGTCATAATACTGTCTGTGTCAAATGCCAGAGGTCTTTCTCCCTGAGGCAAACTCCCAGGAGCAGCAAAAGGGGTACTGGCCACACAGTCAGTAACGTGAGCTTCCACCAGGATCCCTCCACAAGAGGCAGGTCACCCCACGGCCCCATGGCTCCATTTGCTTATACCTACCATGGAAACAGTCATGTCAGTAAGTCACATGGGGCTATAATGAGTGGGCAGGAAGGCTATTCAGCCCTCTAGCTATACCACTGACTTGAGCTAACTGGGATCAGGGCTTTTCCATAATGGCCTAGGAATCCCACCCTTCCTGGGATGGCCATTTGTAACCCTAGCTATTTATTGCCTCTGTCCTGGAGAAGGAAAATGCCCCTTCACTGGCTCATGGATGTGGCACCGTTAGCGACTTGCACAGTCAGAAAGATAGTCCCAGATGACCTCATGGCTGCTTCCTGGTCAGGTAAAACACAAGCAGCTAAACTAGAAATTGAATTCACCCTCAATTTACCCGGAAATCGCCCTTATGTGTCTTGCTTTATATGTTCCTTTAATGTAAAAAATACACTGCAATATTTTGCCGCCCGGAGTCAAGGATTTCTATAATTTAATGTGACTGTGAAATTCCCTTAAGGAAAAATAATAATGGAAAGCTTTGGGTGGGAAAGTTACGTGGTAGGAGGATGATTTTTTTTTTCTACTTATGTAGTCAGGTTTACTCCTGAAAAACTAAATGTATACCCAGAAATATAAATCTCCTTAGATGTGTTTTTTCTTTTGAAAAACAAAATCATTGAATTAAGTGATTGGGTTTAGCTACTTATGAGAATCTTGCTTTGTGGATGTCATTACCCAAGGCAAGAAGAGCTGTCCCCCAGATCTGCTCAGCAGGGATTCTGTGCTTTGGCTATAATGAGGATCCTTCTAACTTGAAGTTAAGAAACAAATCTCCCCATAAATAAAAATAGTTTTCAACAGAGAAACTATTCCTCCAGAATTGATCAGTGCTTTTTTCAAATTCTTTCTATTCTTGTACAATGTGGTTACTCACAAAGAATTTATAGAATCACAAATAATTGATGAATCAATGAAAAATATATCAGGTCTCGATTTAGTAAGAAAATGATTTCTGTGTTTAATACATTTTCATTTGTTTGGAAGATAATGACAGTATTGAAATTTACCAGAGCCTCTCTCCTGGCAAATGTGCCAAGAAATGGGTATCCCTATGTCTTGAGGTGAGACCCTCTGGTCACTTGGGCTCTATTTCTGGTTAGTGATCCAAGGACCCTGTCCAGTCCTCTAAGGTCTTGCTTTATAGGTGGCACAATAAGGATCCACACCTACCAGGAAGAGAACAGCTCTTCCATATGGGTCACTGGGCTCTGCAATTCTATGTTCACTCTTGATACAAGACCAAAAGTTGAACGAATTATTGAATTTACACTTTCTTTCCTTCTCCACCCCCCACCTCATTGGTAATTCAGGAAAGTCATAAGTCTCTCATATGGGTGTATAATATATTCCTACCTCCAAATGATTTTGGAAAATTAGATTAAATTAAAGGAACTCTATTGTGATTGGTTTAGAGATAGTTAGAAATAAGTTGAATATTTCCCAGAAACTGAGGGAAATATCTTTTTAATACTTTCAACGTGCTTTTTTAAAAAAAGTATCCTCATAGAAACTAATTCAGTTGTGTCAAGAACTCAGGCTCACAGAATTTAGGTAAGACTTTGGTAAATGAGACTAGTTTATTATTATTGATTTAATTTAAAAGATGTCTTCTGCCCAAAGTACAATACAAGTCTATGATTCTATTCTACTTGAATATGTCCTTCCTAAATCTATACAGGTATACTGATCAAATAGGTTAGCATTATTTCTATTAAATATTTATGATTATGAAAAATATTTGGGCTAAACCAAACCAAAACATTATTTAGACAAACTTTATTTTAACTATAACTATGTTTTGTATGTTTTGTAGTATATGAGCTTAAAGATGGTCTCTAAGATCCTCAGGTAATTTAAAACTGGGACTGATACTAAATTAAGTTTAATGAATACTCTTTAGACATTGAGATCTAATGAATGCTGGAACATCAATTATTAAGCATAATTTTAAGTTTGCATACTTTCCACCTCTAATACAGCTCTATATATTTTTGTATTTGTTGATGAATGTGTTTTTGTTTCTTCGAGAAGTTGTGCTACAAGGGATGTGTATGGTCATAGAAAGTTGTGAGGTGTGTATCCATGTTGAGGTATGTATCCTTGTCTATTGCAAGATACTGGTGCATAACAGACAGTTCCCAGTTACCTACCTCCCAGTTTTCTCTATGCAATAGAAGTTGCTTTGATTAAAAGTTATAATCAATATTGATTATAACTCTCCTAATCAGAACTCTCCTAAAAGCAATAAAGACAGAGAGCAAAGGCCCTAGGCAAATATACAGGATGTATTTTTGTTAAAAGGAAAATAGAGTAGTGTTGTCCTAAAATAAAATGATTGGTTGTTTTAGAGTAAGAAAGAGCAAAATGTGAGACAAAACCTGAAATAAATAGAAAATTATAGAAGGTTCTAAAAAAGGAAGTTTCATTTGAAGTGCTCAAAGCTGACAAGGTTTAAGGGACTTATTTGCAAGATTGTCAAAAAAGAGGACTTGTGTTTGCATTTTTCTTGAACTGTTGTTCTGCCCTCACTGAGAGACTATAAAAGGTTTTCCTTAACCTTCCGGATAATCTGTCTAGAAAGCAAAGGTGCTGCGCTTTACCAGAGTTCCTGTGCTTCACATTAACTTTACCATGTCCCTAATATTTAAGAGAGCCAAATAGTCTCACTTTTGCAAGTGCTAAGGTTCTTTACAGTCATGTTAGCCCCTAGATTTTCTTTAAAAATATTTTAGTGTCACTTTAGTTAAGTAGGTAACCTAGCACTGGTTTTCAGTAATCCACGATTACAACTTCGTCCAATGTTCAAATCTCCTGACAACGTTTGATATGTTGCCTTCCCTAAACGAATCTTAAATGCTATCTTTTGCACCTAAAGCTGTCTTTGAGGTTTCCTGGAGGCCTTTGGAAAATCACAAAAGATTTGTGCTTTCATCTTGTAAAAAGAAAGGGGCATGAGAGGTTAGGAAGGTGGGGGAGGAGATCAGGGGAGGTTGGATAATGGGTACCAAAATACAGCTAGACAGGAAGAATATGTTCCTGTGTTAAACTATTCACTGTAGCTCACAAGAAGTTGTTAAATCTTTCATAAATAACTAGAAGAGTTTGAACCATCCCAATAGAAAGAAAAGATAAATATTTAAGTAGAAAGATATGTTAATTACTTGGATCTGGTAATTGTACATTATATACTTGTATTGAATTACTATATCAGACTCCATAAATATGTGCAGTTATTACATGTCAATTTAAAAAAGAGAGATGCTAGAAATAATTTCATTTGATTTGTGAATATTGAGTTGTATGGGAGGCATTGTCAGATCATAAGAGATGCATCATCTTCCCTAGGCTAAATTTACATGAGCAAAATGATGTCAACCTAAGTATTTTACAAATTGTGCACTACCCCAGAGACTGGTCAGCCCCTGCTGCCCATGTGTTCCTTGGCAGAGTCCTACTGCTGTGTTGCCTGTTATCATCCAACAGGATAGTCCTATCAATTATAATTTCAGTTATTTTTAAATGGTCAACATGGTCATAACTATATGTATAATTTGAATCTAGCATTGTCTTTTTCAGTGATTTTCAATTGGGGCTTCACCTCATTTTATATGAAGTTTATTAATGTATGGACATTCAGGACCTACTCTAGCCTTCCTAAGTCACTTTGGTGGATGCACTTCATATATTCTTGATATATTTTAATGGTAATTTTGCTATATTCATTGTATATTTTCTCAGGATTATTACAAGCTATATCTAAAAATAATCACACTATTAGGAGCATGTTCATCCATTTTAATAAATTACATATAATAGTCATTCTCCTTTGCAAATAAGATTAATCATGTTTATAGATATTTGTCTAGGATTTTTTTGATTGACTTTATTATCTTGTTTTGCATGCCATAGTAACAACCAAATTTCCCTGGTTTGTTGCAGTATTCTTGCTATGAACTCTCATTGGAGACCTCATTTCTGAAAATTTTTGGTAATAAGTTAACTTAAAGTTGTCAATCTTTTGTCATATACAGATGCTTTTTTGTTTTCCTCTGGCATTTATCTGCTACAGGTGAAAGTACTTCATTCTCAACTAAGGACTGTCTTCAAAACCCATGGAAAGGACGGTGCCAGGTACCTTGGCTATGGGGTTCCATTGGCATTGCCTGAGGGTTTCCAGAACTCTGTCAAGTAGACGGAGTCATGAAGAACCCAGCAGATGTGTTCTTGAGAATGCTAACCCAAGTCCATGTATGTGTGATGTTAAAGTACATTCTATAGTCATATATGACTAAAAAGAACAAATTAAAAAAAAATACCATACATCTTTATTTGTCATAGTTTAACAAATAATTATTTAAGTTTTTATTGTATGTTAGAAAAAATTTCTTTGCCTTTGTTTATTAATGCTGAATTGTTATTGGGTCTTGCTGGTGATGTTCCTGTAATCCTGTTGAACAACCTGTGGGAGGTGGTGGGAAAGAGATATATGAATGTAAAGGTTGTATCAAAAGGAAGAGCAGGGGTCTGAGCCCTGGGGACCATCTGTCCAGTGGGTTCTAGGAGGTGGGTGAAGGAGACCTGTTACTATGTATGCAGCTCTGTCCCTTGAGTTCCTCCAGCTCTGAAGCTGGGCTGTGGGTGCTCTCATGATGCTAAGCACAGGTGTGGCCGTCTCTTGTGTAAGGGTGGGCATGAACTGGACATTTTATCCAACTTCCTTGGTGGCCCAAACAATGCTATTGTTCTTCCTCCAAATGGAAAGAGAATATTCTTAATATGTGTGTATTCTTTTGTTATTAAAATATTTCTGACAAAAAAAATGCTGACTCAAGAGCTAGCAGACCAAAAATCAAATGTGTAGGGCTGAAGGAATTGACAAGAGATGATTGTGGGTTTTGTTTGAAACGTTGTTAATGTTTTAAAGATCTATTTTCTAGATACAAAAGGAAAGTCCTCTTGCTTTCTTCTTAAGTTATTTATAACAATGTAGTAAACTCGGTTTACAATCTACTGGGTTGAAATGAAACATTTGAAAGTGGTATTCTCCCTGCCTGAGCCCTTGAGAATCCCAAACTCTTATTAAGTATTCTTACTTGTCATGGCAATACGATTGTGTATCTAAGTCCAACTGTCTATCTTTCCTCGTAACAGGACATAGCTAGAAACCTTGGTGACATGACAAAGGCTGCGCATGAAGTGTTATCATTGGGAATGATGGCCATTTAATCAGATATGATCACACACTTTTAAGGTACTCAACTGACTTTGTAGAGCCAAATTCTTCCTGTGAAACTGGTTTGCTATCTGATCCATAGGTTCCCACCCTCCAGGTAAGTAAAGAAGATCACTTCCTGGTAAGCCTAAGAAACTTAGGATATGTTGGGAATTTATAGAAGAGAAGAATTTGTCCAAATTTTCTATGTATTGCATTTAAAATCTGGTGGCTTGTTCTTGCTCTGTGTCCTAGCCTTAGGAGGCTTTAGAAATTGAATGTGAGATCCTGTATGACAACTTGTAGCACAGAAGACTTAAGACTATAACGTAGTACTTATCTACTAAACTAACATTCGGCTGCATATATGGAAAGAGCAGGTGAAGTGCAGTGTGACCTGCTTTATTGTGTGATCAAAAATGCCACAGTCTGGCTGGGCACAAAATCACGAGCCACTCAAGCAGGAACAAACTTTATTTCCAAAACTCCCGCGAATATGCCACGCACACGGCCTTCTCCCGGGACACACTACACCAACAGGAAATCCCTCCTCCGGAATTCCCTCCTACCGCACTTCCCCAACCAATGGGAACTCTCCAGGAGTCCCGCTAGAGCTCCAAAGTAGCAGGCCTAGGCAGACAGCAGGGGTCTAATCTCCAATTGAATGCACATCTTAACATAATCATTATCATCTCAATGGCTTGCTGGGGTCACCTTTCAACCAAAAATGCCAAGCGTCATTCCTACTATGGCTATGGCTCTCAGCATCTCCCCCCTTCTGTTTAATTAAACAACAAGCAATGTGGCTTAGGGACCCTGCCTGTTAGGTTGTCCAATACAACATATGGTCCTTACCCGTCATTGGATGAGCTGACCTCTAGGCGTCAGCCTCCTGTCTTAGGTTGGTACCACTGCAATTGGATCATACCCGTCACTGACTACCGGTCCAGCATACAGCCATACTTGTGGATAGGCCTATGCACCAGTGGGGGGGTGAGGTTCTTTGCCTCACCTCAGTTGGCCCCCAAATTTGGCCTTTGCACCAGTGGGGGGTGAGGTTCTTTGCCTCACCTCTGTTGGCCCCCAAATTTGGCCTTGATGCCAGTGGGGGGGTGAGGTTCTTTGCCTCACCTCTGTTGGCCCACAAATTTTAGATCATCACTAGTAGAAGGGAGAAGGATACAGAAATGCCACGACACCAAGCCAATTGACGGCTCCTTTGGAAAAATTGTATCACCGGTGACACCATCAGCAAAGATACGCCAGCTCTACCACAATTCGCTGCACCAGCAGATAGTTCACAATGCATACAAGTGATACATAGTCCAGGCAAGTTCTGCAAGCAGTTCAAAGCAGAGGAATCCATCAATATGTCCATTTCCTCCCAAAGTAAATCAACTCCTTGATTGAGCATTACTTGTTGAGTTATTATTCATTGATGCATCAGTTTATACAGTTTACTGTGATAGCTATTATAGAAGCTGTAGTTTGGTTTTATCTTTGTCTTCACCGGCACTGGGATGAAGATAGGAATTCTGGCAATGATGCTAAAAAAAAATTATGTAACATTCCAACAGGCACTAAGAAAACAATTTTCTGAACAATTTACATTATCCTGAACAGAATTATTAAATGTAATGAAAAGGAAAGGTGAAAGTAAACAAACAGATCTCTTAACCTCCTTATTTGTACACATATTAAAACAATCCTCAACAGCTGTTTACCCAATCTAAATTAAGCCATTAGAATCACATGAATAAAAAAAAATTCGGATCCATTTTTTCATGAGCGCTCCTCATATATGATATATGGACATACGCACACACAGACATACAACACAAAACACAAGTGTGCACACACAACGTACTACACATAAGACAATAGTAAAGGCCTTGTAGCTTTACACAGGTGCACAAAAACAATCTTTCCAGGGGTCAGAGATATAGCCTGGAGACAGAGCACTTGCCTAACACATGCAAGGCTGTCCACAGCACCAGGGAACAGTATCTGGTAAAGAATTAATTGACTTTCTTCCCACTGTGAAAAGACTTCTCAGTAAATTAGGTTGGATCTTGTCGCCTTACCCGAATCACCGGTTTCCTTTGATATCTGGCTGTATGTGTCCAAATTAATATGTTCACTTTCTCTCCTCTCCCAATTTGGTCCCACTAAGAACTCAAATCCGAATACCAGGTCCCTGTAGGAAATTTATGCTGCCTGTCAGCTGGCCCTTTCCCAGGATCTGAGAAGTCCCTATGAGCTGAGGCCTTTGGACTCTATCCAGACTCCCCAAATCTCTCTGAGCACCACAGCAAACCCTGTGTTGTCAGATTCCTTTTGGACAAGTCACTGTTTGGGCCACCAGGGAAGTTGGGTTAAATGTCCAGTTCATGCCCACCCTTACACAAGAGACGGCCACACCTGTGCTTAGCATCATGAGAGCACCCACAGCCCAGCTTCGGAGCTGAAGGAACTCAAGGGACAGAGCTGCATGCATAGTAACAGGTCTCCTTCACCCACCTCCTAGAACCCACTGGACAGATGGTCCCCAGGGCTCAGACCCCTGCTCTTCCTTTTGATACAACCTTTACATTCATATATCTCTTTCCCACCACCTCCCACAGGTTGTTCAACAGGATTACAGGAACATCACCAGCAAGACCCAAGGATATTCTGGGGCCTGCTTTGTCCCACTTGGAAAGTATAACTGTGTCTGAATGACTCAACAAGAAACACTGCTCGATTCCTTGGAAAGAGAGGAGAGAATGACAAATTGAATTTATGGTATCCTCAAAAACAATCATTCAAGAAATTTCCCCTATATGTTTGTGTTCTGAGAGAGAAATGGAAGTCCCAAAGGACCCCACTGTCTCTTATTTTCTGAGATAAGACCCAATCCAGACCTAATCAGTGCCCCCATGAGGCCCAGCTTCTCTTCTCCTTAATGCTCATGAATTTCTGGGCATCTCAACCTATTCCCAGACTTCCATTTTTCCCCCCTAAAACACAAGAAGTAAAATTGAGAATCAATAAATGGAATGGTTAAAAAAAAAAAAAAAAAAGCTTCTTCATAGCAAAGGAAACAATCAAGAGGGTGAAGAGAGACTCTACAGAATGGGAGAAAATCTTTGCCACCTGCACCTCAGAGTATTAATCTCCAGAATATATAAAGAACTCAAAAAACTTAATACTGAAAAAGGAAATAACCCAATCAACAAATGGGCAAAGGAACTTCCACAGAAGAAAAAATGCAAATGGTCAACAAATGTATGAAAAATGTTCAACATCTCTAGCAATTAGAGAATTATAAATTAAAACTACACTGAAATTTCATATCACTCCAGTCAGAAAGGCAACAATCAAGAATACAAGTAACAATAAATATTGATGAGGATGTGGGAAAAAGATACACTCATTCATTGCTGGTGGGACTGCAAATTGGTGAAACCACTCTGGAAAGCAGTATGGAAATTCCTTAAAAAACTAGAAGTGATACCATCAATTGATCTGGTTATACCACTCTTTGGTATATATCTGAAGAAGTTAAAATCAGCATACTACAGTGACACAGCCACACTAATGTTCATAGCAGCCCAGTTCAAAAGAACTAAGCTATGAAACCAAAGTAGGTCCTTTCAACAGATGGATGGATAAAGAAAATGTGGTAAACATACACAATGGAATATTACTCAGCCATAAAGAAGAATGATTTTATGACTTTTGCTGGTAAATGGATGGATCTGGAGAATCTCATGCTAGGCAAAATAAGCCAATCCCAAAAACCCAAAGATTGAATGTTTTCTCGATAATATGCTGACATACAACAACAGGCAGGGCATTGCAGGGAGAATATTATAGTCTTTGTCTAATTCAGTGAAGGACTATAGTGGATTAGACAAAGAAGAGTGAAGGTAAGGGAGGGGGATAGAAATAGGAAAGACAGTGGAATGAACCTGACTCAACTTCCCTATGTATAATATGAATGCACCACACGAATCTGCACATTATGTACAACCACAAGACTGGGATCCTAATTAGAATAAGATATAACCCTTGTTTGTATAAATATGTCAAAATATACTCTATTGTCATATATGTCTAAAAAGAACAAATTTTTAAAATGTGAAGAACATAATATCATGATATTTTCCATCTATCACCTTTTCATGGTATAATAGGATTCCTTTACTGATATCTGATAAATATTTTTTTATCACTGGAGGGAGATGAGGCCATGCTGTATTATTGCCCATCCCACACATATACATGATGCTTAGAAGATCATTGTCCAAGTATTATGTTTTGTCTGTTCTAATGATTGACAGATCATCTTTCTTGATGACCAGACCCCCAGGTTCTCTCGGTGGATCCAGGGTTTAGTGTCTTGTGACTGGAAAGTCAACTCCTGATTTTCAGTTTGATCTCAAACATAAAGTCCAGAGAGCCCCTAGTCCTGGGGAATACCTGAGCAACTTGAAAGGTAGCTTTCATGAACTGAGCATAAAATACACACACACACCAGATCTTAGAATTAAAAAAAAAAAGGCGCGAGGGGGATGGAAAAATAAGTTCTTCATCATTTGTATTGGTTCCATATTGATGGGTTCATATTCTGTATATATTGGGATAACTAAAATATGTGGTTAAGATGAACTTCATCGATCCCTTCCTTTGAATGTCGCTACCATAAAATTGGATATAACACCCATTGCTCACATTCTGTTTCTATTGGACTGCATTGTGAGTCCACAAGCTTACTTAAAGAGAGTTCCAACAATGCAAAGTGAACTTACAGGGGTGTAGGGGTGTAGGGGGCGGGGGGCGGGGGGAGGCTGTTTCACAAAGGTCAAACATTCTAAAGCATCTGTTCTTTCACCTCTTGTCCCATGGAGACCCCAGAGCAGAAACTTATAAGCAGCAGAGCCCCTGAACAGCAATTTCAAAAGCTGCCCCATGACAGGAATTCTCTACCCCAGGTAATCTGCCAGCGCCCCACCTGCTGACAGAGATGTCAGCTAAGTGTCAGGGACCTGGCAAGACCAGACGCCCTGCTGCCCGGGACACCAACCAGTGCATTCCCACCAGCTCACCAGGCCTGCTGCAAGTTGGCTCCAGAACCTTCCTCGGGGGCTTTTGCAGCCCAAACACCCCCAAGGCCTCTCTTCACACCTTAACCCTCACTCACACTGTCTCTTTCTTCCTTTCCCTGGAAGGGCTCTTAATTATAGAGCCGCTGGACACTCATTCAACTCTCCCTGGGGGGCTCCTGCTGTCAGTGTTTAATTGCGCCTGCATTCCAATGTAAATGACCCCAGCAGGCCCTGGCGGGCCTTCCCTAGAAAAGGATGGCAGGAAAGGCATTCATTCTGGAACCTCTGGGACCAGCAGAGGCTGCGTGAATCCAAACTGATCTATGGAGCAGTTATCTGAGCCGCTCCAAGACCAGGCACCCACCACCACCCAGTGCTGGCTGGCTCTGCCTGTCCTCCTTCCTGCCTCTGAAGAGCATCATGTTAAACTTTAGTTTACATTCCCATTTTGTACCTTAAAAATGGATCTCTGTGTTGTCCTGGGTTTTGGCTTCTGCTCAGGCCTGTTTTCTGGACAGATCATCCAAAGCTCCCCCATAAAGACCTTGGATTCCCGATGGCAGGGCAAACCCAAGCTAATCACCTGTGGGTGACCTCCCTGGAGCATGGAAAGCATGTGTTTTGCAAGGTAATGAAGGAAAACAAAGAATTAAGAAAGACCCAGCAAGTCGACTTTGTGCAACTCCACAGACAAATGCTACTTTAACTGCTGCATATCTTAGTGGGTTTGGTAACCGGCAATTAAACAATCTGTCAGACTTAGGACAAAGCTATCATTAATTCATGCTTGCTGCTGATGAAAGTGCACAGAGCATAAATATCAATCTTCAAATCACGGCGTAGAGCACAGAAGGGGCCTGAGGATCTCTGAGCGGTACAACTAGCCAGGAAGCTCTGGGGCCCATTTCTGAGAGAGAACAGCCAAGTCTTGCTTATTTTTCAGATGTGTTTTACTTCTTGTTTGGTGTTCTATTTCTGACACTCTTGCTTTCTTTAGAATTTTGAGGTTTTTAAAATGCTGGAAATTATCAACCCACTGAAATTTTTTCAGAAGTTCTACGGGACATAGTTCCCATATTAAAAACAAACAAAAAACAAAAGCAAAATATGAAACAAGGTACAGGTTATAAGGCACCCCAGCAAAGGCTTGGGCCATACTGAGGGTCTGAGCAGAGGACTGTGGGGAGCTTAGCTACAGAGAGGACAACTGGAATTGAGCAAATAAGTAAACAGCTTGAGTTTTTCACTGTAGAGGAAAATGCTTATAAATACAGAAGAGGAGATGACTATAATAAATCCATGGTGCTGGTTTGAAATGTGAAGTGTTGGTACAAACTCGTGGTTTCTGACATACATTGTTCTATATACATGGGAAAATGTAGAAAGAGGTATAGATGCAAATGTGTATATAAGCATAGATGTGTGTGTGTGTGTGTGTGTGTGTGTAAAGAGAGAGTAGAGAAAGGGAGAGAATGTATTTCCTAATGCTGTCCACAAAAGCATCTGGGAACAGAGGTGCCATAGGAACAAAGACCCCACCCTTATTTCAGATGTTGGCTCACAAATAAATTACTGCACTGCTAAAAGGAACCAGAGACCCTTAGAGAAATGGCTGGTTCAAAGCTCGGGCAGGGAAGCATAAGATGAGCCGGGAACATAATGGTGCAGGAAATAAGAAATTACTTAAAAAATAATGGGATCGTGCCAAAAGAACACGAAAACTAGTCTGAAGGGGTCTCAGTGGCCAAATTCTGACAATTTGAACATCAAAACAATGATAGCAATGAATTATAACTCAATGAATAAAATAAGAACCCACAAGACCTCACATTAATAAATTTTAAAAGTATATGTATGCGTGTCTATAGGAATGTACTTTTTAAGGAGACAGGGAAGGTTTTTTTTTTCTTACGGTAAAATGTCAACTGATAAGTGCAGAGAGAACAATGGCATTTAAAATCCCCTCTCAACAGTCATCCAGTCTAGTAAGAAACATCAATGAATGCCAAAACACGTGGATGAGAGGATGAGGAATGAGACATTAAATAGCTTCAAAGTCATTGCTACACCAGATACTAATTGCACACAGAATTAAAAGCAACTCTGGGGGTAGAAAAGGCTGGCATATGTAGCGTCTTCATCCTGTGATCAAAGTTAATGTCACAAGTCATGGGATAAATCAGTTGGCATCCATTTGCCAACTGATAAGATGGAATGAGAAAAACACTTCCTTCCGTGATAAAAGAATTTCTGTGAGACATTCCACTTCTGTGATACTCTGGTCCAAAAATGTATGAACTGGAGGCCAGGTGCGGTGGTACATGTCTGTAATCCCAGCAGCTCAGGAGGCTGAGGCAGGAGGATATTGCATTCAAAGCCAGCTTCAGGAAGCAAGGCTCTAAGCAACTCAGCAAGACCGTGTTTCTAAAAAAAACAAAAATAGATATTTTAAAAAGGTCTGGAGATGTGGCTCAGTGGTTTAGTGCCTCTGGGTTTCATCCTTGCTACCCACCCGTCCCCCCCCCCCCCCAAAAAAAAGAACTGGGTCTAAGCATAAGGAAACTCTGGACCATCCTTGATGGAAAGATGGACTATAAAACTATTAGCCAATAATTTTCAATAATGTCAGGGTCATAAAAGTCAAGTTAAGCCTGAGAAACTGTTCCAGATGGAAGAAGTTTCAAGAGATACAACAGTGGGTGCAATGTGTGACCCCGAACTCGAGCCTTTCCTTATAAAGTTTGTTATTCTGAGAACTGGAGAAATATGAATAGGCTCTTTATTATATTCTTACAACACGTCTTTAAGTTGGAAGTTATTTCTAAATAAAAAAGTTTTAAAAGAGAAGTCTCTTGTTCCTTTCTCATTGTTGCCTGTGGCTGATAAAAATCATTGTATGTTTAAATAGGTAAAATTATACCTGTTTAATACCTCATAAATGAATGTGTGCATGTGATATAGGAGGAGGAGGAGGATAATGGTAGATAGGTATAGACGATAAGTAGATGATAGACAAAATACATACATAGATGTATAGATAGATGAGAGATGGTGTAACTTAACTTTCAGTTAAATACATACGTCCATGACATCACACATAAGACTTAACCTTCGGGTGGGCATACCTTTTACCTAAAGATTCAAAGAAATTTGGAACACCTTTAAGACATCTTCCATACACTGACATGAATAGAAATGGTAATTTCTAAAACAACATTCCAAAACCACAGTTGAGCAGTAAATTAGAATCACAAAAGTTGTTTCAAGAAGCCCTGAGTCGCATTCCAAAAAATGTGACTTCCTTTAAGCACTGATGAGGATTCTATTGGCTTCTGGAAGGATGTACTTTAATTTAAAAAGGGTGTGTATCAGAAAGTCCTTAGCTCTCTGACTGATGGAACTTTAAAGGACTGGACTCCTGGGTTGCTAATTCTCCAGCTCCTTGAGGTCTTGATTCTTTCTACTCCCTGGGGTGCTACTCTGGGTCACTGCAGTGCTTCCGGACTGTTGCATGAAGCCTGGAGCTGCCATGCCACATCCTGTGCCCTCCCCACTCTGGGCTGCCTCAGACCTGGTTTCTAGGGAGCTGGGCAGAGCCTCATAGAGGCTGCAGAAGAGGATCCCTCCACTTTCCTGAGCAAATCTCCTGCACCCTTCTGGGCCCAGTAACACATTCATTCATCTGCACGCCCTGTCTCAGGACAGCTCCACCTACCCCCATCAATTTTTCCATAATCATTTCTGCAACATTTAAGCCTGACTGACTTCTCGGGATATTCTGGTAAACAACACATGGATATAATTATTTTTTATGAAAAACCTGGAAAAAAAAAAGGACTAAAGAATGTGCCCCAACTTACTCAGTGTAGCTACTTAACCAAAGAGACTTCCAATGTCCACTTTTGTTCTCTTTCGGCTCTCAAGTCCTTGATGTTCTGCTCCTGGCTTCTAAGATTTACCCCAAATTCTTTAAGAAGGTGTGAGTGCCCTCTTGTCCAGTAAAAAAAAAAATCAATTGGGATGAGGAGGGGTGATATATAAAGAAAGGAGCTCTATTGCAAAGAATAGACACCAGATGACATCCTAAGAGGGTCGTTTATACCAAAGACCACAGCCAGTCTGTAAGTGAAGTTCTGCACCTGCCAATGTCCGGCCATGGTTCGCCTCCGACTTTACAACAGTGCTGAGCAGGCAGCATCTCGTCCAGTTTTCACACAGACGCACGTTTACAAGTCCCACTGTGGCACTTGGGACCCTGTCAGTGGAGAAAGATTATTGATGACTCCAGTGTTATTTATAATCAAAGTTTTTTTGTTCTTTCCAAAAAAACACCTTGTTCTAAATCCTGGATGATGGTGTCAACTGTGAACAAACCAGGGCCAGTGACCGGTGTAAGAAGAAGCAAGAGCCCCTTGTGCTTATGCCCCAGATTTGTTTACCAGGTCCCCTTAGCTAGTCTGCAAACTTGAGAGTTTTGCAATCCCGCATTAAAAGGCTTGAATGAAGCCTTTATGTGTAATTCAATCATTTCAGCCTTGGGCCTAGTCCACCAGGCCTGGGTATTTATTTTCACATCTTGACCCAAGGTTAGCTCATTTTCATAGCTGTGACTAGGATTTGTTCTTCATGAGCCTTCCTCTGGGTAACTCATTACATCCTGCGACGACGGGGCAGCAAAGAGGCAGAGAATGCACAAACATTCGCATGAAAACCCCAAATCAATTTCACACAGGGCGCCTTGAAACAAAACCCTGCCCCTTCATCTTTTTTGCAAAGATCTTAAGGGAAAGGAGCCTCCTTGACAGGCTCCCTCAGGGATGATTCCATGGAACCTCCTGGAGTGGAAGTGGGGGGATTAAGCTGGATCCAGCAAGGCCAGGCCAGGCCAGCCCCAAAGAGTTCCATCCACCCTGGGAAGGAGACATGGCTCCAGAAGGGACCCCGCCCTGGACGCTAGAACTAATGGCTACAGCCAGGCGTCTGCTGCCCACGCCGACTTGGCCAGATTCCTTCTCTTTCCTTCTGCTTGATTTTAGTCCAGTTGGGCATTTGCTGCCAGGCAGTTTTTTTTTTTTTTTAAATAACGTTCTCCAGTTCTAAAGTTAATTTAAAGGTCACATTATCAGCCGCTGTGCAGACATGGAGGGTAGGTTCCATTGCAGACTGGACTGAGGCCCCCTGTAAAAGCACAGGGGCAGGGTAGAGTGTGAAGACACATGCAGCCAGAGCCTGTGGCTCTGGACCGAGAGGCTGGGCTTGAGAATGGGCAGAGATCATTCACATTGAACTGTAAGATTAGGACAGAAAAACTGTAATTATTGTGTGGATCTGAGATACCCCCACCACCGCCCCCCCCCAAAAAAAAAGCTCATGCAGCAATCAGAAATTTTTAATAGAAGTAAAATGGTCAGATTATGAAAGTTATTGACCTGATTAGTGAATTGATCCGTTTGATGGAATAATAATTTAAATGGATTACTGAGTGGCAATTGTAGGCAGCTGGGCGTTGGCCAGAGGAAGCAGACCACTGAAGGTGTGCCTCAGTGCTTATGCCTTATCCCTGGGTCTTCACACTCCCCCTCAACTTTCCAGCTGCCGTGAGCTGAGCAGTTTGCCTCCACCACACTCTCCTGCCATGAGGTTCTGCCTCACTCAGGCCCAGAGCGATGAAGTTTGGCCCACCATGGACTGAACCTCTGACACCAGGAGCCAAAATAAATTTTTCCTCCTTGGAGTTATTCTGGTCTGGTATTTTTGTCACAGTGACAAAAAGCTGACTAATACATGGCTTCTCATTTTTTTTTCTCCACTATAGGCTTAGCCGTGACCACATCAACCGCCGGATTGTGAGCAGAGAAGAACCCCATCGAGGACTGACCCCCATCGCACGGAGAGACACAGTCAGCATTTACGTTTCTATCATTGTAGAGGTTATGAAATCGGCCTTTCATTTTTAAAGAAGCAACTTTGTTCTCCACCTCAGCCATCTGACCCATTCATGATTTTAGTACCCCTCACATACTGAGAACTCCTGAATGTGGGACCACAGTGGCACCCCAACCCACAAACACTATCACCCACTGGATGCTCAGCTGTCCCATGGGTGTCCCAGATACGCTGTGCTCCCTCCTCAAATAGTGAATTCCCTGTAATTCACTTTCCTTCAGGGTTCTCAAATATAAGGAGCTAGAGCTTGAGAGCCTGCCACAATCCCTGCCCGTTCTTCCCCTCCAATCCATTGCCCAGTCCTTGTGAATGAATGGGCCTCCGAGGAAAACTTCACCAAGCCCAGGTTTCCCTGCTCCAAGACCTGTGGGCTCCTCTCCGTTGTCTTATACCATCATCATTCTGACCCACCCCTCCCTTATGATCTTATGGCCTCTGGGATAGTCAAGACTAGTCCTGAACAGGTACTCTCCTTTCCTGCTCCTCTCTTACTCCTGATCTGCTTTTGCCCTGATGTTTCCCAGTCTCTCACCAGGCCTTTATACAGAGTCAAGACAGCCTCTCACCTTGCCATGCCCCTTCTACCAAAAACCTCTCACCAGGTCTTTACACCCAGCATGTTTGCTTCCACCCAGTTGGAAGGACCAACTGGACTGTCTGTCCCCCGGTGAATTCATACCTAACTTAACCTTGAGACTTCAGCTCAAAGGACATTTCCTGAGTCCTGTTCCCCCCCAACCCCAACTCTGACTACACTTAGTGCCCCCCGACTACCACCACTTTTATGAATGCAGAACTCTTCTTCTAAATTATTTATCAAGTTTGCAATTACAGATTTAACGTTGGGTTTCTTTGATTACTCTCCAACTGTCCTCCTAGGCTCTTCTCCTACCCAGTTTTGCCCAACGGTGTGTCCTTAATGCATAGCACAATGCGTGGCATATACTCTATGCTCAGCAGTGTTAAATAAATACATTAGTGAATTGCAGAAAGATGTTATGAAGTTAAACATGCTGGATTTTACAACACTGTTCTAGGTCTAGTATCATTTCAAGTTCATGCAAACCTGATCTGCCTTTGCCCAGGCTATAAGCATAAAAAAAATACTCAAAATATTTCCATAGATAAGAAAGCGAAAGAAATAGATGAATGATGTGTTGATTTCATTGTCATTCATTTTTAGCAGACTTTTGGTTTTATCCTGGGGAAGGTTTGCATTATGCCTGTGCTGTTCATAGTGGGTAAAGCATGGACTAGTCATTCCCAGGAGGTCACAGGAAGTTAGAGTACATCTGTAAATCTCTGTGCATTCCTCCTCGATCCTAAAAAGAATGTAGACAGAGGGTGTGAGTTACAAAACATCTCTAAAATGTCTCTAAATGCATCCTTTTACAGTTCATAAAGTCCATAAGGAAATAGAAACCAGTTGAATTCCACAGCCCCAAGGAGGTTTTGCGCTTTTCTGACTGATGATCATTCTGCCACGAAGCAGTCTCACTGAGAGTCAGTATTTAACTTCTCATGTCAAAGGGGAAAAATCCTGGGGAAAGTGACACTGGTGGAGGACCTCAGCACAGTCAGGAAAGGGCCAAGCTTCTGTTACATGCATAACCCAGCATAGCCAAGGTTTCTAAGCTACACACAAGGGAACACTGGCCACTGAGGTCTGCAGAACCCCAGGGGACATGAACCCTCCTCTCCCGGAACAAGTTGAACACTGGAAGCTTTGGACTTAAGAATGCTAGGCGGGAGATCTGGAAACATGGCTAGAGGGACTGGGAGAGTCACTACATCATGGCTCACTCTTTCTGCTCCCTCCATTCAGGGAAGAAGGAATCCAGCATGTGGATTTGGGCAAGCCAGCTTCAGGAATGTTTGATGGACCAAAGGTGAGTGAAGAACACTTGGAGCATCATTTACCAGACCTTTGCAGCTCCCTTGTGAAGGCTGCTAGGCAAACTCTGGGGACTTGAGAAAGGATACGCTCAACCATTTCTTTTAGCTGCCCTGATGGAAAAGCTATGCCATCCCTTGGAGGCTGATAAGTCCATATAAGGCCAAGAAACACAATAGACACATCTACTCTGGGCTCCTCTGGGAACTCTCCCAATTTCACCTCTTAGACTTCAACTGATGTGGCACAGGGTAGTGGAATTAAGAATGATATTCTGGAGTGTCAACATATATAAACTACATAGTATCACACAGGTATTTGAGTTAGAGATTTCTTTGCCTACTGGTAAGATGGGAGTAAGACAGACAACTACAACCAAATACTACATTTGCTTACAAAATAACAAGACTAGAAGGAGTTGTTCCCGGGCTGAGCAGCAGCTCATAATGTCAAAAGTGTCACAGGCTCCTTCAGGATTCTGCTCTGTAACCCTAAGAGACATCTCATCCTCCCAGGTACAGTCTGGTACCCACTCTGCTCCCAGCTCTGGGCTGTAGCCACCCTCCCCTTTTCAGGAAGAGAAAAAGCTGTGCACCAATCTTCTGTTCTCATTTGAAGGAGTTTTACTGAAACCACATCCAGTTACCACATACCATGTTCAGAATTGTCCTGTGGCCACTTCCCAGCAAAGACTGCTGGGAAAAGTAGGGGTTTTAGCTAGTCAGTTGCCACCCACAATAAGACCAGAGTTCTGTTAAGCAGAGAAAGGATGGTAGAACACAAGGAGGCTTTGCCTCTTGGAGACAGTCTTGAGACAATGTGAACGTGTACACACACACACACACACACACACACACACACAGGTATCTGGCACCAACACAAGGCCTGAAACAGGATTCTGCTTCTGATCTTCCAAAGAATCCATTGCCCACTTTGTCTATTTCTATTCTAAGTGCCAAACATCATGACCACGTGCAATTTCAGTCAATCCTGTTGTAGAAATAACCTCTCAATGATGAGGAAGTTCAGAGGGCCCATCAAGCGCCCACATAGTATTCTGCAGAACTTTAAGGGCAACCCTAAAAGTGAATGTGAAAAATACAATTTACAACACCAATTGTGTTTAGGTGTGACAAAAAGATACTCTGAAAACTGCAGATACTACAGAACACAGAGGTATGGTGTGTGTGTGTGTGTGTGTGAGAGAGACCTCATTTCTCAACAGTTGTTTTTCTAAAACTAATGCTATCTTTCAGAGTGCAGTGTGTAGGTCAAAGAACTGCAGATTTCCACGCGAGCAGAACTGGTTTCAAATCCCATTTCTCCCACTTCCTAGTCTGGGAGCCCTCATCCACATTTTCTGTGCCAGTAAAATGTGGAGAGCACGAGGACAGAGGTTTTGTATGTAAAGCAAAGTCTCAAATAATGTAAACAGTATTTGCTAATGCTCTTGGAAAATTGTTTTCTAAACCATTGATCAGATTGATTTAATTCATTTAATCAATTGTGAAAAAATAGGGGGAAAAAATTAAAGCACACAGCACTTTACCCTGCAGCAAAGTAAAAGAAATCTATGAAAGAAAGGATATGTTTTAAGGGTTTAGGATGCAGACTATTTAACCGCAATTCTAGCAGCACAATTTTGGGGGATGTATTTTATTGTTAAGAAGCAGAGATGATTATTTCTCAAGGTGAGAACGGTCAACATTTTATTTTCCCAGGGACTATTTGGAGAAACCAATGGGAGAGGAATTTCATTCTGTTTTCCCTCCATCACTACAGACAGGCTGGCCTGCACTGGATTAACACCCCAGAGCCTCTCTCAGGCCCATAGGCCTGGCTGAGCTGGAAGGGCAGAGCTTAAATTCCCAGGGACTCTGTCTGGAGCAAAGGCCTAAGCATCCCCTGGAGCTATTTCCTGGCCAGTTCACCAAGCCAAGTAACAGCAGTTAGAGGGAGTTGAAAACAACTCAAACCCGCCTGCTTTGTCACTTTTCAAACCTGCCTGAATCCTGTTAGTTTTTCTTGCTGATAAACTAATGACATCTCATGACTGAGAATTTAAGATGATGATCCCGCACTCTCTTGCGGGACCATCATCTTAAAAAAAATCTTTTTCATGGACAAAAAGTAAATTAGTGAAAAAGAAAAGCCAATCCATTCTTCACTTTCAAAACAGAGAAGGAGAAGGAGGAGGAGGAGAAGGAACAGAAACTTAGGGATGGTTTTGGATACAGACTCCCAGCTTCTAGGAACACAGTGTCTTCTACTTCCAAATTTCCCTTCCTCACCGGGGACCCTGGGACTGAACCCATCTCCTTTCCCATTGAATAAATGCTTTCCTTGCTTCTCAGGGAGTCCTTGTTTCTCAGAGCTTGCCAAAGCCTGCAGTAGCAGCCACGGGCAGCAAGCCCTCTGATACTGCAGTAACACACAGGACAAAGGATGCCGCGGGAGAGGCACATTTATTTTCATAGTATCACTTCCTTAATCTCCCCAATGATAACTGTTTGGATTACTTATTATTTGATCGGAGCGGGAAGAAACCTCAAATCTAATTTGGTTTTCAGTATCTGTGCCACTATTTATTTATCTTTCATTCATTCCTGAGCTTGGGAAATTACCAAAAAAAAAAAAAAAATAGAAAAGAAAAAGAAGAAAGAAAGAAATGAAAAAAGAACCTGGCTATTCATTCTACTGTGTCTAGAAGTTTTAATTTGCTGCTTGGTCCAAGGCAGTCCTTCTCTGTTACTTGCATTATTGAAATACAAAGAGCTCGTGTGGCTTCTGTTTCTCTGCAGAATCTAGTAGAATGTGCAGAGTGGGGAAAGTCCCTACATAAAACACACAGGAAGTCATTTGTTGAATATGACTGAGCCATTTAGCCTGTCCAGCAGGTCTCTGGGCATAAGGGCTGTCAGACAACAGGAGCTCCTAGTCCCACAAAACTGCAGGAAGCAGAGCCATCAAACATCACTCATGAATTCATCCCACTCTAACATGCTGAAGAGACCCCAGGAGCTAGGGAGAAAGGTAAGAATGTCAAGATGGACACAAGATGCAGAAGACAGGCAAGAGGTGGGACTGTTACAGTAGTCCCCCTTATCCAAAGTTTTGCTTTCTGCAGCTTTAGTTACCAGCTGTCAATCATGATCTGAAATTAAATAGAAAATTCCAGAAACAAAGCATTTATAAGTGTTAAATGGGTCACCATTCTGAAGAGCATGATGCAATCTCTGGCCATCTGGTTCTTTCCTACCAAAGACATGAATCAGCCCCTTGTCCAGCCTAACCACACTGTGTACACTACCTGCCTGGAAGACAGTTGGTAGCCATCTCAGTTATCAGATTAACTGTTGCCATATCACAATGTTATGTTCAAGGAACCCTTATTTCCCTCAATAATGTATGCAAAGCACCCAAGTAGTGATCCTGGAAATTCTGATAAGCCAAAGAGAAGCTATAAAAGTGCCTCCTTTAAGAGAATAGGTGAAAGATCATCTTTGGAGCGTATGCATATTAAAACCAACAGTTTTAGGTATTCACTGGGGGTCATAGAACACATCCCCTGAGGACAAAGAGGGGGTGAGCTTGCATAGCAACCAGTAATGCAGCCAAGTTTGGCAAGCTGGGAAATAAAACCCCAGGACTGTGGTCAGCCAGGGAGAGTCACACAAATGAGTATCAGCATGGCTACCATCCCACATCATCTAGGGGTAGATGTCTCCTGCACCTGTCCCCTGCCCTAGCTGGGGCCAGCTGCATAATCCTGCTCCAACAGGAAGGCAGTGTGTTTGGTCACCACCTTCACACCAGTGTGCCCCAAACTTCACCCAGAACCTTTCCTACCCACATCAGTGGCTGGCCTTCTGAGAACATGCACTTGACAGCTTCCGGGAGATGCTGCCATTCACCCTTCCCAACAAACCCGAGCTACAGGTTCCCTCCGATGATGTGTGAACTCTTCCAGTTCTTTCAACAGCAGCCTGACTGGTTCAGAGCCTAATGCCTGCAAGGCAGTGTACGGCAGCAGGAAGAACATGGGCTCAAGTGGAGGTGATCTGAACCAATATCTAACTCCTTATTCCCTTGTAACCTTCATGCAGAGGCTCAAGTCTTTGAAAATTTTTCAGGCATCTGAAATATCCAGTGGTATAAAACCCTGCTTTGCAGGGTTATCACAGAAGAACATAGCACTTGCAAAGATATCTCACAGAGCAATGTTAGTGGTCTTTCTAAACACCACAAAATAAAAATTATAATTGTCATTGTCCCTATTCTACAGATGGGGGCACAAAGATACATAAAGTAAATCTTCCAAAGCCCTGCAACAAGCAAGTGGCAAGAATTGACCCCTAAGCTGGCCTCAGCCCGGGCCACTGGGCTCTGTTGTATAACCCAGGATGTTCTCAAAGCTTCACATTTAATTCTTCTCCAGCAGTTTTATGGGTGTGCTCCTTGAAGAAGGAAGTAACTTTCTGAACTTCTTAGGTAAAGCATGAAGTGCAGAGCAGCAGTCACAGCAAATAGAAAGAGGTGTTATGGTTTAGATATGAGATGTCCCTCCAAAGCTCATGTACGAAACAATGCAAGAATTTTCAGGGATGAAATCATTCGATTATGAGAGGTGTAATCCAATCAGTGGATTAACCCATCGATATGAATTAACTGAGCAGTGACAATAGGCAGGTAGTGTGTAGATGTAGGTCACTGGAGGTTTTGGAGTTTATATTTGTCCTTGGTGAGCAAAGCTCTCTCGGCTTCCTGGCTGTCATATCCTGAGCTGCTTCCCTGTGCCATGCCTATCCACCATGATATTCTGCCTCACTTCAGACCCTTTGACACTGTGAGCCAAAATAAACTTTTCTTTCTCTAAATTGTTCAGGTATTTCAGTCACAGCAACAAAAAGCTACTGAGACAACACTTATTAGGTCTATATCAGATGCCAGGTGTAGGTGTTTTTGTGGTTGTTTTGTTTTGAAGTGCTGGGGATAAAACCCAAGGTTTACACATGCTAGGCAAGCGCTCTACCACTGAGATACATCCCCAGCTCCACAAGCATGTATTCGTATAAATCCATTTATAGAGAGTAAATGAAGTCTTTCTCTCCTTCTCCATGCCATGACAATCCAGAATGTCAAATGTCACAACAAAGCCAGTTAGCATTAGGTGGGGACTTCACCAAGGAAGCCTGAGTTATTTGGAGGGAGCTACCAGGCACTTTACATGTAATATGCTTCCTTTCAGTCACACCAGTCCTCTGTTTCAGATGCCACCAGAGGTGAAGTTGATATTTTCACAGTCAATCTTTGTAAAAACAACTTTGTGCTTTATGATTTTTAAAACAAAATGGAGATAGGGTGGGTTTCCATTCTTCTGTATTCACGGGTCTTGTATAATGCTTTTTCAGTTATAGACTGCTGGTGGAATCCAACAACCTAGCTTGGGGCTTGTACAACAGAACTCTAACTGTGAAAGATCACAAATAGTTCAGAGAGTTTGTGGGTGCGTGTATTGCACGTGTATGTGTGTGTGTGTGTGTGTGTGTGTGGTGTGTGTTCCTGGCAAACCTTCTTGTTTTTACATGAGGGTTTTGCTCATGCTTCAAATATTTGAAATTTAATATTTAATTAAAACTTACTATTTGGGCAATCCTAGGGATAGAAAATCAAACACATGCAGAAACTGCAATAAATACATGTATGATCTCATTTTAAGTACAAAGTGTTAGTGCTATTCTTATGACTTTTTTTTTTTTTTTTTTGCTAGCATTCTTTAAATTTGAACAGGGGTTCAATCCTGGGACTTGTCAGGAGCAGAAGAAGCCCTGGATGAATAATCTCCAACCCAGGTCGCTTCTGGCTTTCCTGCTCAGAGTGCAATTGAAGGAAGCAAGTGAACTTCCTAGGACTGTGTCCATGTCAACTGGGAAAACAGCAAGCAAAAGGAATTACTCTTCCTACCTACAGAAACACTGTTATTGACTAAGAAAAAGTGTACACGACACGCTTTAAGACCTAAGCAAATTCCTCCACTTCCAGTCTCCACCATCCAACCATGATTTAAGACCCTTTTGTAACAGAGATAATTCAGTGAAGTCTTAATCCTTCCCACGTGTTTGTGAAGAAAGATTTAACAATAAAATAATATTGGGAAGTACAAGATCAACCCTAAGGCACACGTAGAAAGCAAAATCTCAGAGCTCAGAAAGACGCAGAAATAACTCCCAAGTGACTGCCATATTCCCAAGACCATAAGCCCCCCCCACCCCAGGGTCTAAAAAAGCTTACCTTCTCTTCCAGACCCACACAACACTCCCTATGTTTTGTGCATCACTGAGGTGTTAGGAACAGACACATGGAGTACGAAAAAGAGGTCTAAGGGCACAGCCATGAGTCCAGTGGGGAGTTCAGAGCAGCAAGGGGTACGTGTTCACGGTGTGGAACATCAGGGAGGCAAGTCACGCTTGTGGTTAGCCGTGTTTCCCACACCCTCTCCATCCTAAAACAGGACAGTAAAATTGATGTAGACAGTGACAACCTGGGACAGAAGGAAATAGATGAGTTATGTCCAGGAAACTTTGTGTAAGAAGGCAGGAAATTGAATAATATATTTCAAAAAGATTTTCACTGAAAAAGTGTTCAAATTGAAGTGCTGCTGACAAAAGGGTTAAAATCTCGGCTGTTCAAAAAAAAATTACTTTCTAGAAAAATTTACTCATCCTGATTCTGGATAATTCACATTTCACGTGGCAACACCATTTTTTTCCCTCTATAATTAAGGGAAAAAAATGGAAAATGTCATGATTTTTCTTTGCACCTTAGAACTTGCTCATCCTTGCTCAGGTTTTTTCAAGTTGATGTAGGTCCAGGCCCCAAAATGAGGTAGAACAAACATTCATTGAATATTTACCACTTACCTGCACTGTGATACTCGTGTGCAGGAATTATCTCACTTAGAGCTCAGAGTTGCTCAGTGGGGTGGGTCTTGATATTGCTCCCAGGTGATTAATGAAGAAATTGAAGCTTAGAGAAGTTAATTAAATGATCTGAAGGCAAACCAGGACAACCACAGAATCCAAAGTCATGTCCCTCAGGCTCCCGATCCCAAGAACTCAACCGCTGGATGATGGTGCAAAGGAACAGAAGTCAAAACAGAAGGCTGAGATAACTTTCAGACACATTTTTTTGGTTCTCATGAGAAAGACAAGTTGACTGCAGTACTAAATCTCAAGCAACTCTTTTTCTCGGATGGCATTTAAACATTCACTTCAGGCAGTGTTAACAGTCATCACTGTAGCCTGAGATGAATCCTGGAATAGCTTTGGGTTCCTTCAGCAAAGGACAGCCTTTTGCAGAAAAGGGGGCTCTCATTGGGTTCTGAAATCAGAAAACAGCAAGAGGAAGCAAAAAGCCCTAATCGGGTTTATTTCACTGTGTGTCTCCTGTTAAAAAGGGGGGGAAAAGACCACGAATGTTCCAGTAGATGCTGTTTCACCAAGCAGAATGCAGGCTATGAATTCCCATGTGAGGGGATTCTGTGGAAGCTTGCTTGGAAGACATAGTCCCCCACATCCGTGATGAATGCTGACACTCAGGTTTTAGCTGAGAGGCTTGGTATTTAGACTGGGCATCCCTCAAAGATCCCCCGGAAAGATGGCTTGACAACTCCTAGTCAACTCGTATAAGATCTAGGCACTGCCCACTGCAGACATGGAGGCCATTCCTGTGGTTTGGGTGCAACCACAGCTCAGAGAACCCAGGAGTCGTGGGAACCTTCACAAACCCCACTCCACAGCTGTCTGGAACTGTTCTGTGAACATACAATTCTCAGTCTGAGAAGTTGGCTCTTGTAGGAATTTAAGTTTGGGCTTTTAGCTATTTCTAGTTTTTGTTTCTGGAAAAGTGGGGGGGGGGAGTTGAAAGAAAGACATTAAATGTCCTCTGTTCTATTGTCCCTCATCATCTGAAGCTCATTATTTTACTGCTAAATGATTGATGGTCTTGACAAAATGTCTCTGGGAGTCATCAAGGGAGCCCACAGGTCCCATAGGTTCCCGAATGGCTTTGGGGCATCTCAGGACCATGCTGGCTTTTCCATCTGTCCCAAAGGCACCTGCTTCCTCACACTTTATTTCTACCCACTTGTTCAAGGAGAGGCAAACATAGCTGCTGACATCTATAATCTTCCATGACTGAGAGGTAAAAGCAACATGCTGTGGTTAAATGGAGGTGAAGTCAGAGGCGAGGGTGTAGGGAATCTTGAGATCTTGAAATTCCTGGATATCGTAGAATCCAACAATGGCAGGGTGATAAAGTCCTTGTCTGAGACTCTTAAGCCAGGGTCACTAGCACTGAAGGGTACCTTCAAGTCACCGTTTGGCTTCAGGTAGGCAAGATAGAAATGAGGCAAAAACAGGAGTCTCCATGACTTCTGGTTGCATGCTATTCCCACCCCCGTATGCCACTCTGCCAGGGAGAGAGAGCCCTTCTTCAGTGCATGTGTAGCATTTGCCTTTCTGTGGCTGCACTAGTACTTGGACAATATTCAGCCATTTCTTCCCAGACTGGTTGGTGCCTTTGTAAGGCTGGGCAACCCACAATGTCTGAACCTCAGGGCCTTTCCCATTGAAGAGCTTCAGGGACATATCAGCCTTGGAATACGTGGCTGAGTATTGTCTGCACACAGGTTGTCATCACTTCCCATGCTAGATTTTTTGTTATTTATACTTGCAATCTAACAGTACTCTGATGACTGGCAAAAAAAAAAAAAAAAAGAGTTTTGAGCTGGCCCAACAAATTTTCAACAAACTTATTAGTGAAAGAAGGAACAAGTTTGTTACCCTAGGAAGAACACTGCATGAAAGAACACTGCATGAAAGGTTTTCATTCCGAATTTTTTAAAGACATTCTAATATCTATAATTTTTAGTTGTTAAAAAAGAGAACATGTTCGATCCTCAGCCCCACATAAAAATAAAATAAAAAGATGTTGTGTCCACTGAAAACTAAAAAAATAAATATTTAAAAAAAGAGAACATGATGTCTGTATAGAGAGGACATTTGTCTTCTCGAGGAAGGCTCACATAAGCTGGCTTATGCGGTTAGGAAGATCAATCCATTCATTCCATTGTTCTTCCTCGCCTTCCATTCAGGGATAAGTAGGAGGCTTTCTTACCCTGCCGAGCATAAGTAACAGGAATAAACACAGAGACGCAACTATGGCTCCAGCCTGAGAGATCTCAAGTTAGAACCCAAGCTGGAGAAATAATACTTTGAGTTTCCTTGAATTTTAAATTCCATAACTTGAAAGTTAACAATGCCTTATTATATAATATTCCTCCCAACCATAACTTCAAGTCCCTGATTCCACATTTCCTTCTATCCTCTGTCTTTCTGTCAACATGAGAGTAAGTTGTGACTTTTCTAGCAAAGGGTAACTGGAAGGCCCAAGAAAGTATCTAAATGTAAGCTCACCCCTAAAATCAAATTCAACATCAGATCAATTTATTTCCTAACTCTGTGTTCTGTGCATGGCTAATGCCATCACTAAGATTTCAGAAAATCTCCAGAGGTTTGTTGCTTATATTCTTGCCCTTTGAATCCAACAAGTGTCATCTATTTATTGATCAACTCACTGTGAGACTCAAACCTCTTCATTAACTATTACACACCAAGGCAAAATGATGTAGGCACATGAAGAGGGGGAAAGTCATATCAGATTACAAAGCTCCATCTTGGACAGTTGTCTTTCTAAAGTCCAACAGCCACATCTCTACCCAGGTCATACCCCGCTGCATGCCATGCTCCTTTTCTCCCCCCCTCCTACCCTCTCACCCCTCTTACTTATTGGAAAGTCATGTTAATTCCCAGTGTGAGGCTACTTCATGTCACCTTAACTCCACAACTATTCCTGATCCAACATTCATTGTATTTTTATTCTGAGCAGCCATTGCTCTAGGTCCCCTTATGGGGTTTGCCTTTGCCTTCATACGACGGGAGACAGGTAGCAGGCATATGACCTATTAGGTAACAATGAGGCAGAGGAGGGAAGCCAAACAGAATAGGGGAGAATCATCAGCTTTGAATCAATATTAAAAAAAAAAACACCTGACACAGGCTACTTAAGAAGTAAAAAGAGATTTATTTTGGCTCACAATTCTGGAAGCTCAAGTCCAAGATCAGATAGCCCCATATGTGAGGGCAACACATTATGCAGGAGGCAGGAGACATGGCAGAGTGAATCTTCATATATCACAAACCAGGAAGCAGAGAAAGACTAAGAAAGACCAAGGTCTCACAATCGCCTTCAAGGGCATGCCCCCGATAGCCTTAGGACCTCCCATAATGTCCTGCCTCTTTGAGGTTCACGGCATCTCTGGACAGCATCACCGAAGGGACCAAGCCTTTAACACATGGCTCTCTGGGGGATACTACTCATGTTCAAAGCATAACAAGGGGCATAGCAGTTGCCAGTCCTGATGGTTTTATTTAAGTCTTGGAGGTCTTCTAGAATAAAAAGGACATTTAAGGAGAGTACGGTTATCTGGAGGAAGAACATTCCAGATGGAGGCATAGCATGTGCAAAACACAGAGGCAGGAATAGCAGCATCTGCAAGGGCTAATGTGTCCAGCCCAGGAAGGGAAGAAGCATGTGATGGGAAGATGAGGTCAAAGGGGTCGGTAGAAGGGGTCAGGTCATGCAAGCCTTAAAGGGTACTTGAAGCTTTGGCTTTTGCTCAGCCTGAGGCAGCAAGCTACTGAGGCTGTCAAGCTAAGCATGAAAAGCTCAAGAGCCCTCTGTCATTTCTCAAGATGAGAGATAGTGTGAGCTGGTGATCAGGCAGGCCCATCAGAGACAGGGGTGGCTTGAGAAACCAGACAGAGTTGGAAATGGTGAGACGGGTGGTTTCTGGTTATATTCTGGAGGTTAAAAACCAATCAAATGCGTGATGCACTGGACAAGCAATGTGAGCGGAAGAGATGAGTCACACATGACTTCAGTGTTGAACAGCCACGAAGCCTGTCACCCTGCCCTGTGAAGCCTATCAAAGCCACTTGCTAAACAAAGACAGGTCCCTCTTGAGGTGGAGTTTGGGTAAAAGCAGAACCTATCAAGATGCATGGGGATCCCCCCTGTATCTACTATAAGCTCTCTTTTCTCCACTTGTCTGGGCTGACAGAGGGAGTCAAACCGTCCTCTGGCAGGAAAACATGCAAAGGGAACTTTTCCTAGAATTGTGAGTAACAGTGAGCTGCTAAAAATGAGGCCTGACTTTACAGGGCACATACTGGAAATGAAGACTATTAATAGGTTCCTGCAGGCCAGCTGCCATGCTGAAGCCGGCTCGGAGCCTCGCCCAGCAGCGTCCAGGGCGGGTGGGAAACAGAACTCCAGGGCTTCTAAGCAAGGCAGGGAAGGAAATCATTTCACCAACTCGCCTTAAGAATGCAAAAACAGTTAATAATCATTTTCCAGCCTATAGCCGAACAGGGCCATGAGCTAGTGTGGGAATATTTGAACTCCACACAAAACTGAAAGTTCAAAGGGCAAAGAGACTGAGACTGAGTCAGGGGCCTTCCGCCTTTGCATGAAAAACATGAATGAATGCCTTGGTTCCCCTCCACACGCTTACTGAGACCTAGCCTGAGTGAGTGCACTCAGCTAAGACAGCATCTGTGAAACATAATGTGTATTGAAACAAAGAGGAAATCAGACAGTTAGAATGAGAATCCTTGAAAAACTGCCCATTTCACTCAAGTGCCAAGAAGCCAAAAAAAAAAAAAAAGAAAGAAAACAAAACTAAATTCCCATTGTGTGCCTCTTTTCCTAGTCAATGCTTTGGAAATCAACTGGACATAGTAAAATTTCTGCACTCTGTGCAGAAATCTTATTTTGAATCCCACCTCTACCTGTTCCCTTGACCTTGGACAAGCTGACCTAATCTTTTTGAGCTCAGTTTTCTCATCAGTAAAATGGGTATAATATCACTTATTGCCAGTGTTTTGAGAATCAAATGAGCTTGCATGTAATGGGTCCCCAGTGAGGAGTTGCAAATGTGAGTTTGCCTTCCTGGTTGCTAATGGAAGAGGAAAACAAAGAATTTAAGCCAAGGGAACTGCACATAGCCTGGGAATCCTGAAGGAAAGCGTTGCAGTATGTGTATTTTCCAATCAGTGTCACTGGACCCTGATCCCATATTGAGTATAGCTGACAACAGCGGTGCCCACTTCTCTGTCTCGCACCAGGAAGCCCTCTGTGCCAATGCAGCATTGCAGAAATACAGTCTGGGATTTGTCCAGTGTACAATGAACAAAAACTGACTTGCTTTTTCCCTTAGTCTTTCAGACTTGTCATGTTTCCTGAAAAAAAAAAAGAGAGAGAGAGAGAGAACACCAAACTAGTGAGGGCCATTCTTAGGATGCCTAGGCTCAGGAAGCCCCATGTGGTCTCTGGTCTCCTTCATCTGGCTCTCAGTTTCACCTGTGTCTCACACAAAAACAGAAAGCCCTCAAGTAGAAACGGACTGGAGCTGAATCAACCTTTTTTTTTCTTCTTCTTCTTCTTCTTTGTTTCTTTCATTTTTTTTTTTTTCAACCTCTTGGAACAGATTTGGGCGGAATCTAAGTATCATCGTAAAATTCACAAAATCCCAAACCCACTGCGTGAGCAACAGATGAGGGAAATTGTTCCACATCCCATGGAGAGGAAATGAACAGGACTGGGGAGGAAGAATGCGCTGCGTGGTGTGAAAGCTGTTTTGATTCCTGATGCTGAACATCTGCCACGTTTGGAGGAGAGCTACCAGCTCAAGCAGACAGCGAGGACCCTCCAAGTACAAACTGGAGCCGTGGCCCTCAGCAGCTGTGGGAACACGAACAGGAAGCAGGGGACCCTGGATAGAGAGTAGGAGTGCATCCTGTGGGGATAGATAAAAAAAAAAAATAACGGCTGAGCTGTGGGAACTTCTTCCGAGCAAACACGTGAGCTCAGGAATTTCCTGAGCCAAAGATCTGACTCCAGTTATTTGTTGTATCTGTTTGTTTGTTTTCCAGATTTTGCATAATTTGGACAAAGGGAAAGTAGATATAAAGCCAAAATATATATGATTGCCCTTCTGAGGCATTTGTTCAGAGAACACCCTAATAATCTTGGCTAAAGGGACATGAGTCTATAATTCAGAATTTGCCACAGGGCCAACAGGCTGAGAAGCAGACAGGACAGAAGGCCCCAACTCAAGAAGCCAGGTGTGTCTGACAGACCTCTCCCCATGGACAGACAGACAGCAGAGGAAACATCATCTGACACATTACGTAGCTGCTCCTTCCTACCCAGAGAGTACTTTCACATCACCTCACCCAGCTCAGGCCGGCAAAGAACCACACAACCAGGAAGCCATTTGTCATTATCAGAGGCCTTATCAAGGTCTGGCATTCCTTGGAATTTCCAAGAAAGCTGCTCCATCATTTTTTTTTTTCCTTTTAACCAAGACTTATCCTTCATTCATCTGACAGTGTGTATTAGAATCGTGAAGTATAAGTACATGTTGGGTACAATTACATTTCCAGTGGTTTTTGGTAGCAGAGATTTTTGTTGTTGTTGTTGTTGTTGTTTTATGATAATTACTGAATGGATTTTTTTGGACTTGCTCTTTCAGCATCCACCAGGACAGGTTTGGAATAAAGAGTCACAGCCACCAGGAAGACACAGGCCTAGTCCTCCCAGAAAACGACATCTGCCCATTCTCCGGAGGGTTTAAACATCAGTCAGACTCTGCTTTCTCTGTGAGGGGAAAACAGAGCTCAGAGACCTCATCCTCAACCTGGATCACTTTCTGGTGGGGTCTCCTCTCACCTCTAAGCCTGCTTCACACGGACACTTGATGAATATTCACTAAATGCTGCCTGGATTGAGCAGATCTTCTTAGGATCAGAGGGTTCCACTCTTCTCCTCGTCTTTCCCATCAAGAGACCCTCCACCTTCATCATGTCTCCTTACAAAGCTCAAGGCCACCCTCCTGTGAGGCCACAGTTGTATCTGCATTTCACATTCTCACCAAATGTGCCTCACCAACCTGAGCCTCACTTAACATTCCTTCTAGATGTTACACATTTAAAAAAAAAATTTAAGAAATTCTCCCTTACTTTATTGCACCTCTGTGTTGAAATCTTTGCTTTTCTGCTTTCCTCGCTATTTTCCTTCTTTCTTTTAAGACTCTAATCCCCTTGGAGGACGTCTCTGTAAGGCCCCCTTGTGGACTGGGGAAGACAGCCCTGCCCAGGGCCCCTCTCTGACAGCTTTCAGCAAATGTCCCAGAAAGTCCGTTCTGGCTTTGCCTGGGCCATCTCTCTGCTGTGCAGTTTGCAAGTTCATCTTCCACTGAGGATCATCATCCACAGCCATCCACTACTGGGTGGCTGGAGTTTCACTGGGTGATGATGCATATCTACCTGTACCACCATAAATGAAAGGAATGGGGTGGGGTGGGGTGGGGTGGGGGGGTCTCCCACAAATGCAACCAAATCACAAAGAATAGTTTTAAAAGGCTCTGGGATTTGGTGGCAAACATCTCTCAAACCATCTTCTGATTTCCCAAAGCTGATGGAAATATTCTGAAGGTATTAATAGAACGCAGATGTTGGAGAATGCGACGTAGAATTCTGCTGAACAAATGACCCTGTTGGGAGGTCGTTTCCATTCTCCAGGGACATTCCGCAGAGGGCCCAGCTGATTGTCTCATATTGAAACAACATGTCCAAGACACATTCCAGCCAGAAGAAAGCGGAACAGGGCTACTCTGACCAAATATAAATTATGAGGCAAAGGGCAACTGAACTCCCTCAGTCCTGCCCTCCCTCCTTCCCTGATCCACCCTGGGCCCTCCTCCTCCTCCTCCCACCCCCCAAGGAAAACAGAGCGTTGAGTAAGAGACTGCCAAGCCAAGCTGACTCAGGCGCCAGCCAGCCGAGCGGCACACATGGCGGCCGTTTGGGAAGTTCGCAGCTTTCCACGCTGTGGCCCTCATGTTTTTGCGGCTTGCAATTTGTTTCTGATCTTCACTCAAGTTCTTACAATGCTGGGATCCCCTAGAGAGTTTACACTTTGACCTTATGACAATTAACACCAGAGGCCAAGAAGGAAAAAAAAAATAGATAAGAGAGAAATTTTGTTGAGGGGAGGTGGATGGCAGGACGGGGGTGGGGGGACTTCTTAAAGTAAATGTGTGACTTGTGAAATTATGGCCCATCCAAGAAAAAGAACAGAGTGTCTTTCAAGAGACAGGTTGCCAATGTGGAAAGAAAGTCTTCTTTCAAAGACTGCCAGACCTGGCGATCCTCCGTGAGCTGTGTGTTCAGGGAAGGACACAAATTAGTGGGGCCAGGGTAGAAGACCTTCCACAGCAGCCTTTGGCTGGCAACCGGCATAGCTGCTAGAGGAGGCCTCTCATAGCTCAGTTGGTTATGAAAATGTGGGTGAGCCCACCACGTCCTCTGCTGGGGAGCCCTGGCCAGACCTGCCTGCCTGAGGGGCAGATCCAGAGTTCTAGGCCAGAAGCTGTGGTCCTGATTCCCTGGCCACCTAGCCTGCTGGAGGTGATTGGAGGACAACAAGTAGAGCCAGGAAGGTGTCTGTTTTCACCAATCAGACATATCAGTAGGTGGTGGGGCAGGAGGACATCATCAACAGCTGCACACTGCCCGGCATGGTGACACCAAAGTCCTATGTGACCTTCCAATCCTGCTGAACAGAAGCACCCATATCCCTGGAGTCCCATCCAGCCTTCTGGGCTCAGGAGCAAAGACCTCCAGTGACACCCTGGAAACATTTGAGACACTGAAACCAGAAGCCCATACAAAGCACAGGGCCAGGCATGGGTCCTACCTCAGCAGTCAGGACAGGAAAGGCAACCAAAGCAATATACTCCAAGATAGGGTACGTGCTTAATTCAGATCTCCCCATCTGAAGGATGGGGCCGGGTGACCGCACACCCAGATGGAATACGTGTCATTATGTTTGATGTGCACATGGTTTGTTGCAAAAGAGAATGGCCTCTCTCTATGGAGACTGCGGAGGAGGAGGTCCCAAAGGGCTGTGGGATGTTCACTGTTAATCACCCCACCCCAGTAGAAAACAACACAGAGCATGAGAGACGCGGAAAGGTTTTCACCCACACACAGGCATGCAAGCAAACACAGTGAAGCTACGCCAACCAGAGAGGCTAGTGTTCAAAAGAAGTTCTGAATTGAAAAGAAATAGTCAAAATTATTTTTTCCCTCTGAGAATTTATTAGAAAGCAAGATCATTACTATCCTAAGCAGCTAAATGTTTGGACTTCCTTAGAAAATAAAACATTCCTTTGATAGAAGATGCCTGCTGACTTCCAGCAGGAGACTTGCTTTGAGGTGCCAGGGCTGGAGGCTGTCCAGGGTCCCTTGTCCACAGGGAAGGGAGAGGACTGGAGCTATCTGCACACTATGCAGGGAGGAGAGGGTATCATAAGAGCTCAGGAGAGAAATCAAATCAAGTTAGGGAATCAAGGCAGGTTGGGACATGGAAGAAGAATGCAGATAGCTTATGGATTACCCAGAATTATCCAGAAAATGAGAGCAGGAAATTTATTATAGGCAAGTGGAACAGCATCTGAAAAGGCTAGAAAGGAACTAAGAAATATTTTCCAGAATCTGGTATTGGGTTGTGGTGAGAGAAGAGTGCTGGGTAGAGGTAAGCCTGCAGAAATTTGCAGGGCTCAGGTCACAAATCCTATCCAGACCCTTAACCCTGTTTAGGGTTTAGACAATTTTTGTCAAATTTTTTTATTGAGGAAAATAGGCATAACATAAATAAATATGCATAACATAAAATTTGCATCCTAACCATTTTTAAATGTACAGTCCAGCCGGGTTAAGTCCATTCACATTGCTGTGCAACCATCACCTACAGCCATCTCTGGGAATCTTTTCCTCTGAAAATACTGAAACTCTACCCATTACACATTAACTCCTCATTTTCCCCTTCCTCCTATCCCTGGCAACCACTTTTCTATTTTCTGTCTCTAGGAATTTGAGAATTTCTAAGTACCTTATATAAGTGGAGTCATACGGTATTCATCTATTTGTGATTGCCTTGTTTCACTTAGCATAATATTCTCAAGCTTCATCCACGTTGTGGCATGTGCAAGAATTTTCCTCTTATTTAAGACTGAATATTATATATATATATATCTGTCTCTTATACACATCTAGATNAGATATATATATATATATATATATATATCACAGTTTGCTTCTCTACTCATCCATTGATGGACACTTGTTGGTTTGCTTCCACATCTTGGTTATTATAATAATGCTATTATGAACATAGGCATATGACTATCTCTTTGAGACCCTGCTTTCCTAAGTGTTGAGGCTAGCTTTGAACCTGTGATCCTCCTGCCTTAGCATCCTGAGCTGTTGGGATTATAGGTGTAAGCTACCACACTTGGCTCATTTCTTCATATTTGAATGTGTTCTTGGAAAGCGTATTATATGGTTTTGTGTGCATGCATTTTTGATTTGTGCAAAGGACTGTGTAGTTTATCTCATCAAATTTCCTGTTTTAAATAAGAAATCAGCCCTCCATATGCATGGGTTTTATATCCATGGTCAACCAATCTAGGATCACAAATATTCAAGGAAAAAAAACGGCATCTATTCTAACCACATACGCTTTTTTCCCTTGTCATTATTCCCTAAATAATACATCCTAACAACTATTTACATGTCATTTACATTTCATTGGGTATTAAAACTAATCTCAAGAGCTGGGGTTGTGGCTCAGTGGTAGAGTGCTTGCCTAGCACATGTGAGGTACTGGGTTCGATCCTCAGCACAACATAAAAATAAATAAAGGTATTGTGTCTACGTGCAACTAAAAAATTTATAGAATAAAAAAACACTAATCTCAAGATCATCTAAAGTACAAGAAAGTATGAGTGTATATTACGTTCAAATACTATGGTATTTTATAAAATAAGAAACTTAAGCATCCATGGATCTGGATATCCATGAGGGGTCCTGGAACCAACCCTCCTCAGATACTGAGACATGAGGTATTTTTAAGACTGCCCATGTCACTAGACACACACTGAGTTCATCGCACTTAATTAGCAAACATTTTCTATGCATTTTACATACACTGCTGCCTTTCTGTTATAGTCAGCATTTTTGCCGTTGTGACCAAAAGACCTAACAAGACCTAACAATTTTAGAAGAGGAAACTTTTATTTAGCACAGTTTCAGAGGTCTCAGTCCATAGGCAGCTGACTCCATTTCTCTGTGCCTGAGGTGAAACTGAACATCATGGTAGAAAGGTATGGCAGGAAAAAAAAGAAAAGCAGCTCAGGACATGACTACCAGGAAGCAGAGAGAGACTCTGCTCACCAGGAACAAAATAACCTTAAAAGCGCACCTTCAGTGACCCACCTCCTGCATCCACACCCAAGCTATAGTTACCACGCAATGAATCCCTATCAGGGGACTGATGCACTTTTTAGGTTTAGGCTCTCTTAGCCCAATCATTTCACCTCTCAACTTTCTTGCATTGTCTCACACATGAGTTTTTGGAGGACACATCATATCTAAACCATAATACCTTCTATCCAGATCTTGGAGACCAGCATCCAGTCTGCTCCAATCCTGTGGCCTCACAAACAATGCTGTTAGGATCACCTTCACCCCCATCAGCTCCAGGACCCACCTGAGTATTTCTGCAGAGCCTATGGTTTGGTCCCAGGAAAGTCCTGTACTTGACTTGGCTAAAGGGTCAGGCCCCCCCTCTAGAATGGTGGTCCTGTCTGCATACCCACCAGCAATGCATAATGATTCCTGGGAACAGGAAGTTATGGGAGAAAGCTTCTAGAAAGCTGAGTTTTGCAAACAGATTAGAACTCCAACTTTGGTGTCTAAAGAGTGGTACCATGGAAGGATTTTAGCAAACTTTATAAACAAGGTTAGAGAACCCTACCTTTTATATTCTAAATAATATTTCAGCAAGACTTTTCTTCTTGTCACTCCCCTAGCCAAAGTAACTGCTGATAACAGTAATTTATCAAATACAAAAGTCAACACAGAGAAATGAAATTCCCCTCACTCACACTTGGCAGTTCCTACAACTTTTTTAAACTGTTCGTCAAAAGCAATTTTCTAATAAGAAACAACAGTGGAGGCAAGGATTAGCGGACCTTAACCACACTGGGGTGACATTTCAGCCTATGTTATTTTCACTCGTATTCACATAATAGAGTGTATACCTAAAATTCTAAAGATGAGTGAGAACTTGATCAAGGACAAAAGGTTGAGTGAGCAGAGAGGGCGAGACGAGAGTTCTAGAAGGAGCAAAGTCTCTAGAGTTCGATCTGGAATTGGAGGTATTATAAAGCAGGGAGTCAGAAAGCAGCTTTCCTTGGGACTCCCTCTGTACAAATCATTACATCATCAAAGGGGACTTTGCAGAGGACACAGACACACAAGGAAACAATATGCCCAAGATAGGACCTGCCTGCAGCCTCAGTATTAGGAAGGAATAAACTGTCTATGAACTACAAAATGAACCTCATTCTTTGCTTACTCCTTGGCTCTCTAAACTTTGGTTTCTTTTTAATAACAGGCATTTCTACTTCTTCTTGCTTTTCCGAGGATTCAGCCATTCTCTGAACCAGGCGCTATTCTAGCTTTAGCAAATGAGCAAGTAGGATCAGGTTTCTACCATAGAAAGCTTGCACCCATTGGGAATAAATGATCATAAAATGAATAGTTCCACAAAGATCAGATATGTTACCCATTGACGAATGAAATCCATCAAATTATGCTACATCCATGTATAAATATACCACAACGAATCATATGTGTGTGCATTTTATAATTCACCAATTAAAGTAACAATGATATAAGTCATTGATCTCAATAGAGTAGAGCAAGCTGATGGGAGGAGGAAGGAGGAAAGAAAAAGGGAAGGTACCAAGGAACGAGAATGATCAAATTATGTTATGTGCATGTACAAATACTGTATAGCGAATCCCACTATTATATATAATTATCATGCACCAATTTAAAAAAAAGATTGCCATCCACACCCTTCTTAACCTCAGATATGGTAATCCAGATGTTAGCTGGAGACTCTGCTTCTTAAGATCTAATAATACTGTGTTCTCATCTCTACCCCGTTCCCTGTAAAACAAGTCCAGGGACCACCCAAGAGTTTCTGACTTTCTGGAAATACTTTCTCCAAGTCATTCTGCCCCCTACTTCTTGTCCACATGCTGCATTTACACACACAAACACACACGCAGCAGTGACTCAAGGTCTTATTGAAGACTTTGAAGCTATGTTAGGGCTTCCAGAGCATGAAGGCTAACCTTCAACTTTTACTCTGGGTTACAAGGTTTGCTATGTCCCATAGGCCGCTGGGCCACATTGCTCAGTCCTCCCTATTCTGTGTCACCTAATTCTCTCCTCTCTGTTCTTCAAGCCCTGAAGAGGTGACATTCCTACTCCAGTGGGTTCAGAAGTTAGGACCCATACACAAACCAATGGGGCTGGAGGACAACATCCATCGAGAATGAATTACTCTCAAGCCTTAAGATTTTATACAGTTTGGCCGACTGGGTTTTAGACTTGCTGGGAAACTACAAGCCCCTCCTTCTTACCTATTTCTACCTTTGGAATAAGAATGTCTGTCCTAGATCTGTCTCACCACTACATTTTGGGAGCACACACCTTGTGTGATTTCACAGACTCATAGCTGGAGGGAAATTTGCTTCAAGATGAATCCTACCTGAGTCTCACCCACATCTGGTTTAGATGCTATTTAGATGAGACTTCAGACTTAGACTTCAAGGTTGATGCTGAAACAAATGAAGACTTTTGGAGTTGTTGAGATGGAATGATGTATTTTGCATCTGAGAGGGACATAAATTTGGCTGAGCCAAGAGTGGAAAGTTATGGACTGAATGTGTCCCCCACCCCAACAAATTCATGTGTTGAAATTGTGCCCCCTGATGTAATGGTTTACAAAATGGAGCCTTTGGGAGGTGATTATGTCATGAGGGTGGAGCCCCCATGAATGGAATTAGCGTCCTGATAAGAGACTTAAGGGAACCTGCTCACCCCTTTCTTCTATGTGAGGACAAATAAAATTCATCATCTATGAAAAAGGTGCTGTTGTGCAACAGGGAATCTGTTGGCAGTTTGCTCTTGAACGCCTCACTTCCAGAATTGTGAGAAACAAATTTGTTTATAAATTACCTAGTCTGTGGAAGTTTTTGTCAGAGCATCCTAAAAGACAAACACATCTCTCTTTTATGTTTTCTCTCTCGGAAACAACAACAGAATCAGGTAAGTAAGGCACCTGGGACTTACAAAATAAAAATCGTTTTGAACCCTCTTATACCCTTACCTTTGTATTTAATTGCTGATTTTACTCGCCAAGCATTGCTTGAGTTTTGCACTTTCCTCTTTCCTTTGCATGACCACTTTTCGCACTTCTGTAGTCTTTACCAAAACTCTTACAAGATTCCCATCCACTCCTCCCTCACCACCAATCCATTCTCCAGGGCATAGCCAGCAGGGTGGTTCCAAAACATAGCTGTGTTTGTGCTTCCCTGCTTAGAACACTTCCCACTATTCTTGAAAAACCCAGAAGTCTTATGCATCATCAAACAGTGCAGCAGGTCTGGCCTCGTCCCCTGGCTTCATCTACACCATGCCTCTAGTCCCCTCTATCTCTACAATGCTCTTTCTTCCCTCGTTCCCTAATTTTTCCTCATCTAACATATTAAGTCTCAAAAAGATCTCAAGTCTAAGATACTAAATTCCTCTTTGTACACTTTGACTATACCATATATATCTTTCACTGATACTACTTAGTACATTTCATTGACATACTTATTTGATCAGGGACTGGCAAACTGTGACCCACCATCAAAATCCATCCCAGCATACGTTTTTTTGAATAAAGTTTTATTGAAACACAGTTATGCTTACATACTATGCAGGTATTTGTATATTATCACAGCAGAGCTGGGTAGCTACAACAGAGAGTAGAGGTCCACCATACGTAAGGCCTTGACTGTCTCTATAGAGAAAAAATACTACCCTGGGTTTTGCTTATTTGATAAGTACATCTTTCACACACTCAGCAACCCAACAAGGATAGAGACTGTGTCTGGTTTTCTCAGTTAGAAATCCAACAAGGATAGAGACTGCCTGGTTTTACCTCCATGTCCCATGCACAGTGCCTGATGCCAACATAAACTCGGTCAGTATTGGTTAAAGAAATCATCAGATCTGTCACGTTCCCAGGTCACATGTTCGCACCCTTAGGTATTTTTCCTAAGCATGGAGAGTCACGATGTCAGGAGGCAAGGTGATAATCTCGCATTCCTTTTTCCTTGCCTCCCACTGGCTATAGTAGTTTAGGCTCCATGACAGCAATATCTTCTTCTGGGGAGGGAGCAGGCATGGGAATAAATGCAGTCAGCCTCCATATCTGCAGATTCACACCTGCAGATTTAATCAATCACAGATGGTAAATATTGGGAGGAAAATTACATCTGTACCTTTTTTTCTTGTAATTATTCCCTAAATAATAGAGTATAGCAACTATTTACATAGCACTTACAGTGTATTAGGCATTCTAAGTAATCTGGAGATGATTTTAAATTCGCAGGATAAGTGTATCTAAATTCTGTGTCATTTTATAAGAAACATGAGTATCCTCAGATTTGGGAATGTACAGCAGGTACTGAAACCAAGCCCCCTTGGATATGTAGGCACAACAGTAATAGAAAAGCTTGTTACCCCAGGTGTGAATAACATGATCACACAGGAGCCAAGAATCAACTCTGCGGATGGGCCTTTAGCTGCACATCCAACACTTGTCATTACAAGGCCCAGGAGGTGTGGTGGGCTTTATCGTCATTTTATCTTCTGGCTGCAAAGTCTCTCTTCTTTTTACACATCAACATTTCTAAAATGTGTGCTCCGTCAAGATGTTTATAAGGAAAGAGGGGGTTCCTGTGCTCAGAGAGGAGATCCTATGCTTAGATGTGATTGGAAAATCCCAGGGCATCTTCTATATCCCTGGTGGAGGTTCTGCAAGAAAGAAACCTGTTTAACATTTACGAAATGTATTTAGCCTCCATAAATCTTCCCCATGAAAAACTTCGAAAACCTCTTCAGAGATATCTTCTGTTGGACACACTTGGAAAACACAGATTATTAATAATCCAACTATATAGTATTCATCATGATATGGTAAATGCAGTACAGCATCCATCCTGATTTTCTGCTCAAAAAGTATCACATGTATATCACTACAGCCCTGAGGAGGAGGATTTGCATGAGGGGTTTGGGGAGAAATGGGGTCTCAGCCTTCCTTCCCATAAAAGGTCTTTAGCTCCTAAATAACCCCCATTGTTCCATCTTTTCAGGGCCACTGATTTAAACTGTCTCACAGAACATCAGTTTCATTATCTGAGCAAAGTATTTCACTTAAAATAGAAATAACAGAAATAATGCTCTTAAGTGATTTCTGAAGTTTGAAAGAGGAGCTAAATACTTACTTACAGGTTTCAATATGGGGAAAAAAATTGAACATCAGAATGTGCCTCACTCAGTCTTGGAGATGCCCCCGGGAGCACCTTATTGACCCTCAATGTTCATAAACGGGAATAAGTTTGGAAAATCCTTCTGAGATGCTACCAATCACCTCACAAGTGTTCTCTGTTGCTCCCAGTTTGTAATTGGAGTCCTCACTTAGGCATGATGTACTTCCCCACTCAGGGACAGCCTCTCATTTATTTTTATACCATTCTACTTCCTGGCACAGTGTTCAAAGATAATAAATTGAATAAAGTTGAAAGCCTTTTGATTATGACCTTATAGACCCTTCACCAACTAATATTTTTTGAGCACTTACTATCTGCTCCAATGTCTTCTTCTGGAGAGGGAGCAGGCATGGGAATAAATGCCTCCATATTAGGCCTAAGTCCAAGATCTCACTAAGGGGCAAGACAGTCAGGGATACACTGATTCACAGTGCACTATATTAATAAATGCTATATCATCATCATTAATGATACGATTTTTTTGAAAAGCAAGAGAAGTATCACAGAAGAGACTTGGTCATTGGAGTACCTCCTAGGTCGAGATGAGCCACACCAGGCATGCACATCACAGTGTCCTGACAGAGAAACAGGAGGTAGCATCCTGGAAGAGCTTGTAGAGTGTATGATGCACATCCAAACTTGTCCTCTGGGTAATGGAAGCCATGGACAATTTTTTTAAGCAAAGCAATATGATTAGATTGGGGTAAAAGCTCAGTCCAGAAAGATTATAAGAGAGAAATCTTCTTCTTTGATTGAAAAGGCACTGGAATAACAGCTGTGCTGTTCCAACTAGTTTTGTTGAGGATTCTACTGGACATCCCCTGAAATACATAAAATACAGATGAAGACCCAATGAATGAGAGGCTACTAGAGGCCAAGGTGCTGTTGAATATGCGTGAGGAAGCCACCTCCTCAATGGCTCTGCACTTGTTCTGGCCGGAATAAGGCAGAGAGCCAAGGATCAAAAGAAACCTGTACTTTCCGAGCCTTCTTGTTCCATCCTCCTTAGGGAATCAGGGCATCTCCGGCAAGGGTGAGGTTTGTTGAGGGTCCGGCGGCGCCCGTGGCAGCAGGGGGGCGCCTCTGCCAGGAGGTGCTATCCTGCCAGTGTGGCTAGGACAGCAGTCCTGCAGGATGCTGGACAATACTGGGAAGGAAAAGGAGGGAATCCTCGACCTTGGGCCGGAGCCTGGCCACAAACCACTGAACCCTGGGTGTCTTGACAGGTCTCAATATGGAAAAGGAAAAAAAAAATTCTTGGAAGCTGACACGGCAGTGAAAACAAAAGATTCTATCTGGTAGGAAATAGGACAAAATGGAGAGAAATTTGTTTTGTTTGGGGAGATAAAATAAGCAACAGACCACTGAACTCGGGTCAGGAGAGCACAGCAGCCTGCCCCAGGAGTGACAGCAGATGGAGGAGGAAGCATGTTGGAGACAGGTACAAAGAAACTATTTTGAGGAAAATCGTCTTACACCCAATGTGCCCTTTTTTTTTTTTTTTTTTTTTGCATAGAAGGTGACATCCATGTGAATAAACCAACCAAATCCATCATAATGAAAGATATTTTTCTAACTCACCAAGGCAAGTCTAGGTTAGTTTCTTTGTGCAGATTCTTACTGGAAGACAAGATGCCCCTATCCGGGTGTACTGGCATCTTCTCTAAGTGGATCCCTATCACATCAGTGCAGTTACCAAGTTGGCATCTGATTCTGTGCTGTGTGGAGCCAGCTCTGGAGGACAGGGTAAAATGCAGTCATACTCAGGAAACCCAGCTAGTCAACTCTGTGGGGGCAGCCCAATGGCTGCAAGGCCATCATGTTATCATGTTTGAAGCAAGCTTTGGGCCTGTTACATTTTTCATACGTTTTGGAATCCCAGTTTATACAAAATCATCTTTGCTAGCAGTAATTAATGAATGCTTCTGGGATGCACTTACCCAGAGGGTTTGGAAACACAATTGTGAGAAGGGTTTTGTTCACCGTCCATCTGGTTCATATCTAGGTAGTTTGGGAAGTGAGGTGGGCTCTGCATCAGGCATATCCTTCCCCATTTCATCTCATGTGGCCCTCTCTAGAAGATGTCCAGAGGGCTTTCCCAACGGGGTCCATTGCTTTGGGAGAGTCTTGAAAACTGACTTCATTATTTTCTTCCTGGGCAGATTTTGTTCCTAAAATCCAAAGCCTGTATATTAGCCAGTTTTCCAACACTACAACAAAGTACATGACACAGGTTACTGAAGAAGTAAAGAGAAGTATGTTTTGGCTCACAGTTCTGGAAGTTCAAGTCCATGATCAAGCAGCCCCATGGGTTTGAGCCTCTGGTGAGGACAGCACATCAAGAGAAGTCATATCTCAAGACAGGAAGAGACTTGGGTCCCACCTTTCCTTTTGAGGGTATTTCCCCAATGACTTAAGAATTTTCTACTAGGGCCCACCTCTTGAAGGTCCACAGCCCCACTATGGGGAATGAGTCTTCACAGCTGAACTTTTAGAGGATTCTCATCCAAACCATAGCACCATCTTCGTTCCAACCGAGATGGTCTAGTCATAAGATCAACCACTTCAAGCCCAGTAGAGAATGCACAGTACAACCCATCCTATAGCAGCTACATAGGCAAGAGATCTAGAAGATCCATACCCATCCTAGAAACAAAGCATTGTTCGAGGTTCTTGGTGACAAGTGATCATGATGGTAAAAGAGCTAGGGAGTTAACCCGCTGTGACTTAACCATGCATGCATCCAGGTGACAATTTTCTCATGTTTATATTAGTGCATTATAGTTTTACATCATTGTCAGATTCATTTTGACATATTCATAAATGCATATAACATGGGTTGCTCCATTTCAATTCCCGGTATTCTCCCCTTCCCTCCTATCTTCTCTTCTGATCCCCTTTCTCTACTCTATAGGTCTTCTTTCTACTAACTTATTTTTTAAACAAAAAAAAACAAATGCATTATAGTTAGACATAAAAGTGGAATTCATTGCAACACACTTGTATATGCAAATAATTGGGTCAACTGTCGTGACCCCTCGCCGGCAAGGGAAAACACGACACAGGATTCTTCTTTCAGCAGTTTATTCAGGCCTTGAATCATGTATCATCTTCTAGCGCCCGCTGCTCGACACGCCCAAGCACAGCTTAATAAAGCCCCCCGCATCCCAATCCTAAGCCGCCACGTGGATCTCTCTCATAGGGTGGTAAGGGATTGCGCGCCAACTCTCCATAAAAGGAGTTGTTTATCATAGGCCACAGTGGAAGCCGGCGCCATCTTCTAATGGCGGCCACGGTCTATAAGAATGGCTTACCACAGGTCAATTTTATTCCAGTTTCCCAAAATAATGCCCAATAGCTCTACTGAAACATGATTCACATACCATATGATTCACTCATTATAAGTGCAAATTCAGTGATTTTTAGCATATTCACAAAGTTGTGAAATCAGCGTCACAATCAATTTTAGAATACTTTCACCACCCCGAAAGGAAACCAACATTAGCAGTCACTCCCAATTTACAACCAACTGCCCCAGTCCCAGGCAACCACTAATCCACCGTCTGTCTCTGTAGATTTCAGGCAAACTTTTAATATGCCTGAGCCTCAGTTTCTCTGTGTATGAAAGGAAGGGAGATAGGACATGTGGTTGTTAGTAAAGCCCCCTGAAGTCTCTGGGCCTTTCACACACCTAAGATCCATTATTATATAATAAAAAATTTTTCACATGACCTAATGAAAGCAGGCCCTGGGGCTGGTCCTGGCTTGGGTTTTGTTCTTCCTTTCATTGTAAAAGCAAAAGATTCTCCTGAGATGCCAAGGGGCACATCACACCCCAGGTACCTGTTGCTCACACACCCCACTCTGTCATTCTATTCACCTTGGAGAGATGAGTCCCAGGCCATGTATGGGCACTTCAACATAGGTCACAAAGCACTGTAACAGGAGTCTACTAAGGCCCAAGAGACAAAAGCACTGGCCAAATTCTAAAGAAAGGTGACAGACTTTCTAGAAATAGCACAGCATCTGTTCTGGAATTCTTTGTCATCCCCCACTTCCAGCCTAGGTGGGGACTCCAGACAAATATTGCAGATTGAGAGGGCATTTTGTTAAATTAACTATTTTAAAGTGAATAAATGATTTGGTGGCATTTGGAACATTCACAATGTTGTACAACCACCACCTATTTAGTTTCAAAACATTTCCATCATGTCAGAGAAAAACTTCTTACCCACGAAGCAGTTTCTCCCCATTTTCCTCTCCTTCTGGGCTCTGAAAACCACCAGAGTTCTGTCTATATGGATTTATCTATTCTGCATATTTCATAGAAGTGAAATCATATGCTATATGACCTTTCATGTCTGTTTTCCTTCCTTTAATATACTTTCAAGTTTCATGCACACTGTAGCATTTATCAGTATTTCATTCTTTTTTATGCCTGAATAATATCCCATCACATAGATATACCACAATCTGTTTATCCATTCTTCTATTTATTGACATTTAGTTTGTTTCTACTTTTTGGCTTATATTAATACTGTTCCTGTGAACATGCACATACATATACCTGTTTATGTGTGCCTGTTTTTCATTCTTTGGGCTATATCCTTAGAAGCAGAATTGGGAACCATGACATTGTTTACCACAGAGGTTCAACCATATTATATCCCCACCAGCAAGGGTTTCAATTTCTCCATATCTTTCACAGTTTTCTCCCATTCCATATGTTGTCTTTTCACCTTCTTGTTAATGTCCTTTGATGTACAAATATTTTTAAATTTGTATAAATTCCAACCTACTTATTTTTATTTCTTTTGTTGTTTATGTTTCGAGTATCATAGGTTAAAAAAAATTGTCAAGTCCAAAATCTTGAAGATTTATCTCTATGTATTCTTCTAAGTATTTTATGAGTTTAGTTCTTATATTTAAGTCACTGATTCATTCCAAGTTAAGTTTTGCATAGGAGGTGAGGCAGGGATCCAACTTTATTCTTTTGCATGTGGATAGACAGTTGATCCAGTACTTTGTAACTTATTAAAAAGACTATTCTTTCTCTATTGAAGGTTTTGGTGCCCTTTTCAAAAAAAAAAAAAAAAAAACCAGTTTAACAGAAATTGTTTATTTCTTGACTCTAAATTCCAATTAATTGGTCAATTTATCTATTCTTATACCAATTTATCTATTCTTAAACCAAATTGTTTTAGTTACTGTAGTTTATAGGAAGTTTTCAAATGGGAAAAGAATGAGTGAATTCTCCAACTTTTTTTTTCTTTTTCAAGATTGTTTTTGTTCCTTAGGGCCCAATTGCAAATCTGTATGAATAATTTGAGGATCAAATTTTCTACTTCTTCCAACAGGTGATTAAAATTTTAATAGTGATTGCATTGAATCTGTAGTTGGCTTTGGGTAGAATTAACATCTGAACAATACTGTCATTCAGTCTGTAAACATAATGTATTTTCAATCTAGTTGTACCTTCTTTCATTTGTTTCATCAATATTTTATAGTTTTCATTGTACAAGTCTTTAAACAACTTGGTTATATTTATTTATAGGTATTTTTATGCTATTGGAAATGATTTTTTTTTTACTATCTTTCTTGTATTGTTCATTGTGGGTGTATAGAATCACAACCGAGTTGTGAATGCTAATCTAGCCTGTAACTTTGTTGAACCCATATGTTAGCTCTAGCAACTTCCTTGTGGATTATTTTATATTTTCTGTATATAGAATCATGTTATTTGCAAATAAAAATAGTTTTATTTCTTTTCCAGTAGGGACACCTGGGTTTTTGTTGTTGTTGTTGTTGTTTGTTTGCTTGTTGATTTGTTTCCTTACCTGACTGTTGTGGCTAGAATTTCTAATACAATGTTGAATAGCAGTGGTGAAAGTGAGCATCTTTGCGTTCTTACAGATTTTAGGGGGGAATTTTCAGTCTTTTCCCATTAAGTGCAATATTAGCTACAGGTGTTTCATAAATTCCCTTCATATCATTTAGTTCCATCCTATTGCTAGTTTGGTGAGAATTTTTATCATGAAACATGTTGAGTTATATCAAATGCTTTTCTGCATCAATTATGAAGCCATTGTGATGGGTTCCTTGCTATGTAGTATTGTATTACATAGATCAATTTCATTATGTTGAACCACCCTTGCATTCCTGGCAAAAATCCCAGTGGGTCATGCTGTAAAACCATTTTATACTGTGAGATTCAGCCTGTTAGTATCTGAGAATTTGTGTATCTATATTAAAAAGAGATATTGATCTATAATTTTCTTGTGATATTTTTATCAGAATTTGATATGAGGGATATGCTACCATCATAGAATAAGTTAAAATATTCCCTCATAGTTTTCTTTAGGAGTCTAAGAAGGATTAGCATTAGTTCTTTTTTAAATGTTTGCTAAAATTTATGGATGAAGTCATCTAATCCTGGACTTTTCTTTGTTGAAAGGTTTTTTTTATTTTTATTCAATCAACTCAATTGTTACAGGTCTCTTGAGATTTTTCTATTACTTCTTGAATCGGTTTTGATTATTTTCATGTTTCTAGGAATTTGTCCAATTCAGTTAGGTCATCTAATTGGTTGACATACAACTGTTCATATGATTCTCTTATAATCCTTTTTACTTCCTTGATCAGTAATAACGTTCCCACTTCCATTTCCAATTTTATTTTCATTTTTCACTTCATTGTTTTCTTTGTGACTACCAAGGGGATTATAATTATACTGTAAACTTGATATCAACTAAACTTTAATGCCATACAAAGACTCTGTTCCACACAGTTCCATCACTGCCCACTTAGGTTTTAATCACAAATTACATTTGTATACATCATATGTTCAATCATATAAATTTATAATTATTTTTAAGCATTTTTCTTTTAAATTTTTAGGAAATTAAAAATAAAATTATGGACCAAAAACATAATTAGAGTGGATTTTATATTTGCCTATATAATTAACTTTCCTAGAGATTTTTATTTTTTTATATAGCTTCTAGTTATGCCCTATTATTCTTTCATTTCACTCCCTTTAGCATTCCTTGTAGGGAGGGTATTCTGATTTTAAAAATAAATAAATAAAGTTTGTTTAGTATTTGTTCATCTAGGAATGTCTTAACTTCTCCCTCATTTTTAAAGGATAATTTTGCCGAACATAAAATTCTTGATTGACAATATTTTTCTTTTGCACTTTAAATATGTCATCACACTGCTTTATGATTTCCAATAATTGGCTGTTAATCTTATTGACGAGTCCTTGTATGTGATGCATGACTTCCTCCTGGCTGTTTTCAAAACTGACTCTTTGTCTTTGACTTTCAGCAATTATGTAATGTGTCTAGTGCAGATATTTTTTAATTATTCTTACTTGGAATTTGTTGGGGTTTTTTTGGAATTGTAGATTCATATCTTTCATTCAATTTGGAAAGCGTTCAGTCATTCATTCTTTATATATTCTTTCTGCCACTTTCCTTCTCTCTTCTTAGATGTCAATAATATGTACGTTCTTTTCCTCAGTGCTGTCCCACAGTCTCTTAGATTCTGTTTACTTTTCTTCATTCTTTTTTTCCTTTCTGCTCCGTGGACAGTGTAAACTTAATTGTCCTATCCTCAAGTTTACTAATTCTTCTTTCAGGTATAATATGTCATTTAAATTATTCTAGTGGTTTTATTTTTCATTTCAATTATTGTACTTTTCAACTCCAGAATTTCTATTTAGTTTCTTCTCTAATTTTTTTTTATTGGTATTCTCATTTTGTTCATACATCATCATCATGATTTCCATTAGTTCTTTGTCTAGGTTTTTCTTCATCTGTTTGAAACAAATGAGTTAACTCTTTTTCTAGAAAGTCCAGTGTTTTCTTCCCTAAGAGATAGTTTCTGTGTTCACTTATGGTATTCTTTTGAATGAGCCACAAGTAACCATTTCTTCATACGTGTGAGTTTTTGGTTGAAAGCTGGACATTTGAATACTTTAGCATGGCAACCCCGAAAATAAGATTATTCCCCTTATCCAGGGTTTGCTGTTTTTGATTAAAGGCTGTGATCATCCATTTTTGTAATGACTTTACCAGACTATTTTTTTCAAAGACTGTATCCCCTGTGTAGTCAATGAAAGCTTTGTTCCTTTCGTTTGCTTTCAGGTAGTGTTTTGATAGGGATCCCCTTGAATACCAGGAACTAAAAGAAGGCAAACCAACAAAACCTCTCCTAGTCTTTGCAGATTGACTCTGTGCTGGTGTACTCCTTCAATATTTAATCAATTTGTTTGCAGCTCTGACTTAGCCCAGAGCTTGCACTGGGCCTGTAAATCAACAAGAAGTGAAAGTTTACAGTCTTCATTCTCTCCACATGTGTCCTGTTCTGGGGATGCATATTGCTTTCTAAATTTCCCAGTATACATGAGTGCCTTTTGAATGACCTAATTTCACAAAGAAATTCTCCAGCTTTCCCCTCCCAGGATTTGTGTGGTCAATTGTATATCTCAACTGTCATCTTCTGTCCAGGAGTCTGTGGATTGTTTGCCTTATAGTGTTTGTGAGTAATGCCCACTGTTTCTTCACCCGGAGTGACTTCCAAGTTAGCCAAAGCAGAGATAAGCACCTTTTGTAAGTATTCCAGGCAACCCCCAGGCATGTTAGAACACGCAAACACAATAATGTCCATTTAAAATCCCAGACTCGGAGACCAGGGTTCCTTCCTGGGAATGTGGACTACCTTCCGCATTCCTTTTTTATTGTGGTTCTTGAACGTCCACCACCAAGCTGGGAAGGGGCATGGAGAAAGAGTAAATAAAAATTCCACAAAGCTTTCCTACCATGTTTTTAAGTTGCCTTTTTCTTCATGCAGCATTATTTTGGTCACTGTAAGTCTTTGACGATTTCTGTTTATTTTTCAACAATGCTGTGGAGGGCTGAGTTTTCGGTGTCTATTATCCCATTTTGCTTTCCTACCCTGGTGAGAGGAGACATTTTGTCCTAGTAAGGATGGATGGGGGCTATGGTATTCAAATTCCCTAAGACACAAGTACTTCAAGCCAACTGAAGGCTCTTCGCAGGCCCTGTAGCATTATGCAGGGGCTATCGGAGAGGCCTTGGGGAATTAGATGAATGTGACTGCTTCTCTTTGGTAAAACTCTAACCATGAGGAATTACATGAGCTGCCATGATGGCAGAGCAAGAACAACTGGCCATCGCGGGAGGTGCAACTCTTCCTGTGAGGCAGGTAACGACCCAAATCTCCATGGGCAAAATTCACAGTGCCACTGTCAGAACAGAAGCCAAGTTGGGTCAAAGTGGTCAGCTAGACTATGAAAGTATATCCTTCTGAAATGGACATTCATTAAAAACCCACAAGAGCATCAATGGAAGGAAAAATCAGCATCAGAGTCTCTGGATAGACACCAGAGTCTGATAAATAGCTTTACCAGGCAAATGAGACCCTCTTATCATCAACTCTCCTCTTTCCCAAAGTCTGAACTCCAGAGTACAAAGAAAGGATAGATGAATGTTCTTCTTCCCCAGCGCCCGGTCCCAACGCTAAATCGGGACTGAGACAGAGTAGGAACAGAACAGGAGAGGAGGAAGACTTTCAATTAGATGAGAGATCAAACTTTTTATGTACTTCAGGTTGGATTTTCAATACCTGAAATTGAACAGGAAAGCTGTGAGGTCGGCCCAAGATCTTATCCAAGAGCAATGAAGAAAATTCCAACTAGAATAATAAAAGTTGGGTCATTTCCTTCACTTTCTTGAGTCAAGTCTATTCACGATATGGGTAAAACACATACTGGAATGTGATTTAGAGGAAAGGGCAGGTTATAAATAAAATATATATATATATATATATATATATATATATATATATATATATATAAATTAAAACACAAATTCAATGAGAATTTTAGCATTGCACACAGGTGCATTTAAATCTTTAGGGTCAAAATGGCCATGATTTCCCTCCCATGTGATGCAAGAGGGGAAGAAGGGAGGGGAGCTTGCATGGGTCCACAGTGTCCTGGGCAACTCTCCAGAGGGGGCTCCTCCTCATTCCCAAGCCAAGGCTCCAGGAGGCCTGCTGCTGAGATCCTGAGGGAGGGTGTGCACTGGCTGGAGCCTGTGTAGGAAACCATGTGTTCCTCAGTGGTTTCTTTAAACTCGGTGCCAGAGAAGCTTCAGCAAGTTGAATGTCCAAGCTGTGCTCTGAGCGTGTGAGACATTCCAACTCCAATACCCACCCCAAAATTTTAAAAGGAGAGGAGAAGAAAGGGAAGCCCAAATCTCAGTGAATACAGATAATTCTCCCAACACCATCTGGAAACGAGGGTAAATGAAGTAGCCTCTGTGGGAAGCATTCTTGTCGGGATCTCTCACACTCTAGCCTAGGGGTGCAAGGGATGCCCAGCAGGGTTCCCTCTTCTTCTCTTCCAGTGGGTTCTGTTTAAGATTCATTGTTGTTTGTCTGTGCACTTCATATCTTCCTGGTCATAAAACTGAAATAATTTATTTTATTGGCCACTCCAGAAAAAATGTTCTATGAATTTACACTGAAGGAGGAAAGGGAAAAGGAGGGATAAATGTGGCATGGGCTTTTTGACTGTGGTTTTCATTTCCATAAACCTTAGATCACAAGAATGCATGAGATATTTACACAAATCTTTCCACAATTCCTGTGGCCTTTGGGGGCATAGCATTTGCATGACTTCACCACTGTGCTGTGTGCTTTCTCAGCAGCTTTGCCTGTAACAGGGAGCAGCCCTTACCAGGGCCTATCGTTGTGTGCATGTGCAGAAGGGGAGGGGGTGGTGGGGACTGTGTCATTTCTCCTTCCTTCCTTTTTCTGTAGTAAATTCGACTTTGCAAGGGACTTCAGGCTTTTCTATGTCACAATATGAAGAGTTTTCTCTTTGTAAATATTCACTTATGCCTGGATCATGTCTTTGGAAATGATAAAGCAAGAGTTGGTTAACTAAGAGGAGAAAGGTCTCATTCATTTTTATCATCTTTAACTTGAGGTCTGGTCTGGCCCAGATAAGAAGATTATGGGAAAGAAGGTTAGTGAGGCAAACAGGATCCACATTCAAGTTTCTCAAGTGAGTCAGATGTCTGTGGCTGCAACAGGTTCTCCAACTGCTGGGGGGATGAAACATCTGGAGGTGCCCTCAGCCTTGAATGAGGCCTCGGCACGGAGCTCCACACAAACACAGGATGGTCCTGGGTCACAGCATTTCCCACGTAGACAGCCACTATTGCAAGTACCATCTGTGTGGGAAAACCTCAAGTGCTAGCTGCGTGCTCCCACATAAGGAAGGGGTACTGTGCTCATCGCAGGCTCACAGCCACCTAATGTCCTGCTGGAATATAAATGAATCATCCATCGGCTAGACACCACCCCAGCTTTTCTCACATTAGTCATCTTATTTCCCTGTTTCTCTCATTTTGCATTATTGCCCACGAAAAATGTTGATATTGTGATCGTCACATTAAATGACTGCAATCAGAGGGGTGGGTGTCAACTTTTGGGGAAAATGCAGCCTTTCCATGGCTGGAGGCACTTGACCATTTTAGTCCCTCTATACTTCCTCCTCCTCTCATCTTTGAGAGCCAGTGCATTTAGGCAGAAAGATCAAAAAGTGTAGCCATGAGCCAGGCATGGTGCAGCACATCTGTAATCCCAGCGGTTAGGGAGGCTGAGGCAGGAAGATCACAAGTTCAAGACCAGCCTCACCAACTTGGCAAGGCCCTCAGAAACTTAGTGAGACCCTATCTCAAAAATAAAAATTAAAAAAAAGGGCTGGGGATGTGGCTCTGTGGATAAGTACCCCTGGGTTCAATCCCATTATACATATATTAAAAAAAAAAAACATAGATGTGTAGATCTGCATTAAGTCATGCCCTCACCACTTCTTTTAGTGTGAAATTTTGCTCAATCTCCCCAACCCCTCTGTGTCTCCATTGCCGTATTTATAAAGGGACGGAGTCATCTCTACCTTGTAAGAGCTTTGTCAGGATAAAACGTAGTTTTTTGGAGCCACATCTGAGGTTGAGGAGGGATCTCAGTAAATGAGACTCTAAAAGGGCAGGGTGGAAAATCTGGAAACAACCATCCTCCAACACAGCATTAGAATCCTTGGTTCACCTAATACCTGCACTGACTGGGTAGGAGCTGAGGTGTGGCAGTTGCATGCCTGGCAACCAGGCTACCCCAGATGACAGTGAGGTGTCCCACCCAAGTAAAACAGAAGGAAGCTTTATTCCCAGTAGGGAAAAGTCAAGGGATTCTTCAGGAATTGTGTAGATTCACATGCAGCCTTGTGGTGACAAGAGTCAGGCCTGGGTGACTTGAGCAAGAGCTCAGCATCACCATTAGGAAGCCAGTGCCAGTGAGAGAAGAGAATCAGTCAGAGCCCAGCACATCAGACAGAGGGCTCACCCGATGTACTGTGGGCTCATCTCCAGGGTCTCTCCACTACATCCATCCCTTATGAGGGAAAATTTAGCTTACTTTTATGCAATTTTAACAAAAGGCAATGTAGATTTTACTACATGCAAATTAAATGGTCTTAATAAAAAACCCTTGTGTGAATGGGAATTAAGGCTTTTATAAAAGAAGCATAAAAAATGCAGAAAGAAAAAGAGGTATAGGGCTGGGGTTGTGGTTCAGTGGTAGAGCGCTTGCCTAGTATGTGTGAGGCACTGGGTTCGATCCTCAGCATCGCATATAAATAAATAAAGGTCCATTGACAACTAAAAAATATTTTTAAGAAAGAAAAAGAGCTATAAAAAGATGTAGTAATAGGTGCTTTCTTGGAAGATCAGAGCAGCCTCCCAGACAACAATGTCAGGTCTTCCTATTGGACTCCCTGGCCTCCAGAACTGTAAGAAATAAATTCCAGTTCTTTATCAATTATCCATCTGTGATATTTTACATGAGTGCCATATTTTACATGCAAGTCAAAACCTGTACATTAGACAAGGGTGTTTCTCTGTTTCAGGTATACATGCAAGTCCACCAGCACTAAGCACATGGGAGTGTGTGCCCACAGGAGAGGTCGAGGGAGTACGCAAGGCATAAAAGGGAGAAATCTATTAGACAGCATCAAAGCAAACTGCACAGATAGATGACAATACTGTCCCACAAACTGGGTATTATTAACTCTGCTCCACAAGATTATAAAACAATAAACAAGAAAGTAAGAAGTTGAAGTTTATTTAGGCCATTTAATTTGTATGTAGTAAAATCCATATTGTCTTTTGTTAAAACTGAATAAAAATAAGCTAAATTTTCCCTCACAAGTGATGGACGTAGTGAAGAGACCCTGGAGATGTCCATTGTGGTATTTAAATGTGACCAGAAAGTCTCCGTTCCCACTTGAAAAACTCCATCCCATGTCAGGGTTGTGTGAGCTCCACAGTCAGAGGCTTCCAGCTATTGGGACCTCTGGTGGAGGGGAACCTCTGCTGAGGGACCGACCTTTTCCCATTGACTACAGACTGTACATGTGTCTCCTTGACAAAATGAAAAATGCCAGGCATCACCAGCGTTTTTAATGCACAACATTTAGCACTTTTGAGATCAAGGCTAGAAGATTTTAAAAGATTCAAAACTTTTATTAACTTCAGAACTCTGCATAGTGGTTCTTAAGTGGGAAATAGGGAAGAGGAACTCATTCCCACAGAGAGATAAAAAGCAAGTTGATTATGTTTTTTAAAAGTCAAATCAACTTAAATCCCAAGATGAAAACATGCATAACACTTGTTGGAGAGTGCCTTCTTATTATGTAGTTATGCCTTATTATTGTGTGGTTCTTAACACAATATTTAGAAATGGATTTTTCTATGATATACGTGTCATATTTATATGACTTGTAAATATGGTATGCACATCATATATAAAATATATTGAATATAGAAAATATAATCTATAAAATATATACATATGTATGTGCATATCCAATATATACATATGTATATATGCTATATATTGTATAGAATATATATTTTCTATATTAAATATATATTAAATAATATATATATAACATATGTATATATGGTATAGAATATATATTTTATAGAATAACATTGTATAGAATATATACAATATATAGCATATGTATACATATACTATATATTGCATATATATTGTAACCAGATCAGACACACTACTCACGGACTATGATTCTAACAGTGTTTGAAATGATTTAAACAATAAAATTTCATAGGTCAAGTAAAAATACAAACAGAAGCATATAGAAATCCCTGAGTTTCCTTTTGATAGTGATTCACTGGAAATAAGACATGCAGGATATGAAAAATTGTCTGAGGCCTATTACACCTAATTGCCAGCCTATGGAGCTACTAGGAGGGAGATGGGGCCCAGTGGAAGAAAGGTAAGTCATTGGGGTGTGTCCTTGGAGAAGCTATTAGGATCCTAGCTCCTTCCTTTTTTAAAAGTATATTAATTTTGATTTTTTCACCTTTGCTCTGTTATTTATTTTTATGTGGTGTGAGTATCAGACCCAGTCTCTCACACGGGCAAGGCAAGCGCTCTACCGCTGAGCCACAACCTCAGCCCTCCTAGCTCCTTCTTGTTTCCTTCTGCATCCTTGTTCACAATGAGGTGAACAGATCTCCTCCTCTACGTGCCCTCCTGCCATGTTGTACTGTATTGTCACAGGCCCCAAACAACAGAGCCAAGGGGCATGAACTGACGCCTCTGAAATCATGATCCAAACTAGATCTTTTCTCCTTTAAGTTGTTTATCTTAGGTATTTTTATAACAGCAACAGAAAGCTGAACCAAACTAAGTACTCACTTAACCTATCCTGGAAAGCAGCCAAGCACCCACAAAAGACAGGGTCAGGAGTCATAAAGTGGAGGGAAACAAGAGGGAAAGAAGGACCCAGCCCACCAAGGCCACTGAACATGTGACAATTGAGGAAAGTCCAAGACTGGCTGTTTTTTTCTCTTTTCATCCACATTTTTAACTTGTTATCAATACATATTAAAGCAGATCTGGGGGGCATGACCCTGGCCTTGGTTTTCTTGAATAACAATGATTTAATCAATGACTACAAACCTCAATTACTGGCATTTGAATTTAGACAAAATTGGAAAAGGCTTTCATTCAAAACCAAGAAGGTACAAAATAACACCCAGCCATGCAAAACCTGTCGCGGCCGGGAGAAAAATATCAATTCATTGAAACACTCCATTAACTCTGACCACCGAATTTCTTATGATTCCACTTCTAACCTCACACCTATAAATCCAGCTCACCGCACCGGCGAGCTATATTTCTTCCTCCATAACCTCCTTCAGTCTGTTTGTGTTCAGATAAGCACAATGATGTGCTTTAAATGGACCAAGGCCTCAGGCAATTATTTATTCTCAGGCAAAGTGACGACAGTGCAGCCTCTGGGAACAGTATGTGACAGGGTCAAGCTGTCACCGGAGTGGAGGAGACAGTCATCAGTCAGCTCATCTTTGTTTTTGACCAACACAGCCTCATCTCAGTTGGGTTTATTTCGGGGTATATCATGCTCATCTCCTGGGGGTAATGGTGCTGAGTGGAGAGACCCTGATATGGGATATAACTCCAAGCCCTGTCCACCTTGAGGCTAACCCAGCAAGAAGGGCCACCAGAACCCAACAGAGAGCTGCATCGATTCAGTCTCACCTTTTTGGACTTCAGGATCTCCACCTTGCAAGGGTGGAGGGGATGCTATATCATCTCTGAAGACGCTGACTGTCTGATGCGTGAGAAAACCCTGTCTGCTTTACAGCCAAGGATGCCAGGCCTGCGCGCCTTCCCTTGAGCAGTTCAGGGAGCTAAGGTCTCAGCATTGACCCTCTGATTGTCCTCGTGTACAGGAAGGACTGGAGGAGGGAAGGTATTCCAATATCTATAGATATTCTCTCAAGACACAAAAAAATGCTTTTCAAACTTCTGTCCCCAACTCTCATTCAAAAACAACAATGAGGGATAGAGCTGATAGAGCACTGATGGATCCAAAGGGATCCTGGAACCAATCACTCTATCCCTGATACAGCGCTTACCTAATAAGCACAAGACCCTGGGTTCGATCTCCTGTACACACACATGCATGCGCGCGTACACACACACACACACAAATAAATAAATAAATAAATAAATTATCATTTTTTGTTTCCTTGCCTATAATCACAATTTAACCTAGATAGTTAAGGCCCTGAGGTAGTTTATAGCAGGTAAGCAAGCAGGTTTCAGAAACCCAGGTGGCAAGTGGAGGCACAAGTCCTCTTAAGAAAATGAGAAACAACCCAATAGGTCATTCTAGATCTATTATTACAAGCTGTTTCCACTGGTCCTTCCTCTCAGGGTGGGTGATTTAAACAATGTATTCCTGAAATGACTTGCTAGACCAGGTCCTCCGTCTTCATTGGCAGGCACAGGGCCTATCAGGTTGGTGAAATACTGAAACTCTTGCTTTCTGAGCCATCTACTAACATGTTTTCATAGTATCCATTAGTTCTCTTTGATTGAAAACAATATCTACTCTGGCCAAGAGAAAGTACACTGCAATTTATCAAAAAGATATGGGTAGCTCAGAGAATATAGGGACAACGTGAAACACTGGGCTCAGTGTGGCTTGTTTTATAAAACTAAGCTGCTGTCACCCAACCCAGGAAGCAGAGCAGAAACTTTCCCTGGGATGCACCATCATAACAAGAGTCACAGATCCTTCTCTAGGCACCTCTATCTCATCTCTTTAAGGGCAAAGCTTTTGTCCCGTGAGTTGGACAGTTGGCCTTCTGTATCTGCAAGCTCAGCATCTATAGATTCCACTAAGCACGGACCAAAAATATTTGAAAAAGGAAGTGTGTTGATACCAAACATGGACAGACTATTTTCCTTGTCATTATTCATTATTTCTTACAATACAGTACAATAACGTTTTGTGCGGTGCTAGGAATCAAAAGTAAGAATAACTACACAGCGTTTCCTTTGTATTATGTATCATAAGTAATCTAGATATGATTTAAAGTATATGGGAGGGCGTGTGTAGGTTTTATGCAAATACAATGCCATTTTGTACAAGGAACTTGATCATCCATGGATTTCGGTATCCAAAGGGATCCTGGAACCAATCACCCCAGGATATTGTGGAACATTTGCAACATCAGTTACACAAGAACCTTGATGATAAATCACAGACCCTAAAAAGTAAAACAACTGCCCATGGTAATCCTCCTCAGTCTCTTTCCTGCTTGGCTCATCATTAGCAATGAAGGCAGCACTGTGAGACCACAGTGTCCTCTACCATAGTATCAATACTAAAGAATATCGACTATGGTATTTCTAACCAGATACAGAAATGTCTTAGAGACACAATTCACCCCTAGTATATCCAAATCTTTCTCAGTGAGGAATGCAGCCAAATCATCCCACTGTACAGAATATGTTGTTCTAACACAAACTGCATCAAATGTATAATAGGGGAGTATGTAAGATTCCTCCCTCCATATCCACAGGGAATTGGTTTCAGGATCCTCCACAGATACCAAACTCTATGGATGCTCCAATCCCTTATATAAAACACTGTGGTATTTGCATGTAACATAAGTACATCCTCCTGCATGCTTTAAAATGTTTTTAGATTATTTATAATGCCAAGTACAATGCCTACACATTACTCTGTTCTCATTGATTCAGTATAATAGTTGGCATGTGGCAAATTCAGGTTTTGCTTTTTGGAACTTTCTGTAATGTTTTTTTTTTCCATATATTTTCAATCTTTGGTTGGTTGAATCCACAGATATGAAACGCACAGATAGGAAGAGCTGACTTGTAGTTGGAAAACGCCTCTTTGGTGGGTTAGAGATGCTGACCTCCATCCAGCCACCTAAGCTGCTGATGAAAAGCTGTGCAACATTAAATTTCCCTCCATGAGACAGACTTTGGCAGAAGATTGTGAAAGATAAAAGCAGGGGATTTGAAGCCAGCACTCTGACTACTTACAAGCTATAAGTCTGCAGGCCAGGCACTAATAGGCCTTTCACAGAACCATTGCCAGGCTTTAACAGATGATGCTACCTACATACAGTGCCCAGCATAAATGTTTGCTCAAAAACAGAGTAGCCAGTACTAAAAAAAAAAAAAAGAAGAAGAAGAGAAGAGAAAAGAAAAGGTTTCCATGCACCATTCTTAATTTTCCTAACTGCTTCAGCTCAGACGTGAAAATGAATACTGGGCATGTGTTGCTGTGTGGGAGAAAGAGAAAAGGCTGATGGGAAAATAGAGAGATGATACCAGAAACATCCAGAGGAGAAAGTGGGAAACTGAGGCAGGGGAACTGGAGAAAGGGAGAAAGGCTGGTGTTCTGGGGAGGGTTTGTAGGGAGTGGAAACCAACAGATCAGCAGCCCACACAGATAGATTGAGGACAATCCAAGAAGCTATTGGCAATCTTTAAAAAGTTAAATATCTGCCCTTGAGGTATTTAAACTTAGAGGCAACCTATGGGGTAAACTGTGGAACCAGGGTGGTTTCCAAGTGTGTTCTGTGTGAGGACCCATGAGGAATTACACATGCCGGACCCCACCTCTGGTTTGAGGGAGCCCCAATTCATCTGGGTCCAGCACAGTGTCTCTATCTCTTTTGTCACTGATGGCTCTGGAACTCCACCTGCAGGCAGCCAGTCAGCCTAGGTCTTCCCTAAGGACTGTGATCAGTCCAAAGATGGGCCTGGGACCAGCCAGGTAGATGGAGCCTCCCTCAGCCACTGCTTCTGGTGCTGCTGTCTGTTGGGAATGACTATTAAGAAATGGTGGTGCTGCCATTCAGGAGCCTGCCTTCCCTACTGGACTTTCAGGGATGTGAAAAATGTATTTATGCACTGTTTTAAGCTATTGGAAGTGGTCTTCCAGTTACTTGCAGCCAAGAGCATCTTAAAAGTTTCAACCTGGCAGATGCTATTCCTCATTGACTATCAGTGGCAATAAGGAGCAAATTCTGCCACTCCTAAGCTGCTAGGGATTGGGTTTCCTCATTCTCAATATATGGAGAGGTCAACTCCATGCTTCCACAATCTCTCTGATCCTTCCTCCTTTGAAATGTCACAGTCAGTTGTTCTTGCATAGAAAATCATACTCCTGAGTTCCCGGCCTTTAACCATCTCCCTCTTTCTCCGAGATCAGGGAGAAAATTCAGGATGCAAATCACATAGAGTAGAGATGGCAAAAGAACACGTTGTATTACTCAATTACTCTGTCTAATTCTAAAAGCCTCTTTTACCTCACTTTCGTCCTTGGAGTTACTGTTCTTCTAGTTTCACCCTAAAATCAAGTGGATTCATTCCCTTTAGCTCACCTACAATAAGGTCTTTTTCTTTCTTAGGGTCCCAGGTGCAATCATATTTAAGTTTTTATGAAATTGTAGATACCAACCTCACACTGTTTGTTGCTCTGTTCTACCCGTAGCGTTGCTGTCTCTCCTCCATTACTTGATTCTACTCAGCACCCTATACCTTTATAACCACGCACTCTTTTCAAAAAGATCTTTTGCTCTTCACATCAATAAGCCTGAATGTGAGCCTCTCACTGAGACCTCAGAGAAGTTTAATGCTTCCATGCATTCCCTCAACTGGCCACCAACTCTCAAATATTCACTGCTGGCCTCTGCTGGCTGATAAGCTATCGAGTCACTGTGGAATATAACAAGATAAATAATTTGACCCTGTCCTTAGGGAACTTACAGCATAGCAGGGAGTGCACATAGCTTCAATAGAGTCTCTGACGATATCATGGAAGAGATCCAAATAAAACTCTATGAGAGTTTTGGAAAGAGATAAGATTCTCAGCTGGGGGGAATCTGAATAAAAGCTACTTGGACAACATGGAATTCAAGCTTGATTTAAAGGATGGAGAGAATTGTTAATTGGTAGCGAAGGTAAGGGCCAGGCCTTGTAGACAAAGAGTCAAAAAGGCAGAGGCAGAAACAGAATGGCAGGAAAGGTGGGGCATGCTCCGGAAGAGGCAATTAATGCAGTGTGGCCGTGAGGACAGGAAGCAGATTAAAGGAAGACCTATTAGGAAGCCAAGTTGGGCCCAGGTGGCGGAGAGATTTGGATACTGTTAAATAAATAAATAAATAAATAAATGAGAAAAGAAAAAAGTTTCAATTCTGTAAATGTAGGAATCAAATTTCTATCTTAGCAATTACCACCTGTATCTTAATGTGCCTTCTAGTTCAGCGCCGTGCTTTGCAGATGATAATATCTGTAAGGATCTACATAACTGTGTCTTTTATTCTCTGTCACCTGGTCCAGTGTCTGGCACACAGAACATTCTCACATTTGTTGAATGGATACTTGGATTAATCACATCTATACTTTTCGAAAGGTAATCTAGCAGCAGGGGGAGAATGCACTGAAGTTGCAAAGGGAGAGGAGACTTAGAGAAGTAGATAGGAACTCAAGAGACCAGAACCCAGTGGAACATGGTCAAGGAGAATGAGAAGTGAAGAATGAATGAATAGAGAGAACCAAGAAGGCTTGATGAAATGCAAAAAGTAAATAAATAAATAAACATTAAGTGGAGCATTTGCTGGTAGAAGTCAAGGAGCATAGTTCCTCCCGAATCTTGCCTGGAGCAAACTCTGCCCCCACATGGCAGGGACTTTATTGTTTTACTTCTTCCACTTCTGTATCCCCAACACCAAGAACATAGACTTCTAGGCTCTCAATAGTTTCAAACAACTAAGTGAACACGTTGCATTTGAAATGATGGCAGTTCAAGCACTTATAGATGTCTGATTTAGTTAGAAATATGGTCCTACTGTTAAGTAATAGAAGTTTAGATTTCAGAGTTATCTGCACAAAAGCAGTTCTTGAAGATGAACATCTGCACTCATCCCCAGCCAGAAAGTTCAAGTACAGAAAAGGTTTCTAGTTACAAAACTCAAGAGTTTCCAGAAAAACCTGACTAACCAACTTTGCCAGATATTTCACAGAACTTAATGGAATTAAGGATTAGGAATTGGCCTTTGAACTGGAAGTCATTGTGCCCTTCATAAACGTAGGCTTAGAATTGTGGGTCCTAAAAAATTAGTTTCATTATCCCTAGTCAGATATGACAATACATAACCATGGGCTCCAGACACACAATTATATTTTCAAACAGAAACAGACACCTCCATCTTTCTTCAGAATCTGGGATCAGCTAAAACACATTAATTTTAAGGGGGGAATTAGGATTTTTTTTTCCAAAGGGTGGGTGACTACCCATATACCTGATGGTGTGGCATTCCATCTGAATGTGTACGTGATCATAGCAAGTGAAAGGTACAGTTCAGTAAGAAAGTGTGTCAGCTAGTTTCAGTACATATTCAGGTCCAACACAAAAGGCAATTCCTCTAAGGGATATTCTTTGCTAGTAATGGATCTTTCCTGAGATCTAAAGGGGCTCAGCCTCCCACCATCCAAGAATAAGTTGACTTTCCAAAGATATGTAGGAAATTTGGGCTTCTCCTGGTCTCCCCCACGGAGGGCTGATGGAGGAGCAGATTGGAAGCCTGAGGTTACACTGAAATAAGCCTAGGCTGACCATAATCCCTTAGGCCAGATGGGGCCTACCTTCTACCAGGTCCCTGCCAACTCACACCTAAGCCCTACACCTGAGCACATCAGGAAGCCCTCCCTGAGTCCTCACAAATAGTCCCTGGGCTTACAAAGTTCCTTCCTGTGCCACTGCATGAGCATAAGTGTGTTTATTGCAAACACAATTAGAGTTCCTCTATTAAGTAAAAGCTTAAATACTTTTGGTATACAGGAACATCAACTATATTAGAAATCTAAGCAAAGGACTGATCAACTTCTTTAAAAGGAAAAAAAAAGGAGCCAGAATTTGGAAAACATCAAATGCCTCCTCTTTGTGATTCTTTAGAGAAGCTATATCCTTCGTCTAGTTGCAGAATACCACGCCTCCGGAAAAAGTACTCAGTATGAAAGGATCTGAAGCCAAAACACATGCTTGGTGACATCTGAGGCAGTGTCAGCCGAAAGAACTCTTGAGACACAGGGGGTTGAAGGAAATCAGATCTGGGGGGTTAGATAGAATAGTTAGGATTTGTTGAAAGGGATCAGAAATATTCCGTTATGTGTTTGTAACATCATTTTACTGGAATTATCATGCTAGCGAAAAAAAGAACAAAAAATTCTTCCAAGTAAGTATTCCACGGCAGTCAGCCGTGTGCTGGGACACCAAGCCCTGAGGTTTCCTAATCCCCAGCCGCACACGCACGGCCCTGCGCACAGGAAAGCGCTTCGGTGTGCTCAGGGCCGGCTGTATAAATCTCCATTAGATCAGACCGAGTGCAGTGGGTGGAGAGACAGAGCTGCCAGAAATAGCTCCTTTCCTGCAAACCAGGAGAGAGATCGCAGCTGCGATACCGCCCGGAGAGCGGGGGCGCCTGGGTGGAGGGTAGAAGGCAAAGAAATGGGGTCCGTGCCCCCAGAGGCAGAGGCCACCGAGGCGGGAGACGGCTTGGGAGCCGCTTTGAAAGGACCTCATAAAAGTGCCATTTGTTGGGAGCCCGGAGGAAGTGGAGGCAGCTTTGGCACACGTGGCCGCGGTGCTAAATTAACTGTTAACACAAATAATCAAAGTGCAAGACCCATCGAGCGGCTGGCGCCAGCGAAGCGCGGGGGCGGCGGTCAGC
>NW_026000093.1:1426271-1434481 GCF_001458135.2 Marmota marmota marmota | reverse complement strand
ACAGGGAAACTAGGGCAGGGAAGGATGGAGGCGGGGTGGTTGGGGGGGAGCGGACAAGCCTGGTGGCCAAAGGCAGGTAGCTGCTGGTCGGGTTTTCACGGAAATGATAATCCACACCGCAGAATCGACGCAGAGGCAGCGTGTGCCAGTCCAGGTGTGGTGCGTCTGCGAGCTGGAGTTTTTCTCTCTGCACAGGTGAGCAAAAAGGTGCGCGGCGATTCTCTGAAGTCCCCACCGCCACCAGGTTGTAAAGATGGCCTGGCTTTCCTGGCAGTGAGGCCGTGGGTGTAGCTGAGGTAGCAAAAAGAGGTAAAATCGTGGTTAGAGGCCATCTCAGGGCCAGACAACCATGCTGCAGGCTACCTGAAACAGGTGCACAGACCTCCTGGAGACACTCATCTGGGAAAATCACTGTCAGAAAGCCTGGAAATCTGTTTCCTGCGTACACACTTCCTACCAGAAAGGTCGGAACACTTTTTCACAATTTTTTTTTTCTTCTCAGTCTTGCTCTGTGAACGGGCTGTGTCAGGAACCATCAGTTTGCCGACAGAGAAATTGAGTGGATGCATATAATGCTGGCTCAGAGACTAGCCTCCTCACCTGCAGGGCTGCGCAACCGGCTGGGTGTCTGGGGAAGCCGGGGAAGCATACCTGGCCAGCAATCAGATGGCTTCACAAAGTAGGATGGAATAAGAAAAACGAGAGAAGATCCCAATGAATGGCCTGTATTCCAGGGTGCCCTTCCTGGAAGCCTGAAATAAGAAGGCACTTCCTGGAAAAAAACTGTCTTTTGAGTAGATTCCTAAACACTAACTGATACCTATTTTTGAGTAGGCATTCTCATGCAGATGTGTCTCTAAGAATCAAAACAAGGTGGGATCAGAGTCAGTCTAGCAAATAAGTTGGGGGGGGGGGGGAAAGAGAGAAAATGAACAAGTTAGACAAGCCAGCCAGAAGCACACAGGTGCCTCCAGTCATGTGGGACAGCCAAGAACACAGTTAAGCCAAAGCATCAGCTTCTGCAGTCTGAAATAATCAAGTCAAATTGAGCAGCAGGTAATTTCATCTTTATAAACTGGGTTTAACTTTAATTTTAGTGCATTTATGTCCAACATATATATTTATACAGACCCAGCCAACAAAACAAAGACTTATTTTTCTCCCTTTGGAAAAGACATGATATCGTGAATAAAAAAAAAAAAAAACTATAACTTTTATAGAACATCTTCATAAGAAAGAGTTCTCGTGGCTGAAAGGCATCCTGACTGCGTCTCTGGATAGTCAGAACCACTCTGTGAGGCAGCTGTGGTTACAAATTCTTTACTCACAGCTGAGGACCCTGGATAGTAAGGACCACCAAGGCTAATCAGTGAGCCTATGTGATTGGAAACTGAGGCCACATTTGGAGCCTATACTCTTTCCACCCTCCCAGAAGGAGATGATCTTCAAGAAAGGCCACAAGAATGTGTTGTTCCTCTGTATTCATTAATTCAACAAATATTTATTGAGCACCTACCATTTTCCTGGATCGGGAGCCAGAAACCAAGAAGGAAAATCAAATAGATGGGATTCTTTTTTTTTGCAAAGCCAGTTAGCCTTTCTTGAGGAGCAGGAGCATATGTAGTGAAGCCTCCTCTCAAGTGACCGTGCAGGACAGGTTGTGACTGTTCCAGACTCCCAGCACTCAGACGGAAAAGGACAGTGACCTGATTCATTACAACATTCCTTCCGATAATGGCAAGGATACTTTCAGAAACATCTGGAACTCAGGACATGGAGTGCTGGCTATGTACAGCCCCTGGGTGTGGTGCCTTCACAGTGTATTTACTTCTTCTTTGCACTCATCCCATGCACCAGGCTTTGTTGTTATCCCCGTTTTACAGGTGAGAAAAAATGAGGTTGAGAGAAATTATAAACATCCCACAGGTCTCATAGGGTAGAGCCTAGCTTCGGATTTATGTCTTGCGAGAGGGGGATTAAATAATTTTTATTTATTTTTGAGTACTGGGGATTGAACTCACAGGCCCTCTATTACTGCACCATACCCCAAAAACCTTTTTATTTTATTTTGAGATGGAGTCTCACTAAGTTGCCCCTGCTGTCCTCAAATTTGCTATGGGGCATAGAGCAAAGCACCTCCTTGCAATGATGATAATATGGACAGGCCCTCCAGACAGCCATTTCACACAATCTTGACAGCAACCTGAAATAGGTTCAATGCTCCCCTTTCTAGAAAGGAAGAGATTAAGACTTGAAACACTCACCATTGAGACCTGAAAAGTAGAATCTGGGGCTGTAGACTTTTTGGCCACTGTAGTACATCACTCCTCTCAAAGTGAAGCAATTAAGAACCAGAAGTCTTCTTTCCAGCTTTAATGTCCAATCATTTTAGCGTTGAAAAAGCTACAAAATTCAGTTCCTAGTTTAAAAATATATATAAATCCATTAAACTAGGTCAGGTAAACAAAATTATATTGGGACTAACCTTGTCCAGCTCTAAAAACTCATCATGGAACATCTGAACTAGAGTGGAAAGGGCTGAGTTATCCAAAACTGGTGCCCTAGTTGGTGATGCTGGTTGCCCCTGAACACAGACAATCTGACATGGCTCTTCTTTATCTGCCCAGAGTCTCCCAAGAGCAGCCAAAATGGGGCCATGTTCCTTGATAACATCACTTTGCCCCTTTCCCTAAGCCTGGGTGAAAGGACTTCACAACCATGTCATAGGAATCAATGGTGGGCCCATGCTGTGGTTAGTGTCACCCAAAGGCCCATGTGTTAAAACCTTGGTTCTCAGGATGGTGCTGTTCGGAGGTGCTATGAACCTTTACAAGGTTGGCAATTATAGGAAGTCCTTAATTAATTAGGAGATGCCCTCAAAAGGGATTATGGGACCTCGGCCATCCTCTTCCTCTGCTTCCTGGCACATGAGCAGTGTGTTCTGACACAAGCTCCCGCCATGATATGCTGCCCTCACCAAATACTCAAAGCACCAGTCACTTGTTCTTAGTCCGGAACCTCTAAAACTATGAGCTAAAACTAAGACAAAATGTTTTCTCTTTATAAGTTAATTGCCTCAGGTATTTTGTGATAGTAATATGAAGCTAAGACAGCCCACTTCTATGGGGAGAGTGAATCTGTACCACCCACTGTGCTATATACTTCTCAGTGAAATTTCATATGGATTATAAAAAGGAGCACAGAGAAGTCATCCAAAGTACTTACAACCTGAGGGGCCAGACACAGATGTCCCTTGTTCATCATTGCTGACACTTAGACAACCCAAATCCCAGCAATTCTTGGATGGTCCATCCAAGGAGCAGTTCACACCTAACCCACATAGAATTATGAAATGGCACAATGGGTTCTTGGTACCCAGTGCCTCTGCTTGTTCACATTCCCAGCTGAGTTCACCTTCAGCTGCCCTGGAAGAGGAGGAGGATGCTCCATCCCAGAACTCTCTCAGGGACACACAGCTCTGATAAGAACCTCTGGTAGTCTTGCCAAACGCTAATATTGGGAGACTGCTAAGAAGTTTTCCACATCCACTGCTGTTCATAAGACATCAAGACCTCTAAAGGTGAAATTTTAGATGCCAGGAGAAAAGCAAAAGGTCCTCTCTGTTGCCTGAGAGGCAAATTGCTATTCTGCCTCATCATCAGAATGCAAAGGTCCACTCCAAATAGAACAATGTGTGCCATGAACAGAGGGTCCCAAACCTAGCTGGGATCCTTTCAGTGGCACCCCCACCACATCTGAGCCAGCCCAGTGCCTGATACCCTGGGCCTACCACCCTACGGGATTTTATGTGGGGCTTGCTCAGTTTTTTGTTTTGTTTTTGTTTTGTTTTGTTTTGTTTTGTTTTTTTTTTTTTTTTTTTGTAGATGTGGCAAAGAACACTAAAAGTAGCAAAAAGATTATCTGAGAAAAAAAAATATTTCTTCCTTCTAAGCACAAGGACCTGCTGCTGTCAGACTCCCAGATTTCAAATGCAGTTCTCGTAGAACCTCAGTCTCTAAGGGAATGAATGGCTCTCACCATTGTTGGACTCTCTAGACCGACTCCCACAGGAAGGTGTTCAAGCTGCAGCTTGAACTGGAGACTGGCTCTGGGGCATCTCCAGAGTCGGCTCTGACCCAGGGGGAGGAAATCCAGCTCTGACCCCCAGAAGGACACTTCTGTTCTTGCTGCATCTGCCCTGCACAGAATTCCACCCTCCCAGGTGCTCTGCCACACATCTTTCCTCAACTAGCTCAGCCTTTGAGAAGATGCTTCTCACTGGGAATGTCCACTTGTCCTGCGTGTTCTCCTACGCCAACCTCCCCAGGCCACCTGTGGCCCAGATCATCATTGTTTCTCCTCCAGAATCCTGAGGATAATGCTTTCCCTGCTCTGCTCTGAGTTTCATTAATGAACTTGCAACCTCATTGCTCATGTGCAGCTCCGCAGGGTTGTGTGAGTTCCCACAGCATGGAAGGTATTGTAGTCTCACAATCCATAGGGCAGATTCTCTGCTCTCTGGTAGCACTGATAAGTGTGCCAGGCCAGGACTAGAACTTGCAAAGGGTCTTTCAGAGGGAACTTTTTTTGGGGGGGTGGGGTAGTAGAAATTCAATCCTGGGGCACTTTACCACTGAGCCACATCCCTGCCCTGTTTTTTTTGTTTTTTTTTTTAATTTTGAGGCAGGGTCTAGCTAAGTTACTTATAGCCTCCCTAAATTGCTGAAGCTGGTCTCAAAGGTGTGATCCTCCTGCCTCAGCCTCCCAAACTGCTGGGATTGCAGGCATTCACCACCACACCCAGCTTGACCCTTAAGAGTGTTATGAGCAAAATCAGAACCAGCAAAAGACAGTTAGTATTGACCATAAAATAGCAATCCAAACTTTTAGAAGGGACCCAAGGTACCATGTTTCAATGTATCGGATCACTCCACTGGTATTAAAAGATAAGAAACTAGACTGAGGATGTAGCTCAGTGTGGAGGGTTTGCATAGCATAAGCAAGGTCCTGTGCCTTAATAATAATGATGATGATGATGATAATAATAATAATAATAATAAATAATTTAATTTTAAAATAATAAGATTAAAAATAAATTCCTTGCAAGTAATATCTGTGTTATGATTTGGATTTGAGGTGGACCCCAAAAGCTCCTGTGTTAAAGCAGGAATATTCAGAGGTGAGGTGTTTGGACTGTGAGAGCTGTAACCTGTTCTGTCCATTCTAATGTGAATGGACTGACTGGGTGGTCACTGTAGGCAGGTAGGGTGTGGCTGGAGGAGTGGGCTACTGCAGGCATGCCCTGGAAGGGTGCACATTCCCCGCAGCCCCTTCCCCTTTCTCTTTCTGCTTCCTGGCCACCACGAGCAGAGCAATACCTTTCCGCCGTGCCCATCTACCATGATTGCTGCCTCACTTGGGCCTAGAGCAATGAAGTGTCTGTCTGCAGACTGACACCAGGAGCCAAAATAAACTTCTCCTCCTCGAAGTTGTTCTTGTCTGGCATTTTGGTACCAGTGACAAAAAAAGCTAACCCAGTCTGGGTCTGGTGGACTTTCGAATACCCCTTTTAAACACATGATAGGCATTTATTAAGAATTGAATGAATGAATGAATGAATGGCGACTTAGAGGAGATAAAGAAATGAAAGGTAACGTGGGTGAAGGCATTAAGTTTACAGATAAAAAAAATTCATTTCAGAGTTTTTTTTAATATTATCATTACTAAGTGAGATGATCACTGCAAATTTACTCCATCTATCCTGCTCCTGACAGGTAAAGCACACCCGGAGCAGCAGGGCACTTTGTACAAGGCCCTGTCCAGTTGTCTCCCTTCCTGAAAGAGAGGCATCCCTAGCACAGGGCAGCAGCGTGCTGTTTCCCCTTCAGGCTTCATTTCTGTTCAAGTGAAAAGTTTGGGGTCAGCTAAATGTGACACTTCTTGTGAAATTCCAGAGGTTCAAAAACTATTGGAATTTAAGGCCAAAGGACCTTATTTTTTTTTTTTAGAACCATACCCAGGAGGTCTTTGTGACTATCCTTTTAATAAGAGAAAGACACAAGTGGTGAGATGTAGAAGACAAAACACATGCACTCAGAATGTCTCACACTTTTTTTAAAAAAAAAAGTTCTTTTTCTTCTTTTGGTACTGCAGACTGAACCCTGAGTCTGTGCATGTGAAGCCCATGCTCTACCACTGAGCCACACCCCAGTACCCTTTTTAAAAATTCTTATAGCAAATATGGTTTCCTTGCTGTTTACATTTCCAACACCTTAGCTATTTGCTTGCAGTATTGGGGAAAATACAGAATTTGTAATTTTTAAAGGGTTTTTTTTTTTCAATAGAATGATGTTTTAATATAAAACAGCATGGCAGCCAGAAAATGATCTGTTTTAAAGAATTTTTTTTTTCCAAGTCTGCAACTACATGCAACATAGACCAATTAGAAAATTCCCCATGAATCCCAGCCCCATAGAGCTGTTTCTAGACACAGTCGGGTTTTGCAGCCTGCTTTGTCTAAATGTGCCCAAAACTCTTGTCCAGAACATCCAAGTTGTATCCCAATGTCGAGCTTTCAAGATTGGCTCAGTCAGCTACAAGGAGATTCCTCTGAGGCTTTTTACTGTTTGGGGAAAGAGGGAGGAGGGGGAACACAGAGTCAGAGGATGTGACCTCCCCCAGTGGCCAGTGTGTCTCCTAACTACACACACTGTGAGGATCAAATGGCACTTCAGCCTTGTGCTGGTGGTCCTTTTTTTTTTCTTCCTGTCTAGAAACTGAGGGTTTTCCATTTTATTTTCCAAAGAAGCCAAAAGTATTGCACATTTACTGTAACAGTCCCAAGGAAAATAGTATCACAAACCAAATAAAATTGGAAAATAAAACACAAATTTAAAAATTAAAATAAGGCATTTGGTCACCAAACTTTTGTAAGCAAGAAGAAAAGAGACTTTTTATCTAATCTACTCCATACATCTTTTTTCATTCTAACTTCATTGTTTAGAAAGCAATGGATTGTTAAGCCTGCAATGCAGTGGCCTGTACCAGGAAGCTGATCTGAATGGTTATCATGAAGTCCCTCAGATATTCCAGGACAGTGTTGTTCAGAGTGAGATGGCTCAAAATTCCATTGTACTTGAGATTTCTCCAATCGTAGCCATGCTTTGTGTTTTTCGCCTCTTCTGGTGTTGGAACTTACAGGAATTCCACTACTAAAAACCACTGAAGACTCTGAAAGAGCTCAGGGATGTAATTCCCCTGAAATTAATGGAACTTGTTTTAGCTTTGCTCTACACAATTGATAAGAATCGAACGCTTCAAACTTCAGACTTACACTGCACCTCTGTTATCATGGGTTCCAAGGCAACAAGCCCACTCCTCTTCATTCCTTGTCTAATTTAAAGGAAAACACAAGGGAGTCAACTGGAAGATCTCACGTTTTTCCAAGAGATTTCAATAAGGGTTTTAAAAAGGCTTGTGCTGCTAAGAGATTTGGTGATTGCAAAGAACTGAACAGGAACAAAACATAATGTTTAAAACCAACAACTTTTTCTCCTACCAATTATTTCTCTCACTTAAAAGAAAAATTATTATGCAATAGCCTACTTACTGTATGTACACATAAACTAAGCAGACATTCTGTTTTGATGATGATTCTCTCAAAAGATTATGCACATCTGGCCCTGCAGGGCTCAACTTCCTTAGGATTGTACTGTATATGCTCAAAGCCAGACAAGAAGGAGCAGTGAGGATTTTCGTCCTGAGCACATTGTTATCAACAGAGGGACATTTCCAGGACTCTATTGCGTTCACATCATTTTGTTGTGGAGAGGTTTTTCTTATTGCAGTTCATTCTTTTAGCCCATATTTGGTGGTAGAAAGTAGATGTTGAGAGCACGGACAGAGAGGGGGAGATAGTTGATATCATTCTTCAGATTGAGAAGGGAATCAGAGGATGAGATATAACCAATCTTTTCTTTATTCCCTCACAAATGGAACAATCTTGACTTGCCTTTTCTGTTGTTTTCTGCTCTCCACTCTTACAACCAATCCTAGCATCCTATCTTAAGAGCAGATCCGCACCTGCTATGTTCAGGGAGCCAGGTGGAGGTTGGCAGGGCATTTTTTCTTGCTTTCCTGCCCTGATCCACACGGCAGGTTCCTAGGAATATAGGGTTTATGGTTTGGATATGTGGTACCCCCCCCCCCCC
>NW_026000093.1:1394182-1426246 GCF_001458135.2 Marmota marmota marmota | reverse complement strand
CCCCCCGCCAAAAGCTCATGTGTAAGACAATGCATGAACAATCAGAGGTGGGATGATTAGATTATGAGAGTTGTAACCTAATCCGTGCATTTGTCCACTGACATGGATTAACTGGGTGGTAAGTGTAGGAGGTAGGATGCAGCTGGAGGAGTAGGTCACTGGGGGCTTGTCCCTGGTGAACAGAGCTCTCTCGGCTTCCTTGTTGCCATATCCTACACTGCTTTCCTCGGCCACATGCTTCTACCATGATGTTCTTTCTGCCTCACCTGAGGTCCAGAGCTATGGAGTTGGTCATCTGTGGATGAAGACCTCTGAAACCATGAGCCCCAAATAAACTTTCCCTCCTCTGTTTTGTTCTTACCAGGTTTTTTGGTCACAGCAAAAAAAAAATTGACTAATATATAAGAAATTTAGAAAATAAGACATAATCAAACTTGTAGTTAATCAGAAAACCTCACTGGCCACCTATTGGGAGCGCTTCTTGTAAGGCAATAGAGAGAAACAAAATATTTTGAGAGAAAGATGAACTTTGAAATGGGAATAAAAGAGAAACCTAATGGTACCTCTTTTGAAAGGCATTGCCACCTAAAGCCACAGGTATGCCATTTTCACTATTCACGAGAGTTAAGATATGGTATAAACTTAAATGTCCATCCATGGATGAATCAGTAAAGAAAAGTGGTTTAAATTGAATACTATTCAGCCATGAAGAAGAATGAAATCCTGTCATTTTCAGTAAAATGGATGGAATTACAGGCCATTACATTAAGTGAAAAAGCCAGGCAGAGAAAGAAATATCGAGTGTTCTCTCCATATGTGGAAGATAGATTTATAAAATGGATCTGAATGCAGAATAGTGATTATGAGAGGCTGGATGGGTGAAGGGTAGAGGGTAGGGGATTAAGGGAGGTTGATAACAGTACCAAAAAACAAATACAAGAAATAAGTTCTAGAATTTCTCAGCACCATGGGTGGATATAGTTCCAGTAATCTATTACATATTTCATAAGGATCTAGAGGAAAGGAAATCAAGGGATAGAAATGCTAATCACCATGATTTGATCAGTGCACACTGTATGCATGTATTGAAACATCATACTGTACCCCATGAATATGTACAATTACTACATGTTGATCATTTAAAAAAAAAAAGAAAACCATTGCCACCTACAGCTACATGCATTATTTTTCTCTTTGACAAAATATTTATACCAAGAGTTTTTAGAAGAACTTTGAATACCCATGCCTTATGTTTACTCTGAGGAGCTGGGTTGAATTTATAGTTTCTTTGTTTTCTAATTTACTAAGGGATGGGGTAGAATCTTATAAATGTTCTATACTGAACGTCAAATTTTCACTAGCATCTATAGATCCAAATGTATGATTTAATTCCTATATTACCCAACTTGGAGACCTTGGTCAACTTCTCATTCTCTTTGTGTCTCAGTTTCTTGTTCACTAAATATGGAACTTGACCTATTTTTGCTATGGTTCATTCCAGTTTTAAAACCTCGTCCTCACCAAATGATAAATCAATCTCATCACCGGAGCCTAAGCCTGGGAAAAGAATATGAAACAACAAATCCCCAAGGTAGCAGAAACCACACCCCTGAACTGTCACCTGGAGGAGAGGTGAGAATATTTGATAACCCATTTGGAATTTAAACGAATGGGAAATGAGCCTCCATCATTTTTAAACCTTTACACATTTGGAGGCTCATTTATAATAATACCTAGTGTTAACTGTATGCTCTGGACTTGGGTTTACTCATTCAAAAGAGTGAGAATAAATAATTAGCATCTAGGAATATTTCTGTGAGGTTTAAGTCAGTTGATATATGTGGAAAGGGCCCACAGTGTGCCAGTAAGACAGAGCCTGACTTCTCGGCTCCTTGCCTCCGTCTAGCTGCAGAGGGAGAACCCTGAGTCCTCAGTCAACAGATGGATGTGAATGAGGTCATGGCCTCTGAAGCCCCCCAATGCATGCCGTTCTTCTGAAGAACAGCTCACAAGCCTTGTTCTCCCAGAAGGAGTTGTGCAGGATGCCACTTCATCACACCATGACAGACTAGGGACTAAAGGTGATTGGATGGATCTTTCCCAGGGTCTGGAAAACTGAATTCTTTTTGTTCCTATATCACCCCACTTGCTTTATCTGCTTCTCTGCTTATATAGTGGCTTCTCCTCACTCTGAGGATCACCACGAGGACCATACTTGGAAGCCAAGGGCTCCATCACATCAGTCCTCCTGTGAAGATTGTACGCCACCAGGTTACAGCTTCGTTGTGCCCCCCACAGAGGCTCTTTCTGATGGAATGGGAGCACCTTGACTCTTTGTTGGGGGGAGATGCACACTCTGTTCGTCCAGCCCCAGTCCTTCTAGCATAGATTGCTCTCACAGTAGAGGCGTCTACCCAACAAAGCCAAAATAAAAACACACAGAGTGGACTAGGGAAAATTCATTCCTTGCAATTGTAAGCATGCTGGAAAAAAACAGGATACCAGGCAGGACTTCAGAATGGCAAGAAGAAATAAGAATCAGGATGACCGTCATCACAGCCGTGGTACAGAGCTATCAGTGAACCCAAAACAGTGTCACAGAGTCCCCGCCCCAAGGTAGTATCAAATATCCTGCCCCCCAAAACCACAGTGAGATTTGTTATTGGTGTAAGTGTGGGGAAAGAAGTGAATCTCCAAATTCGGTTCACACTAAACCACATGCTGAGTGAACCAGCAACTAGAAAGACAAGCACCTCTTCACTCATCGTGATGATAATGAAATAGCTTATACACACATGGGGACTTGCTTTACTTTCCTTACATATTAATCTCAATGGCCGCCAAGGTTTCCTTGATTTTACACCGTGTTATCCATCATCTCACCAACTTCATATCACTTTTCTTACAAATTGCTTGAAAACTTTAACTTACTAAATTTTCCAAATCCTAAGTTAAAAAGTAACATGCAATCTCTCAGACCTCAGTATCAGTTTTTTTTTCCTAAGGATGCTTTGAAAAGTTTATGAGTCTCCATCATCCTGGGGCCTTTTCCTGGGGCCTTGCCCCACCAAAGTCTGAGCCATGGTTGAGGGCCTAGGGGCTAGTTCCGTTGGCAGACCGATTGCCTGGCATGCATCCTCAGCACCATTACACTGGCTGCACCAACAGGCATAGGAATCCACCCAGTGAGATAAACCTCTTCATCAGGAGCCCCTAACAGATCCATCTGCCCAAGGCACGGATCCTTTCTTCTGAGGTCACTCTCAGAGATCACAGTATGCCTCCTCTCTGTCCTTAGCCTAGACAAGTGTGAGGCAAGCATGACCTGAGTTGGTGGCTCCACAGACACAGTGTGCCTCCCCTGTAGTCTGTACCTTATGTCTCTCCCTGCTGTCTGCTACTCGCCTCTAACAATCCTTTGCACTCATCACAGGCCAGTGTTTCATGCTGCATGACTCATCCAGCTGGTTTTCCTGCTACATCCTCTCGACCCCAGCCAGGTTTCCTTCCCTCAATTACTCAGTGAGACGCTTCCCACTGAGCGAGGTCACATGAGGAATGCTTCCCGCACTTAACCATCCTGCTCCTGCCTCCACTTGGCGCCTTCTGGCTTCCAGGAGCCTGGTCTTCTCTCCCCCTTCTTCCTTTCATCATTCCTTAAAATTATCCTCTCCCCAGGAGAAACCCATACTTCTGTTTTCTCTATCAGTGCTTCTTAGCTTTTTTTTTTTTTTAAGACTCCTCTGAGATTCTGATAAAAGACATAGATCTGTCCCCCTCCCCGAATACTAGCTGCAAAACATTTACAGTTACCCTGGACCCCATCAGGGCTGCCCCCCACCAGGGCTTTGGCTGAAGCACTTGGTTCTAATATTTCCAAAGTTCTGGGTATCAGTGGGTGCCTGTTGCCCAGCACTGAAGAGGGTCCCCGAAGAGCGCCTCTGCGTGGATATTTATGGACCCACCACCTGGGAAGCGGGTTGGTGGGACGCCCACTGGGAGCCTGGCCCAGATTCTGTTAACCTTTCTCCTCCCGGGGCCCTGAAGCTGGGGACAAACCTCCAGAAGAAATAAGACACATGGCCAGGGGGAGAAGGGAGGGATTAGAAGCTGTAATTCAATCTAATATTTGAGGCTTGGCAAGTGGACCTCTGGGATTTCACAAAAACCCCCGAATCTTTTTCATTTCAGAGCAATTAAGCAGACCCCAGCGTCCTGGCTCCAGTAAGCCGCTCAGCTCTGGGTTTTATTGCCCGTTTCCTTCCCCTTTGCCAGCACTAGCTCCCATCCTTGCACTCAAAATAAAATAATAATAATAAAAAAAACCCACTCCGTTTCGGTGCCACCAAGGGGCCCCCACAAGCAAGTGTGGGCTGCAGGGCGGGCGCAGGCGCAGGCAAACTAGTGGGGCACATGTGGCCCCAGGGCCGCAGGCACCAATGTGTGGTATAATCAGAAACATCCAGCAGTAATTTAATAGTTCCCACCAAGCACAGACACAAAGTCTAGCAATTCTTCCCTCCACATGTTTAACCCTTGGAGGAGGCAAGAAGGGCCAAAAGAAAGGGGAATTAATCCCTTTTAGTGGCTACCCTGGGACTTTTGGCTTTTTTTTTCCCCCTCTCTGATGTGCAAGAGAGAAGAGAAATGGAAGTTTGCAGGGAGCAGGAATTTATATTAAAATGCCCTCCTTCGGGGAGAGGAGTTGGGAAGGGCAGTGAGGACCCTGGTTCACCGGGGAAGGGCCAGTCCTGCTAAGAGGACTGTCCATCTTCCAGGGCAAACAGTGCCATGAACGAAGTGCTGCAATTTTTTTAAAAAATGTGTTCGAGTCCAGATTTGATACACAAATGAGGCAATTGGTTTAGCGGAATCTGAGGCCACCAAGAGAGTGTCCTGTTCCTTTCCCAAAACTCCGTGGCTCAGCCTCATTCCTCTGGGGTGTGGACATAGGCATCACTGTGGACATCGGCCCAGGATCAACTGGCCAAGGGCCTAAAGTGGGATGGGGGTCGGGGTGGGGTGGTCTCACTCAGCCAGTCACATTTTAACCCACAGGTGGAGTCCCATGACTAAGCAAGTGACAAAATTGGAAGAAAGTGTTTTGGAAGAAGTTAGAAGTTTTGATTGGGGATTAAAATATGTTTTCTTAGAATTCATTAACAGGAACCCACCATTGTCAATTTTTCCACATCTGTTAAAATGGGTGACAACTCTTGCTGGTGATATCCACTCCCTTGCCCCAATAGCCCTGCCAACCCACCAGGCTTACTGTATATCTAAGGCCACCGATGTTCAGACTTGCTGGGAAATCTGAATGCACAGGCACACACATTCCCATGTAGTACCTTCTCTTGGTGCATGTACATCATAGAACTACAGCACACCCGGGCTCATGTTGGATGAAATAAGTTCTGCAAACTTGGCTTCACCTTCAAAGCACTAGGGAGAGTTTTGAAAAGATTCTTCAATTCACGGAATAAAGTAAGGCGTCTGAGAACTTTTTTTAATTTTATTTTTAAAGGCTTCCACTCTGCTCTATCCCACAGCCGGGAACCAGGAGCAGAGTTTCCATATTTTACCACCCCTTGAGAGGCTCACCCTTGATGTGGTGCCTGTGCAGGAAAGGATGTCTGATGTCCAGGCACACAACATTGCTATAGGACTTTGACAAGAAATGGGACTTGCAGGAATCAGGGGACCCCTCAGTACTTCAGTTTCCTTATCTGCAAAAAGAAGACACTAACCGTGTCTGCCTTAAATAGATTTCATGCACATGGAATGAGCTAATCCTTGAAAAACATTTGGAACAATGTGAATTGTGAGTGCTAAATAGGAGCTGATGACTATTTCACTTGGGATATAAGATAGATGGTGTGGACTCATGGGGCAGCTGAGGATATTCACAACATTGGTGGAGAGAGTGGGTCAGGGAAGGCTGGGTGGAGGAAGAGCCTGGGCTGATGGTCTGCAAGTGGAATTGATTAGAAGATGCACAAAGATGACAGAAAGTATATAATCATGTGTTTATTTACATGTGAGCCACAGACCCAGTAACGATTCTGACTGATAGCTAAATCATGGCTATTCATTTCACACGCTTCGTCAGTCTTACCAACAGGCCTAACTGGGAATAGGTGAGTAAAAAGTGTGGGTATCCTCGAGGTGGGATGGGGTCCTCTGCTGGCAACACAGGCCCACTCTGCTTTCAGGGCATTTGATAAACTAAATCTACTCATGTCCCAACCACTCAAGGGCTGCATGGCAGGAACACTGACATGACATCCCTGTAGGTGCCAATGACTGCATGACACATTACTTCTATTTCCTTCACCCACTGGGAAAGGGAGCTGAGAAGAGGTTGTTTAGGGTCTACAATCTGGATCTGGGCCAAGAATGGAATTCCATTCACTCAGCCCAGGGTCCTGACAGGTGGACTAACCTCCATACTCTTTCTGATAGAAAAAAAAAATTTCTATATCAGACATAAAATAGTTTATGTGTATATTCATGTGATATATAAATGAAGGTGATATTTGTTAAATTTACATATTTGCCAAACAGGCACTGTGTTTTGAGCGTCGTGTTATTCTGTCTGGAGAAGTTGGATCTCGGATGTCTCTGAGATGGAAAGCTTTGTAGACACAGGCCGGTGTTCTACTTGGAATCAGGAACAGTGCTTTGTTGTGAAGGGTGACTTCAGTGTCACAGCACTTAGCATCCTGTCCCCCCCCCCCCAAAAAAAAATAGAACAACCTCCCAAGTGAAGTCCAGGAAAACCGAAACAATCATGACAAGAGAGTGTGCTGCACCAGGCTGATCAGGGCCCTCGATGTCTTCTCTCTACTTTCCTCATTATTAAATATTGTGTGGGGAAAGAACAGGGCTCCAAGTGGGCCATCTGCCTCCAGCTTCTCTCTGCGTGTGCTCCCACCCATAGTAGTCAGCTTCTTAATCCTGAAGTCTGTCACTCTGTTATACTGACAGGACACTGACCAGAGGAGAGCATACGGGGATCCTCTGTGTTTGCTTCTCTGGCTTCCTTAGTAACTTGCAACTTGGCCTTCCCTCACCCACATTTCTAGTAAATCTAAGCTCAGGTTGTCTGGGGTGGCCCTGGCTAGGGTGCCAGCTTTCCTTAGGCCCCCACGAGGAGGTGGGTCTGGTCCCTATGTGCTTTCCAACCCTCCCTTCAAAGTTTCATCCCCCAGCATGCTGCTACCAGGTTGCTGCCACAGGCTACCCCCCAGGGACATTGTCTCCCCATCATTCCTGACCAGCTTGCCACCTCTACACGCCAGGCCGTTCATTTCTCGGCAAGGATTGCTCTACTTGGGTGGCTTAAAGTCATTCAACCTTTGGCCTTATGCCTATAACTCCGCCTAGAGCATTCAGTAATTGCTGAGAAATGCAACACAGGACATGTTAGATAGCTTCCTTGCAATCTCTCCCCACTTTATTGATGTGTGTCATCTTTTTATCCTGAGAATCACTTTTCCAGGACCCTTTGCCCATCGGAGAGGCATCCGGCAGAAGGTTGCCCAACATCTCAGGATCTAAATAACACATTTCCCCAGAGCTTCCACAAACCTAGAACAGATCTAGAAGACAGGGCACACCGATGGTAAAACCTGAAGGTTTATCTCAGCATCTCCAACCACTGTCTCCTTCCTCCTTCTCCAAGGGCAACTCCCCCCTGTCCTTTCTTGTCTCCTGGAACTTCCTGCTTCCCAACTCTTTTCTAACTCAAAGCAACATATTTATCCTGGAACTTGACCCCTTTCAAGCCAGTGTGGTAATTCTCCAGGCATTTGCATTTCCAGATTTTTATCTCCAATCATTAAATGGAAGCTTTGTGTCTTGTTAAAGGAATGTCTGGTTTGAGGGGAGGAGTTTTGGATAAATCCTTCTTACACCTAAAATCACATCAAGATTTCTGCATGCCTGGATCTGAAAGAGCCGTAGGCACTGGGCTGGTGCTCCTCAGCCCGCCCCATGCCATCCCTCACCCTGGTCCCTGAAGCCCTCCCATCTTGTCTTCTTCTGGAGACTCTCCAGTGAAGAGAGAAACATTCAGCCAGTGTCCTTGTTGCACTGGGTTGACAATCCCAGACTCTTCCTACAGCGTGGACCTCAGGACAAATCCTTGAAGGGGAAGAACGGGGGTAACATGGGAGGAACACGGGAGGAACATGGGAGGTGCAGAGCGACCCCCAACAGTACTGTCCACCCCAGCAAGGCCCAGGTATGAAGGGCTCGGTGTTTGTGTGCCTATGTGAGCCAGGCACAGTGGCAAGTTGCAGCCATACTCCAGTAAAGTCAGAATGACACCAGATCTGAATGCTAGAGACCTAATAAAATAAGAGAAAACTTTTGGAAGATGACTTGTCTGTGTAAAAGGCATACTGATTATAGTTATTTTGCTTGACTGGTGATCATTTAGGCCTAATTATCATGCAGTACAATAACGACTACGTACCCCAGGAAATGTGTGTCAGATCAACTGTTTCTTTTGATTACAGCAGCAAATCCTGCAAATGGGCAGCCCCTTGGTCTTCATAATTAGTTTCTTCTGTGGAAATCTTTACTCAGACAGCATGGATGTATGCACTTGTCTTAAAATAAATGATAAAATAAAAAAGCTGAAATAGAGAGAAACAATAATACTGGGCTTGCCAGAAGTCTTAGGTGACCAGGCCTCCTGCCTGTCAATTCACAGAAGGAAATCAAGACTGAAAGATCAGGCCACAATGCTGTTGTGCTTGCCTCCTACCCCCAGCACCCAGAACATCCACTGTAGGGGCTTAAAAGGTATTTAAGAGGCAATGGTAAAGCATGACAGAAAGTCGGAGTAAGTCCTCTGACAGCCCTGATCCTACAGTTTGAACAAGTGTTGGGAAGGAAGACCAAAGGTGTGGCTGAGGACTCTTTGATAAGGAGGTTAGTGTGGGTAGAAAGAAGCCTGGGTGTTATTCAACAAGACAATGGAGAATGACCCCCCAGGTATATTGAGATCTTCTCCCAGGCTGCCCCTCCATCACAGGGTGCCAGGGCCGTGAGCACAGAAAGGTTCTGAAGTAGGAACCCAGATTGCCATGGGACCTTGGGGCTTGAAGGCTCCGGCCAGCTCAAGTCTCTGCTCCCTACCTCTGGCTCCAGTCCTCCTGGACTGCCCTAGGTCTGACTTGGTCTGTTGCTCTGGAAGGTTCAGGTCTTGAACCTTGGCAGCATCTATGCAGTACCAACGTGCAGGGCCACAGAGTGCATGAGCGGTGGAGGACACAGATAGCTTTGAGAACAAGGCAGAGAACTGCCCCAGGGGCAGAGCCACTGCAGAGAGCCCCTGAGACAGCAATACCAAGTGAAGCCATAAAAGTGGTACCATCCCCAAGACCCTAGAACTACAGACTCACTAATGGTACAGTCCTGGCATGGGAGAACTATAGACTTCTCACCATGACAGCTTCTGTGTGGGCTGCCTCAGTGTTCAGAAGGCAGGACACAGAGTCAGATTATTCTCAAGCCTTAAGATCACATGTCATTTGCTACGTTGGGTTTTGGACTTGCTTGGGACCTGTTCATCCTTTATATGTCTTTTCTTCTTGTCTATTTGTCCCTTTTGGAAGGAGGTTTGCCCTAGGCTAAAGTACCACTGTATTTGGATGCATACACCCTCATTTGATATCACAGGCTAACAGCTGGAGGGGGATTTGTGTCAAGATGAATCCTACCTCCAGTCTCACCCGCACCTTATTTAGATGGGACTTTGGACTCAGACTTGAAAGTTGATGCTGGAACAAGTTAAGAATTCATGGTGGCTATTGAGATGGAATGAATATACTTTGTATATGAGAAGACATGAATTTTGAGGGATCAGGGATAGAATGCTAGGGTTTGAATTCAGATCCTTCCAAAATCAATGCTGAAACTTAGTCCTTATTGCAGTTGCATTAGACGTGGGGCCTTTTGAGGAAGTGATTAAGGCATGAAGACTTCTGCCCTCATAGATGGATGAATGCCCTTGTAAAGGAAGCTTCTGAGAAACAGTTCACCTCTCTTACTCTTCCACTCTTCTGCTGTGTGAGGACATCTCGCTTGTCTTCTTTTGCCCTTCCCTACCTTCCCCCACATAAGGAGGCAGCAAAGAAGCACCATCTTGGAAGCAGAGAGCAGCCCTCACCAGACTCCAATGTTGCCACCTTGACCTCAAATTTCCCAGCCTCCAGAGCTGTAAGAAATAAATTCCTGTTCCTTATAAATTATCAAGTCTAAGGTGTTTTGTTGGAGCAGCACAGACGGGCTAAGACAGAAGCCATGTAGTGACTGTTTTAGAGCCTGTCCTGTGGAGCCACCCTAGACAAAAGATGAAATCCACAGTCGGTCTTGTGTTTTAGAGAAAATTGTTTCCGAAATTTGTTTCTGAGAAGAGACGCACTACACCAGACATGGGGGTATTCCTGCTTTCTACAGTTTGTGGTTCAGGTTGCAAGTTTCATTAGGACACAGGAAGGGATACTGTGAATGAAACCCTCATTTTGGCTTCAGCAAAGTGCACTGCAGGATGTACTCGGGGCCCGACCAGTGCCCCCTCCAGAACTAGAGGAGACATTGCTTTTTGATGGTGCATTGAGCACGTTACCTCACCTCTCTGGCCCTCAGTCTCCTCCTACGTAACTTCTCATTTTAAACAAAGTCAACCTTCAAGGTGACTGTTATGAACTAAACTGTGTCCCCACAAAATTCAGATGTTGAAGCCTTAACCCCAAACAGAACTATGCTTGTGATAGTGCTCACAGGAAGTAATTAAAGATAAATGAGATTATCAGGGTAAGTTCTAACCTGTGAGGTTCAGGGGCCTCATAAGAAAACACACTGAGCATATTCTCTCTCTCTCTCTTTCCAAGCAAGCCACCCTAAGCCAGGAAGAGCCCTCACCTGATACCAAATCAGAACTTCAAAACCTCTAGAACACTGCAAAATGAAGTTTTGCTGTTAAAGCTACACTGTCCACGGTATACTGTTACGTGAGCCCACGCTGACTGAGGGATGAAATGAGAACTTGAGACAGAGTTCCCACCTCAAATAGTGCTCATAAATGTTAGCTCCCCCAAGCACAGGACTTCGAGCACAATTTCACTTTCCTTTGATACATCAGAATCACCGTTTAAAAAAAAAAAAAAAGAAATCTCCATATACACTTAAATGAAAGAAACTACAGAAAGTGTTGGAAATACTGGTGATTGGACATCTCTTGGAAAGCGAATTTCTCTTTCTTTTCCCAGTCAAATCCCATTGTACCTTCTGCTATTTGATATTTTAATGTAGTCAATGCTGCAGTGGGAGGTTGTGAACTACCTTAAGTCAAGGCTCTGTTTCAATTAGAATAAAAACAGTGTTCTTTGAAGACCAGGGTACTCTAGGCGAACGTGTCGCTAAATTCCTCCTTGTGAATGTATTCGATATCCAAGAGTCCTTTGATAAATTTATTGTTGAAATAGTTCATGTGTTTTTGCTTCTCCAGGGGTGGCCAGAAACAACAGTGTGCATTTGTCAGTTTTTCATTGCTGTGACCAAAATACCGGAAAAGGACAACTTCGAAGAGAGAAAGTTTATCTTGGCTCATGGTTTCAGAGTTTTCGTCTGGGGTTGACCGACTCCATTGCTCTGGGCCCAAGATGAGGCAGAACATCAAGGCAGAAAGGGCTGGTAGAGGACACTGCTCCATTCTTGGAGGCGAGTAAGTAGAGAGAGTGAGGGGAAGGGGCCACAGGGAAGATGCACCCTTCCAGGGGTACACCCCCAGTGACCCACACCTTCCGGTCATGCCCCCCTTGCCTATAGTTACCACCCAGTTAGTCCATTCAAACCAGGATGGACCAATTAAGTCACAGATCTCACAATCTAATCATTTCACCTCCAAACTTTTTTGCATTAACTCAGGCAAGCGCACCTCAGGAGGGCACCTCAATTCCAAACCATAACAATGTGCATAACCAGAGTCACCTTTTGTCTATCCCTAGACAGTTTCTAAGCTACCACCCAACTCAGGTACTCCTTTCCTCCAGGGCTCCCCTTCCCCCTTCCCTCTGCTCCTCAGTCTTCTGGAAAGCATGAAATGAACTAAAATGTCAATAAGAATTCACTGATGATATGGAAACAGAGCGGCACTCCACTCTGGCTTTTCATTTCCACAAGCCATGCATTCTTGAGGACAATAAAGGATCCTCGAGTTATAAATGTCAATCACCAGTAGGGGCAGCTGTACCTCAGGGTGGGATGGGAAGCCTGAGGGATTCTGGGCCTGATCTGCTGTTTCCACCATCCTCTTCCCATGGACCCTGCAGATAGTTCCTCAGCATTGTGAAGAGGTAATAACAAAAGGATTCAGTACAGGGCATTCGAATCCCTCTCATACAGTTGGAATTCTATTCCATTTCCCAAAAAAAATAAAAGGCTGGCATGGAAGAGCTGGCAAATTCCGGGGTCATCAGTAGGCAAGAATATGAAATGCTTCCTCCTTTTCCCCAGGATGGCACTGTTTAGCCCATGTGACCGCCAGTTTACAACGGAGGCAAAGTAGATAATTACCTTTTACTGTACGCTTTATGCCAAACTTCAGATCAGCCTCGTGGAAAACGGGAGCCAACAGTTGAACCCGACCTAAAGGATGGGTGTCAACAGTCTGCTCAATCCTATCCTTTATACACTCCAAGATTAACCACCAAACTCAAAGTGCTCTTTTCATAGTGCAGTGACCCTGGAGGCAGAATATCCTTGGTCTTTTACTCCTTAATCTGCATTTTTTTTTCTTGGCCATGGATGCTTCAATGGCATGAAACATCAGTGAGGTCAGTTTGACTTGGACCAGAAGGGTTGAGTCCTGTTAATGTCCAGTCTCCCCAGAGAGCAGGCCTATGGTGAGGGACATGATTGGGTCTGTGGGACACTAAGCTGCAAAGTACTAAGCTACTGTAGAAGTGTGCAGAAAACAGAATACGGTAGCACATAGAGCAGAGGGTGGGAGCTCATCAAATAAGAAATATTTATATAAGAAATATTTTTAAATAGCCAGTCCTGGCCCTGTGCCATGAGAGCAACACCCCTACTGACCATGTGGTGGACGTGCACCTATCTACTCACGGACAAAGAAGCACAGACCTGACAGAGCAGCTCTAACTTTCAAAGCCAATTTCTTTATCACTTTGGTATGTTAAAAAAAAAATGCAGCCACAAAAGATATTTGAAACAAAAAATTGCTACTTTTTTCTTTTTTAGGAAACCTAAACCAGACCAAAGTGTCTGTAAATAACATCATTTAATAGATGGTATTAACTACTACAAAGTGTTCAGGGCTTGTCTTTCAGAAAGTAAACATTTGCTTACAAAGAAAACAGTGGAATTGGGCAAACCAGTTTTTCAAGCCAGAGCTGAAAAGTAAAAATCTGATTTATTTTTCCCTCTGTTCTCTTCCATTAAAATGAAATTGTGCAGAAAGCAATGTTTCCATAGGTTTGCATGTTTTTAAAAGGTGAGGGAATTCTTAGTGAACAATTATCAAAATATGATGCCCACTGCAGCTCTTCCATGTGTGTGGTAGAGACACTAAAGTTTCCTTAAAGGGTCTCTTAAGGTCTCTTCAGTCGATGGTGTGCTGAGCCCATGCAGGCCAGCTCAAGAGAACGATTGTGCACAGCTTCTTATAGCACCTCTCTTAGTGACATCATATAGGTAGCTTGAAATCAATCATGGTGGGAGTCTTTCCACTGCAGAAACCAGTAAACCTGAAAAACAGGGCCTCAGTTCCCCAGAGATCTAACCATTAAACATTTGTCAGCATACCACTGGAAAAATGCAGAACAGAAATAGGCACACGATGGCCTTCTGCCTGATTTTGTATGACCAAGCTAAGAATGTTTCCCATATTTTTAAATAGTTGGAAAAAAACAACCTTCATCCCTATTATCCAACACTGAATAGCTTTGGATATCAACTTTTGCTGAAAACTTGATCGTGTTTCTTAATGAATTCAACCTAAATTAACAAGGCAAAACAGGGCTTATCCACAATACTTAGGAGGCAGTAAAGTCATTTCCACAACAACTAATATTGTTGAATCACAAATAATGTCAAGATGTGTTGTTAAAGTTTAAAACAATAAATGAGATTGTCATTCCCCCATAAATATGTAATGGATACATTTTTTTTTGGTTTTTTTACAATTCAAGGGACAGTTGTAGTAGCAATTCTTGCACCTCATTGCAAGTGCAATAAAATGTCAGATAGCTCAAAATCCATTTGAGCTTTCAAAATCTGGAATAAGAGATATACACCCACTTTCCCCTGTTTAGCTCTTCAAAATACAACTAAATAACCCTAGAAATTATAAAACAGACAATGGTTAAAGAAACTCTAAAGTCTCGAAAGGAGGTAGACTGACTAGGGATTTTAAGTCTTGAGGAAAAACAATGTGATTCTTTATATTTTCCAAAGGTTCGGAGAGGCCTGCCATTCAGTAGTTCAGAACCACCAAAGAAGGAGAGAGAGAAGAAGAAGAAAGAGAAGAAGGAGGAGAAGAAAAGGAGAAGGAGAAGGAAAAGAGGAAGGAATGAAGAAGAAGATGAAGAGCAAAAAGGAGGAGGAGAAAGAAGAAGAAGAGGCGGAGGAGGAGGAGGAGGAGGAGGAGGAGGAAAGACTTTTCTAGCCTGCTCTTTCTAGCCAAAAAAAAAAAAAAAAGGAAGGGGAATCCTAACAGAGCTCTGGTGGGGAGCTTTAACTTCCCCTCCACAACCAAGGAACACAGTCAGGCCATCCCATCTGCAGGGCTCGTCTTGGGAGCATCCTCCAATGCCCTGCTCTCTGCCCAGTTGCACAATGACACCCAGCCACAGCACCCTCTGAGCTTCTGCTCCCAATGACAAGAGGTGGTGCACCGACAACACAGGGCAATGCAGAGAAGTGCCTTCCATGCCTCCAGGCAACAAAAATAAAGTTTGAATGAGGACCCAGAAGTGCTAGAAGAATACATCAAATCAGAAGAGCATCATGGCGGCGGGGGGGGGGGTTCTGAAAACTAAACTGATATTAAACTAGAGCCAAGAACGTAGGCCAGAATTTACACACTAATCCCAAACAGGATGACTTCCTGCTAAATCAGAATATTTAAGTAAGATGAGCATCTCCTAATGTTAAAAAAATATATCCAAAATACAATACAAAAAAATCACTCATCATACCAACAACCAGTAGAACCACAGCTTCAATGGGAAAAGACAATTAACTGGTACAGAGATGAATCAGAAGTTGCAGTCAACGGAGTGGATATTAAACCAGTCATTATAAAAATACTTCAACAACCAATTAAAACTTCTCTTGAAATAAATGCAAAAATCAAAAACCCTAACATAAAAAGAGAAAAAGTTATAAAAAATAACCAAATGGAGGTTGTAAAACAAAAAATATAGTAAGTAAAAATTTAAAACGACTTGGTAAACTCAAAAGGAAAGTGACAGTGATACATACACATACATGCACATACCATGATACATACTTCAGTGAACCTGAAGACAGATCAATAGAATTTATTTAATCTGAACAACAGAGAAGAAATACTTTTAAAAATGAACAGAGCATCAGGAATCCATGAGATAATAGAAAAAGTCCTAACATTCATACTATCAAAGTCTCAAAGAAGAAGACAAAAGAGTATGGGACTAAATACTTATCACATTTGATAAAATATATAACCTGAAAGATTCTAGAAGTTGAAAAAAAACTAAATGTGATAAATGAAATCTTCACAAAGACAGATCACGATTGAATTTCTGAAAGGTAAAGACAAAAGAGACTATCTTAAAAGCAGTGAGAGAGAAATGACACATTACTAATAAATGAACAACAATTCAGATGACAGCATGTTTCTCCTTTGAAACCATGGAGGCCAGGGAGAAGGAACATAACAACTTTCAAGGGCTGAAAGAAAAGAACTGTCAATGTGAATCCTCTCTCTGGGTAAACTTTCCTTGAGGAATGGAGAGGAAATAAAGAAATTCTCAGACAAAGGAAAACTAAGAGAACTTGTCACTAGCATACCTATCTTTAAAAAATGACTAAATGAAGGTCTCCAAAATGAAGGAAAATGAAATCAAAAGAAGACTAGAAAATTTAGGAAAGTAGAAGAACAATAGAAAAGGTAAAAATAGAACTTACGATAATTGACTATTCTAGAATGAGCTGCTTTAATCATATTTTATGGATGAAGATTTACAACACCATTTGATATCGTATTCCATATGTATGAAGGAAATAAATATTTAAAACAATTGTATTTTAAAACTAGACAGGGGAAAAAGGACCTAAATCTGCATATCATTTAAAGTGATAAAATCTCAACACCAATAAACCATGGTAAGTTATGTATGTCTATGGTAATACACAGAACAATAAGGAAGGAGTTTCTATGAAATGGTATACTCAAAAATATCAAATCAAAACCCTAAAACATTGTTTAAATAACACTGTTGGTTTTGCATCTCTGTGACCAAAATACCTGATAATAACAACTTAGAGGAAGAAAGTTGATTTGGGGCTCACACTTTCAAGGTTCATTCCAGAGTTTCCGTCCATATTCCTGTCACACTGAGCCCAAGGTGTCAGAAGGAATTTACTTAATTCATGGCAGTCAGAAAAGTATAAAAATAAAGGGGAAGGGGCCACAGGGAAGATAAACTTTTCCAGAGTGCTCCCCACATCTGACTATAGTTACCACCTAATCAGCCCATTCAACCTAGGATGGACTGATTAGGTTACAGTTCTCACAATCCAATCAGTTCATCTCTGAACATTCCTGCGTTAACACACAAGGGTTTGGGGTACATATCCAAACCATGGCAAACACACACAAAAAATAAGTGAATAAAAATAAAGGAATGAGAAAAAAATATACATGAAATAAATAATAAATAGCCAGACCTATACCATATTATTGCAAAGATCACTTTAAATACAAATGACCTAAATACACCATTAAAGCACACAAAATTGTCCATTGGATTTTTAAAAGATATAACCCACCATACATGTTTTCTGCAACAATCTCACTTGAAGCATAACAGTACATGTAGGTTAAAAGAAAAAGAATGGTAAAGACATATCATGCAGACACAAATTTTATAAAATGGGTTTTTTGGATATAATAATACATCTAAAGTAGGTTTCAGGGGGAAAAAAAGAACATTAAGAGAGTAAAAAGAGGAACATTTTATTAATCCACCAAGAATATCTACAAATTCTATATCTATACTTATCAAATAGCAGAGCTTCAACTAACAGAGTTGAAAGGAGAAATAAATCATAGTTGAGGATCTCAATAACTCACTCTCAGATACTGATAGAACACTAAACAGAAAGTCAACAGGTTATAGAGGAACTCAAAAAACCCATTCGACACAGGATCCAACAAGAGCAAAATGCACATCCTATTAAAGTGCTCGTGCAATATTTGTTAAGAAGGTTGGTTCATAAAACAAATCTTACCAAGTTTAAAATTTTCAAATGATACAGCACATTCTCTGACAACAATGAAATCCCACTAGAAACAAGATAAAGATAAGATAAACCCTTTTAAATTAAAGAACACATGTTTAAATAATGCATGAATCAAAGAAGGAGTCCATAGGAAATTTTTAAAAATAATCACAACTGAATGAAAATGAAAATACAACAGATGCAGTGATATAAGCAGCTCTGGATGCTTTTACTAGAAAGGAGAAAGATCTAAATTGAAGACCTCAGTTTCCATCTCAAGAAACATGAAAAAGCAAAATGAAATAAACCAAAAGCAATTAAAATGAAGGAAACAATAAAGGTAAAGCAGAAATCAATAAAATTGAATGAAAAAATAAATAGGAAAAAAAATTGAATCTTTAAGGGAACAAAATCACTGAAATTAATAGGCCTCTAAGCAAGATGACAATAAAAAGGGAAAACACACATCACCAATATCAAGAATAAAGTAGGTGAAATTACAAAAGTTCCTGCAGAATAACAAGGGACTACTGCTACCAATTTTATACTTACAAATTAAACAACTTAGAAATGACCAATTCTTGGAAAAGTCAAATTATGAAAACTCAGCCAAGATGAGACAAGTAACTTAAATGGTCCTATAATTGTCAAATTGAATGTACAGTTTAAAAGTTCTCAAAAAAGAAATCTCCAGGCCCAATTCATTTAACAAAAATTTCACAAACTCCTCTAGGAAACAGAAGAGGGAACCCTTCTGAAATCATATGATGAATAATTCCACGCACAGAAGTCTAACCTAAATGAAACGTATCAATGTATCTAAAAGTACAACCACAATTCACCCCACATAAAATAGATTATTTTATTAACTTTATATTAAGGGATTTGAATTCTTAATTTAAAAGCTTTACCAAAAAGGGCATGTCTCACTACATGGCTTCCCTGGAGAATTATTCCAAAAGTTAAGGAAGAATCAACACCAGTATGTAATATCTCTTCCTGGAAAAATAAAAAATACAAAAAGAGAGAATATTTCCTAACTCATAGAGTATTATGTTGGTACCAAGACTAGACAAACACCTTAGAAAAAGGAAAGCCACCAACCAATATCAGTCATGAACATGGATGCAAATATTCTTAATTACTATTAGCAATTAGTGTATATAGGTATACTTATATACACACACACATATATCTCAAGTGAGGATTATTCCAGGAATGCAGGTTTTGTTCAATATTTTTAAAAAATGTAACCCAACATATCAACTATCTAAGGAAGAAATATTATATGTTCATATCAATTGATACAGAATTATAAAAGTCAACATCAATTTATAACTTTTTAAACATAATAAAGATGAAAATTTTCTCAACTTTGTAAAGACATCCACAAAAATATAACATGTACTTAATAGTAGAAAACTGAATGCTTCCCTGTAAGATCAGGGGCAGTGTGAGGATGTATTGTCTCAACTCTCTTATTTAACATATTTCTGGAAGTACTTAGCTAGTGCAATAAGGCAAAAGAAAGAAAGGACATGCTGATTAAAAATTAACAAATAAAACTGTTTCTATTTGTGAATAATGTGATTTATCTATGTAAATATGCCTACATTAAAATAAAAAACTGCTAGAACTAATAAGTGAGTTCAGTAAGATTGCAGGTTACAAAATCAACACACAAAAATTAATTGCATCTCTATTTACTGAAAACAAACAGGTAGAAACCGAAATTAAAAATGATCTATGAATTATAGTCTCTTAATAGAAAATGAGATACTTGGCTATAACTCAAAACAAAACATGTACAGGGTATACAATATAATGATATTTATGATATAAGCTTTTGTAATATGATAAAAATTACAAAATATTGATGAAAGAAATCATAAATGCTTGAATATACATACCATGCACATGGAGTTGAAGACTCAGCATAGGAAATATATAAATTCTCCCTAAATTTACGTACGAATTTAATAAAAATTCTATGAAAACCTTAGAAGAATTTATTGTAAACAAATTAGCCAGGCACCGGAGGATTTTGAGTTCAAAGCCAGCCTCAGCAATGGTGAGGTGCTAAGCAACTCAGTGAGACTTTGTATCTAAATAAAATACAAAAATAGAGCTGGGGATCTGGCTCATTGGCCAAGTGCCCCTGAGTTCAATCCCTGGTACTGAAAAAGAAAAAAATTAATATGAACAGAAAGAGGACCTATTTTTTAAAAATAGAATAAAATAGGAGGAATCACTAGGCATATCATATAGCTATAGTAATCAAGATTGTTGTTATTGGTAGAGAAGTAGACATAGACTGATCAGAAGATCAAAATTCAGAACCCAGAAGTAAATCCATACATATGCATTCAATTAATTTTTGACAAAGTAGTAAAATAATTAAACAAAGGAAAGAAAGCCTTTTCAACACACTGCTCTGGAGAAATTTGATATCAGTAGGGAAAAAATCATAATCTAAATACAACACCTTACACAAATGTCAACTCAAAATTGATCAGGACTTAAATGTAAACTGTAAATCTAAAAAAACTTTTAGGGGGACCTGGAATCAAGTAAAAATGACTGATTTAACCTTCCAGCAGCAAAATTCACAAAAGGAAAAAAATGATAAACTGGACCTCTGTAAAATTTCAAACGTTTGCTCTGCAAAGCACCCTGTTAAAAAGGGTGAAAAGACTAAGCATGGTAGCACATGCCTATAAGCCCAGCACTCAGGAGACTGAGGCAGGAGGGTCACAAATTCAAAACCAGCCTCAGCAATTTAGTGAGGCCCTAAGCATCTTAGCAAGACCTTGTCTCAAATAATAAAAAGGACTGGGGATGTGGCTCAGTGGTTAAGTGTCTCTGGGTTCAATCCCTTATACCAAAAAAAAAAAATTAAAATTAAAAATAAAATGGACAAAAAGACAAGCTACAACACAGGTTAAAATATTTACAGATCACACAGCAAATAAAGGACTTGTATCTAAGACACCTGAAGAACTCTCAAATCTCAACTTAAAAAAACAAAACACCCAATTTAGAAAATGGGCAAGAAGTGTGAAGAGACACATTTCACCAAAAAGGATATGACAAGTGAACACATGAGAAGACTTTCATCATCATGACCCACTAACAAAATATACGGTGAAACCACCATAAGATGTCACTACACACCTATTAGAATGGCTAATATAAAAATGGTGCCAACTCACATGTGGCAAGGATAATATGGAGAAATTGGATCATTCATACACCGTGGGAGGAAATGCTATGGCCATTCAGGGAAATACCTTTTGGGTTCCTTTTAAACCTAAATAGAACTTACCATATGATCCAGAATCACACCCTAGGGCATTTATTTCAGAACAATAAAAAATTTTCACACAAGAAGTCAATCATGAATATTTATAGCAGCTTTATTCATAACAGTCCAAAATTCAAAACTACCAAATACCATTTAATGGATGAATTGCTCAATAAACTGTGATGCAGCCAGACAGCAGGATACTACTCAGCAATAAAAAATTTTAAAATAGACCTATCAAACCACATAATAACTTGGATGAAACTTCAAGGAAATTATGCTGAGTGGGGGAAAAAAAAGGAGCCCATCTCAAAAGTAAATATACTACACCACCACAGGAATGAAGTAATTCAGACTTTGGAGATGTCACCAAAAGATCCCAGAAATGACTGTCTCCCAAATTAACAAGTGAATTACAACTCATACAGAACATGTGAAACGTAGCCTTTGAATCACCTCTTTAAAAGCCCCTTGTTCCCCTTGATGGGCAGAATTACAGCATCTCCTTTGCATCTCCTTTGCTAGCAAAGCAATAAAACCTTTTTCCTTTTTTTTAAGTAGATATATTACATGATTCTATTTACATAACATTTGTGAAATAACATTATTATATATAGATATAGGCTAGTGACAGTAAGGGTTATGGATAGAGACGGAGGGATAGGTGTGGCTGTATATGGTAACCTTATAGTGATGGTTCATTTAAGTATCTTGACTGCAGTGATAGGTACACAAAGTTTTACGTGTTAAAATTGCATGGAACCACACACACACAAAAGTGCATACGTAACTGGTGAAATCTGAATAAGCTTCATGGATGGAACTGAGATCAATTTCCTAGTTGATACTATACTAAATTTATGCAAGAAGATAACATTGGGAGAGACTGGATGAAGAAAGGGTATTGCTATAGTTTGGATAAGTGTCCTCCAAAGACTCTGGGGTTAAAGGCTTGGTCCTAAGCTTATGTTCTGTTGGCAGGTGGTGGAATCTTTAAGATGTGGGACCTAATGGAAGGAAGTTAGGTCATGGGGACATGACCTTACAGGGCATACTGGGAACTCAGTCCCTTCCTCTTCTTCACATTGTGAAAGAGGTAAGATGCTTTGCTTCTCCACGTGCCCCCTACCATGGTGTGATGTGCTGCCTCACCACAATAAGTCCAAAAGCAACGTGAGTTCAAAAACAGTGAGCCAAAATAAGTCGTTCCCTCTTATAAGCTGATTATCCCAGGTACTTATCATAATGATGGAAAACTGACTAACACAGTAAAACAGAGCCTTGCTCACTTCCACACTCTGATGTGCAGAGAAGAGATACTGCATTTATTTTTTTCTATTAACTAGTTTGATCTTGCTTTCAAGTCTACACTGCTCAATATCAAGAAAGGAAAGCATTACATTTTCTAATTACAAGTATTTAAACTGTTTTTCTTCTTAAAAGAATATTTATGCAAGATCCAACAATTTTAGAGATGAGTACTGGCATGATACATAGGAATTAAAGTGGCATGATACCTGGGACTTTCTCCAAAAATTTTTTTTAAAAGAAGCAAGGGAAAGAAGAAAAAATGGTAGATGAAGTGATCATAACAAAATTTGAGTTATTCTAGAATCTAGATATATGTGGTTAATTAGACTATTTTCTTATTTTGTGTGATGTTTAAAAGCATTCATTAAATAATTTTTCTTTTTAGCAAATCAATTTAACTGTGCAAATGAGTGAAACCACCTGATCCTCAGTGGGAAGTGTTAAGTCTGGAATACCATAAGAGAAGAATCTAATCAAATTCTAAAAATGTTTCCAAGTGATAAATATCTTCAATTAAAAATTACATGCTCAGTATTTGGCAATAACAATCTTTGGGAAAAAAAAAACATTTTTCAAAAGAGGAATAAATAAAATTTCATTTCTGGTCAGCATTAAGAAATGATTACTTGTAATTGATTTGAATGACTGAGAACATTAACTATGAACTCCACTCAAGTAGTTTATACCTCAATAAAGAATTCAACTCTTCTCATTATTAGACCTGTATCATAAAATATTACACACAATCTTTTTAAATTTTCAATGGAAATTTTGTAGAAATGTGTTTTTCTCTTGTTAGGTAAGTAACTATGTGATATCAATATTGCTTCTTGGCACCCAAAGCATAAAATATTTCACCTGACTTTTTTATTAATTAATTAATTTATTCTAATTTAGTATATATGACAGCAGAATGCATTTTGATTCATTGGACACAATTGCAGCACAACTTCTCATTTCTCTGGTTGTCACTTAATTTTTTGCAGAAAAAGTTTGCTGGACCCTGTTGTAGAGGGGAGTTTTCATTTGTGATGGTATAACCAACTCTGCAGACTCCCTGCTACAGAGAGAGACCTTAGATTTAAAATAAAACAGAACAAACTTTAGAAATAAATTGTTGGTCATTTTTTTCTATTCTCTACCATTGCCAGTGAGGCAGGAGATATGCAGCACCCTTCGACTTTCTTGCCTCCCATACATACCACATAGTTGGCTTCCTGAATCAAAGGTCCGGAAGTGACACAGGAGTAAAGAAAGTATAACAAAGACCAGGAAGAGACTCTCACTGCAAGTTCAGGAACAGACAGCCTCTGTTCTGGCATGCACTCACCCAGCTTTGTTCCAACCTCTGGTCCATTCCCTGCTCCTGGTCTCACTCATTCTCACAGACCATCACAACTACCTTAACTCCTTTCTCCTCTTTTTCGTCCTTAGTCCTAATGATGCACTGAATATTTGTGTCCCCTAAAATTCACATGTTGACCTGACTTCCAGTGTAAGAAATAATTAAGGTTAAAAGAGATCTTACAGGGGCTGGGCTGTAGCTCAGTGGCAGAGCGCTTGCCCAGCAGTGGGTTCCATCCTTAGCACCATAAAAAAAAAAAAAAAAAGTCCTACAGATGGGTCCTGATCTGATGGATTAGTGTCCTCATAAGATGAGATGTTGGATAGCTCTGTGGCACTCTCTTCCTCTCTACTCACCCACACCAAGGGAAGGGCATGCAAGCACATGGCCAGAAGGTGCCCTCACCATACCAAAGGCCACGCCCTCACCACATACCAACCCTGCAAGTGCCTTGATATTAATCCTCTAGTCTCCAGAACAGTAAGAAAATAGACTTCCATCATTTAAGCCACCCAGTCTGTGATGTTGTGTTATAGTGGCCTGAGACAGGCCCCTTCTGTTCACTGAGCCTCACTGCTACATCCTTCTTAACATACTTTCAATATTCAACACTTTGTATATAAAAAGTTGCTATCTTTCTTCATGGCTTGACAAAAATCTCAATTCCTGGGTCTGACATACAAATCCTCTACTGCCTCCTGTTTTGGTCAGCTTTTCATCACCATGACCAAGAACACCCATCAAGAACAACACAGAAGAGGAAACGTTTGGCCGGGTGTGGTGGCACAGGCCTGTAATCCCAGTGGCTCAGGAGGCTGAGGCAGGAGGACCGTGAGTTCAAAGCCAGCCTCAGCAAAAGCAAGGAGCTAAGCAACTCAGTGAGACCCTATCTCTAAATAAAATACAAAATAGGGCTGGGGATGTGACTCAGTGGTCAAGTGCCCCTAAGTTCAATCACCGGAACTCGTTCCTTCTCTCCCCACCTCCACCCCCACCCCGGCAAAAAAGAAGGAAACGTTTACTTTGGCTCAGTTTCAGAGATTTCCATTGTTTTGGGTTCAAGGTGAGGAAGAACATTATGCCCTTTTGCTATGATGTAAGAAAATTGCTCAGTTCATGGTGGTTTGGAAGTAGAACCTTTCCAGGGCATACCCCAGTGACCCACACCCTCCAGTCATGACTTACCTGCCTACAGATGCCATTTTGTTTATCCATTCAAACTAGAACTGATTAGATTACAGCTCTCATAATCTAATCATTCCACCTCTGAATATTCCTGCATTAATAGGAGTTTTAGGGGACACCTCATATCCAAACAATATCATTATCAAAATTCTGACTCATCCCCACTGACCATCCAAATGTACTGCTCCTCAATACCCTACTCTGTCATGTGTTTCTCTCCCCATGACTCTTATTCAAGTAAGAGGAACTGTAGTTATTGTTTCCTCTTGTCCAGATCCTATCCAGCCTCAAGGGCAAACACAAGTCGAATACTTCCTCCATAAGATTTTCCCTGTCCTCATCCTGAGAATGTCATCCATCTGCCCATGAAATATTATGACACTGAATCTTATCCCTTCTACATGGGACTGCATCCTCACCCTTCAGGAGAGGTTCATCAAGCCTGAACCATGTCTAATTAGTGTTTTAGATTTTCACTCAAAAATCTAGCAAAGCAAAGAAAAAAGAACACCCAATAAATAGCCAACAAAAGAAAGTTACACGTTTTAATTAATTACATGACAAATTTTCACATTATTGATTAATTATGAATAGATGGAAACAAACTGATCAATAGAAGCATGCCTCAGTTTCAGAGATTTAGTCCGTGATCAGCCAACTCCATTGCCTAAATGATCAGTGTTTGAAATCTCAAAAATTCTAAATATTCATTTTGACCCCAGATTAAGTATAGGAGCTAAGCATAAATGTTAGCCTATGGAAGGATAGTTATTGCTCAGTTTCCCTTACAGTCTCTGTAGAAACAAGGATTTGGCTCTCTCAGCGCCCAAATCCTTTTCTATTTGTAAATGATAACATTTTGCTTTAAGAGCCAGAATATAAATACAATATCCCTAGTATCAAATATCCTCTTAATAGCTTCTTGCCCTTTTCCCCTTTCAGAAATGATCCTTCATCATTTAACTTTATATTATTTGGGGAGTGATATTGAAACCCTAAGGTATACATCCCAAGAACTAAATGTGGCATTTCCAAGAACTTCCAAAGTGTCCCCATTATCAATTTCTGACAATTCAACATAAACTCTTCTCTAAGAGCTTCATTCATGTTGAATCAGGAACAGAATACAGTTCCCAGTCTTTCACTCTGTCCTTGAGTGAAAAACTGGGTTTGCCATTGTTCTCACTCACCATCCATGCCATTTTTTCCTTAGAAAATAAAATACAACACCCTGACCCACCTTTGCCTGGAAGCAATAATTCCATAGCACCCATTTGCACACATCAGATGCTGGACAAGTGTTATTTACTTAATTCTCAGAGGACTTCTCGAGAGAGAGAGAGAGAGAAATATTCTGTTATTAGGCAGTTGAGAAAGATTAACTTATGGACTTAAGAGTAACTTTGACGATAGTCACAGAGCCCAGTGAGAATGAGAAAGAATTTCATATGACTTCAAAGTGGATCTCTTCATCATTCTGGATCATGAGTAAGATAGATGAAGGTGCTAAGGAATAAGGCTTTTCACTCAAAACAAAGGAAAGTCCTTGGAGAAACAAAGCACATGCAGTTTCTCCAGAAGACCCACATTGCTTTGTCTGTTTAGACCCTTGATACAGGACATCAGAATGGCCAACAGGAATAGCCATTGGTAAAAAGTGAGAAATTAAATTATAAATTCTTCTCCTGGGTCAGTAGCCATGTTGGTTTGATGAGTGCATGAAGTGCCCCTTGTTCTACTAACATCAATAATAATGATAATATCGCCCACATCACAAAGTCAACCATCTTTGACCTCACAGCACACCACCTGGAGTGTTCAATGTCCACTAAAGTATCTGTCCCCCCACCACCCTTCCCACTGCTGCTAAGCCCAGTGATGCCCAGCTCTCACACCTCTCCTAGAGCCTAAGACAATAACCCCCTCCCTGAGCTACCAGGTCCACGGCTCCTCTCCATGCCAGTGGACTCCCCTAGACCTTTAAGACAAGTTTGTTAAAAGGAGCACTTTCATCACATTGTCTCTCACAAATGTCACTACCTTTGTTCCCAGATGAGACTCTTGACTTCTTGGCTTAGTGTTCAAAGCCCTTTAGAGGGTCGAGCCGTCATTTATTCTTAAAATCTCACTTCCCACTGTTTACATATAAGATGAAAAACAACCGTTAGGACCAGCCTGTCCACTTTCTTCCAAGGATACCGCTCATATTTCCACCTGCCAACTTTTGTTCTTGTGGTGTCTTTCTTTCTTTGTTTTAGCAGCTAAAAGCAACTCAGTTCATGTGGGTGAGGAAGCAAGGCAGGGCTCAATGGCACTGGTCAGTCAGCATCCCTCACAAAATGCTGGCAGGATCATTTTGGGGATTAACCAGGGTCTGACTCTTAAGGCTAAACCCTCTTAGCTGTTGGGCGAACAGAGGGCCTTCTAACTATTGGCTGGAGACCTCACTCCCTTTTGCGACAGAGTTGCTCACAAGGCAGTTTGATTCCCCTGAGGGAGGAAGAATGAGAGTATATCCTCGAAAGGAAACTGCAGTCTCTCTACAACCCAGTTCCAGGAAGGGCATCCCATTATTTTTTCTGTATTCTGTTCATCACAAGTGAGTCACTAAATCTGGCCACAGTGCAGGAAAGGGAATTATCAAAGGGCATGAGAAGATGATGGGGACTATCTTAGAGGCTGCCAACTAGACTTTAAAAAAAAAAAACATTTTATTTGGAATAATTATAGATATACACAGAGTTGAAAAGATAATACAGAGAGGTCCCAAGTACCCTTGACCCAGTTATCCCCCACTGTTATGTCTTACATAATTATAGTACAAAATCAAAACCAGAAAATTGACATTGGTCTAATGCGTGTCCTAGTTTTGTGCTATTTTATCTAATATGTAGATTTGGGTAACCACTGCTCCAATCAAGAATTACAATTATTCCATCACCACAGAGATCTCCTTTGTGTTACCCCTTCATAATCATGCCTCCCCCTTCCCCTCACCATCCCTAACCCCTGGCAGCCACTAATCTATTTTCTATCTCTGTAATTTTGTCATTTGAGAATGTTATATAACTAAATTATAGAGCATGTGAACTTTTGATATCAGGTTGTTTTGTTCACTATAATTCTCTGTAGAATGATCCAAAATATGGTGTGTATGAGTAGTTCATTCCTTTTTTATTGATGAGTTGTATTCCATGTTATGAATACATCAAAGTTCACTTACTCATCACCTATTAGGAACATTTTGGTTGTTTTCAGTTTGGGACATTTACAGATAAAGGTGCTGTGAAGAGGCATGTATTTATTTTTGTGATTTTGCATTTGTACCATAATCTAAAAGACACAATCCCCAAAGCCATTAATGTCAAATGCTAAAATCTCAAAAGATTAACATCTCCGAAGACTGAAATCCCTACAGTCTAAACCCCCAAAGTATCATGATCCTGAAAAACCTGATTCTAGAAAAATAATTTTTTTTAATTAAGTGACATTTATTTACTTTTTCAAAAAGAAATTTAAGAAACATGAAACTACAACAGAACACTTCATAGGACACTTTGCACAATAAAATAGGCAATAATACATATTTCTGCAATCAGAAACATTGGAGTATACTAACAACAGCTGTAATATGTAACAGTTTTGTTACTGTTCAGATATTAAGTGGCCCCCAGAAGCTCATGTATGAGACAATTCAAGAAATGATTGGGTTATGAGAGCCTTAACCTAATCAGTGCATTAATCCCCTGATAGGGATTAACTGAATGGTAACTGTGGGCTGGTAGGGTGGGACTAGAGGAGGTGGGTCATTAGGGGGTTTGCCTTTGGTGTGTATATTTTGTTCATGGTGAGAAGAAGCACTTTCCTTCCCTCCCCTTCCCCTTCTCCCTCCCCCTCCCCCTCTCCCTCCTTCTCTCTCCCCTTCCTAGTACAATGTCCTGAGCCACTTTCTTCCTCATGCCCTTTCACCTCAGAGCAATGGAGTCGACCATCTATAGATTGAGACCTCTGAAACTGTGAGCCCCAAAGTAAACTTTTCCTCCTCTAAAATTGTTCTTGTCAGATCTTTTGGTCACAGCAGTGAGAAAGCTGACTAAAACAAGATGAAGCATATTCACAGAGAAGTACCTCGAACAGTGAAATGTGTAACTCAGAGAACTATGGCTGGTAATTGTGTGCATCCACTTTAAAACTGAAGTCACATGAAATAACCATGTTGAACAAAAGCCACAAGAGGTCATCACTATATATGCCGTTGCCCAAAGAGTCAAGATCTCAAAAAATATCTTTTTCACAAAGACAGTTGAGAAAGGACTTCTCTTCATTTATTAATGAATTTCCAACATTTTTACTCATGCTCATATGCTTATACACAAAGTCAACGTTGTGATAATGTACTTTCACACAGTCAGATATTCAAAAAGCTGCATAAAATAAATGAGAACTGAGTGTCATTATGCAATTTATACCTCCTATATTGGAAATGATGTGAAGAAAAAACATGCAACACAGTAAATTATAGAAAGTAAAAGTAATACACAATATAAATAGTGGGGGGCGGGCGTGAAGAGAAAGGCTAACATGAAAAAGTGTACCCTAGGGATAGATTATCATGGGCAACTGCACAGAGCAGACAGAAAGAGCTGAACAACTTTCATAATCATTTAATATATTTTGAATCTTGCATCATGATTAATAGCTCTGCCTTTTATTCTCTCAGAGTATGGCTTCTTGAACAATAGGTTCACATTCATTTTCTACAAGGTGCTAATGTTTTTTTTTTTAATTCTTCTATGATTTGATATACGCCAACCCAAACATTCCCTCTTAAATTTTCCCATCTTCTGTGCCACACTTCTGTGTTGTTGGGGATATGAGGAAAACCATTCTGCCTGCACTCGTACACAGAACTGAGACTTAGCAGAACCAATACTAGCAATTGAGCAGCAGCAACATTGTGTAAGTCTGCTTACCCGACTGGGCATGTAATTATTTTTGATAGTTCAGTCAGTAACTTCTCTGGTTTTGTAAGGCAAATGCAGACCTAATCCATTAAAACTTCTGAACTTCATTGGCTAGAAAGAATACCAATGCAGATAATGATGCATTTTAAACTGAAGTTTTCACATTGCCATATCATGTAGACATCCCTTCCCCAGAATTCAGTTCTTTATCCCCTCATATAGCCCTTTTCTTTCTTTTTTTTTTAAGTGGGAATTGCAGTTTGAGGGGGATTGGCTTTTAAAAGTTCAACATTTGAGATTTTAATCTTTTGGGGATTGTGATTTGGGGTTATTTAGAGTTAAGGAAATATAGTCTTTTGAATTTATGGCATTCAGGATTGTGTCTCTTGAGATTATAATCAGCATCAATCCCATGCATGAGGGCTCCATCCTCATGACTAATCAATTCCCAAGGCATTGGAGACGTGCCTAACACCACCACATCAGATCCCACCAGGGATTAGGCTCCCACATGTGGAGTCCGGGGGACACAAACACTCAGAGCATGGCAGCTCAGGAACCAGACACTCACTTTGCTCTTACAACATAGGAGAAAACTGGAATTAAGAGGGTCTGCCTTGACACTGAGCTGCACTGCCTTGGAGGAGGGGTGACAAGGTAAAGTGACACTGTTCTCCATGCCCTCTTTAGCGCAATCAATATTGGATTTTGGGTTCCCATATACGGCTGGAACCTATCCATAGGACTCCCAGACTTCTAAAAAGATATTATTACTTACCATGAGTGCTTGTTAAAATCAGTGTGGGGGGTGTGGGGGGAGAGTAGGGTTCTATTCTGCCAGCTTCCTGAGTTCTTCAAGACTGTTTAGGTGCAGATGTTTTTATCATTGTTATATCTTTGTAATGGATTGACCTTTTTATTGTAAAAAATGCCCCTCTTTATCCCAAGCAACATTTTTTTCCCTTTTAAATTCTCTTTTGTCTGATATTAGAATGACTCCAACTTTCTTATTGTTGCTGTTTGCATGAAATATATTTACCATCATTTTACTTTTGACCTATTTGTATCTTTGAATTCAAATGATATCTGTAAATAAGGTATATATTTAGATCTTATTTTTTATTCAATATTACAACCCCTTCCTATTGTTTAATTAATTAGATTTTTTGGTCAACACGTGCTTAATATAACTATTGATACAGTTGGATTATGTCTGCCATTTTGCACCTTGTTATTTGTCTCACATCCTGTTGGTTACTCCTTTACTGTTTAAGTGAATAGTTTCCAGTGTTACATCTTATTTCTTTAGTGAGTTTTTGAGGTCTTTTTTGGTGGTTGCTCTAGGAGTCATGTATACATATTAACTTACTAGAATTGGCTTCAGAGTTGTACTAATCTAGTGCAGTGAGATACAGAAGTCCCTAGAGGCGGGGGAGTAGGGCAGTGCGTTGCAGCAGTGAGAGGGTCGGACTGAGCAGGACCAGTTACTAACTGGAGTTTCACATCCTTGGTTGCACATTAGAATCACCCTGTAGCTCCTAAAAATGGCAATACAATAACAATGTTCCTCTGCTAATGATGGGGCTACATCCTGCTAAACCCATAAGCTGAAAATATCCACAACCAAAAATGCATTGAATACACCTAACATCAGGGCTGAGCATCACAGAGCCCTGTGGAGCCTCAGTCGTTCAGGACCACACGGCCGCCTAGGAGCTGTGGAGCACTGCTGTTGCCCAGCAACCCAACAGTTTTACACTGCACATCCCTAGCCCAGGAAAAGATTAAAAAATTCAGATGACTAAACATGGTTTCTGTTGAATGCCTGTCATAGAGTTGAAAACTCATAAGCCAAGTCATCACAGGTCAAGAATGATCTGTGTATTGGTTCCATCCCAAAGTTTCTGACTCACCCAGTCCACTGGTATTGTTTTGAAGTTCTTCAGAGGAGTCTACCTTGGAGAGTTCGGAACCAGGCACGGCACAGAATGTCTTCTGAGGCTGCGGTCGCTGATATGCTGCCACCACTAAACGATATTTTCTTCCATTTCCAAGTTGTCTGATCAACTGTTTGACCATCCCACCAGACTAGCCACTTACCCAGATTTCCCCAAATGCTAGACGGGTGAGCAAAACCTTAGTGCCAAATGCTCACATTCAGATACTAACTCCGATTCTCCCAGCGGCTAGCTGATGTCCTCCTCCACAGAGACCACACTGCACTCATGTGTTGCCCCTCGTCAGGCCTCCATCAGGGTCACTGCCATATATGGCTGCTGCTGAGCATGCACTGCACATCAGATCAGATCCTTTGGGATATTGGTCTTGGTCTTCCCTATGGTGACAGCTGTTGTCCCTGCAACATCCCAGCCCCACACATCTTTGGCTGTTTTTTCCAGCAGCAAAAAAAAAAAAAAAAAAAAAAAAAACAA
>NW_026000093.1:1363245-1394160 GCF_001458135.2 Marmota marmota marmota | reverse complement strand
AAAAAAAAAAAAAAAAAAAAAAGAAAAAATCCTCATTTTTGGAAGGCCAAACTAGGGCAATCAAACTAAATTCACAGTGGCCAGTCATAATGGGAGCATTACAAATGAATACCCCAAATCAGCAATGCCCATATTCCAAGCATCAAAATTAGGCTGTCACACACATGGCCCCACCCCTCCCCATCATGTCCACAGATAAGATTCTTCTCATCTGACCTGCTCTTTCTATTACTTTACACACACAAACCCACACACCCTTTCCCCCCCCCCGCTCCATTATCAGCAATCGATTTAATTATTTCATTGCATCTTCATTATCTCCCTGAAGTGGAGGTGTTTCCACAGAGCACACCTGTCCAGAACTTGACGACTAAGAACCCATTTAGCACACCAGGTAAGGACCGGCAGGCTGGTTCATCTGTAGGTGGGAGTGTGCACAGGGGGTATGAGTTCTGTCTACCCCTCATATAGGCTTCATTAGTGAAAGAATGCTGGACACAAGCAATTACCAAGGGGCTGGTGGAGGGCTGTCCCCTTAGCCACATCTGCAAGGTACAATTTCTTTATTATTAGACTGCCTGGATCTGATGGCTGAATCCCTAGGAAGTAGAGAATGTTGTTTCTTTGGTAGGAAAAAAAAAATAAACCCTCTACATTTGGAAGCATAATAGCCCAGTTAACTACTGAAGGCTAAGCTCACAAATCACAAGTCTCTTGAGAAAGTGGGCCTTCATGGTCCTTGGGCACAGGAATATTTGTGTTTTCTCATTCCATCTCCAGTAGGCACTCACCCTGGAAAACGTGGCTAAGTGGGGTGCTTGGCAAACAGGAGCCTCACACTTTATCCCTTTCCCAGGCACACACTCTTCCCACGCCTGCATTTCTGGAGCTGGTTCGTTTTCCCTCCGCGGAGGCAGAACTTGTTGTCCAGAGCTGGCACCGCTAGGCTCCTGGCTGCCTGAGCCCTGGCTGGGTCCAACAACGGAGGTGTAATTTGATGGGTTGCACTTCTGGGGATTATTTGGAGAGGGGAGCAGCAGGAGGGGTAATAAAGGAGCCCACACTGTCTCTATTATGACCAGGTTATGTTCAAAGACAGAAACAGGAGCTGTGGTTCAGCGGCATGAGTCCATCATAGAATGTGCTCTCTAATCGATGAAGCAGATGGTACTGGACACATCAGAGGGCAAAGGCCAGGTGCTATTTTTACAGAAAGGAGAACAAATTCAAGCATATTGGAGAGAAGAGCCCAGTGCACACCTACTTGACTGAGAGACTCTGAGACGTCTCTCACTGTTCTGTTTCCTTGGCTCTAACTTCCAATGTCTCATCAGCTCAAGGTCCACATTCCTGTTCTGAGAGGTGACTACTCATTTATTAATACTCTGGCAATTATGAACTATGGGTTTAAACCATTCAAAGTTGTTCCACAAGCTAATTATTGTTAGCAGCACTCAGAATCCTGTCTCCTACCATATACATTTCTTCTTTGGGGTTAATGATTCAGAAAATATTCAAAGTGGTATAAGCTTTAGACCTCAATTCTCCCCCTTCATACCACACACTTAAAAAAAATAGGTTTGAATTCTCCTAAACCCTGTGGTTCCATCCTATTTTTCTCCCTCAAGATTTTTTTTTGTACCAGAATTAAACTCAGGGGTGCTTAACCACTGAACCATATCCCCAGTTTCTAAATCTAGACGTGTAAAAGAAACTAGGCAGCTAAAAGACCTGCAGCTAGCTCCTCCCTAACTCTGTATCATCACACTGACCTGTTTCTCCCTCCCTTCTATGTTCCAGCCCCACAGGGGAAGGTCCAATATGGTGGGCAGAAGACAGTAGTAATAAAAGACACCAAGACACCAGCAAATAGATGTACTGTGGGTCACTAGCACAGCACTATTGTTCTGTGCTGTATCCTCATTAACAATTGAACGGAATTTATTTCTGAGCCTTCTTGTCACATTTGACTCCTCTTACTTTTTAAAGTAGGTAGGCCCAGGATTCCACCTGTCCCCCTCTCAAGGTGACACAGAAGAGCAAATATAAGAAAAAGAAATAAATCCCTGAAATTCTTGTAGCATTTCTGTTGAAGACTTACCGGGTCAATATCCCTTACACAGACACACATGGCTCTTTCTCTTTGAGCTGAGAGCCAAACCCTTAAGTCAAGTTCAAACTGGTTCACTTCTATTCATGAAATAAGGGAATCCGGTACACTGATGTATTTAATTTTTTGTCTCTATTTCCTTTAGTTACTAGGCATTTCAAAGCTGAGTTAGGCTGACAGACGCAGCATCTCTAGCATATGATGACACCTTCCTTCCTACACATTTTAGAATTTTTCAACCTTATTTTTAGGGTGCTGGTAATGGGACCAGAGCCTCAAGCATGCAGAAGCTTGCTATTACTGAACCCCATTCCTAGCCCTCTCTAGTCCTCTCTTGATGTCCTATCGTATGTGACTTCTAACCTAGATAACTTCGAATCTTTGTTTTTAAGTAAGGATTTACCCACAGGAAGTAAATCTAGAGAAGAAGTAGAAACAAAATTAGAAACCACAGTCAACATTTACTCTACCTCCCTGTAGGTACCCTTAGCCCAAGAAAGACCCCCAGGGCCCAGGAAGAAGGTGATGCAGCAGACCCTTGGGAGCATGCGCTGGTTCAGGGGAGAGACAGAAGGAAGTGCTGGCGGGAATGGAGGCTGAGGACCTGTGACTGCACTGAGAAGGGGTGGCTCTGGGCCCTGCCTGGGTGGACTCCTGAGTCCCTGTTGATGGAATCACAGGAAGGCCATCTGAAGATTTTATAAACTACATTGTATTTTTTTATTTGTTTTAATTAGTTGTACATGACAGTAGAATGCACTTATATATTTTGATGTGTCATACATAGATGGGATACAATTTCTCATTTTTCTGATTATACATATTGTAGAATCACATTGGTCATACAGTCACATACATACATAAAGTAATAATGTCTGTTTCATTCTACTATCTTTCTTATCCCCACATCCCCTGCCTTCCCTTCCTTTCACTTCCCTCTACCTAATCTAAGGTAACGCTATTCTTTTTTTTTTTTTTGCATTACAATTCTTAATACACATAAATACCACATTTTTCGTATTTCTGTTTGTATATAAAGTAAGTTGGCACCCAATTCAAGACTTCATACATTGTATTTTTAAACTGCGATCCAACCAGCGAATGGATCATCACAGAAACATTAAGACTAGGACACTTACTGAGGCAACCTAAACAGAATCATTTTTAAACTTTAAGGAAAAATAATTGTAAATCACTAAAGACCTTAAAATACATCATGTATCAGGTTTTGTTCCCATTTTTGTTTTAATCAGAGCCTTTTTCAAAAGCCACGTAAATTGCTGAGCTGAAAGAAATAATAACCAGTTTTTCAAAGTGTCATGGTGATTATGAATTTTTTTTTTGGTGGAACTCCTTAGTTTGAGGTCCATAAAATGTGGGTGATGCTTCCTGTTGTTTTACCAGCTTGTTAAAGCCAAGGCAAAAACTCCCTAACTTTGTTTCCTTTTCCTCCCAGAATCAGAATTGATCTTGAATTAAGAGAAGAACCACTCCAAACTCCAGCTACCCAGGTTGTGGCTTTCCAAAAATCATCATTAAAATAAAAGTAACAACCACTTATATAGCCCTTTCCCTGTGCCTTCTGTCTGAAATCTCCCAACAATCCTTTGAACTGAGCTTCCCATGTTATTGATTAGGAAACCAAAGCACAGAGAAGTCAAGAAATGTGTCCAAGGTCACACAGAGTTTTTTGTTTTTGTGTTTTTGTTTTTTCACTTTTGAACACTTTTCTTCTGTCTGCTTTTCTGCTCATCTTTCTGCACTCCTGCCCTGCATTACTGCTGAACTCAGAGAATGATCTGCCATTGGCTTTTTCCATTTCAGTGTAGTTTTTTTAGTCAGTGTTATCATCTGATTCCATAAGTTGTGCATTGCTGTTTTACTTATGGAACCAGAGAATCTTAACCTTGAGGCTGGAATAAACCTCAGCCATACCCTGTTACAAGGGCATCCTTTTAAGAATGATGGCTTGAAGTCCAGAAAGATGATAGTGACTTGCCCAGGATAAATAGTCCAAAGAGTTCTCATATTTTAAAAATCATAAATTTTCTAAAATGTAACTTTTTTATAGACTTTTAATTTTGACAATATTTTCTTTCCATTAACACTCAAAAGCCCCAAGGGGGCCAGATCCAGTGATAAACAATTTCTCATAACTTGCCAAAAAAGAAGAACAAGGACTTGAAATTTGACCCTTCTGGAAGAATTATTGGGGAATTTCAAGGCAGGATAAACAGGTGGAAGGAAGAGTTCAAATCAGAAGTCCCTGCCTGTCGGGCTGTGGGGTCTCCCAGACATCTGGCAACCTTATGCTTACCGGGCCAGGGAAGGAGCCCCTGAACTTCCTAGGCTGTCAAGTAATCCCATCTCCGGAGAACAGAGTTGGCGCTGGTGAGGCACCTCTGATAACCTCCTCATACCTCCCAGAAAGATGTGCTCAGCCCAGGCACCGGCTAAGCCTGTCATTCCCACCTTGTGCAGGTCATTGAGCAGAGACCCCAGGCTTACCTAGCCAAATGATAGCAAGGACCTGAGCATTGTCCCTGGCAGGCCACGGGGACTTGTCCCTTTCTCTGTAGCTGGTCTTCTCAAATCCGTGTTGGTATCTGGTAACAGACCCACACCTTGGCTTTCCACCACAGGTATGATGACAATCTTTCCCTGGGAAAGACCACATGGGTGTGAATAAGACAAGCTTGAGCCGTGTCATGGCTGAAACCGAAACTTTTACTCCTCTAAGTTGTTCCTGTCAGGTATTTGGTCAAAGAGACATCAAGCTAACGAAAGCAAGCCATCTCGCTGTGAGCCTGCAGGCTGACCCCACACCATGTTAGCCCACATGGTCTCAGTGTGCCGAGCCCAGGTGAAGACACACCTTGGTACCATGCTTCACTATTGCTGGAAACAAACCAAGGAGCCCCCTCAATAAACCTTCCTTGTAGAGACAGACGTTTCTCACCCAGTTAACATTAATGAGGTATAAATGTTGTTCTTTGTAGAATGTGAAAGCGCCCGTGTTGGTCATAACTTGGTGTGTGTGGGATCAACAGAGTCAGATACCCCAAAGCCAGTGTGAAACACTAATGTGAAATATTCCACAAGTATTGAAATATTTTATTAAATTATCACTAACTGACTTCATTCTTTTACATCCTCAGATAGAAGTCATGTTTTAAAGACTTTGTCAGAGAGAAAAAACTTGATTTTGAAACAAGTTAGAAAGCCAACAACTCTAGTGTGGTTCTTTTTTTAATAATAAATAATAATAATTTTTTATTATTTTTTTTTGCATTGCAATTCTTAATACACCTTTATACCACAATTTTTTCTAGTGTGGTTTGTGTGCAGATTTCCTCCAAAAAATTCTTCTAGCCACTCTGTCTATTCCCCTCTCAGCACAAGCTGAGGGCAGTGCCCTGCTTACCTGCCATCAACCTGCACTTCCTCCAGCACCAAGATGGCGGCACAAGGTGGGAGTTCAGTGGCTTCAGGTCAGTGGCAGCTCCCAGTTGGCTTCTCTTGCACAATCTTCCCCCACTATTTCAGTCCTTGTAGATCGCAGCACTTAATCAGGCTGGACTGGCTTCTTAGCACTACCTGGGGCTCCCAGGGCTCTGAGGCCAGGATCACTGACATGGCCCTGTCACCTGAAGTATCAGGCCCAATTCTCCCAACTTTGCCCAGCACACAGCCAAGGAGTGATGCAAGCACCTCCATTTGAGCCTCTATCCTTCCCATTTGAAATGCAAAAGTTTCAGACCCTGGAATGAAAAACCAGAGCTGTGGGAATCCTAGTAAGAATGTACCTACCCTTTGCTCCGGCATCATCCCAGGAGCCCCAAAGTCTTAATCAGACTAAAAATGCTTATGTAAATTTGCAAGGGGTTTAGACAGATCAGACCAAGTGATTGGTGATTTATGTAAGTTTAAGAATTCATGCATTCCATTCCAAACATTTTTCAAGAAAAATTCATTTACATAAATATACATATATAAATATGTTTATATGTAACGTATAAATATACAGTATACAATCTATATAGTCGGCCCTCTGTATGTGTGAGTTCCATATCCTTGGATTCAACAAGCCACAGATGGAAAATATTCCCCCCAAAAATTGCATCTGCACTTAATATGTACAGAAATTTTTCTTGTCATTATTCTCTAAACAACACAGCATAACAGCTATTTCATAGCATTTACATTGTACTAAGTTATTAGATATTATTTAAAGTGTTTAGGAAACGAGGGAGAGGATAGAGCTCAGTGGTAGAGCTTTTGCCTAGCATGCACAAAGCTCTGGGCTTGATTCCCAGCAACCCTCAAAAAATAAAAAATAAAGTACATGGAAAGATATACAACTATTTTATATATAAACATGCATATACATATTCATATACTTACATTCATATGTGTATACTGGGACTCAAACACAGCAAATTATGTCCAACACATGTATGATTATATAAAAATGAACCCCACTATTATGAATAATTCTAATGCAGTAATAAAAACATTTTTAAAAGTATATCATTATATATTAAGCATGTATTATATATTAAGTTGTTATATATTATAAATATGTTTATATATTAAATTTTATATATCAGTTATTATAAATATTTAATATATGCTATTTATATTATATATAATTCAGTTGAGCCCTTTTATATACTAAATATTTATGTATCAGGTTATCATAAATATTTTACATGTTATTTATATTGTGTGTGTGTGCATGTGTGTAAACTCAACCCTTTATGCCGAGGTACAGGTGTAAGTTGACCTCAATTAATTAAAGTGCAGAAGAGAAACAATAGCTCCCATGACCTGTAAAACTCAACACAACTGCACCTGGTCTTCAGTCACCTAGAGGGCAATGCAGGCACTGCCTAGCGGCAGCACACAGAAAAACAAGCCTCCTCTGTGAGAACTCCCCTATTCCCTGCAGAAAGAGAAGGTTAAAGAAATCCCATGCAGATCCCACTGGCCAAGCCCGTGGTTCCAGATGTCAGTGACAAGCAGGTGAACAAGCAATCACAAGAGAAAGGCACATCACCTCGTCCGTGCTGTCCACTACACACAGAATAAAATATGCACCCGGCACCCTGCCAAAAGGAGTTTCTGTCTGGCTTTTCCACGTCTCCTCTTGGAAAGCCACCGCTCCTGCTCCAAGAACATATGTAACTTTACCCACATTGGTAGGAACACATGCCTACTGTGGATTCACTGGACCCATGTGGGAGCCCCCTTCCCAGGCAGTGCCTGTGTCCCACCTCTTTCCAGGGAGCAGTCCTGCCCCGGTACAGCTTTTTCTGCCATCTTACCCTTCAAGCCCTTGCAGGCCTGGTCCTGTGTTCTCTTCTGCCCTCCCAGCCTGTTCTTCCCCAAGAGAAACTCTCGCCAGCTTCTGTTGCTGGGGGTCTGCACCATATCACCAGCTCACCCCACTCTACTGAACTTCTCTTCCCAGCTCAGCTCTCTGTGTGCTTATCTGTCCCCTGAGCATTGCTCTTGGGGTTTCTCTGGAGTTCTTCCTCACTCTGTCTCCCAAACTCTTCAGGGGCTCAGGGTCACCTGGGGACCTAAACTGAGCTCCCTAAAACGCTGCCATCCATACTGTTCTACCTCCCTCCATCGCCAGTCCCTACTGTTGTCAGAAATGTACACACACTCATCTCTGGGAGTCACTGACACATTGAACCCTCAGACTCATCACTTGGAGTCACCCCTTCAAAACTCCTGCTTCTCCCACACAGAATCACCCCCTCAAAGTGCCTCTGGGAGGAGCACTTTTGAACCTCATTTTAGTAATTAACTTTGCTTTGATTCAAAATTTTATTCTGCAGCTATATAAAGAATTGCTGGAAAATTCTAAGTTCAGAATTTCCATTTACCTGGGAAAGTGTGGACTATGGCAAGTTTGAATATACTGAAAATCAGAGAATGGATAGAGAGAGGGATCCCATGGGAACTTCCTGGAGAAGGTAGAATCTCTTTACTTTGAGCTACAGTTCTAAGGAGCGGGGTAAGCCCATGAGGGACATTGCACTGCTTTAAACTCAGCAGAAACCACCGTCCCACACATCCCACACCAATGTCATCAGCCTTTCCAGAGAGTCTTTGCTGCAAAACTTTGCACAATGCAGTCATAAGACGCAGGGGGCTCCATGAATTTAAACTGATTGAAATTAAATACAGCAATCATAATAAAATATCATTATCATTGCAGTCACAGTTTGCCATATGTCAAGTACTCATGGCCAAATGGGTCATGTTAGTCTGTTACTGTTATGAAATACCTGAGGTAATCAACTTATAAGGAGGAAAGGTTCATTTTGGCTCATGATTACTGGGGACTTAGTCAATGGTTGCTTGGCCCTGTTGCCTTTGGGCCTGTCATGAGGTGGTATTATGGTGGGGAACGTGTAGTAGGGCAAAGCTGTTCATCTCATGGTGGAAAACAAAGAAAGGAAGAAACAGGAAAGGGATAGGATCCCTATATCCCCTTTATGGGTACATCCCCAATGACTTAACATTCCTTCACTAGATGCCACCTCTCCATCTCCTAAGGGTTCCACCACTTCCCTATAGCACCACAAGCTGGCAACTAAACCTTCTACACATGTGCCTTTGGGGCTCATTTAGGATCCAAATCATAATGTGTAGTTAGTGGCTACCATGTTGGACTGTGCATATTATAGACACTTTCATCATCACAAAAATTCTCTTAGTGTTCATGTAGAAGGTATGTTCCATGGAATGAGATAATGTGAAACAGCCATCTCATATCTCCCAGAAATTCTTCCATGAGAAGTAAAATGCTCAGAGCAGTACCATGGTTTCATTCCAATATGACCAGCACTGGTCAAATGAAATATCCTGTAATATGTGTGGTACGATGTGTAATATATGTTTGGGCATTTTCCCCAAATCTTAGCACAGAGCTCCCCAAACTCTTGAAATTCCATGAATGTTAGGGATGAGAGGAGCATTTTGCTATCCATAACAAGCCCCTTTCAACCATCCCTGAGTTATAATAATGACTCTCAGTGAGCCCCTAAGTAGCTTTTAGTTGGCTGCTGATTGCCAGGGGAACCAACCATGTGATTAGAGGATTGGAACTTTCAACCCACACTCTGACTTCTGGGAAAACTGAGTTCATTTACCAAGGGCCAATGATTCAACCATGCTTATATAATGGAATTCTTATAAAAATCCTAAGCAATGAGTCGTTTAATACATCAAGGTGCTAGGAGGTTGGTATCCCCAAAAAGGGCATAGGAGTTTCATTCACCCCTCCTTTATACTTTTTCCTGTGCTTCTTTTCATTTGGCTATTTCTGAATTGTATCCTTTATAGTAAACTTGTCATGGTAAGTAAAATTTTCCTTGAGTTCTGTGAGCAACCGAACTTAATTACAGCATATTATCAAACCTGATGAGTACATCATTGGAATTCCCAATTTGTAGCCAAACTGGACAAAATCATGGGCAACCTGATGCTCTTCTGCCTGAGACTGGTGCCTGAAATGATGGTTGGCTCCTACTCAGTGGGGTCTGGGCTAATGTGGAATGGTTAGTGTCATATTTGGTTTGAATCATTGAATAACCAGTTGATAACAGAGTATCAGAATCAATTGATGGGGGGAAAATAAACTCAGTTCAAAATGTAGAAAACATTCTGCAATTTTCTCTTACAACAAAAATGCCAGGGTGGTGTTTGGGCCCTATTGTGCCTTGGAAGAAGGCTACCTTTGGTGGTGGGGGAGGTGTTTCTATTTATACACTGTCTGCTGAGCACTTTGCAGTGCTTCACCATGAAAGGTCCTGTATAAGTGCAAGGTGTTACTGCAAGGTGTTAACAGTTCCAAATGAACCTTTTCATTTAACTGTGTCAACTTCTGGATTAGCCAGTCTTAACTCAATAGATGGTGGAGTGGGTAGAACTAATGAGGCTTTTGTTTGGAATATTTATATGTCTGACCTGAGAATTATGAAAGATTTTTTCAATTTGAGCCAGGGGGGAAATATTAAACATTTTTTGCCAAAAACACATAGGTCATAGAACCCCATTCCTCATTTTCTTTATAGGGAGAATTAAACCCAGAAATAATCATGGCAATAATACTAAATATTTCTCCAGCATCTTTCTTTTCAAAACCCTTGAAAATGTGCGCGTGAATTAGTTTATTTATACCTACAACCTCCCTGGATTTATTTGTTCTGAACAGTCAGTGTGGGTAATGGGAAAAGGAGACTTTGTGAGGTATTGGCCTTGTGTCCAATCTCTTTCCTAATCTCTGTGGAAGAGCATTTTTGCTCTACCCCCAGAATCCACAGAACTCCTAGATTTCACTCATGCAGTTACTTCTTCTGGTTGCTCATTTCTTTAATAGAAGCATGAAGACACTCCCTGAGCCTTCCAGACACTCCTTCACAGAAACAACTGATCGGATCTCCTCCTAATAAGAGACAACTCAGAGTGAGGTAGTCAGATGCTTTGTGTATTACCCAAAGTTCCCCAGAACCAGTGGAATTTATATTCTTTTATATCTTATTAATAGATGTTAATAATGGACACAGACGTGGATATAGATGATGATATAGATATGGATGGTGATACAGATGTAGATATAGATATGAAGTTGACCTTCTATATCCTCAGGTTCCCCACCTGTGGATTCAACCAATCATGAATGGAAAAAATATTTGGGTGAAAGATTGTATCCTCTCTGAACATGCACAGGCTTTTCTGAGCATGCTTCCCTAAACAATATAGTATGATAACTACTTACACAGCATTTATGTTGTATAAGGTATTGTAAGTAATCTAGAAGGGATTTGAAGTATGCAGAACACACTGTAGGTTATAGGCAAATACTATGTTATTTTATATCAGGGACCAGAGCATCTGTGGATTTGTATATTCGTGGGGTGTCCTGGAGACAACCCTCCTCCCATACCGAGGGATGACTGTATGAAGAGAAAGAGAGGGAAAGATTTACTGGCTTATGTGATCATGAAAACTGGCAAGTCCAAAATCTGTACAGTTGATGTTCCAGCTTGAGTCCAAAATCTGGAAACTACCATGGAACTAGGGAGAGGTGAAGTCCCAATTTCCCTAGAGGAAGGTCTCGAGGCAGGAGAATTCTCTCAGTGTGGTAGGCCAGCCTTTCATTCTATTCGGACCTTAAACTCGTTGGGTGGGGCACACACACACACACACACACACACACACACACATTGGGAGAGCAATCTGCTTTACTCAGTCTACTGACTCAAATGTTAACTTCACCAACAGCACCCTCAAAGACACAACTGAACTAAATATCTGGGCAGCCCCTGGTCCAGTCAAGTTGACACATATAATGAGCATACTGTGGTACATACAACACAGAAGGCCTGCTGAGAGAAGAAGAGGGTACAGTTGACATATGTCTCTCTCTTCTTTGGTGGAACCCATTTTTCTCAGTCTTTGCATCCGTTCAGGTCAGTGAAGCTCAGCAGCAAATTTCCATTTGGCCCTGAATCTTTACTTGAGTGGGCTGGGGATGACTGCATGCCAAGACTGGGCCTACTGTTAGGACCATCTGAGGACCAGTCCCTGCTGGCCCAATGGACAAGACAGGACCACTGTCTCCTCATGTCTGTGCTGCTCAGAATCCAGTCTCTTCTGCAGCCATCCCCATCTGGAATGCACTCTCCACTGGGACTCAATTACAGCTGGCTTCTCAGGGGATGCATCCACCCATTTGTCCCATGGGAAGGGACCTTTGACCAGCTATCCTGTGTCTATTCAGAATCTACATGGGAGTGGGGCTTCACCATTATCTATGTCAACCTCCTGGTTTTACAGAAGTCACTGTGTATGTGGGGTGTGTGTGTGTGTGTGAGAGAGAGAGAGAGAGAGAGAGAGATCTGGCCCTCCTTGGTCTTCCCATCCTCTGCATTCAAACACAGCCATGTTCAATTGCACATAAACTGGGAATTCTATTCCTTTTGCTCCATCCCACTGTGGCATTGCCTTCTCTGCTGATGGCAGCAGAAGCAGGTGCCACCCTGTGTTGTGCAGTAGTAGCATTAGTAGCTTAGGAACATCAGTGATGTTCCCCACACATGCCCAAACACTCCTTGCTGAGATCCTGCAAGCACCATTGCTCTAAATGTTCACCTTAAAAGTTCTGTCACCCCTCTCCTGCCCATGAGGAAGCAAATCCCATGCTGTGCTTAAGTCACATATCAGGGCCACAGAAGAAGCCTATATAAGAGAAAGACACAAACCCAGGTTGGCTGATATCCAAAGCTGTGGGGCCCAGCCAAGAGGCCTCAGTCCCACAGCACAGGCCTCAGGGAGTGCCCCATCTGAGAAGGAGAATCTGCAGCTGCGGCTCCAGCCAAAGGGCAGAGCCTGGCCTCCCAGTAGTGAATCCCTATAAAGTTCCCAGTGAGGCTGAGAGTCCACCACAGCCTTTCCCATCCAAAAGAGTCGAGGCCAGACGGGGACCGGTGCCGGGACTTCCTGGCTCCAGGACCTGGACGCCTGCTTGCCTCAGCCCTCACTGCAGGCTCGCACCTCTGAGCTCCCTGTTCCCAGTTGGAACGACCCAGGCCCATGGATGTGGACTGTCTGTGCCAGCCCATGTAGTAGGTGAAAGTACTGGAAAAATTCACAGAAAAAAATCAGTTCTTATAAAATTTCCAGTGTGCCTTTGTGAGCCCCAACAGGAAGATCTGTGCACTCCCAAATTACTCTAGCTCTGCCCACTCTAAAGGGCAGCAGGATGTTTCCTTGACGCTACAGAGTGCCCACCACGTATGACCTGGGCATGACCCAATTCTTACTGAAATTTAACCTCAGATGTTCATGACATCAAGGAAGATAAGTGGTAAACCAAATATGTCCTAGTTCAAAATCAGACAATGCCAAATCTTCCCCCTTGAACTTTGGGGTATCCTGTGTGTGTTATTTTTTTTAAAAAAGGTTAGAGAGCCTAGTGTTCAATTCATTGTCATCCCAAGGAGGTACAGATTAGGATAGAGTGAAAGACAGTTGGGAGAATAGGCCTGGAGGAGAAGGTTTAAAAGGACATATATTTAAACAAAAGAGCTCTCAGAAGTACCTCCCCCCAAGGGTCCCGCATAAGCTCAAGTTTGCCTGATTCCACTAAAGAACTATGGCCCAGACTGCAGCTATCATTTCAAGAAGATAGACTTTGGACCTGAAATACATGGTTATTTTTAACCCTATGACAGGGTTCATACCTATTTTCTCCAGGAGAGGTATGAAATAGATATGATCAACCTGAATAGAAAGTTGATCACTCAGTGCAAAACTACCCTCCAATAAAGATATCAGAAAACACCAAATAGCAGGAAATGAACCGCAGGCCTGAGCCTGAAGACAAAATTATTCCACCAGTAAGAGCAGCTCTGCCCAGGGCCATCCCTGCCCCTCCTCTCACATCCAGGATGTGTTGAGAATCCAGATCCACAAAAGGAAAGAGCTCAGATGCATCCTGTTCGTCGATGTCCATGGTGTGAAGAGTCCCAACTTGGTGATTTCAACTCACCAATGGTTTAGCTCCCAGGTGGTATTTAACAACCTTCCCTCCCTCTTGAGCCAGTTTCAGATGACCAGTAATGGACTATGTGTTCACCACAGTGAATTTCAACATCAGGTATGTCCACAAGATTGGATCCTGATTAGAATAATATACACTCCTTGTTTGTATAAATATTCCAAAACAGACTCTACTATCATGTATAACTAAAAAAAAATTAAAATTTCTTAAAATAAAATTGCACTGAGATTTCACCTCACTCCAGTCAGAATGGCAGATATCAAGAATACAAATAGCAATAAATGTTGGCGAGGATGTGGGGAAAAAGGTACACATGCATTGTTGGTGGGACTGCAGATTACAGCAACTACTCTGGTAAGCAGTACGGATATTCCTTAAGAAACTTAAGAATGGTACCATCATTTGATCTAGCTATATCACTCTTCACTATTTATCCAAAGGAATTAAAATCAGCATACTACAGTGATGCAGCCACATCAATGTTTAGAGCAGCACAATTCACAATAGCTAAGCTATGGAACCAATCTAGGTGCCCTTCAACAGATGAATGGATAAAGAAAAGGTGTTATATACACACAATGGAATATTACTCAGCCATAAAGAAGAATGACTTTATGACATTCACTGATAAGTGAACAAATCTGGAGACTGTTACGCTAAGTGAAATAAGCCAATCCCAGAAAACCAAAGGTTGAATGTTCTCTCTGATATGTAGATGCTAACACACAACAAGGGGGCAGGGGGAGAAGAATAGAAGTTCAGTGGGTCAGACAAAGAGAAATGAAGGGATGGTGGGGTTAGACATAGGAAAGACAATGGAATGAATCTGATATAATTTTCCTATGTACATATATGAAAACACCACAATGTGGGCTGGGGATGTGGCTCAAGCAGTAGCGCGCTTGCCTGGCATGTGTGGGGCGCTGGGTTCAATCCTCAGCACCACATAAAAATAAAAAAATAAGATGTTGTGTCCACTGAAAACTAAAAAATAAATATTAAAAAAGAAAAGAAAAGAAAACACCACAATGAAACTCCACACCGTGTACATCCATAAGATGGGGATCCTAATTAGAATATGATATATTTCATGTTTTTATAAATATATCAAAATAGATTCTACTGTCATGTATAACTAAAAAGAACAAACAAAAATTTAAAAAAAAAAACAAATGTACTTGGAAACTGACCGCTTCTCTCCCTGTTGTCTCCCAGGTTTAACTATCCGGTTTCTCACCTGGATCACGGCAACTGCCTCCTCATCCATATCTGTTCCACCCTAGCCCCCTTTAACCTTTCCAAACAAAAGTCAAAAGCCCAACTTTCCTGCCCTCAAACCTCTCTTACCCAGGGTGACAGCCAGAGTGTTTCCAGTGACTCCAAGCTCACTGAGTGTGCCCCCAGCACTCTTGATCCATCTCAGCTCTCTTCCTGGCCAGTTCTACAGCCACACAGACGCCTCACTGTTCTGGAAAAACACCAGCAGACTCCTGCCTCGGGACCTATGGTCTGGACGCTGTCCCCTGCCATCTCTGTTACTGCTCCCTCACATTCCCCACACCTCTCTTCTCGTGTCATTTTCTCATCAGGACTCCCTGACCACCCTGGACTCTCTCTCCACATCTCCTCCTTTATTTTCTCCTTGGTACTTCTCATCTAATCCACAGACCACATCATTTACTTCTTTCTGTGTCTCTTTCGACCAGAAGTTATGCTTCAGACATCTTGTGATTTTTGTCTGTTTTGTTCACTGATGTGTCTCCAGCATCAGGCCCCATGTTTGCTGAATGAATCCCAGGTTTAGTTTGAGAATCTGGCACAACAGAATTTGTTTCACCAGCCTTTTCCTCTGTGGAATTGCTCCCCATTGTATGGACTATATAAGGCACTTTGCCCAGGGCCATGACACACACCTCCAGTATCCCGGTATCTGTCTTTGTGCACGGTGTGTCTCTGAGTGTATGGGTCTCTCCACACCTCACTTAGAGCCATATTAGCCACAGCCCAAATACTAGGTGTAAGTAAACCCTTGATTCCTGTCATCCAGCTAATTCCTTCAAGTTGAAACAGCAAAAATGGAATCTGTCCAAATGTCCCCATAATATAAAGAATTCTTATTCACCCAGGAACCCGCTAATCAGGGAAAAGAAAATGACCACCTTCCCCCATAGCAAAGATGCTCACTCCCAAGGGAGACAGACACACTGTTCTCTGTAGGATGCTGACAGGCTTTTCCTCATCATCCCAGAGTTCAAAAATAGAAAATCAACCACTCTCAGATCCCATCCACAGGAAGAATTTCCCCCAGGAACAAACGCTCTTGAGCGTCTCTGTACAAATAAGAATGTGGAACCTGCTACTCCTTTTTCTTGTAGATACACTAAAGGGCTCTTAGCCCTCTCGCTGTGGTTGGGGTATAATAGATGGACTAATTTAGATTTTTTTGTCCCTCCTACACAAATAATTATCACTTCCAATATGAAACTGCAGATGGGTTTGATTATATGCAACAGCAGTGAATATTAAAACTGAAACACTACCCAAAAGAGAGAGAGAGAGAGAGAGAGGAATTGAATCAAGAAACGTAGAATCATTATCTGAAAAATAAATTTAAAGCCCTGGACAATTCCAATCATATGACCATCTAGGCAAGCACGTGTCCCTCTTCCCTGAGGTGCCATCTCTGTCCCCAGAGAAACGTGTGGAAACATGGGTCCTTCCACTAGTGACTTGGAGATGTTCCTGTGGGCCACGTGTCTCCCGCAGTTGTGTAGCATTAGTTATGGATTCTGAGGCTTCCCTGGGGGACCTGGCTGGTTCCCTCATCCGCAGCCTGCATGGAGCCAGCCCCTCCTCGGTGGCCACCGCACAGGCTCTCCCTGATCTGGGGAAACGGCCCAGTTCCTGTGCCTGTCACGGGGGCTCTCTCCCTCACTCCACTTTCTTGCCTGCAAAGTGGAAACAGGCAGGCAGGAATCGTGGGTGTGGTGGCTGACCCAGAGCCCCGCGCGCAAAGAGCACACGTGAGGGAAGGTGGCGCAGGACCCAGCCACAGCCACCGGCCGGGCGCTGTTCTCTGTATGCCCTTCCCATCCGGCGCCCAGCACCAGAAGGTGGCACCACAAGGTGAGTGCCCTTTGGCTGCTCGGTTCAGCTGGATTTTTCCACGTGGTCAAGGATCGGTCTAGGACAAGGCTCGCTGTAGGACTCTCCACGTTGAAATTGCCTCGCTAGCTCCCGGGCTCCCAGCAGGATCAGCAGGTCGAGAAACAGGCTGGAGGCGGTGACATCTAGTGGCTCTAGGTGGTATCTAACCATAGACACGCAAGGTGGATGGATTGGGAGGAGGGGGCGGGTTCCAAACCCATGCCACGGTAGCCTTGACAGACGAAGAATTTCCTAAGACTCTTCAGAAAAGGCTGCTATGGCCCCGTATTTACACCTTTGTCTTTCGCACTGACAAACCTGGTTTGGCATTTTCCTCGAATAGCTTGCCTGCCAAAATAAGCTTCGCCGGAGGCAGAGAACCTTCCGCTGAAACAGGTGGGTGTGGGCTCCAGGAGCAGGTCCGAGGGGTGAGAGTCAGCGCACAGGCACGGGCAAGTCAGAGACAACCACACAGGAAGGAATCTGCCGCTAATAAAGCACGTATAGGAGATGATGAGCTATCCGTCATCGGGTGAGGGGGGGGGGGGGGCTTCATTTTTCTCGGATGACAAGTATTGCATTTTGTAATGTGGGGGACTCCTCCCTATACTGGCCAGCATTTCCAAGTGCAATTGAAGTTGCCAGGAATCTGGCGGAGATAAGGAGGGAGGGTGTACCTTGAGCTTTGACAAAGTCACAATATTGAATAAAAATGCAGAAATAGAATTTTTGGAACTTCTAAGTGCGAAACTTCACACAGTCTGCATTTCCAAAGAGATTTATAACTTACGTGTGCCAGAAAGTTTAGATACATTTTTCCCAGTTAGCACATGGAGGATTCTTGATATTTCTCCATATGGATGAGAATATTCACCACAGAGTTTATAATTCCAACGTAGGAGAGTAGAGAAATGCAGAAACCCCATTTTTTAACTACTAGCTCATAATGTGGCTTATGCATATTTGGCATATTAAAATCAGAGGGAAAATCATGCAGAGAGCTATGAAATGCCTACATCTGTACTCAACAAAGTAATATCACAGGGAAGGCTTGAATTTGCATCTATGAACTGACCTATTCATGCTTGATCTTGGTTTTGATGGTCATCCGTCTTATGGGAGAGAGAGTTTCACTGTGGAACATTCAAATGGGAGAATGGTGCTTTCCCATTCTACCCAACAACTGGCAGCATCCCGCACTTGCTACCAGGAATTATTTTTTAAGTCATTGTAAAGCTTACTACTGGTCTGTGAGTCTTAGTTACAAGTGCACCTGCAATGCGCACATCAAACTAATCATAATAAAATGGTAAGAACCTGTTTTTATTTCCTTGTGACAAAACTTAAAGAATTCACTTGCTTAACTAAAGAGAAGACCAACAAAGTGTTTCCCTTTAGATCTACCCTTCCAGGTTATCAATGAGTGAGTAGAGAGACAAAGTTTATCCTTCTCATGGATCTCAGGTCACTTCCTCCCAGTTACTGAGTGCTGAGAACAACTAGTGGAGAGGTTATGGCCTGAGTGAGTTATGAGTACCAGCATACTGCCACCCAGTCAAGCCTCAGGAGCACCTTGTCCAGGATAATAAGCATAACAGCTAAGCCCAGAGAAGAGAGAAGCTTGATTTAAAAAGCACACAGAGCTTTCTTACTAGAACCATTATCACTTTGACCAAAGTAATTAAAATATACCTTTATTTAACAGAGAGGATGTGTTGTAACTGTAAGCTCAGCTCAGATCCAAGGTTAGCAGGTCAGGGGGTTGGCCTAGTACAGGACTAAATGCATGCATGTAGAGGGAGCCACCTAGGGTCACACACAAACCCTCAGCCAGGTACTTGCCAATGCCCGTCCTCTCTAGGTGAGTCTCAGGTCCCTGATCCAGCACAACCTCCTCCCATGGACAGCTGCCAGCATGGATTCTCCCTGTCCTGAGGGGACCTGGACATCATCATTTTGCTAAAAAGAATTGCATTAGTACAGGAGCATAGAGCTCTTCACTGCACTCAGCCCTTGGCCACTGTCAGATCCTTCAGGGCTAAGAAATATCCGTATGTGTATTTCTCCTTGATGTAAAAAATAGCAATAGCCTTTCAGAGCACAGGAGACTCAGGACATTCCAAAGGGAGTAGAAAAACTGTCAGATGGAAAGTCCCACAGCTCAGACCCCACAGTTACCTACCAGAGACCCCTGGGATGCAAGGAATTCAGGTTCTCCTAATCCAGAAGACTGAGCCACCCCCCCTTCACACACACAGCCCATATTCATATGCAATCACACACATACATACTGTCCTGGAACATCGATGCAGGAATGACTCAAAAGAAAGGTTTGCCTCTCAATGAATCACCAGCATCAATCCCTGCAGTACCCTGGTTTTCCTGGGAGGTCTGGTCCAGGTCTGGTCCTGTGGAGTCAATGAGATCATATCCCAGGGCAGGGTGGAGATCATCTCCCCAGGCTCTGACTCCAGCAGTGATGGCTCCTCTCTGCTCCCATCTACAGGTGGTTTGACTGCTGCGGTTCTACTCTTGCTGTTCTCTCTGCCTGAAATGTCCCTTTCTTCCCTCCACCAGGAAAAATCCTGCTCTTGCCAATACCCTCCACCTGCACTGCACTACTTAGCTCCTCACACCTGATGTTTCTATGTCTCTTGCCCAAAGGTCGTGGGATTCATGGGTTCTGTGTAGTTCTGCCTCCATTTGGAGGAGCCACCCCAACTCAGTCAGCATTCTTCCAAAGGAAAACGTTGGAGACACTGAGCTATTTCAAGGGCCATAGCACAACATCAAAACCCCTCTGAATGGGAAAAGGAAAAGATAAACTTTACTCTATCAGAAATGCCCTAATGTAAGCAGAGCCCTCTGTCAAAGATAAATCATACTTAATTTAACAAAATGTTAGCTCTGCACAAGCCACTGGACGTGGTGCCACGTAGTCCAGATCTGGACACATTGTGGCTGCTCTCCACCCAAATACCAGCAGACAGGGACCTCCCAAGTCACACCCAGAACCCAGCCTGTGGGAGAATGATGTAAGGGCTGCAGGCATTTCATACACACTTCGTCATCCGTGGTCTGGTCATGGATGCGACAGGGATGGAAACAGCTCCAATTCATGTAGCTCATATTTAATCAGGGGAGAAAGATGATAAACAGCATATAGATAAAAATGGAATATGACTTCAGCTAGGTACATGCTATCTGAACACAGCTAAGGGGACTAGCTGTACCCAGCTAAGGTCAGAGGTAATAGAGACATCTTTTCTGCCACACTAACATTTAGGCAGTGACCTCCTGAGTGATCTGGGAGAGTGATTTCAAGAACAAGAGCAATTCCAGGTAGAGTGCACAGCAATAAAACATTTCAAGGTGGAATAGACTCAGTAAATTGGAGAGGCAGCAAAAAGGTCCATGTCCTGAAGCAGAGGAGCAAGGAACGAGCCTAGGTAGGATCCTTGCCAGCTGCTCCTCTTGCCCATGGCTGTGAAGAAGGTCCTGAAGGGTCTGGCAGGCATGGCCTCCCTGCAGAGCTTTGTATTCTCTCCTGGTGTGGTACACAAGGGTCTCATCATCCTGAGTCTCCAATCCTTATCTGCAAAGTTGAAGGCAAACCATTTCTTCTAGGTTGCTGACTTGTAGTACTACTTAATAACCACACACACACACACACACACACACACACACACACACACAAAGTGGGTGGAGCATTTTGTCCTTCCTGACCGTCCAGTCTAAAGTTGCCCTGCTGGAGCTATCATGGTTAGTAAACAAAAGTCAAGCTGCCTTCCCGTTCCACCTGCCCAGCTCTGTGAGGTCTCTGAGGAAGGCTGCTGCGTCTCAGCCCTTCTAGGAGGTTTACATGGTACTTTGGGATCCTTCTGGACTTGACGTGTTATGTAAATTTAAGTGCATTATCATTAATCTCAGCATACATTTCTCCTGCTCTTCAGGCGCCAGGTTAGTGTAATGATGCAGCTGCTGCGAGACAGGGAAAGAAACTGAATGCAGGGAAAACCACAGCCCTAGGGGGAAAGAAAGACACACACACACGCCTCCAGCCAATTCCCAAGTTCATAAAGTTGTGTTTCTCTGGCATCTCCCTGTCAAGACCAACCTTCACTACAGGAGGAAAAATACGAAGACTTCATCAATACCTAAATACCGTGGAATTTTCCCATGTCTAACATGAAACTTGGGTAATCATGTGATCATTAAGAAGAGTCTCTCAACAACTATCTTACTTTCTGGCTCTGGCTTAGGTTGAAATGAACACACACACATGTGCATATATGTATACAGTATGTGCATCTACATATATAGACTTATATATAAATCTACAATTGTATAGCTAATTTTATCCCCCATTATATAAAATATCTGTGTGAGTGTGTGTGTGTGTGTGTGTGTGTGTGTGTGTATGTGTTGTGCTGGGGATTGAACCCAGGGCCTTGTGCATGCTAGGCAAGCACTCTATCAACTGAGCAATATCCCCAGCCCCCCATTATATAAAATATATTAAAATATTTTAATTCCTCAAGTCCTAACGTGTATCTGAATCATTTTGTATCCTGGTATAACTTTCATCTCCACCCACTTCCACCCCACTTCAACTACCCTATACAGTCACATACATCTATGCACACACATACAAGTGTGCACATTCAAACAGATATATATATACACACACACATACACACACACATGCACATGTGCATACACACACATGTGCACACACACATGTGCACACACATGCAGATATGCACATACACAGATGTGCACACATGCACATCACATGCATTAGTACACTGGAAGCCCCTAGGGAGAGCCCATTTTGCCGGCTCCTTTCCATTCCCTTCCTTCCCACTTCAATGCACCAGTTCATTTCTTCAGGCCTTTCTATGTTAAGCTAATGTGACAAATTAATCTCTGATAAAATGCTAATAACTTTGTTGTGTTTTCCAAACACATTGATATGTGCCAACAGGGCTCCTTAAAGCTTGGACCTAAAGACCTAAGTCATTTCTGCAATTTCTGTACTAAAAAGAGCATGTGGGGGCAGGATGTCCCGAGATGTTCCTCACGTCAGGATCGTGCCTGGCTGGAGCTGCAGCCAGGAGGGTTTGCGTGTAAGCCTGACCCAGGCTGTGCCCTATAAAACTTAATCCACTCAGTGACTAGGGGTGGGGAGTATGTGCAAATAAAACGAAACAGGAATCATTTGGGTCTTATTTCCCCCACACTGGCACTCTGAGGGAACGGGCGTGCTTCACGCCTCCCAGTAATCCAGCTTTAGGAGGAAAAAAGAAGACTCCCCTCGAGTGGAAAAACCTACCTGTGGCCATAATGATTTAGTAGGTGCCAGTCTAACCTGAAATAATAAATATCATTATGATGTCACTGTCTCACTGCTCATTTTTAGAGTCTCTGGATCTTTCTTCCAAAAACACAAGCTTATGAATAGGACTCTGTGGTGCCTGACATGTCTTTTATGGGTCAGTGCCGTCGTGGTGGCTGGGCCATGGAGAGAGACTTTACTAGACCCTCTCTGGCACGTCTCGCGATAGCCAGTTGGCCATCCTGCCACTGCACTAACCCAAGTCAGACTTCAAAGAGCCACATCAAGAATTCAGGCTTGCTGCAGTGAGTTGTGTCACTGCCACCAGAGCCTGCCTGTCTCAATGTAGAGAACAGTTTCCTCTGTCCCTGAGACACCTAAGAAAAGCTCCTTCTGCCCCTGGGACAAGGACCCCAAAGTACTCTATAAACCTACAAGAAGGGCTGAGATGCAGCAGAAGCCCAGGCATTGGCATGACCTAAAAACATACCATTTGCTCTCACCTCCATTTTTCTGAATGTTGTAACATTCTGCGCACATGTTCCACAGAAAGTAACGAGGGACAAAATACAAAAGCTGAATTTCTGATAAGCAATTTCTACTTTCAGGGAAACATCTTTGGAGGAGCGCACAAAAATAAGGAAAGTGGAAAATATGAGAAATCTGGGAGAAAAGAGGTGGAGAAGAAAAGTGTAATAGTATATAACATTAATCAGCTCAGTATTAGTACACAAGAAGTAATCAGCCCTAAGTGGAGGCACCAGTTGAGTTTAGCTGGATGCATCACATTGAGAGTCCAGGAGACTGGTCACCTTTCTTCTCTGCAGAAGGGTAAGAGTGCCAGGTACAGTGCAGGACCCGGGGCATTTTTCTTAAAGCACATTTGAAGAATGCTCCGTTCTCCTCCTCAATCATCCCTGTCAAGGGTCTTCGAGAGACAGCTGGCAGTGTAGATCAGTGGTAGAGCACTTACTTACGAGGCACAAGGCCCTGGGTTCAATTCCCAGTGCAAAAAAAAAAAAAATGTAGGGAAATTCCCTAAATCATCAATGAACCAATGACCCTCTGCCTCCTTTAACAGCTAGAGCTGTCTGGACGCTCAGGGTGTTCCTTGCCAAAACCAATCTCTCCTCACCCTCCGATGATGTGCTCTCTTTTTCCCAGATTTATTGAGGTATAATTGGCAAATTAAAATTATACATATTTATGTATGCAACCAAATTATTTGATATACATATAAAATTTTAAGTGATTACCACAATCAAGCCATTGGGCACACTGTCACCTCACATACACCTTTTTGTTGTTGTTGTTGTTCTTGTTGTTTTGGTTCGTTTCTTTGGTTTTTTGTTTGTTTGTTTGTTTGTTTTGTTTGTTTGTTTGTTTGTTTCATTGATGTCTTTCTCCCTCTTTATGCCAGTACCATACTGTTTGGACTAGTATTGCTTTACAATATATTTTGAAATCAAGAAATGTGAAGCCTCCAGCTTTGTTCTTCTTCCTTAAGATTGCTTTGTCTATTAAGGGTCTTTAGTGGTTCCATACACATTTTAGGATTGTTTTTCATATTTCTGAGAAAAACGACATTGGAATTTTGACAGGGATTAATGGAAGCAATAGATAACTTTGGGAAAGTTAGAGAATTTTGTAACGATCTTACTTCTCCCAATTCACAAACATGAAATGCCTTTCTATTTATTTGCATTATCTTCAATTTCTCTCATCAGTGATTTATAGCTTTCAGGGTAAGATCTTTCACCTCCTTGTTTAAACTTATTCTGAAGTATTTTCTTCTTTTTTTTAAAGAGAGAGAGAGAGAGAGAGAGAATTTTTTTAATATTTATTTAGTTTTTAGTTTTCGGTGGACACAACATCTTTGTTTGTATGTGGTGCTGAGGATCGAACCCGGACTGCATGCATGCCAGGCGAGCGCGCTACTGCTTGAGCCACATTCCCAGCCCATATTTTCTTCTTTTTGATGCTACTGTCATTGGAATTGTTTACTTATTTTCTTTTAGGTATTCATTGTTAATACATAGAAATACTACTGTATTTTGTATGCTGATCTTGTATCCTGCAACCTGACCTGATTCATTTATTAGTTTTTAACTGTTTTATGCTGGAGTCTTTTGTGTTTCCTACATATAAGATTATATTATCTGCAAATGGAGATAATTTTTTCTTAGTTTCTAATCTGTATGACTTTTACTTCTTTTTCTTAGCTAATCACTGTGGTAGGATTTCCAGTACTATGCTTAAAAGTATTGAGAGTGGGCATCTTTGTCTTTTCCTTGATATTAGAGGAAAAGCTTTGAGCAAATGGTATGGAATCCATACTGCTGAATATGTAGATGCAGTTCTGTCATACATGACATTTATTATTCTGAGGTTTATTTCTTCTGTACCTAATTTATGAAGAGTTTTATCATGAAAGAATGTTAAATTCTGTCAAGTGCTTTGGCTACACCTACTGAGATGATTATGTAATTTCTATCCCTCATTCTGTTAATGTAGTATATAATAATAATTGGCTTCCATATGTAGAACCATCCTTAAATCCTCGGGATAAATTTCACTTTACCATAGTGTATGAGCCTTTTAATGTAATGTTGGATTAAATTTGCTCGTGTTTTATTAAAGATATTTGCATCTATGTTTATCATGAATGTTGGCCTATAATTTTGTTTTCTTTCTGGATTTAGTATCAGAGAATGTTGACCTCATAAAGTGAGTTTAGAAAGCATTCTATCCTGTTCAATCTTTTGAAATATCTTGAAAAGCATTGTCATAATTTTTTTAAATGCTTTCAAACTTTACCAATAAAGCCATCTGGTCCTGGGATTTTCTCAGTTGAAAGAATTTTGATTACTGCTTCAATCTCCTTATTCATTATTGGTCACCTCAGATTTTCTATTTCTTCATTATCCAGTCTTGATAGATTCTATGAATGTATATGTTTATTCTAGATCATCAAGTTCGTTGGCATGTCATTTTCATGGAATCATTATAATAGCTTTTCACTTCCTTGTGATTTTATTTATTTGATCTCTCTCTCTTTCCTTGGTTAGTCTAACTAAAATTTTGTTGACCTTTCCAAAATACAACTTTTAGTTGTGGTCTTTTCAAATGCTTTCCTAGTTTCTATTTCATGTATTTCTGCTCTATATTAATTCTCTCCTTCTGATAATTTTAGGTTTAGTTTGTTCTTTTTTTAGTTCCTTAAAGTGTTCGTTAGGTTATTTATTTTAGATTATTCTTTTTTCTTAATGTAGGCAGTTATCAGTATAAACTTCACTCTTAGAACTGGTTTTGCTACATCCTGCAAGTTTTGGTATGTTATATTTCCATTGCATGGATGGGTGTGGCTCCTGCTGGGTCACTGGGCAGGCCCCTGAGCGAGCAAGACTGGCCCCAGACCATAGCTGAGAAGGGCTGGAGCCAAGTCACAAGGCTGCTTCAGGATCCACAGTAGGACTGAGCCAGCCCTCAGGAAACACGGGAGTGTCTTCCCTTCCCCACTCCACCATTCTTTAGGTGAACATTACTCTCCCAGACCCTGGTTGAGAGACTGGAGCTGGGTCCCAGGCTGCTTTATGATCCACAGACTGACAAAGGTCAGGGGCCCATTCTTAGAGAAATGAATGGGCATGGTTTCTTCCAGGTCCCTTGACTCTACAGATGGTGCTGGTGACAGAATTGGGGTCAAATGGGACTGTAGCCAAGTCCCTCGGAGTACTGGATTGTTTCTGTAGCCTGGACCATAGATGTCAAACCTGCCACCTGGGTGCAGTTCTACTTTTCAAAATGGCCCTTTAGTCTTGGGCTCCACCAGTTTTGCAACCTCCTACCTGGTTCTCAAAGCTCCCACAGAGGCAATCTAGCCATTGGATGGCTGCCAAATCTTTGCTCCTAGTGGGGCATACAACTCACCCTTATGGATTTTCCACCTCTCCTGTGATTCATCCCTACCTCTGCCAGTCATAGAGCTGCCCAGGGATCATGGAACCACAAACTTCCTACTCTTTCCCTGTCAGTCTCACCCAGGTTTCCTAAACTTCCTAGACTGAGATTATCTAGTCTTATCTGCCACATTCCAGGTGTTCTCTTGCATAAACTATTAATAAACAATATGTGACCAACTTCTGAATTAAGGAGATCATCCTTAATCAATTCACCTATGCCTCAGAAAACTCTATAGCAATAGACAGGTGCCGTGGCACATGCTTGTAATCCCAGCTACTCACAAGGCTGAGGCAGGAGAATCCCAAGTTCCAGGCCAACCTCAGCAACTTAGTGAGAGTGCCGTCTCAAAGGCTGGGGATGTATCTCAGTAGCTGAGCACAATTTCCAGTGCTGAAAGAAGGAGGAGGAGGAGGAGGAGGAGGAGGAGGAGGAGGAGAAGGAGAAGAGAAGGAGGGAGAAGAGGAGGAGGGGGACAATGAAGATGAAAGAAAAGAGAAGGAAAGAAAAGTACCACAGCCGATATTCACAGTTGAAATCAGTATGGTATTTAAAGTATTCCTTTAAAATTGAGGCATTAAATCTTTGTGTAAGAAAATAACTCTTGACTCATAACACTGTATGAGAAAATTAGATCTGACTTACATCACTTCCTCTAACAAAACATTTTGGAAGAGCACTGCCTGTCTTAAAAACTGGCTATATTTGAAAAACATTCGTGTGCTTTTTCTTCTGACATTTATATTCTCTAAAGTATTTCTAAGCAAAATACCTATTATAAGAAGTAAAAAAAAAAATTAAAACTAGTTATGAAGTGAAAAGCACACCAGTAAAAAGATCACTTTTACCAAACCACGTCACTGTGACATAGAAGTTAAAAAGTCAGATTTGGAGGTGAAAAAACATGACTATACAATACATTTAACTCTGAAGTTTCAGAATAAAATTCAAACAAACCCATGTAAATATTTTTCACTATCATCAGCTCTATCATTAATAACAATATGGTTTCCTTTTATATGGCAATCCTTAAAATTCAATTTTAAATTATTGAATGTTTTCCTTTTTATAATGAATATATTTATTTTGTGCTTCCACCTAGAAGAAAAAAAATAATTGAGAAGAGCTATATTTTATAAACAAACAAGAGATTCTAAACTGATGCTGAAACTCATTTTGGAAGTCAGCCTAGCCTCAGGCTGATAGTCAGATCTGGATTTATCTACATGCAGTCTGAAATTTTGATAAGTGAGGGTGTCGAGACGAACATACTAAAGCAAAGTACATGAGATTCGTATGTGTATTCATTTATGCACTTGATTTTACAGTTTCTAAGCATAATCAATGTCAGGTAATTTCTCATTTCTCGGTATCATACATGGTATAAAGGAAAGACCAGAATGCTAGATTTCCAAAAGCAGATATCTTGTTTTATCCAGGACTTCTCCTTTCACGAGATACAGTGCTATCAACTTCAATTTAGAAAATAGTTCGACTGTTTCCAAGTTGGTGAAGGCACGTTCCCCAACTTCCTCCAACCCTGGAGTTCCCCTTGGAAAATGTAAAAAAAAAATTTGTTTTGCCTTTAATGCCCTGAAACCAAAGTAAATAATGCTACTATTTCATATCCTAAATTCCTCTTCATGTGTTATCATCAGCATGATAACTGTGAGTGGATTTTACATGCAGGCTGCTCTAACCTGTGACACAAGGAGAAGGAGCCTGTATCTAATTAATCAGCATGGGCTCCCTCTGCTGGTGAGTGGTGAAGACAAGCGCCCCTGAAGAACAACATGGGTGTAAATTTTTTTAAAAAGGAATTTTTATGCAAATGAATCAAATACAAAAATCATCAAAAGTTTCCAGACTTTTGAAGAGCCCTGGGATCTGCTTTTGCCTTCTTGATAAGCTAGTAAGTTAGCCTGTGCTACATTTTGTATCTTAAAATCCCTGCAAAAGTCCATGTGCTAAGAGTTTGGCCCCCAGTATGTCACTGTTAGGAGACAGTGGAACCTTTAAGAAGTAGGGCCTAGGGAGAAGTCTCTGGTCGATTGGGGTTCACTTGAAGGGGACTGTGGGCTGCCAGTGTCTTCCCCTCTCTCTTGCTTCCGTGCCATGGGGTGAGCAGTTTTGCTCCACCATATATCCCTGTCATAACATGCTGCCTAACCACAGCTCCCCCCACAATACAGGGCAAGTTGGTCATAGACTGAAATCCCCAAAACTTTGAACCAAAATATACCTTTCCCTTTATCAGTTAATTATGTCAATTATGTCACTGTAGTGACAGAAAATTGACAAACACAGCCCATGTTCCATGGTTGATGGTGGAAGACATGAAACTCCTGGATCAGAGACACGGATTTTATCACTCAGGCCATGCCACACAGTAGGAACATTTGCATGCATACTCCAGTTCCCTTCACCCCCAAACCCAAGAATTCACACGGAGAGGCCCAAATGGATGTTTTACACACAACAGTTTCAGCTCACAACTTAGGAACGCTGAGCTTGGGGAACCCACTGTTGTTATGGCAAACAATAAGCAAGCCCACACTTTATCTTGGAGGGAAAACTTACTCCACTCCCTCGATGTTGCTCACTGCAAAGATAGCAGCCTAAGAACTGGCCCATCGGAAGAGCAGTCGGGGCCTCACGTTCTTGGAATGTGTGGCAAGACTTGTAGAAGTACGAGAAACCCATGGGGAACTTTCCCAGTAAAGACTTTTTGATTATTATTGCTAATGAAGTTTCAAATACACTAAAATCACTGCAGAATATCTTTCTTCTTGATTTTGTAGATGATTTCTTTTTTTTTTTAACTCTCTACCAAGTTGTCGGTTGCGCCTATTCCTCACTATAGAAGTAAAATTTCACCACCTTTCTTTTTTTTTTTTTTTAATTTTTTTTTCACCACCTTTTATTAAGGAGTAATGGGGAGTTTCTAGACGCACCGGCGAGCTGCGTGCGGCCCGGCAGCTGAGCTGCTCCCTTCCGCTGAGTGGGCAGCCTGGTGGTGGGAGACTGAGAGAAGACTTGAAACCGACCCTTCTTCATATTTTCCCCTTCGGCTGGACCACCCCGAGCTGCGGGACGTACTTCCGGCGTCTCTCAGTGGACGATTAGAGAGCACAGAGGCCTCTGGAGGCGCAGCGGCAGTCCCTCCCGCTCCCAGCCACGGCCTCTGACTCTCCAGAAGACAGCCACCCGCTGCAAATTTTTCTCTGGGCCGGAGACCCGGCCACCCAGTTCGTAGAAAGATGGGCAGCTCTCAAAAAAGACACAAACAGCTGAAGGATGGATACCATTGCATATATTAAAAGCCTGTTGAAAGAAAAATAAGGAAGCCAGGACTCTCAGGATGAATCTGTCTAGATCCAGATCAGGTGACGGTAGTGAAGAAACCTCATCTCAAGACCATAATCATCGTGAAAATGAGAGAAGATGGCAGCAAGAGCGTCTCTATAGAGAAGAAGCCTATTATCAATTTATTAATGAACTCAATGATGAAGATTATCAACTAATGAGAGATCATAATCTTTTAGGCACCCCTGGAGAAATAACATCAGAAGAACTACAACAACGGTTAGATGGAGTGAAGGAACAACTAGCATTGCAGCCTGATTTGAGAAATGGGACAAATAACAGAGTTTTAGGTGGACACAATATCTTTATTTTACATTTATATGGTGCTGAGGATCAAACCCAGTGCCTCCTGCATGCTAGGCGAGCGCTCTACCACTGAGCCACAACCCCAGCCCAAGAATGCATTTTATTATGTATAACAGCTGACATTTATTGAGTGCTTCTTGTATGCCAGACTCAGAAGTCCCTCGAGAAAGTTCAAATGAAGATTCTCTGCTAGAATGGTTGAACACCTTTCATCGCACAGGAAATGCAACTCGAAGTGGACAAAATGGGAACCAAACTTGGAGAGCTGTGAGTCGAACAAACCCAAACAGTGGAGAGTTTCGGTTTAGTCTGGAAATCCACATAAATCATGAGAATAGAGGATTTGAAATTAATGGAGAAGATTATTCAGGCATTCCACTTTCAGATATTAGCAGGGATCATACTAGCAATAGGCAAGAAAGATCAACTAGTCCTGTGGCTAGGCGAACAAGAAGCCAAACCTCCATGGATTTCAGTGGTAATAGTTCCACCATTACAAGGACAAGGCTTGGTTCAAGGGGGCAGAATTTAGTTGAAGAATCACTTTCAACACTGGGAAGGTTAAGGAATAGAATTGGGCGGGCATGGATTCCACCTCTTGGGTCCCCTTCTTCCTCCGGGAGAAGTCTTTTCTGCTGTCCTTTAATAAACTTCTAATTTCTACTCTGACCTTGCCTCGGCGTGCTTCTTTGGTGTTATTCTTCAACATTGGGGAAGCAAGAACTCGTCACCAGTCAACAGCGGTAACATATTGGAGGTCCCACCGAGATTCTACACCGAGGTAAGTGCACGCACCCCATGTCTGTTTGAGGTGCATCTTTCTCTCTATTTCTTTCTGGAGGGTAAGGTGGGCACCTGACGGCTACTTAAACGCAATTAGTGCAGCCGCCACTCTTCAAGACTCGGGTGAGAGGTTTCCCGGCCTAGGCAGCTCTCAATCACCAGTTCAATACAGAGCAGGCATGTTGGGTTCTGCCAAAGCCGCTTCCAACTTTTCTGTCTGGGCCTGGAGAGCAATTGGCGTGAGTACACAGTGTCCCGAATCCCGATCTGCCTCGGATGCGTGGAGGTGGAGGAAGGAGTTTGGAACAACTGCGGAATTCC
>NW_026000093.1:1316177-1360641 GCF_001458135.2 Marmota marmota marmota | reverse complement strand
GGGATAGCATTGCAAATAGAACCAGCTCTAGAGTAGGGCTAGCAGAAAATACAGTCACTGTTGAAAGCAATAGTGGGGGCTTTCGCCGAACTATTTTTCGTTTAGAGCGGTCAGGTATTCGAACCTATGTTAGTACCATAACAGTTCCTCTTTGGAGGATTTCTGAGAATGAGCTTGTTGAGCCATCCTCAGTGGCTCTTCAGTCTATTTTAAGGCAGATCATGACTGGGTTTGGAGAATTAAGTTCTTTAATGGAGGCTGAGTCTGAGTCAGAGATTCAGAGAAATGGTCAGCATTTACCAGAGATGCATTCAGAACTGAGTAACTTAGGTACAGTTAATGAAAACAGCCAGCTCAGTGAAGGTTCCTCTCAAGCCAGGGAAGCCCAAGAAGACAGCACTGAAATGCAAGCTGAAAATGAGACCACCCAGCCTCAGACTCAAAACAGTGACAGTAGAGGAGGCAGGCAGTTGCGAAATTCAAACAATTTAGTTGAAACTGGAACACTACCTATTCTTCGCCTTGCTCATTTCTTTTTACTAAATGAAGGTGATGATGATGATCGAATACGTGGTTTAACCAAAGAGCAGATAGACAATCTTTCCACCCGGAACTATGAGCATAATAGTATTGATAGTGAACTAGGTAAAATCTGTAGTGTTTGTATCAGTGACTATGTAACTGGAAACAAGCTCAGGCAATTACCTTGCATGCATGAATTTCACATTCATTGTATTGACCGATGGCTCTCAGAGAATTGCACTTGTCCAATCTGTCGGCAGCCTGTTTTAGGATCCGGCATAGCAAATAATGGGTGAAATGATGGGATCTATTCAAATATTGTATTTTAATAGAGATGACTATTGAAGCATTCTTTTGTTGAGTTATTTGTGATGAGCTAACCAGGATGAAAAATAACAGATTATAGTTTGAACTATTTTTTGTGTGCTTTTTTAACTTGTTAAAAAGAGGAAATTTATATGAAATTTAAAATGCGAATGTTAAATTATCCAAAAGTCCAGAATAGTTAATATTGCTAGAACCAAATAACCTTTAAAATGTTTTTATTTTGGTAATTTTGTCATGCTAAGCACTTTTGTATCTGCACAATTCAGTAAGTTGAAAATCAGTCTTATTGTTAATACTACAGCAGACTTTTCTTGGATTTTTCAAGTTTCATAGGCTTAGTACTAAGTCAAGACATTGGTGTCTAAGCCTTTGAAAGAATGTTTGGCTGAATGCTTGCTAAATATAAATATTTAAGTTACTTGAAATGATAATTTAATACACAGTATACCTTGTGTGTGTATGTATATAGATAGATAGATAGATAGATAGATAGATAGATAGACAGATAGATAATTTTAAGATTAAAATGTCCAGTCTAAAAACTACAAGTTTGATTCTTATTTAAGCTTTTGGACTAATACTACATATGGCACAATGTTTACTATTGACAAGATCATCTCTGAGAAGATTAAGATATAATTCTGAAGTAAAGATAATTTACTGAAGCGTCTCTGACAATCTGACTTACTAAATAGCAAGCAATATTAATACTGAACAAGTATTTTTTATTCAGGAATGGGACATGGAAAATTTAGGTCATATAGATTATTTAACTTGAGTTCAGCCTTTTTGTGACTTTTTTGGAAGTGCAAATAATTCTTTGGATTAAGTATAAGGTATACAAGATGCATGGTTTTTTCAAATTTAGATTTTAAAAAAGTCTATTATAAAGAATCAAATGCATAGATAAAATGTTAAGTTCACTTGGAGGTCAAAAAACTCCAAAGAAAACAAGAAGAAACCTTAAGAGAATGTAGAATTTCTATAAACACAAAGTATGCATTGAAGATCTATTTCTACCAATAAATATTAAAACAAAGAAAAAAAAGGAGTAATGGGTCTATTTGCTTAAACTGAAAATGCAGATAAATGAGCACCAATAGTCCCCATAGTTGGGAAATTTTAAAAACTAAAATTACCCCGATGTGAGGTTCCTTGTTTATTCATGAATACTTTCCAGAGTCTCTTGAAATAGTCAGGGTTATAGAATTTCAACTGGGATTGAGTATTACAGAATGGCAGGAATCCACAGATAAGCCCTTAAACTTATAGCATCACAGAATTTAAAGCCTTAGGGTTAGACAGAAATCAATTATAATATTTTGACAGCTGGATTTTATGTTCTTATTCTAGCATTAGCCAAAAATCTCCTACCACCACAGTGTTACAGCTTTAAATCAAGAAGTGGTCAAATTTCCGCAATTGTTATAAACATTTCTGCCTTGCATTCACAGCACACTTGACCATCTCTAAAGTGTTTTCACACACTTTCTCTCTGTTGTACCTCAGTCTTACTATGAAGCTTGAGTAAAAAAAAAAGATTTAGCCACCTCCATTTTACTGCCTCGGAACCATAAAGCAGACCAATCATAAGATACTTCTGACATGTGCTGCCAATCGCTAAAGAGGCAGGGTTGCATCTGACTTGGAGCTGTTTCCAGAACCCCTTGCTTTCTTCTTATCCACGGTATCTCCCTATGCCATCAGCTAAGAGGCTGTAGCCAGTCAATCACAGAAGACCTCCCTCAGACTTACTTAAGCTACAAGCTTTTAGCTCCCATGTCTAAAAAAAAAAATGTCCAAGGAGAGTCAGGCTTCAGCTGAGGACTGATGGGGGTACCACCTGTGTCTGCTGTCCTCTAAGCATCTATTTCCTCCCCAGGATGACATGACTCATTATCATAAGTTGCCTACCCAAGTTCCTTATCCAACACCCACCAATCACTCAGACTCAAGACCTGTCATTCCCTCAAACATCAAAGAAATTTCTTAAGCATCCTTCTAATTAGACCAACAGAAACAATTCATTTCAGGCGGGGGCGGGGGGATGTCAGAGATCCCAAGCAGCAGCCCCAACATCCAGTACACTGATATTCTGAAAAGTGTATGCTACGCAAAACTCATTCTGCAACAAGCTTTATGTGAATAACTTGTTAAGCTTTAACTGTCTCTGGAGCTGTGCAATAAATAAATGCAAGGCTTTGCATGAATTAGCTCATTTATTTCCCTAGATCTTTGAAACAACTTTGAAACAATCTTATAAGCCAGGTGATATTATTATACTCCTTTTATAAAAGATGAAACCAAGACTTATTCAAATAACTTGCCCAGTGCCACCAACCTCCCCAGTGGGAGATCCTAGATTCAAACAGACAGGCTGAGCCTGGAGTTCACATATTCACCCAATAGAGCAGGCCAACCCATGGGAAAAGGAAAAAGCAATAGACCTATGACTACACAACTTTGGAAGTCCTGCATACCATATTCCCCTCTTGGAGACTCACAGGGCACATTAGATAAAGAATGTTCTGAGTCATTCTGTAGTAAAGAAACCTATTTAACCAGCTTAACTTCATATTTCCCAAACTCAGCTGAGTTTTGGAGCTTCTTTTGTTTAATACTTCCAGAGAACAGCCTTCAGGGTCACACACCCAGCAGTCCATCCATTTATCCATCTTCAGTGAAATCTCTGACGTTATGACTCTATTAATAAAATTCATGATAAATAAGCTCTTTTTTCCTTGGAAAAACCTTCATTTGCATCTTTTAGCTTTGCATTTGCAAGTTCAGTCAAGGCTAGGGTCTGGCAGTAGCGCTATCTTGCACTGGCCCTGACTTACCCAGCAACTGTAATCAACGGGAGTTCTCTGTGGATCAGAACAGCAGTGATCTCCTCATTTGGCATATCTTTTACTTCTAGTACATTTCTAAGTGAGAGTGTTTGGACACTGAACAAGATGAGGTTTGATAAGACAAAAATAGAGTAGCACTAGTACGTCTGAGCCCAACATTTTAAAGAATTACACTGGAGAGCTCGCTCAGCCTTTGGTATCTTTAGTTTATCCTTGCAGATGTTTCTTGAGAAGAGAGAGAAGAAGGCACTACTGATCATTGGGTAGTTCTGGGCTCTTTGGCTGGGAAAAGTGCAGAGCGCCACCTCTTGTCTGAAGTTATTTCATTTCCCTGAACTTTCTATGATTCACACATCAAAGCCTCTGGCTCCAGGCTTCTGACTTGATGTCTGAAAATCTGACTCAGGCAGAGTCTGTCTTCATTTCCTTGTATTTTATGAATGTGTCTTGTCCACGAAGTCAACCTTCAGTCAATTAATTATTGCCTTTCTGGGTCATTGGCTACCCTGGTATAATTCTCAGGCTGCTTGTTTTTGCAAAACACACAACTGGAAAGAGGTTGTTTTCATTTGAGTCCAAAGAGGTACGAAGGAATCACTCATGCCAAGGCTGTTTTGAGCTGAGAGTAGGTAACATGCTGTGCAGCAACTCTGACCATGCCTTAGGCAAGGGTGCCATGCACAGTGAGGAGTCTCTGTCCCCTTCTAAGGGCAACTTCACAACCATCTTGATGTGGTCACTTTGTATGCACAAGCACTGTCTGCCTTCTTCTCAGTATTGCCTGAGAAGAATTCACCTACTGGCACTTCCACTATACTGACCAGGAGATGCAGTTGAAACCACAGTATTGTTTCCTTCTTCTGAGTGTAGAAAGAAAGTCTTAGCTTAATTGTCCACCAGCAACTTGTGATCATTGACCAGGAAGTTCTCAATCTCAATATGACACAGAGATTTGCACTGTTTGACTTGGCCTCACCATTAGTCACTGTCCTGGGAAGGCGATTACTTGTTCTAGAGAAAATCTGTTCTTTTCAAGATGTGTCAAATTACATGTGTCATTCCAGACAGGGTGCCAAGAGCTAGAAGCACTTGTGCATGGTTATTTCTCTCTTCTCTCTAGTTTCTACCCAAGAAGAGCACAAATAATGCCCTCCATGCCTATTAGGACGTCATTACTCCCCCTCAGCCACTTTCAAATATCATAATTCCATCCTCATCCTGACTTACTTGGCCTGAGTCAGGGAAGAAGAATTTGGGGACAGAAACCCAATATTTTTCCTTTAATTTTTCAGGAATTCTAGGTACATATGTCTTCCACTATGCTGCACATTGAGATCCATTGGCTTTGCAGCCATCCTAAAAATAGACCCATTTATTTTATTTGTTTTCCTCTTAACCATCAGCGGATTTTGTGTCCTTATATTTTTCTAAGTATCAGGACCCCAGGGTTGGTGATGTTTGCAAAACAAGGCAGTGGCCAGGAGCCTCACCAGCTGAAATGGATGTATCTGATGGCAAGTGACTCACTCACTTCCTATGGCATAGCCATTCTCTTGCATCACCTTTTTATCAGAGGATCTACTCTGTTTTCTGGGAGTCTCAACCTGGCTACAATGGAGAATTAACTTCCTAAATCTGTGTCCATGGGATTCGCTGTGATCAAAGAAGCAACATTTGAAATGACCTGAGAGCACGTAGGTTAGGGAAACCCACAGAAAGACATCCAGGAGGCTTAGAAGTTTAGATCATCATTTGGCCTCTCAGATCACCGTCGGGTTTGGTACTATCTCTGAAGAAGGTATGGTGCGGTCCCAAGTCTGTGCGGCTCTCTGAATGAGCCAATCATTTTACCTGAAATGTTACCAACTCTCCTCAAAACCCTTTTACATGGATAGACATTAACACTTGTTTATATTTCTCTACTGCTACATAGAATTTACCCACGTGATGGTCAAACCTATCTGAGTTGACCTTGAAAAGTTGTAAGGGAAGAGCTAAAAGTAAATTCTTCTTCTTCTAGAAGAAGAATGCCTGAGTTTGTGTCCCAGTTCTGTCATTTCTAAGTGGTGTGATTTGGAACAAAGTTATTTAGCCCCCATAAGCCTGACTCCTCATACATAAAGTGGGAATAAGAGAAATATGGTTTCACAAGATCGCTGAATTAACAGTTAATGCAGGTGAGATACATCACCAAAATGGCCACAGCCTTCCACCCTTCCCCATATCACCAACTCCTTTCCAATGTGGTTTTTGGTGCCTCCCATCGAGAAGTCAACTCTCTTCCTTGAATCTGGGCTGGCCCTGTGACTTTTTGGCCACTGGAATGTGGTAGAAGCAGCATCATGCCAGTTCTGAGAGGGACCACAAGAGGTTGGGCATTCTCTAATCTCCCCCTTTGGAATGCCATTGCCACCTTGTGGTCACAGTGAAGCTAAGGTGTAGCAGAATGGGACAAGGGGCCCAATCACTCTATGGCCCCAGCCAACAGTCAGCCAACTTCTAGATATTGGAGTGAAGCTCTCTTAGTCCAAAAAAGAAACCTCATTCAACACAACAGCTGACCTCAGATACGTGAACAACAAGCCCTGCCATGATCAAGCTAATCCTAGACCCCTTTGCCCAGAGATTCATGAGCACTAAGGAATGGTTCTTGGTTTAAACTTTGGTCTTAGTCAGCTCAGGCTGCTATAACCAAGTACTACAGACTGGGTGGCTGAAACAATTGACGTTTATTTCTTCATTATGCATGCTGAGAAGTCTAGGATCAATATGTCAGAAGATTTTGTTCTTGGTGAGGTCCCACTTTCTATCTTGCAGATGATTGCTTTCTCCTGTGCCCTCACATGATGCAAAGAGAGAGCTCTAGTTACTTCCTTTTCTTACAAGGTCACCAATCCCATCATGGGGGCTCCACCCTCATTACCTCATCTCAACCTAATCACCTCCCAAAGGCTTCACATAATGCAATTACATGGAGGGTTTGGGTTTCAATATGTGAATTTGTGGTAGCAGGGGTGGGGATACAAACATTCACTTGGAAATAGCCGCTAAGTTTTGAAGCAGTTTGTTAACAAATCTAACTGGTATCACATGTTTAAAAAAAAAAAAAGTGCTTGTGTACTAAAGTGCTCAACAGATATCAGCAAGTATTGTTGTTTATCATAGCAATTCTAAAAAATTCTCATCCAATATACAGATTTGAAAACAATAAAAGAATAATGGCCTCTTTTTCTTTTTAGAGAGAGAGTGAGAATTTTTAATATTTATTTTTTAGTTCTCGGCAGACACAACATCTTTGTTTGTATGTGGTGCTGAGGATCGAACCCGGGCCGCACACATGCCAGGCAAGGGCACTAACCGCTTGAGCCACATCCCCAGCCCTGGCCTCTTTTCTATGCCTCATAGTTAGGGAGAAAAAATGAGTTTGTGTGGGGTGTGTGTGTGTGTGTGTGTGTGTGTGTCTTTGGTGCTAGGGATTAAACCCAGGGCATTCTGCATTCTAGGCAAGTACTCTACCACTGAGCTACATCTCCAGCCCCAAGATCATAGCATTTCATTTTTTAACATAGGAAATGTCAGTTGATGTTTCCAAGTCAAATTGTTAATGGTTTCAAGTGTGGCTGATCTTTTGAGCCATTTCCTTTCACATGAAAGATGTAATGGATGAAAACAGACTGACGGGAGAGAGGAGAGGTGGTGGACAATAGAAAAAAGCTTCATTATTTTTCACTATGAAAGAACATGAAGTTGAAGGTTGATAGTTGTTGTAGCAATTTCAGAGAGAGCTCTGAGATTAGATATGAGACAATTTTCCTGATACCTTGTTCTTTTGGTTGGAACGTCTACACAGTAGAATGTCTACATGAGGTCAGAAAAGATGGAAAGGATAAAAACAAGCTAAATGAAAGCAGTGAGGGAGGGGTGAAAATATAAAACAAGAAAATATATTAAGGGCTACAAAAAACTGCTTTTATATGTAGAAATACCAGCTCCTGAGCTCACCCCTAATGAATGACTTGGGGTAGCTTACTTTCAGTACAATTCCACAGTAAGGGACCATCTGAATCCTGCACACTCCTGGGATTCTGTGGCTGGCAAAGACTCTAGAGGCTCTGCCATAGGAGGAAATGCTTACTGATGTCCCATCTTCTCCCACGGAGGCTCACTTATTACTGTTTAATTTAGCACTCTCTGTTTCTCTAAGAATTTGTATTAATATGATCTTTTCCTTTTCAGACTAATGTCAACACACAACTGTTCCAATTAATGTCCACGTCTCGATTGACTCATCTGGCCAAAAAAGCAAGTTCACAGATGCCCTACGCCATCCCTGCACAGAAAAAAAAAAGAAAAAATTGAGGATGTGATTGCATTTTCAAACTCATAGCATTAAAATATTAATGCTAGCAAGCTTTTCAACCCCGAGTAAACGCACGGACATAAACACGTATTTCAGTCGTGTGACAGACAACACAGATTTTCAACCCAAAGTCCATTCTGTTTTTCTTTTCTTTTTTTAGCAATATATTTCCAATTTTGTTGAGCAGCAGTGCACCCAGTTAAAAACCCTCACCTCATCCAGATTCTTTTGCAGTCAGGCATAGCACCGGGACACCTCACAACGAAAACCACAGGGGTGGTGACTCTCTTGTACGCATCCTGATCCTGACTGACACTGACAAAGTGGGCACTCATCTCTACAGCCAATATCTACTCCAATCAGAAGCCACAGCTATAAAAATATTATATAGGGCACTCTCTAGTGTGCCCCCACAAACAATGACACACATCTAGAAGCTAAGTGGGAAACTGGTATATGTGTGAGTGTGGATAGCATAAATATCAATATATATCTTGTATATTTCTAATTAATTTACATTATAGATATAGATATAGTCATCCCTTACTATTCAAAGGGAATTGGGGCTGGTTCCATGACCCTCCAGCAGACACCCAAATCTACAGATGCTCAAGTTTCATATACATAATGGCATAATATTTGCAAAAAAAACTTATACATATTCTCCCATACACTTAAATCTCTAGATTATTTATAATACCTAATACAATGTAAATATTATGTAAATAGTTATCATATTGTATTATTTATAGAATAATGACAGCCCCAAAATCTGTACCTGTTTAGTAAAGGCACAATATTTTGAATATTTTTGATCAGTGGTTGGTTGAATCTGATGATATGAAACCCACAGACACAGAGGGTTGTGTATGTGTGTGTGTGTGTGTGTGTGTGTGTATTGATAGTATAATGGTCCTCAAAGACCATGCCATTAGATCCATACTAATCCATGGTTGTTTCCAAATCTCAAATCTTATTGGTAAAGTAACCTTGGAATCCTGATTTTAATAAATGCTTTAATTAATCTAAAACCCAATGGAGCCAAATTCAAATAAAGTCCAACCTTCTTTTTGCACTGGGGACAAGCAACATACGTATCACCCATAGCCAATCCATTCAGAAAACATTTGTCAAACGCCTACCCCAGAGCCAGGCCCTGGAAAATCAGAGTAACCTACATTGAGAAATCTCAATTCCATATCACAAATGAGTAGGGCTTGGACTAGGGCATCAGAATATCTATTTGCCAAGTGTCTAAGATTTTTGATTAGTAAAGTGCAATAGCAGAAGAGAAGGTGAGAATCAACTGCTGTTTTATGGCTGCCTGTAGTTTGAAGGAGTACTTTTTTTCTGGATCAGATTGGTAATTTCTAAAATAATCTATCTTTCTAAGTTTACTTTAATCAGGTCTTCGTCTTCCTCTCATGAATTCTGAACTCCTAAATGTGTCTAGGGTTTGATCCAAAAATAGTTTCCATTTCTACCCCTAGTTAGAAACAACATACAAATGGAAAAGTTGGGCTCAAAAGTCCATTAATCACTAATTACCAGGGACACCAATAGATGGCCTGGTCTCCACGCCACTTCTTCGTTTCACAGGAAATCTGGCCACACTTCATCATCAGCGGGCACTTATTAATCGCTTTCCTCTGTATACTCTATAACAGTATTTGTCACTATAGTGATTCCCTGACAACTGAGCTGGTAAGCCAATGAAGACTCCTTTCCCCTTCGAGTGGGCTAAAATTAACTGCTCTTTATGAAGTGCTACAGGAAATCGACTAATGTGTCTTGTCCAGGAACAGTCATTTAAATCCATCACTGCTTGATGATGTGAACCATAAAGTCTCTATGTTCAACACTCAGGCCCTACCAGTCTCTAAGAGCCTTGGTGATCTGAGCTTCCCCACCCCAAAAAGTTAGCCATCATCTGCAGCAGCATGCAGACTCACTTTTTAAGTGATGGCTGCTAAGCAATTTTACACTCGTCCAATTTGGTTCTCCTTAGGAAATTCAGTGCAATGATCCCAGAATAACCAAGTACAAAATCGGTTCGTCAGAATTAGATGACACCAACTTCGAAAACGTTCACACCCTTGGCATCATAAGCAACCAGAAAGGAATCCACAGTCCTAGATGAATTTGCATACTAAGTCTCAGACTTGCTTCTTTCCACTTGCTGTTTATATTATTTGGCAAAGATCCTCACAAGTTAATGACAGGAATTCTGCTTCTGGGAAGATGGAGTAGGTGTCCTTCCTAACTCCTCCCACGAAGTACAAATAAAGATGCCAGACATTATATATGAAACACTGAAAGGTACAGAGAAGAAGCCAGACTTTTGGATAAAGAGTTCTGGGTCTCAGGAACAACATGATGTCCAGTGTCCTGGGTTTTCTTTTTTGCATCCTAGATTCCAGAATTGAAACCCAAGAAGCAGACAACCTTGGAATACCAGTGAGCATAAACACAAAAGAGTCCTAATGAAAACTTAGGGAAAAGGCCAACCTGTCAAGTCAGAAGGCTGTTAGAAAATAGCTACTTGCCTCCAGCCAAGAGGAGGAAAAAGTATGACCCCACCCCTACTCCATGCCAACTGAGGACAGGTTAGAAGCCCAGATTCCCACTCTCTCCAGGCTTTAGGAAGATCCCCACCACCCTGCTCTTCATCCCCACCGGAGTGGTGTCAGAATTGGTCCAGGGGACAATCAGAACGTTCACCATGGTCCAGAGATAATGAGGCCACCCCCTACCATGCTGTCAGCAGAGGCCACATAGGAGAGCAGTCTTAGCCCTCATAATCAGGGACCATTAGTTAGAATAGTAGAGAGCTGGAGCTCCCAACACCCTGAGGAATGAGACACCTAGGCGTCCACAGAGACTTAGTTGATAACCTGGACTTGTAACCCACGTAGCAGGAACAAGGCAACACCCTCCCGACCCACTTCTATAGCAGTGTCAGAGGAAGTGTACTAAAACAAAGGTTCACATAAGACCTTGAGTCCCAGAATATAATACTTATATGTTCAGGTTTTAATCTTAAATCACTAACTATACCAAGAACCAGAAGAATCTTACACTGACTGAAGAAAGAAAATCCATGCAGGCCCACACTAAGATGACACCAATGTTAGAAAAGCTGGCAAAGATTCTAAAGCCACCAACATAGATGCATGTGTGCTGAAAAAAAATAGTGTTATAGTGTTAGCCATTGTTAACAAAGACATGATCTCCACAAGAAATGGAAATCAAATGTAAACTTTAGAACTGAAAAAAAAAAAACATAAGTAAAGTTTTAAAACTCAATGGAAGGGACTAGGGAAATGATCAATGACCTACAGATCAATAGACTTTACCCAATCTGATTAACAGAGAAAATAATAGTGAACAGGTCCTCAGAGACCTATGAGACAAATGTCTAATATTTGTGTTTTGGGAGTCTCAGAAGGAGAGGAGAAAGTGGGCCAACCTGAAAAGAAAACAAACAAACAATGGCTGAAAATTCCTCAATTTAGCAAAAAACGAACCTTCCAATTAAAGATGTAAAGAGAACCTCAAAATAAGAGAAACTCAAATTAATATCAAAACCAATATACATCATACTTAGACTTCTTCAAACAAAGGCAAAGAAAATTCTTGAAAGAATACAAAGGAGAACAATACTTCGTCAAGGAAAAACAATTCAAACAACAGTAGATTTCTCGTCAGAAACCATGGACATTACAGGAAATGCCACAATATGATTTAAGTGCTAAAAGAAAAGAACTGTCCTACAGTTATAAAATGGGATGGCATCAAATTAAAGACTTACTGCACAGCAAGGAAATAATTAGTATTGTGAAGATAAAACCTACAGAAGAGGAGAAAATCTTTTCTAGCTACTCTTCTGACAGAGGATTAAGATCTAGAATGTAAAGAACTCAAAAAAACTTTAACACCCCAAACCAACTAACCCTATTAAGAAATGGGAAAATAAATTAAACAGACACTTCACACAAAAAAAATAAATACAAACGGCAAAAAATATGAAAAAATTATTAGCATTAGAAAAATGCAAATCAGAAGTACACTGATATTTTATCTCACTCCAATCAGAATGGCAGTCATCAAGAATATAAATAATAAAAATGCTGGAGAAGATGTTGAGAAAAAGGAATACCTTTTCACCTTTGATGGGACTCTAAATTAGTACAACCACTGTGGAAATCAATACGGTGGTTCCTCAAAACACTAGGCTTGGGAACATCATATGATCCAGATATACCACTCCTCAATAGTTATTCTAAATAATTTAAGTCACCATACTGTAATGATACATGCATATCCATGTTTATAGCAGCATAATTCACATTAGCCAAACTATGAAACCAGCTTACATGTCTATCAACAAATGAATGGATAAATAAAATGTGGCATATATACACAATGGAGTTTTATTCAGCCATAAATAACAATATAATATCATTTGCAGGGAAATAGATGGAACTAGAGATCATTATATTAAACAAAATAAGCCAAACTCAGAAGGTCAAGGGTCATATATTTTCTCTCATATGTGGAAGTGAGTGAGCCAAAAGGAAAAGTAAATGGATCTCACGAAAATCAAAAGATCAGTAGAGGAAAGGGACCAGGTGGAGGGTGAGAGGGAGGGGGACATTGCTAAGGAGTGATAATGGCCAAATCATATTTCTTTTTATACTATAGGGGGCTAGGGCTATAACTATAACGCACCAATAAAAAAAATGTGGAAAGAGAAAGAGAACTGTCAAACTAAAAATCTACCCAGTGAATATATTCTCAAGGAGTGAAAAGGCAATCAAGAGATCCTCAGTTGAAAGAAAACTAAAAGTATTTGTCACTATGGGCCACACGAAAGGAATGACTGCAGGAAGTTTACTGAACAGAAAGGAAATTATAAAAGAAGGAAGGTTGAGATATCATTAAGGAAAAATAATATAATAAGAAAATGTGCAGGTACATGCAATAGGCCTTCCTTCTCCACTTGGGTCTTCTAAGTTACACTGGATAGTCGAAACAAAAATTTATAACAGTCCAATGGGTCCTACATGTATGCAGAGGACATGTTTAAGACAAGTGTATCACAAGTGATGTCTTTGGAGGTAGGTTTTCTAGAAGTCATTCCAACTGATACAATAACAGAGCAATAAACTGTGATCAGTTATATAATGTGATAGCTACAATAAAGCACTTAAAATGTTATATAACCAGATGTAAAACAAAACAAAACAAAAACACTATAGGGGGCTAAGGCTATAGCTCAGCAGTATAGCACTTGCTTAGCAAGTGTGAGGCACTGGGTTCAAGCCTCAGCACCACATAAAAATAAATAAATAAAACAAAGGTATTTTTTAAAAAAACACTACAGATAAATCAAAATGGCATTCTAAATAAATGCTCAAGAAACCCACAAAAAGAAGGAAAAAAAAGGGAAAGCAGGGAACAAAGAAATATCAAAAAATAACATGACAGACTTAACCCCTAACATGTCAGTAAATACATTAAATAAAAACTGTCTAGCTATAACCCAACTATATACTGTCTACAGGAAACTCACTTCAAACATAACCATAAGCAAAAGGATGGAAAAATATACATCATGCAAACATTCATCAAAAGGACGTAGGAGTAGCTAGAGTAATATCTAATAAGATGACTTAAGAGTAAAGAAAATTACCAGAGACAGAGGACATTATATAATGATAGGGTCAATTCATCAAGAAGGCACAGCAATCCTGATGTATGTGTGCAACAAACAACAGAGCCACAAAATCATGTGTGGCAAAAATTAATCGAACTGAAAAGAATAATAAACTAATCATAATTATTGTTGAGAATTTTAATATCTCTTTCTCAACAGTTGCCAAGACAACTATCATTAAGGCTAGTGGAATAAACCAACAACATATTAATGAACAGTTTCTGATCAATAGAAAAATGGGGTTATATTAAACTAAGAATACCCCACACCACAACAGCAGAATATGCTTTGTTTTAAGAGAACATATACCAAGATAGACCATATCCTGTGCCACACACACACACACACACAAAAATCAGCAAACATAATAGAATTAAAATCATACACTCTCTGACCACAATGAAAACAAAGCAGAACTATCCAAATACTTGGAAACAAACAAACAAAAACCTCTCTGAAATATGTCTAAAATTCCAAAGGTCAAAAAAGAAACCTCCAGGGAAATAAAAAATACATTGAGTACTATGAAAATGAAAATATACCAAAATCTGGGGGACACAGCTACAGTAGCTCTAGAAGGGGAATTTAAACTACTAAATGCATGTATTAGGGGGAAAAAAAAGGCTGTATATCCTGAAATGAAACTAGACCCTTATCTCTCAACATACACAAACATCAACTCAAAATGGATCAAAGATCAAATGTAAGAGCTGAAATATGGAACAACTAAAAGAAAACATGAAGGAAACGCTTCAAGACATGCATATAGATAATATGGGGGGGGATGTCTTTTTACATTTTTATTTTTTGGAAAAGATTCCAAAAGCTCAAGCAACAAAAGTGAAAATAGAAAAATTGGATTATATTAAACTAAGAAGCTTTTACACAGCAAAGAAAAAATTCAACAGAGTGAAGAGACAGCTGACTATAGGGAGAAAATATTTCCAGATTATTCATCTGATAAGGAATTAATATCCAGATTAAACAAAAGAAACTCAAGGGGCTGGGTTTGTGGCTCAGTGGTCGAGTTCTTGTCAAACAGGTGTGAGGCCCTGGGTTCAAACCTCAGCACCACATAAAATATTAAATAAATAAAATAAAGGTATAAAAAAAGAACCCAATTACTGTGTAAAACTATGTGCTCTAATAAAAAATGAAAAATAGTTTTTTAAAAAAAAGAAACTCAAAAAATTTAACAGAAAAAGCACAATCTAATTTAAATTGGGCAAAATATCTGAGTAGACCTTTCTCAAAAGAAGATATAAAACAAAACAGCCAATAAATATATGAAAAATATACTGAACCTCACTAACCATCAGGAAAATACAAATCAAAACTCTTATGAGATATCATCTCAAGTCAGTTCAAATGACTATTATAAAAAAGCAAAAAGAAATATTTGCAAGGATATATAGAAAGGGAAACTCATATGCTGTTGTGAGAATGTAAATTAGCACAGTCATTATGGAAAGCAGTGAGGAGGCTCCTCAGAAAACTAGAAACAGAACTACCACAGGATCTAACAACTTCACTTCCAGGTGTGCGTCCAAAAGAAATCAAATCAACATTTCAAAGAAATACCTGCATACCCATGTTTATTGCAGCACAATTCACAATAACCAAGATATGGAATCAACCAAGATGTCCATCATCAGATAAATTAATAAAGAAAATGTTGTACACACACATACACAGACACAGGGATTTATTCAGCCACAAAAAGAATGAAATCCTGCCATTTGTGGTGATATGGATGAAACTAGAGGGCATTAAGTGAAATAAGTCAGGCACAAAAAGATAGGTTAAAACAGTTTTCACTCATATATAATATATATATAATTTGACAATAATCATTTCTTAAAACAGTTGATCTCATAAAAGAAGAAAAAGTAGAATAGTGATTATTAGACGCTTGGAAAGATAGAGGGAGGAGGAATAGAGGGAGGTTGGATAATGCGTGCAAAAAAATACAGTTAGATAACAGGAAGAATAATTATAAGGTTCTACTGCACAGTATAGTTATAACAGTTTGCAACAACTTAATATTTTTTTATAAAGAAGTAGAAGGAGTTTGAAGGCTTTAAACACACACAAAAAAGATAGATGTTTAAAGAGATGGAGATGTTAATTACCATGATTTGATCATTGCAATTATGCATCTGAATTGATTTATGTATTATGTATATGTATTGACTTATCACACTCTACCCCTAAAAATATGTACAATTGTCATCAATTAAAAACAAATCAAAAATAGAATGAGAAAATCTTCAAATCAATAATTTAACCTCCCATCTTAAGAACATAGAGAACAAAGGAAAAAATTACCTGAAAGCAAGATAAGTGAGAATATCAATGAAACAAAGAGTTAATACTTTGAAAGCATTAACAAAATTGGCAAACTTTTAGCAAAAGTGACAAAGAAAAAACTCCAAACAGCAATATTAGGAAGAAAATTGTTGATTTCCCTGCATACATCCAAAGGATAATAAGGGAATACAACAAGCAATTCTACACATTTAAATTTGGCAAATTAGATTAAATGGAACAATTCCCCAACTTAACCAATACTAAATAATTTGATTAGCCTTATAACTAATAAGACAAATTCATAATTAGTAAACTCCCAAAAAAGGCAATATTCCGATCCAGGTGATATCATGGGAAAGTTCTGTCATATTAAAGATTTGATAATAATTTGACAATAATCATTTCTTAAAACAGAAGAGAACAAAATATTTCTGAGTTCAAAACTAGACATACACAAAACAACAATAGAAAACCACAGGCTAATGTTCCTCATGAATGTGGTAAGAAAATCCTTAATAAGTTACTAGCAATCAGAAGTCTGAAAATTGTGCAAAGAATAACACACAATGACAGGTTGGGTTTTATTTCAGATGCAAATTGGCTCAGTATTTGAAAATCAAATACTGATTTTTCAGGGCACTCAACCACAGAGCCATATCCCCAGCTCTATTTTGTATGTTATTTAGAGACAGGGTCTCACTGAGTTGCTTAGAGACAGGGTCTCATTGAGTTGCTCAGCTTTTGCTGAGGCTGGCTTTGAACTCGAAGTCCTCCTGCCTCAGCCTCCTGAGCCGCTGGGATTATAGGCATGTGCCACCACACCAGGCTGACATACAAATTAAATACAATTCCTACCAAAACTTCAGTAAGGTTTTTTTTTTATCGATTTAAACAAGTTGCAAAGGAAATTTAATGACATAAAAATAGCCTACCACCAAATAATGCTAGAGCATTGAACACCTATGGGCAAAAGATAAGAAAAAGAACCTACATTTAGGTTGCAAAAGATGTTATGAACTTAAATTTTAAAAATAAAGTTAACATACTTCTAGGAAAACCCACAAGAGAAATTTTCATGATCTAGTACTCAGCAAAGAATTCAGCTGTGGTATTGTTCTATAGCTTTGCAAGACATTACCATTGGCAAAAAAATGGGGAAAGGGTACACAACCTCTCTATTCTTTTTTACAACTGCATATGAACCTATGATTATTTCAAAATATAAAATTTTATTTTTAAAAAGTTAGCAACAACTCATTGGTGCCAAAGCCCAAAAGGAATAAAGAAAAAGGATTCTTGGCAATTTTATTCCTTCCTATCTCCAATCTCCTGCAACTGAAAAGGGTCCATCTTTCATGAACATTCTGCAAGGCTATGGAACAAATCACTTTACTTGGGCATTCAATACTATGTTCTTTCCTCTCAGTAGCGTAGAGTGTTCCTTGATACAGAGAACACAAAGGTTTGACTGCAAAAACAGAGACAAGAGACAAACTCTAGCCTAAAGTTGGAAGCGCTTCTAAAATCAGTGACTTGGAACAAGTCATTGACTCTCTTAGATCTTAATTTCTCCACCTACAAACTATATCCAAATGCTGCCATCACATCAAAAACCAAATTCTACAGAATTAACATGTCAGGCCACTATAAAGAAATTTCCTCTTCTATGCCTTCTCTTTTATGAATCATTAGTCAGGAAGCAATTAAATGTAGAAGGGAGACCAGTAGAGTAAAGGGAACAAGAGAAAGGAAAAGAGAGGTGCTTGATAAAATTAACCAAATTATGTTATGTGCATGTTCAAATATGTCACAGTGACTCCTACTATTATGTGCAATTATAATGCACCAATAAAAATCGATTTAAAAGAAGCAAGTAATGCTAAAATTCTTTACCCTTTTCCTTAAGTCAAAGTTTGTTCTCTAAGCAACCATCTCTGCCCTTCATTTGAGCCCTATCCCCTCCATCAGCTGGAAGGACTTCAATCTGCTGGGGACGGTTCCAACATCCTGATTGTACAGATCCACACATGACAAAATCCACTGTAAATGACTTTTGGTGATAAATGAAGCCAATGGTCTAAGAACAGAAACCATCTTTGCAACAACAAAAATAAGAGTTATAATTTGTGGGGTACTTGTATTAATAAATTCTGCTTTTAATAGTTTCTTAGACTTCAATCAAATGAAGTTTCTTTCAGCATCCCCACTTCAAAATAAGGACACAAAGACCCAGAGGGGCAAACCTGCTGCTAGTGGCACACCACACATGCACTCAGAATGAAAAGCAGCCACTCGGGCAGCAGAGGCCACACCTGCACTGAACTCACTGAAGGCTGGCGAAGTTCCTGCTTCCTGAGCTTCAACAGAGAAAGACAGCTCTGGGGCCAAAGAATCCCAGGGTTGAGGCCATGCGGGAAGGACCTAAACTGCACTGACTCACCCAGAGCCACTGACTCCCACAGCCACCACATCTGATTCCAATGACTTTTTCTTTGAACCCAAGTGTTCATTTAAAAATCAAATATCCACTATTATACTTTTCTTTCTTTCTATGATCCATAATAAACAAAGGCTCACTGTCGGCCTTCAAGGTTGATCATGTCATCCTTTACTATGGGAGATTTTAACCCCGCTGCTCACACTAGTCTGATTTTAAATGACTCCATGGCAAGAGTTTTACTAATGGTCTTTGAAACTTGTCTCCTGTTAGCCAATGTGAAGGAGAACGAGTCATCCAACTCCTGTCCTCCTGTTGTACCATTTTTGCAACCACATCCCCTTAGAGTGTAAGACCTGATGGCCAGACTCACTTTAATGACAGATGAAGACGTTCCAAATTTCTCATTTAGCCCATTAGGGCAAGAATCTTGTCCTAGGTTGGGCCCCCTTGGGGGCGGGCACTGCCCCGTGGGTCAACACGGTTCCGGGGCAGAGCAGAAGGCATCTGCTGAGAGGGTTATGCCTCTCCAACATGCCCAAGACTGGGTCTGCAGCACAGCAGCAGCACAGCATGTGCAAAAATAAACAACTAAACCAGAGCTGAGGGAGCAAGAAGGACAGAACTGGCTCCATCACAAATGTGTATACAGTCATCCTGTACATTTACAGTCTGGAAGCTGCAAAAGTTGGAATCAAGCTTGTTTTATGGTTCTATAGGAGCCAAATACGACATTTAAACGATCCATTCCATTAATATTGTATCACTGTGTCAATCTGGAATGCATTTTAATCAAAAGGGCCCCCTTGAAATGGTCTCCTTTGTTGTATTTTCTTGTTGGCTCGTTTTATCAACATCTGCTATGTTTAGACAATATGAATTAAAACTGAGGAATGCTGTTTGTACTCAGCTACTTTTGTTGAGAGTGTAACATCCCAAGATTGGCAGTGTTTATGTAAATCAGTGTGGCTGACACAGCCATCATAAACAAATGAGGAAAATATAACAAACACATTGTTCACGCAGGAAATGTTTGTTTTGAGAGTTGGCTTTGGTCTCACCAGATTGATGAAGAGTTGCTGATACTGCAGATCTGGACGGCACCGTACACCAGGCCACCTCCACTGTCAGGCCCTGCACGGCCTCCCACCCACAGCCTGCAGCCGGCGGAACAAGGACCCTGAACCTCACCCTGAGGCATCTTCTTGAGGTTCAACCAGCTGAAGCTTGAATGGCCAGATGCATTTTGACACTGGATGCAGCAGAGAGCTGGTAACTGCCCCGCAGCTCCACAGGACAGTTAGAATGGAAAAGGATCCAGCAAAGCCCTCTCACCCTCAGTCCCCATTCTCATTCAGAAAGAAAGGACGACAGAGAAATCATCATGCAAAGACACAGCGACACGTATGTGCAATGATGTTCTGGGTTGTTTATAGGCACAAAAGTCCAGAAACTACCTACACATCCATCCCTGAAGAATTGGTTAGATGGTAGAACTTCTAAACCATGGCACACCACACAGTAAGGCACAAGTTATGTTCTGATCGTCTCCACCTGTCATAGACATGGGAACAAACAGCATGCAAGACGGCATAAAACACATTCCCAGTTGTGTTCTTTTTAAAAAGGGTTTGTAGACTGGGGCCGTAGCTCAATGACACAATGCTCGCCTAGCATGTGCGAGGCCCTGGGTTCCATTCCCATCAGTGCAAAAAAAATTATATATATATATTTGTTTATATAGGTTTAAGATATTTTCCAGAAGGATCTTAAACAACTCATAGTTACCTTGGAGAGGTACTGAGAGACCTCAAGTTAAAATCAGAGGGAGACTTGCTTGTCATTTTATACTGCTTTATACTGTTGTATTTTGTTGTTGTTGTTGTTGTTGTTGTTGTTATGTGCAGGACACAAAGCATTTCTTATAAAAACAAGACCCACTAGAATGGCTATGATCAAAAAGACAATAACTATAAATGATGACAAGAATGAGGAAAAATTGGAATCCTCATGCATTGCTGGTGAGGGTGGAAATTGATGCAACTTTGGAAAAGACTGGAAGTTTCTCAAAAAGTTAAACATAGAGTTCCCATTAGACCCTGCAATTTCACACTTAAGTATGTATCCAAAAGAAATAAAAACACATTCACAGAAAAAAATATTGTCCATGAATGTTCATTACAAGCATTGTTTAAAAGAGCCAAAAAGAAAAAAAAACACCCTAAAATCCCTTCAACTAATAAAGAATGGATAAACAAAATGTTCTATGTCCATGCAATTTTATTTAGGAATAAAAAGGAATAAAATGTCAATGTGAATAAACCTTGAAAACATAATGCAAAGTGAAAGAAGCCCATCACAAAAGGTCACATGTTGTAGGATTCCATGTATATGAATGTTCAGAATAGGGACATTCATAAGATTTTGTTTTATTTATTTTTTTTCTTTTTTCTTTTTATTTATTTATATATATATGACAGCGGAATGCATTACAATTCTTCTTACACATATAGAGCGCCATTTTTCATATCTCTGATTGTATACAAAGTATATTCACACCAATTCGTGTCTTCATGCATATTCTTTGGATAATAATGATCATCATGTTCCACCATCATTTCTAACCCCATGCCCCCTCCCTTCCCTCCCACCCCTCTGCCCTATCTAGAATTCGCCTATTCCTCCCATGCTCCCTCTCCCTATCCCACTATGAATCAGCCTCCTTATATCAAAGAAAACATTCAGCATTTGGTTTTTTGGGATCAGCTAACTTCATCCATTTACCTGCAAATGCCATGATTTTATTCTCTTTTATTGCTGAGTAATATTCCATTATGTATATATGCCACTTTTTTTTTTATCGATTCATCTATTAAAGGGCATCTAGTCCTTAATAAGATTCCTTTGGTGCAAGAATTAAAATCAAGAATCAATAAATGGGATGGACTCAAACTAAAAAGTTTCTTCTCAGCAAAAGAAACAACCTGTGAAGTGAATAGAGAGCCTACGTCTTGGGAGCAAATTTTCACCCCTCACACATCAGATAGAGCACTGATCTCTGGGGTATATAAAGAACTCAAAAAATTAAACACCAAAAAAAAAATAACCCAATCAATAAATGGACCTGGACAGATGTTAAAAAATTAAACACCAAAAAAACAAATAACCCAATCAATAAATGGACCTGAACAGACACTTCTCAAATGATGATATACAATCAATCAACAAATATATGAAAAAATGTCCAACATCTCTAGCAATTAGAGAAATGCAAATCAAAACCACTCTAAGATTTCATCTCTCTCCAGTCAGAATGGTAGCTATTATGCATACAAACAACAATAAATGTTGGCGAGGATGTGGGGGGAAAGGTACACTCATACATTGCTGGTGGGACTGCAAAATGGTGCAGCCAATATGGAAAGCAGTATGGAGATTTCTTGGAAAATTGAGATTTTGTTTTTAAAAAGGAAAGAAAAAAGGTTCATGTTAAAAAGATCAGGAATGGAATTAAAGAGGAAGTGGTTGCTTTAAAGTTTTCCCTTTTGTGTGATGAAAATGTTCTAAAATTGACTGCAGTGATTGTTGTACAATTCTGTGGGCTGAGAATGTAGCTCAGTAAAAAAGCATTTGCCGAGAATGTGCAAGGCTCTGAGTTCAATCCTGTACCACCAAAAATAAATAAATTTTTAAAAGTCAGGTGCTGTGACACACACCTGTGCTTCCAGTGGCTTAGGAAGCCACGGCAGGAGGATCACAAATTTGAGGCCCACCTCAGCAACTTAATGAGACCCTGTCTAAAAATCAAAAATAAAAAGGATTGAGGATGTTGCTCAGTGGGAGAATGTCCCAAGTTTTAATCCCCAGTACTGCAAATAATAATACTAATAGTAATATTAGTAATAATAGTAGTAATAATAACCATTGTATTCTTTAAAGAGGTATATTTTATGGTATGTGAATTGTGAATCACGTAGAGCTTTTTCTTAAAAGAAAAGCAAGCATTAACAGATCTTAACATTTTGAAACAAAAACAAAAATAAAAGAAAGTGGTGATGCTTCTCCCTCTTTACTCAAAAGCACCACAATCTACGGATCTAAACTTTCTGGACTACACTGCATTGTACTGTACTTTACAATACTGAACTACCCTTTATTACATTGTCCTATACTATACATGCTACATTGTGTATGCCACATTGTATTATCCTCTACTGCTTTACACTACACCATAAAACCTCCCTGCATAGCGCAGCTCAGATTAAGCTGAGCGCGTAGCTCATTGTTTTCACTTATTTCCTTGGTGAACACTTGCCCTCTTGCTTGACCCCTTGGTTCTCTGACACTGGGATGCCCAAGAGAATCTGTTGTAATTCTTTCCCTCCAGCAAACAGTCTCACCTGCTAACTGCCCTGTCCCTGCATCTGCCTGAGTCATTACCACAATGTAGATTTTTTTTTCAACCATCTAGAAGACTTTGACCTAGACTTACTTTGTAGCAAATTCCTCCAACTCAAAAGTAAACATTGGTCATTCTCCATTTCCTCTAGTTTCTTCCTCCAGTGGAGTAAGGAAAACACTTCTGCATTGCAAAAGATGTGCATAGATCCCAGCACAGAGATCTTTCCTACATCCACAAGAGTGGAATCTGGGGCTCAGAGACCCACCAGGGTAGGACCAGTGCTCAGTCACTGTGACCTAATGGACTAGAAGCCAAGAGCCCTGGCTGGCGATGTAACTCAGTGGAAGAGCACTTACCTAGCATACAGGGAGCCCTGGGTTCCTCCCCAGTTCCAGAAAAATAGGAAGAAACTTGAGCTGTCTCTCTCTTTCAATATGGAAAATGACCCCTCTAGCCTCATGGTATCTCCAATTTGTAATCCAAACTGTAAAGAGGTTAATGAGCTTTTGGTGCTCATGCTGGCCTCTGAGTGCCTCTTCAGGAGAGACACATGCTATCCTTTTCCTCCCCAGTCACCTGAACCCCTGGCTCTGTGCCAATAAATAAACAAGAGGCACTGTTTGCCTTGTAAGCTCTGTCGTGTTAGCTTCTCCAAAGGCCAACAGCACCATGAGAGGAGGTAGTACATGCAAAGACCAGGCCCATCTTCACATGGCATGGTGGTCACTATTGCCAAGGACCTAAGAAGGAAGTTGAACTTTAATCCTTTAAATTAAGGCTCCCCCCATTCCTAGTTAGCATAGGCCTGACCCCTTCACTTTTCCACCCACCCTTCACCCACACTTCTTTCCTGAACAATAATGTGACCCCTACAACAAAGGGTTTAGGTGCCTCCACCCTAACTGAAGTTTTTGTTTGAACCAAGAAGCAAACCCAAGAGAATAATACCTCAGAAACGAAGGTCTAATGGCAAAATTTCAGTGGTCTGTTCTCTGGTTGGAAGGCGACGTACAAAGGATCATCCAAATAAGCCTAAAATTCCCCCGACAGGGTGGGCAGTGAGCTGATGTTCAGAAGCATGAGGTTGAAGCTGCTGTGAAATTGATCCCAGGACTTCAGCCATGTCTCTTGGAACCCTGACTCAGCCTGAGTCCTGCTACTGAGCAGGCCTACAAGTGTGTTCAGAACCCCCTGACATGTTCCCACGCTTGGCCTCATGATGCTACATTGTGGCCATTGCTCACATCCTGGCCCTCTCTGACCCCCCCATCTAAAGAGCCCCACATCCATGAGCAATTGATCCACAGGGAAATCAACGAATGGATGGAGGTGAAAAGAGTCCAAGAACGGGAAGCTCCTGAGCGGCCAAGCAGAGGTCAACAGAGTGGCAGTTCTGGCTCCAAGACACGGCACACTGAAGGTCATTGATACTGTGTTGCTCCGGAGCAGAGGCTGGAACATGTGCTGTTGAGCAGTAACCACAGCTCTGGGCCTCCTGTAGGACAACACCCTCAAACAGCACCTTCATGACAGTGAGAGGAGAACACACCACCTCTCGTCCTCTCTGTCCCCAGGCTCCACTATTTCTGCTCCCTTATTCCCCTTACAAATGAAGTCCCTGCATGTCATCCTTTGCTCAGGGGTCAAAACCAAGAGAAAGGAGGCTTTTTTTCATAGATGGCAGAATAGAGAAAGTAGCTGGTGGTGAACTGGCTTTGGACACTCACAGGCAGGAATATTCGCAGTCAGTACATGAGCAGGAGCTCGGCTAACAGGATCAATGCAGGGCTCATGACCGAGGTTTGTGTGGAAGAATGTTATGGCCAAAGACACATAAGAACCACGGATGGTGATTCCAAATGGGAAAAATGATGTCAGGGAAATGCCTGAGATTGCTGTAACCCCAGATTGCAAAATATCCACCAAGATCAATAGCAAGTAGCATCCAATCATTGATATTCCTTGAAAGCTCTTGAGTAGTAATACCATCTCCTTTTCATACATGAGATCCCTATCTACACACAAAGCTCTACTCTTCCTTCTCCTGGGGAGAGAGCAAGAGCAATCTGCTGTGACTTCAAAAGGATGTTGTGATGAAAGCCACAGACCTTCTGTGAAGCAATGCAGGAAATCAGAGAAAGGAAGTGGATGAGCTCGTTATATTGGGTCATGATGAAAGAGTTAGATGACCATTTGCTATTGCTTTGTTTGACAGAAGGAAATAATTAGCTGTGAAACTCACTCTCTGCTTTGTAAGAGAAATAACACCTCCTTTCCAGACCTTGGGAATGTTCTCAGCAATTTTTGGCCACAGAATATTTCTTAGTACCTAGAGTAAGACTGCAATGCTACCATATTTCTGGAATAGAACCTCTTTATTCCAAGAAAACAAAGGAAATAAGTCCCATTGCCCTTAAAATACATTTGTGACTACAGTATTCCACCTTTTATAAGATGCAACATTTTTAGCAAAAGAATGCTAAAAGAATGCTAAAATGGTATCATGTTATTAAAGTTGTGAGGTTATAAAGCACAATCGTGTCCACTGAGCCATTTCACCCTGACTCCAAGACTTCATTCATCTTTGCTATTTCACATGCAGATTCTTTCATCAATAAACTTGACAAGTATATCAATTAATCAATTTATCAAGTATTAATTGAAAATACAGTATTAAAGGAATTTATTACTGTCTGAAAGTTATCACAGACATTCTGTTATTATCAACCTGAAAAGGCCTTAATAAGGATATCTGCCCCAAACCTCCCTAAAAATAGTAACCAAGTCCATTTTTAGTGTTTATGAAGTTTCTTGGCCCATGAGCACTTCTATAATCAAGTCACAGCATAAAACCCTCCTTATCTAAAATATGCATGACTAGGGGGAACAGAATGGTGTTAGACTGTCTTATCCACATTGACATTTCTATACCTCAGAAGACCCAGCACCTACCTATGAATGCATGGATGCATGCATGCATGGAGGCTCTCAGAAAAAAGAAAAAGGTGGGTGGGGGGAGATTAATGAGACTCAGAGTAACAACCTGATACTTTAAAGATTGTGTTCGTGAGCTTTCCATTGTTTTGTCAAAATACTGGAAATAATCAACTTTTAAGGAGAAAAGGTTTATTTTGGCTCATGGTTTCAGAGGTCCCTGTCTGTGGTTGGTTGGTTTTATTAATTGGGGGGCCTTTGGTGATGCAGAATATCATGATGGGAGCACATGGCAGAGGAAACTGTTCACCTCATGGCAGCCAGAAGGTAGAGAGAGAGTGGGGGGGAATATGCCAAGATCCTAATATCCCCTCCAAAGAATATCCTCCGTGACCTAACTTCCTTCTGCTAGGCCCCGCCCCTTAAAGGTCTCACCACTTTCCAATAGCACCATGGGCTGGGGACCAAGCTTTGAGTATATGTGCTTTTGGGGGACCCTTATCCAAACCACAGCAAAGGTGGGACAGGAAAGGCAGGAAATAGCTCCATCTTCTCTTCAGCAAGGAACATCTAAACTGTACTAGCTGAAGGACACAAAGAAAGGCTAATGCTACCCCAATAAATAGACATACACAAACACTTCCCATGTTCAGAGACCCCTATCTTTTTTAGTAAACCATGTGACAATTCATCTTTAGTCTTGGCTGTTTCAACCAGAGGGAGCTGGGTTTGCTGGTAAAAACCTATTATTACAATGACTCAGAAGACTGGGGCAGGAGGATGGCGAGTTCAAGGCCAGCCTCGGCAACTTAGTGAGGCCCTAAGCAACTTAGTGAGACCCTGTCTCAAAATAAATAAAAGGAACTGGGAATGTAACTCAGTGGTAAAGTGCCCTGGATTCAATCCCCAGTATCCAAACAAAACCAAAATAATCGACCAGAGGAAAAAGGATGAACATTATGTAAACAAATCTTTTATCAGAGGTTCAAGTGTTTGGTGAAGCCACAGAATATACATTCTCCCACTTCTTGCTGATGGGTCCTTATTTTTAAGCCTCTTCTGAAGGAAGATAAGAGGCACCAGCTTACTTGGCACAGGAGCTGGATAAGATCTTTGATCATCAAATCTCCTAAGCATACATTCATGGGAAATAGGACACATCTGAATGCTCTGGAGCTTAGGAGTGGAAGAAATATTCCTTCTGTGTCATGGCGGTGCTAGAAGATGCCAGTGATGATATCTTACACCATTAGCCACAGCAACAGCAAAGCAGAACACCACACAACAGAGATCTTACTCATCTCTATAACCCTTGCCCTGGAGGAAAGAAAGCACTCAAGGCACTTTGACATTATTACCTTGGAAATGAAGTTAGATGGGTTTTGTGCCTTTACTTCCTGAAAGTGAAACAATAAAGTTCATTTGTAAATGAATGTGAATGGAATTATCAAATCACATCCTAGGAAAGTAGATTTAGCAATGGGAAGGATGCATGAAACAGTTAGGTGTGGATGGATAGAGAGGGAGACTGGTGAAAATGACAGGACAGAGGGGCTCAAGGACATTTCTACTTCCTCTACCGTTTGCAGGGCCAGTCCTGACACTAAATAGAGGCTCTGTCCACCTGGGAAAGGCAGACCTGTTCTGACTTGGTTCATCACCAGTAAGTGTCCCCATTGAGGATATCAAGTAGTAGGGAAAGTTTTAAACTCCTGGGGATGGAATTTGCAAAAGGAATAACCACCTTTTAGAAATGGTATGATAAAGATGGAAGTCTGAAGCAAGAAAGGAAATCTGTGAGGTTGCACTTCACAAAGATGTTCTAAACCCAAACACTTGGGAACTGAGGGCTCGCTGTGGGCCTCAGAGACTTACCTCACCTATGCTCTATTGCAGGATGAGAAAATGAGGCTTAGCTTGGTTCAGAGTCCTCAGCCAAGTCCAAGCAATGAACACGGAGACCTGGATTCAAATCTCTCAATTCACAGTCTAATTGTATCTCCTTGATTCCAGGAAAAGCCCTAAGGACAGTTTTGAAAGAACATTAAAAGTGTCATTTCTTTTCTGCATATCACACTATGAAAAAGCTTCCAATAGAGAGCCCTTAATCAAACTCAGAGTTCACCCTAAGTGAACTCAGAAGAGCTACTTCAAGCCTCTCATTTTACAAAAGAGAGAGCAGCCCCCAAGTACTTCATTCAATCCTGTCAAGGAACCACTGAACATCAGAATAAGGACCTGGGCTAGCCTTCCACATCATACCTCTCCATCTGCAACCAGGAAATACTGGCTTTTTAGCATCATGGACAGGTATGCCTAGTGCTGGGGAACCACAATAAACAAGGCCAAGGTCACTGTTCTGCAAAGTCAAGTACAGAGAAGATAACACATTCTAGAAGATTCAAGAGAGCTTTCTTCCTACTCCAGGTCACTGTGGCTATCCCTTCAAGAGCACTCTGGCTGTTTGAACACAGCCAAGGGCTGCTTCTTATAAGCATCATCATCTTTACTGGGCAACTGGCCATCTTATACAGAGTGAACACTGTCAGTCATAATCACTTGTATATAAATCAGACCCTATGAACATCCGTTTATCAAGAATGATGAAATGCAGACCGTCTGAATCTCAAAAAAAAAAAAATTCACATCTTCATATCTGTGCTGGAAAAGTTCTCAAATATGTACACAAAAGGAGTTTCAAGATATTCATAGCAGCAATATTTGTAGTATGACCAATCAGGAAAACCTAAGAATGTGTCAAAATATGTGTCATTAGTGAAAATAGCTAAATTAACTATGTATAAGACAGCTGCTAAACAGATGCAGAAAGATCCTAAGATTAAAGTGTCAAGTATGAAAGCCAGTTTGCAGAACAACATGTATAACATGACACCATACGTGGTTTTCTATCAGTACACATGATGAACTGATTGATGTACACATGTAATGCACACAAACACACACTACAAAGAAAATTGAGATTAGTTTTGGAAAAAGGATAGAACTATAAATGGGTGTGGTTACAAATCTTTTGCCTTTTTTATAATTTGTATTGTTACTTTATTCATGTCAGGCATTTTTCCACAGCTGGTGATACAAATTTCCATTTATTTTCTAGAATGAACATAAACATTTTCATTTGTTTGCTATCATGAACAGTATAAATAATAGTGAAATAAATATCCCATGTCACTTCTTTATAAAAACATGGGAGGAGTGAAACTGATGATTCATGGGGTATGGGCATTTTTTTTTATTTTATTTTTCTATCTTTCAGAGTTTTTATGTAAAATTGTGCATATTTATGGGGTCCCATATGATGTTTTCTTTTTGTTTTTGTTTTCATTTTGGTACAGGGGATGGCACCCAAAGCCTGGCTTATGCCAGGCAAATATTGCTTATGATGTTCTGATATATGTACACATTGTGTAAACATTCAAATCAGGGTAAACATCTCTCTCTCTCTCTCTCTCTCTCTCTCTCTCTCTCTCTCTCTCTCTCTGTCTCTTCAAACATTTATCCCCTCTTTGTGGCAAAAACATCCCAGATTCGTTCTCCTAGGCTTTTGAAATAGACAATACATTGTTATTATCTCCGTCACCATCCTGTATGATAGCATACCAGAGCCTCTTGCTCTTATCCAACTGTACCTCAGTACTCTTGATCAACTTTTCCTCCTCCCTCCCTGCCCTCCACTCTTCCCAGACTCTGGAAATCACCATTCTGCTCTCAGCTTTCAGGTAGTCTGCTTTTTTTAGATTTCACATATGAGTGACAGCATACAGTAAGACTCCTTTTTGTGTTTGGTTTATTTCACTTAACACAATGTCCTCCAGTTCCATCCACAAATGACAGTGTTTCATCCTTTTTCAAGGCCAAATAGAAAGTGAAAACATTTCTACAGAATCTTAAAAAGCACCTTTGTTCCTGCTTCCATTACCAATGCAAAGAAAATGCCTAAAGAAGACTGAGTTGCCCTAAAATGTCTATCTAACTTCTTTTATAATTAAAATGCACTATATTATGTTCTGTATTTTGGGGGTGGGGAGCCAGGAGGTGGTTACCAGGGATTGAACTCAAGGGCACTCAACCACTGAGCCACATCCCCAGCCCTATTTTGTATTTTATTTAGAGACAGGGTCTCACTGAGTTGCTTAGTGCCTCACCAGTGATAAGGATGGCTTTGAACTCATGATTCTCCTGCCTCAGCTTCCCGAGCTGCTGGGATTACAGGCGTGTGCCCCCTCACCTGGCTTATATTCTATATTTCTGATGGCGGGCTCCCCAGTCAAGCTGACCAAGTCTCTTACTGAAGGTCAGCATCTCGAAGTGAGCACAGAAAGCTCTCTTTATGTTGATTCCTTGCCCAAGATTCGGTAACAATAATAGTAGTGTCTGTAGAGTGAGAACTAGAACTGGGGACACAGTCATAGATCTGCTACTTCAGTAAGCTCCTTGGGTTTTGAGACTATGTCTCCTCTCTAAAAGAGGGCCAATGGTAACACGTTTTCAAATGGCACCAGGAGAGCCAGAGGGGTGACATGCACTCCTAATAGATTTTCACTGAATTCACCATCCCAGACATCATCCGACAGACCTGTTCTCCTGCCAATGGCCACATGGTCTGTTCTGTGGAAATGTCTCCTCCCCAACCCCAAATTTTCCTTTGTGCACCCATTGTCCATGTGTACTCCCTTCCCCAGGCACCAATTAAATAGACTCTGTACATAGGTAGAGACATCACCTAAGCCCCTCATACATTCTTTTTTTATTATTTTAATTTTTGACTTTTTTATTTGTTCTTTTTAGATATACATGACATTAGAGTGTATTTTGACATATTATACATACATGGAGAATATCTTATTCTAATTAGGATCCCATTCTTGTGGTTGTGCATGATGTGGAGTTTCACTGGTCATGTCTTCATATTATGAACATAGGAAATTCATTCTATTGTCTTTTCTATTCCCATCCACCCTCCATTCCCTTCATTCTCCTTTGCTCTTACACATTCTTCTCATAGTCCTGCCTAAGCCCTTCCCACCCTCCCCTATTCCATGCTCCTCCACTCACACACTCACATACTAACAAGCACATGCACACCCATTCACACACCCACTCAGACACACGAATAGGCATACACACATTATCAACAAACACACTCACACTTGATATCCACACACTCTCTCAAACATGTATACACACTCAGACACACACTTGGATACACAGTAACACACTCTTACACTCGATATCCATACACTGACATATATACATGCACACACAAACATGCACACACATAAATCCATACACTCTCATACTCACACCTACTGATATACACAAATAAACATGCACACATACACACACACACACACTCTGGAACACACACTGAACTACTCAAAGCGTAGTACACAGAATGAGATCCATCCACTCACTGTTCTTGCATTGAGACAAGTATGGGAATTGGGAGCAAGCACTTAGAAACCATCATGTTTATTGACTCTAAGAATAAACTATTGAACTTGTACTTTGCATGTCTACTTTTCAAATTTTATTTTTTAATTATTCATTTTATTTTAATTTATAAAATTACAGGCCTGTGATATATAGAAAATTGGAAAAAGGGGGGGAAAAGAAATTGATCCTTCATCCCAGACAGTATAAGGGGCTCTGAGCATGCCTCTGGTCCATCTAGATGCCAGCCTCAGGGTCATTGCTCACCCCTGGAGCTAAGCCTTGGATGTCTGGATCCCAGAAAGAATTGCCTTTCTGTCCCCTACAAGGTCACCCTCTGTGACTTTCCCCTAGGACTCAGGCCTCTGGGACTGAGCAGACGGGACCCACTAGCAGGGGAGGTGACCCCATACTAGGGATACACAGGCCAGATTTCCCAAGGGAAGGGAGAAAGAAGCCAGCCACCAGGTCCCATTCATGAGCACTGGGAGGCCCCACTTGGCAGCTAGCAATGGATGGCCCAGCTCTGAGCTCCAGCCAGCAAAGAGTTACTTAGACTGGATTTGAAAAGTGTGAGAAAAATCTGGCAACTCAGAAAAGGGGACAACACACAGAAGGAAGGAAGCTGTTAGCCTGCAGCTGATAAAACTCCAGACTTGTAAAACCTCCTGTCACAGGGGAAACAGCCAGGCGCTGTCTGCCGGGCATTCAGCGCCCAGAAGACCTGGCCAGCCCCTTTGATGTCGCTGCTTCCCCTGGCCACTTCACGGAGGCTTGAGAAGCTGGAGCAGAGGGGCTCCAGCTCTGCCCCAGGCCTGGCAGGAAGCACTGCGTGGTGATGGCAGGAGCTGGGATGGCTCACTTGCTCTGTATTTACATCTGAAAGGAGAAAGCCCTTCTGCAGTCCCGATTTCACTACAGATTGCCTGGCAAGGACAGCCCTGATACTGGCCTTCACAGACAAGGGGCTTCAAGACAGCTTGAACACATCCACCAAATGAAGTGTCCTTGTCAGGAATGACAAGGACCAACAGCAGTTTCTTTTTCAATCAAAAAAAAAAAAAAGTACATTAACTTGAGAAACTGAAGTTCACATGTTGGGAACCTGATTGAGGGGGTGGAGGAGGGTATCAGAAATACTGGTCTCTCCCCGCCTCCAAACTTGAGCAAATTCACTCAGGACATGAGTCACTCTTGGAGTATGACAGGGGCTTACAGTGCAGACCATGTTTGTTTTAAAGGAGAAATAGATTCCCTATCTTTAAAAAAAAAAAAAGAACAGAGTTTTTTGCATCTTAAGCACATGCTTAAAATACATTCAAGGTGCAAAACAGTCACTCAAATGGAGCTTTTTTTCCCCAGAAGTTAGTCACTCACCCACTTCCCAGAGCAAAGGGAGTATATGTTTGCTTGGACCCTCCTTTTTTGCAGAACAAGCAAGTTTCTTACACCAGGCAGAGCAAGGTCTATGTCCATAAGCCGTTAAGTGCTGCTTGCAGGGACCCACCAGACAGCGCCACTGTGCTCCACAATTCTGGTCACCTTACTGGAGAAAACGGCCTGGTTTGTTTCAGACTTTAGCATTGGTCCTAAAACTTTGTATGATGCCTTTTGAAGAATTCAGTGATTTGGTGAGACACTAAGCTCCCTTCTGCACCACTCCACTAATGACTTTGGGACTGATGATTTTGGAAGGTCCAGAAACAGCATAATGGGCTTATGCTGCTCAGGTGTCATGAGGTTCCACTTGCCCAGTCTTTGTGCTCCACATGGTATGGGGTGCCTGTTTTCAGGAAGAAAAAGGCCGTGCACTGATCTCTTCTTTTTCCTCCTTCCCAATCTAGTAACCTGGGAAATGGGGTTGGTTGGTGCTGTCCTGTATTGTGATTTGAATGTGTTGAGCAGCCCCTCACCTCAAAGTTCATGTGGCCCTAAATTCATATCTTGATAGTATTTGAAGGTGAGATCTTTGGGAGGAAATCAGGTTTGATGATTTCATGAGGTTAAGGGCCCATGATGAGACCTATGACTCTGTAAGAAGAGGGAGCAAGGGCCAAGCTAGCACATACTCTTGTCCTCTCACCATAATGAGGCAACAAGAAGGCCCTCACCAGATACCAAACAGAGGGTGATGCTCTTGGACTTCCCAAACTCCAGAACCATGAATAAGATGAACTTCTATTCTTCACAAATGCAGAGTCTCAGGTATTTTGCTACAGCAACAGAAGCCAGACCTGACACCCCCTAAGTGTGTCATGGAGTGCCAGTTTGGAATTGTCAACCTAGTCCCCAGCATTGATCCATCTGAGATGGTCTGAGATGGTAACCCCATCTCAGGTGGAGCTCTAGTCTGAGACCCTGATCCAGTCTGACAGTGACCTAGTCTGGGGCAGTGATTCCCTAGTCCTCACACTTTTAAAACTGCTAATTTTCAGAACCCACCCAAACCTATGAAATTAGACCTCTCTGGGTGGAGCTCAACACCTTTAATTTAACATGTCCCCGTGATCCTTCTTGTAACCAGGCTGGACCACCTGAGGTCCCAGCATGGGACAGCAATCAGTCAGTGTTCTTATAATCCAGGAGCCAGAACACACCAGGCACCAGAGGCAGACCCCCGTGGGCCCAGGCAATGCCCACTGCACCAGAGCACCAGGCAGTCATGAAGAAAGCTGGGGGGCATGGAGACTCTTGGCAGGAGGGCACCTCAAGCTGTGCAGGCCAGTCCCCCAGCAGGCACACTCTGCCTGTCACACTACTCTTTGAAACACAGCACAGTGTAATCCCTCAGTTCACACCTAGCACGGCTTCATATCTCCTTGCACAAATGAAGCATGGAACAGTTCACCTTCCAATACACTGGCACTGCCAGCACATGGGCCTACAAACCAGCAGGCCCCACCCAACTGGAGCCCCCTGCAGCAGAGCCACCTCTTCCCCAAATGAGCTCTCTCATTTGCTCAAACTTTGAACAGGGACCAAGGATTATGAAATCAAACAAAACCATGCATATGTCCTTTTTCTGGGGAACTGTGTTGCATGCTGTGTGGGTCCATTCAAAAGCCAAGCTACAGAAGTTTTTAATTTATTGATGGCTCAAGTGGAAGAGTGGGAGCCACTGGGGCAGCCAGATGCTGGTCTGTTTAAAAAGGGTCCTGCTGAGCAGTTTCCCAGGCCAAAATCTGGCAGAATCGAGTTCCTGCTTTTGTGTTTTCTGCCTGCATCTGCCAGTGACCAGCACCAGACACAGGTGAAGGCAAGACAGGCTGGAACGCTCAGGCTCTCTGGGCACTCGGTTGGCAGAAAGGCAGCTGTACCCACACATTTCATCCCCTCGGAACATCCACGCACCCTCTTAAAAGCTTTCCTACAGCACACACCTGCACCATTTGAGGTTTCCACACTCTTTAAAGTTGTTACATCATAATGGAAAAAGTTATCACATCCTCTGGACGCCAGATAAAAGTCTTTAAATCCGTAACATGTGGCACATTGGCTCCCTTTCCTCTGTGCCATGTCCTTAAAGGAACAGGCCTCATGGACTGACACTGACCTTCGAGGGACTTCCCAGCCTGGGGCTCTGCTGGGCTTCCTCTCTTCCAGGCTCCTGAATACCCTGAGTCCCCTGTGACCCATTGCAGGGTATACACTGCCTATACCAAGGGCCAGTCGTGGCTCTCTCTAGACCTGTTTTCCAACCCATAAAATGAGATTTTAAACTAGATGGTATCTAGGGTTTGTGCAAATTCCAACAACCAGCACCTCGGGTTCTACGTGCAGTCTATTTAATTGTAATGAACACATAAGGTACTATGTACATGACACCTGGCTCCCACATAAGCTCACTTCCCTTTCCCCATCATCAGTGCCAGAGGTGGTTCCTGCATGGGGAGTTGAAGCCTCACCCAGTCCTTCCCACCCACAGCTGTGTGCTTTGCACAGAAGCTATCAGCTGTCGCATGGACGCCCACATACCACAGGAAATGCTGCCCACAGCCACTCCAACTCCTCATCCTCCACACCTGTTTCCTAAAGCGGGAAGCACCTTGCACAGCTTAGGAAGAGATTCTGGAAGTTTATCTTCTGTGCTGCAAACATTGGCTGATATCTACTATGTGCAGCCACCTGCCTCTGGATGACATGCTCTGCCAGAAGCAGGTGACAAAGTCGGGCAGGTGACAAAGTTGTGCAGGTGTTTACAGAGAGCTCCCTGGGAGCATCTCCTCTGAATATAGAGATTTTGGGAATGGCATTTGCCAAAACTCACAGCACCAGGCCCTCGGTTCTGTGGGGTCCAAATCTGGGCCCTTTAAAGGAAAAACAACGTGCAATAATAAATACAAAACTGCAGACAATATTAAAACCTAGCTGGAACCAAAAGAGAAGCCACAATAACTTAAATGAGTTTTGAGAGAATCCGATTCTTTCTTCTAAAGGCTGTTTAACTAACCAGGAAGACTTACACTGGATAGATTACTGACAGAAACCTGCCTCCTTGCTCCTCACCTAGAACATTTTATACCTCCCAGCATCTCCCATCAAGCCTATGCAAGAAGCCCTGAAACCTGAGCTTAATTAACTCCACTGTAAACCTGCCTCTGCTGCCAGGAGAGACTGAGTACTTCCACTGAGATTTTTCTGAGCACCGCAGACCCTCGGCCCTTCCCCCAGAGCCTGCACTGGCCTTTGTGAAATCGAACTCCCTTGCACAGTGTTTACAGACTGCTCCAGTGAGTTTCCAATCCACAAGAAAAACAGGGAATCAGAGCATGTAAATATCAGGGTTGTTCAGCTCCATGTATGGTGTCTGATGTCAATCTGAAACAAACACTGAAAGAAAGCAGGCACATGGAATGTTCTCAGGGTCTGTGCATCCCTCCAGCCTGTCGCCACGCGTCCCCTTCCCAACAGTGACGTGAGAGTGTTCCCACTCCACTAACTGCTGCCCGAGGCACTTCTGACTCACATCCACCCGGCTCAATTTTCGGACTAGGGAAGTCTCCAAACTAATAAACTGCTTTGGAAATATATATACACTCCCTCGTATCAGTTGTTTTCCTTCCAGAGGATGTTACTGCGTGATACAGCTTTAAGTTTTCAACTCTGTCATATTTTCTAAACTGTGATCTCTTCCATTTACTTTAGGGGCTGTGGCATTCCCCCTTTACTGGGGTGAAAGCTAAACAATGTGGTTTGGATTTAGTGTTCCCATGCATCACCATGAAAATGTTTGTCTCAGCAATCGTGTCGTTATTGTTACTGGTCACAGCTGCTCTGCCCCCTTGGTTTGTGAACCACACTTCACTGCACCCCTATCCAAGTGGGAAAGGTGGCTTTGTGCCATGAGATAAGAGACGTGGGATGGAATAGGCCAGGATCTGGTGTAAGTACCTCTCAAGCCAGCCAGGGACCAGTCAAAGAAGAACTAGTTCTGATCAACAGAGGAGCAGGCTCTACAGAGCTGACTTGGAGCAAAATATGGGATGGATGAAACCCAGGGTCCTGTGTCAGGGGTCTGCAAAAACCAGACATGGCTTGTCCACTCAGAATGATATCCTGAAGGAGCTGGGACCAGGGGACATCTCACCTCTACACTGAAGTATATTAGGGCCCTGGATTTGTTCTTGCACTGACCTTACTTTGTAGACACTGCGTTCTCGCAAGAACAGTGTCCTGGGTAGAGATTCGCTTGAGGAGCAGTTCATGATAGCTTTGTGGGTTTCTGTCACAGGAAGGAGATAAACCTGCCTTGTGGTTCATATGCTGTCTGTGGTAACAGGTTCCAGATGCCCGGGTCTCTTGGAGCTCTTCACCCTGCTCTCATCAGGCTCAGCTGAAGCCAAAGCCTTGCACCAAACACTTGCAAGATAAGAAAACGCTCCGTATTCTAGGCTTTAGGCCAGTTCCTTCCACACAGACACCTGGCATGATGCCTACCACCCTCTGGGCTGGACCTTGCTGGGCCACAGAGACCTGGCCTGCCTAGCTTTGCTTTTTTAAAAAAATAGGAAATAAGATAGATAGATAGATAGATAGATAGATAGATAGATAGATAGATAGATAGATATTAACTAGGGACTGCTTAATTAAATTATGGAATACAACCAACCAATAATAATGCAGAATTAGTTTTATTGACATGGAAAGAAGTCCACAACATTGTTGTATGAAATATCAGGACACCAGACTATGTAAAATGGTAAATACCTAGCTACATATGTTTGCATAATTGTCTATATGCCCAGGAATATTCTAGAACAGTGTGAAACCAGCCAATTAAGACAGTAATTATTTTTAATTTCTGGAATCTTATCTAACTTTGATTTCTTTATTTGGACTTTTATATTTATCTATATAGATATAAAAATATATAGTACACATGAATTACATAACCTTTATAATGAGCAGTCATTGTAAACCTTAAACAAAGAAAGTTTTTTTGTTTTGTTTTGTTTTGTTTTCAAAAGGAATGAAGTATGTTAAGACAAAGGCAGCAGGAAGACATGGGGAGAGGCTGGTGGAAGGGCTCAGGGTGACCAGGCAAGGCAAGGCTCACAGCCCCAGACAGAGTACCCCCTTCCATCCTGGAGAATATCCTGAGCCAAAGTGGGATGGAAACTTTCAGAAGCGTAGTTCAATGAAGACTCCAAACCTACTTAAATTCTAGAAGTTCAATTACTTCTGTCAAGTGTTCAAGTTAAAATTTCACAATTTGCATTCAACATTGGCCTCCCAGGATTCTATAACTATGGCAGGAGACCAGCAAGCTCTTAACTGTGGAGTTTCAGTTTGTGGATATTCTTCATTCATTCCCAGGGGCCTCCAATAAGTCTATTTATGATTGCAATTTGAGTGCCAGATTCTAGATGGGGATGGAGAGGATAAAGCAGGCCACACTGAGGAGGTCTCAGACAGCTAGATCTCCTTGACTGTCAATGCACACCTTGTCTACAAAGGAACATATTAGTTCCAAGTTAAAATGTTTCAAGAAAAGGAAAGAGGAAACTGATCCCCCTCTTAAAGTCCAGGCCCAGAATTGGCACATCTCACCTGCAATCTATTTTGTGTGTGTGTCGGGGTGGTGGGGGAATACCAGGGATTGAACTCAGGGGCACTGGACCACTGAGCCAAAAAAATCCCCAGCCCTATTTTGTATTTTATTTAGAGACAGGGTCTCACTGAGTTGCTTAGTGCCTTGCTTTTGCTGAGGCTGGCTTTGAACTCGTTTGTGATCCTCCAGTCTCAGCCTTCTGAGCTGCTGGGATTACAGGTGTACACCACCAAATCCGGCTGTCACCTTTCATCTATTTTATTGATCAAAGGAGTCAGTACAGACTCAAAGAGGTCAAAAAATGGTAGTACCTCTTGAAAGAGAGGGAAAGAGATTCCCAGGAGGGAAGACATGGAAGGCTGCCATCATGAGATGAGCTACCACACATAGAGGCTCCAGTTCTCAGGGCCCTGAGTTACCCCAGGTGTCTTAAATGACTCATCTGCAGTAATCAGATGTTTGGAACAAATTTTGCCAGCAACCCTAGAAGACTCAAGTTGGTGAATCACTATTTCTCTAATTCTAAACAGTCACTCGTGTTTTCTAACCCACAGATAGTTGGCGTAAACCCTAGTAACCATGATACTTTTGCAGATGTGAGCAATTATTGACTTAATAGAAATTATAGACCACTTGCTCAGCAATTTTTTCTATGCTCCATAACAACTTTTCCAAGTATTGCTTTCTTTGCTATCAGTTGTCCCTAAATCTGCTTCTATGTGCAATAATAATTCCCACATTAGGCAAAATAGCATTTATTATTTTTTACAGTTTTCTAGGCATTATCAGTCAGTAGCCAAGCCCTTCCCTTCAATTTTCTCATTCCGTCCTCAGAGCATCCCTTTAAAGGGGCCATTGTTGTCTATGTTTAGCAGATGACGAATCAGAAGTGCATGGTGGTAGAAACATTTAACCCAAATCCTGCAGTTCCTCTAATATTAAGCCAGGATTTGGGTCCACACTCTTACCTCCAGCATATGCAGCTCCCCCAAAGAATAGCTATTTTTTTTTTGCCTTTGTTCCCCGGGTGGGAATGAGAAGGCCAAAGTAGTAAACCAATCGCTCCTACCTCCCTGAGGTCAATGTGTCACCATCACTGATTTATGGTGGACACAGCTATAACTTCCAGAGTCTTCTTTGGCCCTCTGTCTTCCTGAATCCCTGCCCAGGCAGCAAAGAGACCTATGGCCCCAGCCTTTGGAATGGCACACCACCCCCCCAAGTCCTGGAGCTGGTTCCCTCCAGCTCCAGACTGCTCCTGGCACATCTCTGGCCACCCAGCTGGGGAATGTGCTCATCAACTTAAAGGAGGAAAGACTTTTTTGGGTTCTTAGTTTCAGAACTCTTAGTCCATAGTCATTTGGCTCCATTGTTTCTGGACTTGAGGGAGGCAGAAATCACAATGGGGAACACAAGGTGGAGCAAAGCTTCTCACCTCATGACAGCGGGAAAGCAGAAAGAATATGATAGAGCCTTCAAGAGAATGCCCCCAAGAATCTCCTTCCTCCAATTAAGCCCCACTCCCTACATTTTCACCACCTCCCAGTAACATGAAATTATGAATCCATCAATGGATTAATCTATTGATGAGGTCAGTACTCATTATACAATCACCTTCCAAAGTCCCCACCTCTGAACACTACCGCATTGGGGACCAAGTTTTTAACCCACGAGCTTTGGGGGTACTTTTCAGATTCAAACCGTAACAAGCTCAAGTCTCGCCACAATATAGCTGTCTCCTCCCTGGGCAAGTTGCTGCCAGGGTCAGCCGGACCACTGCAGATCAGAACAGTCTCCAGGTCCAGTAGTCTTCCACTAGTGAGATCTCCAGGGGATTCCTAATAAACTTGGTCCTGAGGCCAGATTGCTACAGCATCTTCATGGCAGATAGCCTGCAAAAACACTTCCCTTTCTCACGATGAGTTGCTCTGTTTCTCAGAGGTAACTTTGCAAAAGTTACCAATCACCTTTCTTTATAAGCAGCAAAGGAATTAAAACAGTTTAAAAGAAACAATGCTAACCTAATATTTCATGCCGCCTGTCCTTGAGCATGATATGGAGGGAAGTCACCCCTCTTCTTTTAGAATAATTCAAACAACTAACATTGGATTAGAATGTACTCCTGGTAAACATAACCAGGACTCTGAAAAGGTTGAGTATCATCTATAAATCACAAGGACCAAGAATGTTACCATCTAGAAAAGATTTTTTTTTTTCAAGTAGTCAGTCAATAAAATTGCAAGTGTTCTAGCCCCACTTGTCCACTGAGAGGAATGGAGGACCCTGCTGGCTTGGAACACCTCCCAAGACACTGAGTTCAGGAATGAGCCTGTGCAAGAGCAAATGCCAAAGGAATAAGGGTTATTTAGAAAGTCAAGGGAGTCAGCTAGGCAGGCTGGCTTTGCTGATTCAGAAAACCCTAAATCACTGAGAAGAGATGTCCACCACCCGCCACCTAGTGTCCTTATTTTTGGATGTGATCAGTATGAAAAATTACTTGGGGGAGTATGAAATTGATGACATATTCTTCACTGGTGAAAATAGGATTCATTTGAAAATGAGTACCTAGTGTCCATCATTTGGGTAATGAAGATTTGACACAAGGTAATTTTCAAAAAGGCAGTTTCATTTGTAGACAACATTTAGGACCTACCAGAGCCTCTACCCCAAGCTCTAGGCAAGCCCAAAGGTGAAAAATATTTTCCCAGTGGATGAGATAAAGGCTATAAAGCACTTTCATCGATTTCAGCAATTACATCTAAGTCATGTAACATATATCCCCAAACATGCTTAGTACTAGAAGTACGTAAGCACCTTTTCACCACGTCTTTGTAACCTTACCTGCCAGCAAGAAGAGTCCTCCCACTGATGTATGTGCTGCCTGGTTGTCCACACAGGGCCCTTGCAGGCTCCCAGAACCCATCAGTAGCAGTACTGAAGGTATCCACCAAACCATGGCAGGTATCAACACTGCAGGCTCTGTGACATCCCTGCCAGGGAACAAGTCCAGGCTTGCTTGACCTTCATGTCACAGAGCATAGAGTCAAAGGCCATTCAGCAAATAGGTAACACAGCAAACTCTCTCATGCTGCCATTTTATAAAGTGTCAATAAAGTACTTCAAGTTGAAAACCAATCTATTTTCTTCATAAATAAAAAAAAATACTAACAAAATTGCTTATCAACTTCTGTGTGGGTCTGTGGTGTGTTCTCTCACACACTTAGGCTAGCAAAATACAAGATAAATTTAACCAAATGTGCGGCTTGGTTTCCTAAATGGGTGTCATAAGAGCCATCAATCAGCCCTCATAACTCCCCCTCTTCATACTATCTTTCATGGACTAACTGGGACCATACTTCCAGGGGCACCATAGTAAAGAAAAATGTCAACTAATTCTCAAATGAAAAAAAAAATCATCCTCTTTATACCACTCTCAACCCACTGATCTTCAAGGACTGTGGAAATGATTGTTTGGAGGGGTTTGTATTATATTCTGATAATCCACATTTTTTTCAGACATATCCTCAAAAAAGTTTTAAGTTAACTCTAGACAATAATGTCTGATCATTTAACATAAGTTAGGGTAAACTCTTGGAACACAATATTCATCTCTGCTGTCATAGTGAAGGGAATTAGAGTGGACTGAAGGGAAATTTCGCTGAGCACATGAACGTGACTTGGCCTCTTACCCAGCGGAAACACAGCTCCCACCAGGGATCCCATCAAAGCCACTGTCCAGAGCTAACTTAGCTCACCGTCCACGTTTAAACTGAGGTCCCATTGTTTTATGCCTTCTCCAAGAACATTGTTTCAACAAAATTTGAGAACCCCACTTTCTCAGATGTGAAATAGATTGGCTTCACTAACAACCCCTGATCTCGATGGATCCATCACTATCACCTTCGCCAGACCTCCTCCATGTTTGTGGCTTTTAAATCAGGTTGCTTAATATGTGTCTCTAAAACATCAAAACCAAGCTTCTGGGCAAAAGAGTAGACACAGTTCCAAGTGCTGTATGTGCCTACCTTTATTGACTAATTACAGCGATACCATGAGGTGGATCGGGGTGGCATGTGGCCCCAGAACCAGGAACGTTCGCTCTAACATTGTGCTGGGTTCCCTCCACACTATGCCAACTCAGCAGCTGCTTAAATACCATCATAGTGCTCAGCGGAATTTCCCTTCAGTCCACTCTAAATCCCTTCACTAGGAGAGCAGAGATGAACATTGTGTTCCAAGAGTTTTCCCTAATTTATGTTAAATGTTCAGACATGATTGTCTAGAGTCAATTTAAAACTTTTTTGAAGATATGCCTGAAAAAATTGTGGATTATCGTAATAATGAAGGTATTTAACACTTTTTTAGTTGCATTAAGAAAGATTTTGGACACATAAAAAAGCAACTGAATCACCATCCATTTTACAAAAGAAAATCATGCACACAGCAAGAGCTCCTGCATACTTCCAGTAACCCCCTTCTGTCAGAGAGGTAGTTTACCTCCTGCTTTAGATTTTGATTATTGCCATGTATATTCTTTTAATTCATAGATAAGTAGATAGTTGATTAATTGATAGATGATATATAGATAGTAGAGAGTAGATTAATATATGGATAGATTAGTGATTATATAGAATATGGATATATACATACCCTGAATACATTTATATCATTCTTTCAACACATTGAAAAGTTTATACCAATGACTCAACTATAAATACCCTGTGATTTTTTTTTTGTTTTGCTCAATGTACTTTTCAGAATTATCCATGTTACCATAACTATAGTCTAATCATTTTCATTACTCATTTCACTCCATTATATGGTATATAAAAATATTGCTTATTTTTAAATAAATAAGATTTTAAATAAATAGAAATAGAATATATTCATCCTTTGTTTCATAGTCTTTTTTTTCTTGTCAAATGAAAGAACCTTTTAAAACACTTTCAATTTATGTTAATTTGTGGAAAGTAAGTACTAGAATTCTCTCATGTGTGCACATTCACAGTGCAAATGGCTTTGGTGTGGTGAACATACAGAGGGTCTAGATCCTTTCTAACATGCCTAGCTGCATACTAAACTCCTTTCTGCTATATCCGTCTGATTGTGGATGTCTACATAATTGTCTCCACTGTGTCTCCGCTACTGTTGTGGCTGTGATCCGTGAATAGACTGGGTCTGGGAAGCAGGAATTTCCTTGGCATCACAAATCTTTTTTTATTTGTTCTTTTTAGGTATACCTAATAGTAGGGTGTATTTTGACATAGTATACATACATGCATTGGGTATAACTTATCCTAATTAGGATCCCATTCTTGTGGTTGTACATGATGTGGAGTTTCACTGGTTGTGTATTCATATAGGAACATAGGAAAGTTATGTCCAATTCCACTGTCTTTCCTATTCTTATCTCTTCTCCCTTCCCTTCATTCCCTTTTGTCTAATGCACTGAACTTCTAGCCCCCGCAACTTAGCATCTACATATCAGAAAGAACATTCAGTCTTTGGTTTGGGGGATTAGTTTATTTCACATAGCATGAGAGCCTCCAGATCCATCCATTTACTGGCAAAAGTCATAAAGTAAGTATCTTATATGACTGAATAATAGTATGTGTATACCACATTTTCTTTATCCAGTCATTTATTGTAGCACACCTAATTTGTTTCCATAGTTTAGCTATTGTGAGTTAGGCTGCTGTAAACATAGATGTGGCCACAGGACTGCAGCACACTGATTGTAACTCCTTTGGATATGTACCAAGGATAGTATAACAGGTGAAAGGGCAGTTCTTTCCCTAGTGTTTGGAGGAATCTCCATACTGCTTTTCAGAATGGTTGCAACAATATGCAGTCCCACTAGCAATGTATGAGTGTACCCTTCTCCACACATCCTCGCCAACATTTATTGTTACTTGTATTTTTGATAATTGCCATTCTGACTGGAATGAGATGGAATCTCAGTATAGTTTAATTAGCATTTCTCTAATTGCTAGAGATGTTGAACACTTTTTCATATATTGGCTGACCATTCATAATTCTTCTTCTGTGAAGTGCCTGTTCAGCTCCTTTGCCCATTTATTGATTGGGTTATTGGGG
>NW_026000093.1:1306002-1316154 GCF_001458135.2 Marmota marmota marmota | reverse complement strand
TGATTGGTATTGGGGTCGATGGGGGCAGGGGGGGGGGGGGCTTGGTGTTAAGTTTCTTGAGTTCTTTATATATCCTGAAAATCAATGTTCTATCAGTGGTACAGGTAGCAAAGATTTTCTCCCATTATGTAGACCCTCTCTTCATATTCCTGATTGTTTCCTTTGCTATGAAGAAGCTTTCTAGCTTAATAACATCTCATTTATTGGTTCTTAATTTTATTTCTTGCACCTTAGGAGTCTTGCTAAAGAAATCAGTTCCTAAGCTGACATAATAGAGTTGGATCTACTTTTTTCTTCTAGTAGGCACAGGGTCTCTGGCCTGATGCATAGGTCTTTGATCCACTTTGAGTTGATTTTTGTGCAGGGTGAGAGATAGGAGTTTAATTTCACTTTGTTGCATATGAATTTCCAGTTTTCCCAACACAATTTGTTGAAGAGGCTATCTTTTCTCCAATGTATATTTTTGGCACCTTTGTCCAGTATGAGATAACCCTATTTGTGTGGGTTTCTCTCAGTGTCTTCTATTCTGTTCCATTCATCTTCATGTCCGTTTTCGTGCCAATACCATGGCATTTTTGTTACTATGACTCTGTGGTATAATTTAAGGTCTGGTATTGCGATGCCTTCTGTTTCACTTTTCTCACTACAGATTGTTTTGGCTATTCTGGGTCTCTTATTTTTCCAAATGAATTTCATGACTGCTTTTCTAGTTCTATGAAGAACATCATTCCTCTTAGAACTGCCTTCATGGTGTCTCAGAGATTTTTGATATATTGTTTTACTGTTCTCATTTATCACTAAGTACTTCTTTATTTCACCCTGATTTCTTCTGCTACCCATTGGCCATGGAATAGCATATTATTTCATCTCCATGTGTTAGAGTAACTTCTATTTCTTATTTTATTGTTGATTTCTAGTTTCATTCCATTATGATATGATAGAATGCCAGGTAGTATCTCTATTTTTTTGTACTTGCTAAGAGTTGCACTGTGGCCTATGATATGTTCTATTTAGAGAATGATTTGTGTGCTGCTGAGAAGAAAGTGTATGATGTCCTAATGAATAAAATATTCCATAAATGTCTAAATTATTAATTATATTTTTTAGTTCTATAGTTTCTTTGTTTAGTTTTAGTTTTGCTTGGAGGATCCATCCAATAATGAGAGAGGCATGTTAAAGTCACCCAGTACTGTTGTGTTGTGACCTATTTGATTCTTGAAATTGAGAAGGGTTTGCTTGATCTACATAGATGCTCCATTGTTTGGGACATAAATATTTACAATTGCTATGTCTTGTTGGCATATAATTCCCTTAAGGAGTATGAAATGACCTTCTTTGTCCCTTTGATTAACTTGAAGTCCACTTTATCTGATATAAGGATAGAAACTCCTGCTTTTTACGAGATCCATGTGAATGATATGTTTTTTCCCATCCTTTTACCTTCAGTCTGTGGATGTATTTGCTTATGAGGTGAGTCTCTTAGAGACAGCATATTTTGGGGTCTTGTTTTTTGTTTGTTTTTAATTTTTTAAAAACCCTTTGTTTTATTTACTTATTTTTATGTGGTGCCAAGGATCGAACCCAGTGTCTCACATGTGCTATGTGAGCACTCTACCACTGAGCCACAACCGCAGCCAGGGTCTTATTTTTTAGTTCAATCTGTCAGTCTTTTGGTTGATGAATTTAGGCCATTCACATTCAATGTTGTTATTGAGAAATGGTTTTTATTCCCTGTCATTTTTATTCATTTCTGGTTTTTAATTTGAATTATTTCTCCTTTGATTGACTATTCTTCTACTGTAGTTCTTCCCTATGCAGATTTTCACTCTAATTTTTTATTTCTTCTTCATGAAATATTTATTGAGTATGTTTTCTAGTGCAGGCTTTTTACTTGTAAATTCTTTTATTTCATGGAAGATTATTTTTTCATCATCAAATCTGAAGCTTAATTTTTCTAGGTATAGTATTCTTGGCTGGCATCCATTTTCTTTCATAGCTTAGTATATATTATTCCAACATCTCCTAGCTTTGAGGGTCTGGCTTGAGAAATCAACTGAGATTGGTTGCCCTCTAAAAGTTACCTGTCATTTTTCTCTGGCAGCCTTTAAAATTCTATTCTTTTCTGAATATTATTTTAATAATAATGTGCCTTCATGTGCACCTATTGTAATTTTGTGCATTTGGAGTCCTGTAAGCCTCTTGTATTTGATTTTCCACTTCGTTTGTAAGGTTTTAGAAATTTCCTGATATAATTTCATTGGAAAAAGTGTGCATTTCTTTGGTTTGTATCTCTGAGTCTTCATCTGTGTTTTCCCATATTTCTTGGAAGTTCTGTTCATGGTCTCTTAACATTGTTTCTCCACGGTCAACTTTATTTTCTAGATTATATATTTTATCTTCATTTCCTGAAACTCTATCTTCCTATAAGCTACTCTGTTGGTGATGCTGTCCACTGTATTTTTAAGTTGGCTTATTGATTTCTTCATTTCAAGGATTTCTGCTTAATTTTTTTTCGGAATCTCTATCTCTTTATTGAACTAATCTTTCACTTTCTGTATTTTCTCTCTGATTTCACTCTTTACATTCTCCTTTACCTTGCAGGTCAGTTTTATTTAAATTATTTGTTTCTGTTTAGATATACATGACAGTAAAATGTATCTTATCACAGATCATTTTAACTATGAACTTTCTAAGCTTCTTTGACATTTTCTCCACTGTGGTGTCAATGGATTATTGAAGCATTTTGGTTTGTTTGGGGAAGTTTTTTTCCTTGCTTTATCATGCTGTTTGTGTAGAGCAGGTGGTTTTCCATGACCCATATTCCCCTTTGTGAACCCCTCTCCTCCTCTGATTTTCGCCCTGTCACTTAGGCACACTCTGTGTTGTGAGATGTGAGTTTGTCAGGCCTGTATTTCGGACCAGGCTCAGGTTTGCAGGAATCAGCTCCCACAGCTGCTGGCCCCCACTGTGTGGCTACAAAGTGGCTTCTTCCTCTGTTCTCCATGGACAGCTGGGAGAGATGCAGCTTCTTTCCCACACCAGGATATTGTGCAGCCTGCCTGTCAGGTTAATCCAGCACTGACTTTGATCTCTGATCTCACTGCACCCACCAGACCTACCACAAGCCTCCTAAAAATGCTGGTTCCTTTAATTCCCTTATCCCTCCACTTTGTTTGCTGGGGATGGGGTGGAAACAGCTCTGGCTGGTACTGGTGATGGCAGTGATGGCAGGACTTTGTTCTTATTTTATTATATCCAACCTCCTGAGCTCCCAATCTGCTTTGAACGTCCAGGATTAATTCCCAGAAAAGTCCCCCCTTTTTTCACCCACCTGACTGAGAAGCTGTCTATCTGCTTTCTTCATTTTACACCATGGAGCAGCCAGAAAAGCAATCTCCTCTGTTCTGCCATCTTCCCAATTTCTAGTGTTTGCTTTTTGTGTTTCAAAAATATTACCCTAAAATTTAAAAAAAAAAAAATTTGATTCTCTTGTATTTTCTGTAAAAGTTTTAAATTTAGATTTTGTGAGTGGTAGAAACTAAAATTTTTCATTTTTATAACCAATTGTTCTACTACCACACCTGGTTTGTAATATCCCACTATTTCATATATCTGGTTTTCTTATTTGCATACATTTGTTTCTGGACTCTCTGGTCTTACCCATCAGTCTATTTGTCCATATCTATCTATAGTGCCCTAATTATTTTTTTTTAATTTTTTATAGTTATAGATGAACATGAATATTTTATTTATCATTATGTGGTGCTGAGGATCAATCCCAGGGTCTCACACATGTGAGATGAGTGCTCTACCACTGAGCCACAATCCCAGCCCTTATAATGCCCTAATTATTAAAGCTCTATTAGAAATATTAATATCTCATACGGCAAATCCCTCTAATTTGCTTTTTCTTTAAAAATTACTTTGGCTATTATATCAGTAAACTATTGTTCCATAAAGAATCATCCCAAAGATTAGACAGTTAATGCAATAACTGTCTAATAATTTATTTAGTTCTCCAAGTCTACAGGCCAGTTATTTAACCTAGGAAGCAATTTTACCAGCTGTTTATCTAACCTGAACTCAACTGGATGGTTCTGATCCTCCCTGGGCTAGCTCACACGTATAACCATTGGCTGGGGCAAAGGGGGTAACTAGGCAACCTGTCTTTCATCACCCAGCTGGCTTGGCCATGAAAAAGCAGGGGAGCACTAGAATAATCAAGCACATACATAGTCTCTTGAGTCCACACTCTACTGGCCAAAGCAAGTTCTGAGGCCAGCCTAGGCTAAGGAAAGAACCTCCTCTTGCTGTGAGAGCTGGGAGAGCAGGAACTGAAATCATGTTGAAAAGCAACCTACTGTGGCTTTATTGGACCTTTGAAATCCCAAGAAAATTTTAGAAGCATTCTTTGAGATCATAATAACAAACCCACTCACATAAGTCACACCTAAGTCCTTATCATTACCCGAATCTTCTCCAATAAGATGATGAATTCAGGGGGACCTCCCTATAACCAAATCGTATACTCCCTCCAGCTTGCTTCTTCAGCTATTTTTATCTCCCCTGAGTTTCTTATCATGGAAATCTATAATTTCTCTCCATCATCTCTTCTGTATTTAAGAAGCTCAATCAGGTCACAAGTCTGTTCTGTTTGAAGGTCAGTAAGAATGAAGATTTGAACCAGGTTCACGTAGGAGTCTTTTGAGTTTTTCTGCCAAGCCAGAAAGAAGATCTATATTTTGTAATAGAAATGAATGAGCAGATGCAGCTCCCTCATACATCCCCAAACTCAGTGATCAATGATGACATATTCTCACTTGCTATGCATACACTTAGGTGGCTGAGCCCTGCTGAAGAAAATCACACACTCAAGCCAATTAGGTCCATCCCAAGTTTATGATCACTAACTTTATTTGAACTTCAACACTGCCTGAAAATAATACTGTGTTTCTCTGGGAAAATCTGTCTTCCTACGTTTCGCAGTAATTGTTTCTACCTTCTCCAGCCCTCTCAACCTATTGCCAACTACCTTCCCATTCTACTCACACGTCTTCATAACTGTTAGAGAAGGAAAAATAGAGTCCCCCTTATGAGAATCCCATGATTTCCAATCACCAAATCCCAGCCCTGCCAACATGTGTCCTCATCCTTATTCATCCTTTCTCCTTTCAAAATTGTCATCTTTCATCTGTGGACTGACTCTCATTTCTCCCCCACCTCTCATATTATCAATTATCTTCTCTCCCTTGAATTCCAACTCTCTCTCTCTCTCTACTAGCTCCTTGCCATTGACCTTTTAATATACTCCCAAAACAAATCAGACCCAATTTATCCCCACTCCACCATCTACTGATTCTCCCAAATGCTAAAAGCCTGCCTTTGCTGACTTCTCTCACATTTCTGCGTCCTCCAACTACAGTGTCTGCTCTTCACAAAAGAATCACTCAATAATGTCCCCATTACCACCTCCATGTGCTTATGTCAGTGGGTATTTGTCAGAATCACCTTCCTAACCTCTAATTAACATTCAACAGGTGAGTTTCCTCTATTTCTGAAAGACTCTCTTCCCTCATCTCTTCTGGTTGACAGTTTAAACTGTCTAAAAAGGTAAGTCAGGCACCTGCCTGCAACCCCAGCTGCTCAGGAGTCTGAGGCAGGAGGATCACGAGCTCAAAGCCAGCCTCAGCAACTTACCGAGGACCTGAGTGACTTAGTGAGATCCTGTCTCAAAATAAAAATTGAAGGGCTGGGGATGTGGCTCTGGCTCAGTAGTTGAGAGCTTCTGGATTCAATACCTGGTACAAAAAATAATAATAATAAGTCAGAACAAATTTATGTTGAACAAATTAAGAAAAGAGGCATATACTCTAGAATAGTAGATATTCTTGCTATTGCTATGTTTACATTTTCCTTCTGAACCTATTTATGCCTAATAAATTCATCTACTCATTTAAGTTTTGTAACATATAAATGTTTACCTGTTTTGCATGTAAATATCACTCTGGTATTTCTTTCAAACTCTCAGTTTTTCAATCCTAAAATTATACCTGGTCCTTTAATAAAAGTGGCCCACAAATCACTTAATGGTAATCACTAGAATTAAGGGCGTGATCCACAGATAAACTGAAAGTCCAATTTTAGGATCTGTCCCAAAATTTCAGGAAGCAGTTGTGACAACATATTCATCCTTTAAAGAATGGACTCCAGTGTTAGAAACCTCAGATACATGATAAGGAGGGTTTGGAAACACAACCTGCCTACCCAGGCACTACCAATACACATTCATCCAGGACCCACACTGGACCATCTTGGTAGGTCCCATGGGTCAAAATTCAGTTGTGTAACAGTGGGAGTGGTGGAGGGGGCAGATAATCCACAAAGGACAATGTGGGATTTCAAGTGACTTTTATGATCAAAATATTAATCTTCTCCCAATTTCCAAGCCCATCCAGAAAGAAATCTTCAAAACCAAATGTGTGCTTCAAAGCATTTTGAGTTCCTCTGAGGAAAGGCACCCCTAAGTTCAAATTATAGAATTTCACCTCTGACGAATTCTTTCTGCCAAGTTGCTTAGATATTGTGGGTTGTCCATTAGTCTGCACTAGACTCCCGTACCTTAAGACTGGACTCCCACTTCTTAAGAAGTGCCCATTTTACAAATTTACATATAACCTCACCAGGGAACCATTATATGTAAAAGGATAAAAGCTGACTCCTTGGACAAAAGAAGTCACATAGACCAATTCCATGATAAAGAAACCTACGGCTGGGCAGGGGTGAAATTCAGTGGAAACGTGCTTGCCTAACACATGAAAGTCCCTGGGTATGATCCACATGGGGGAGAGGGGGAGTGTTAGGTTTACTACTCTATTTGAAATCTGAAGTAAATCAGTTCACCAAAGAAAAAGATGGAAAATTGGAGTGAGGGAAATGGATAGCAATTTTTCTATGTGAAATTCTGTTTCTATTGTAATATGGTATAATAGGAAAATAAAAATATATCTAACACCCTGCCAGCTTTCTAGCACTAGGCAGGCCAATATCTATGTTTCAGAGACTTACCTAGATCTAACTAAACTCAGCACACTGGTTCCTGTCCTCTCCACTGGCAAATTGTCCTCAGTGTAATAATCTGACTATAGAAAATGTGTCGCTGAATTCCTAGTGAATAGTGGAAAATACTGGAAAATTAGTAAATATTTATTGAGTTAAACAAATGAGTATTTTACTATCAAAATCAAATTTCATTTTTTTGTGGTTTTTTGTTTTGTTTTGTTTGGGTCTCTCAGTAACACCCAGATTTCCTAAATTAAAGTGAACCATAAGAAAATGGAATGAGAAAGTTGCAATTGTTTGGATCTTTAATGTCCCCCAAAGGCTGATGTGTTAAAGGTTTGGTCCCTTGGGTAAGGTCATTGGGAGTTGGTGAAACCTTTAAGGTCAGAGGCTACTGGGATGCCATCAATGGCAACCCATCTTGGCATCTGGTGGACAGCCCCATGGAGAGTGGAGCTCCTGGCCATAACAGGAGTTTGGATGCCCCAGAGGCGATCCCCATGGCAGCAGTGAAGCAAGTGCTGAGGGAGGCAGGTGAAAAGTCTGAACTGCAGTACCAGCAGGCATTCAGTGACATGGCGTCCAAGCTCCACCTCACCCTGGAGACAGCACATCAGACCTTTGAACAGGCAGTGAATGAACTCTTCCGGGATGAGGTAAGCTGGGGTCGCATTGTGGCCTTTTTCTCCTTTGGAGGAACACTGTGTGTGGAAAACATAGACAAGGAGATGCAGGCACTGGTGAGTCAGATCCCAAGTTGGACATGGCCACTTACCTGAATGATCACCTAGAGACTTGGATCCAGGACAACGGGGGCTGGGACACTTTTGTGGAACTCCATGGGAACAATGTGGCAGTGAAGAGCTGGAAGGGCCAGGAGCACTTCAACCTTTGTTTCCTGATGGGCATGATTGTGGCTGGCGTGGTTCTGCTGGGCTGGCTGTTCAGTCGGAGATGACCAGACCCTGACCACCCACTCACCCTCCCTCCTACCCTGCCCCACCACATCCCTCTGTCCAGCCACCATTGCCACTAGGAGAACCATTCATTACATACATCCATGCCCACCATCCTTCACTGGCTTGGACCTAAGACCTGGTTCCCTGCAGTTAGTTTGCTAGAACTACTACACTTCTGTGATACCCACTTCCCGCATATCTCAGTTATCTGAGTTGATTATCATTACCCAATCCCTCTCTAGACCTGGGCCCCTCTTCCTTCTATCTCTACCCACAAGAACCATGTAGAGGTCACTTTTGACTAATTAGGAATTCAGCCTGCTTGGTATAAAGAAACCAGGATCAGGACTTCCTCCTCACCACTGGCCTGGACAAAGTCCCCACTCCTAGTGTGAATGTTTTCCAGAGGCCTCTGCCTAGAGTCTAGTCCCACCTTGGAGAGAGGGGAATATAGCTGCAGGAAGTACCCCATGCAAAAGCCAGCATGACCCTTGCAGTTTAGCACCACCCTAGTCCCTTCCCCTCCAGGACCACGCCTGAGTGACCACCTTGGCCCAAGACAGTTGCCCCAGAGCTACTTATGGCCTCAGCTGCCTCACTTCCTGCAAGATCATCCTGTGGCATCATTGTGTTGGACCGCTGTCCATCAGGTACAGGGAATCAGGGGCCTTACTCCAGAGTAAAAGGGGAGATATAGGAAGCAGCAGTAGGAGCCCTGGGGTCTTCCCTACCAGAAAGTAGACCTTGGTGCACAGGCCAATAGGTGGGAGCCAAGTGGAGGGCTCTTGCCTGACCAGGTAGATATTTCCCCACTGTCCAGCCTGGGCATCAGGGCTGCCAAGGTCAAAGTGGCCTGTTCAAGACCCCTCAGGCCTCTCACGGCTCATCCCTGTGGGTCTCAGCACAGCACTGGGCACTCCAGGCTCTCTGCCGTACACATTCCAGAACAGCTTTTATTCCTTATGAAGGTGATACTCTGTTTTTGTTAAGCATGTGTGTATTCATGATGAGGAACTGCTGACTTTCTGTGAGTGTGCAAGTGGAGAGATGGTGCCTGGAGATTGGCGGTTTAGTGCTCCTTCCCCTGCCCTGGTCCAGGAAACCTGTTCCAGGGGTCTTGGCTACTGAGGGGCACCTGTTCCTCCTCCCTCCCCCACTTGTTGCAGCCCTTTAAATAGTCTGTGTGAAATTGAAAGTGCAGTTCAGTAATAAACTGTGTTGGCTCAGTGGGAAATAAAGTTAATATTAGGAGCTGAGGTATAGCTCACTGTTAGTTCACCACGTAGCATCCATGCAGCCCTGGGTCAAATCCCCATTTTACAAAAACTTGTAAAATGATAAATTATGCACTGTGAATGCTACTATCATTGTTTTTGGCATAAAACTTGCCAAAGTCAGTAATAGGGTCTTGAAAACTAGAGAGTAGCTTAAACATTATTTCTGTAGTTTGCTATTTCAAACTTACTTTTTCCTTCAGAATTTGTAAAAATGAGCTGGGGTTATAGCTCAGCATAACAGTGCTTGCCGCACACATGTGAGGCACTGGGTTCGATCCTCACCATTACATAAAAATAAATAAGATAAAGATATTGTATCCATCTTTAAAGAAAAATACTGGGACTGCAAATTGGTGCGGCCAATTTGGAAAGCCGTATGGAGATTCCTGGGAAAGCTGGGAATGGAACCACCATTTGACCCAGCTATCGCCCTTCTGGGACTATTCCCTGAAGACCTTAAAAGAGTGTACTACAGGGATACTGCCACATCGATGTTCATAGCAGCACAATTCACAATAGCTAGACTGTGGAACCAACCCAGATGCCCTTCAATAGATGAATGGATTAAAAAAATGTGGCATTTGTACACAATGGAGTATTACGCAGCATTAGAAAATGACAAAATCATGGAATTTGCAGGGAAATGGATGGCACTAGAGCAAATTATGCTAAGTGAAGCTAGCCAATCCCTAAGAAACAAATGCCAAATGTCTTATTTGATATAATGAGAGCAACTAAGAACAGAGCAGGGAGGAAGAGCAGGAGGAAAAGATTAACATTAAACAGAGACATGAGGTGGGAGGGAAAGGGAGAGAAAAGGGAAATTGCATGGAAATGGAAGGAGACCCTCATTGTCA
>NW_026000093.1:1296104-1305379 GCF_001458135.2 Marmota marmota marmota | reverse complement strand
CTTAGTAATTTACTTCTCACCCCTTCCATATTTTCATCACAAAGACAATACAACATTTCAAGACAAAACAAGACACAAACATACTGTATCAATCTTCTCCATTTTCTCAAAATGGTCATTTTTCCTCTCGCCCTATCTGCCTAGGGACGAGCAGATTTGCTCCCGTCCTATCTATGGACGGGCAGCTTTTTTTCGTCACTTACCCCTGAGTGTCCCGGGGCTCCCCGTAACGGGCCACCATCTGCCGGAGTCCGGCTGCAGCAAAATAACCGGGGGGTGACGAACAACTTGTGTACGTTGATACAGCAGGAGTGGAAGCCGTTTATTGCAGGACAGGAGCAGTATTTATACATTCCACACAGCTTATCTAATTAGCATAAACTAGATACATCAGTCAACCAATAAAGAATTTCCACACTTAATGGCTTGTTTTTGTTACTTCTCAAACCACTCCCTCTGGCATTTTGCCAGGCACCATCCAGACTTGTTTACGAACTCTAACATTCCCCTGGCAAAATGCCAGGTGTTATTTTGACTTGTTTACAGACTCTAACAGTTACTAATATGGCATTATGTAAAAATGTGGATGTGTAACCAATGTGATTCTGCAATCTGTATTTGGGGTAAAAATGGGAGTTCATAACCCACTTGAATCTAATGTATGAAATATGATATGTCAAGAGCTTTGTAATGTTTTGAACAACCAATAAAAAAAATTTAAAAAAAGAAAAATACTTTCCTTTAAAAAAGAATTTGTAAAAAATAATGGTGAGCTTTTTAATCTTCATAAGATTTGAATGATGTTATATTTTTGTACTCTCTGTTCAAATTACTGCTTATTTTGAAAAAAATAAAATCTAAAAACCATATTATACTTCACAAAAAAAAGAGGCTACTGGGATATCTTCAGATTATGGAGGGCATACCCTTGAAGGGAACAATAGGTCTCCATCCCCCTCTTTGCTCTCTTTTGCTTCTAAGCATGAGGTAAGGGGTTTGTTTCACCACACACTTCCTGCCATGATGTGTTGTCTCAACTACAGGCCAGGAACAATAGTCATGGACTGTGACCTCCAAAACTGTGAGCCGAAATAACCATTTCTCTTTCCAAGTTGATTTGTGCTTGGGTATTTTGTTGTAGTGTTTGACCAACATGAAAGTGTAATGTTCCACCTGCAGCTTCATAATCTCATACTTCTTCACTGCCTAGAAGATTTCTGTGTGTAGGAGTGAGTACAGTTGTCAGGGAGGAGAGTTTGCATCTTTAAATCTCTTCAATTTCTCCTCTGTGGAACTAGGTTTAGCTACATATCTAGTTTAGTTTCCCAAAGCAAGTTCTGCAGAATATGTGTACCACAATCTTTTGAAAAATAAATAAATAATACGGTTTATTTGATTAGTTGGCTTTTTTGAGAAGATAAAGAAGCAAGATAAGCCCTTACTCAAACTAACCAAAAGAAAGAAAACCAAAATTAATGAAATTAGAGATGAAAAGGGAGAAATTATGACAGACATCATTGAAATACAGAAAATCATTAGGGGCCAAATTTGAAAACTTATACTCCAATAATTGGAAAATGTGAAAAAAAAATGGATACAATCCTAGACACATAAGACCTGCCAACATTTAAACAGACCAATAACAAGCAATGAGACAGAAGCAGTGATAAAAAAAAAACTCCCCAAAATAAAAACTGAGAACCAGATGAACTCTCAACTGAATTCTACTAGAGCTTTAAAGACTAATATCAATGCCCTTCAAATTATTCCATGAAATAAAAAGTGGTGGAATACTTCCAAATTCATTCTGTGAAGCCAGTATAACCTTGATACCAAAACCAGATAAGGACACATCAAGGAAAGAAAACTATAGACCAATATCTGTGGATGAACTTAGTTGCAAAAATCCTTAATAAAAAAAAGTGTGATGTTCCACCTGCAGCTTCATGATCTCAGGCTTCTTCACTTCCTAGGAGATAACAAATCATATTCAACAACATATTAAGAATATTGTAAATCATAACCAAGTTGGTTTCTTTTCAAAAATGCAAGAATGGCTTAACATACACAAATAAATATGTGTAACTCATCACAAATAGAATTGAAGACAAAAACATACTGTCATCTCAATATATGAAAAGAAAGTTCTTTGGCAAAATTCAGCACCTATGCATAATAAAAAACACCCAAGAAACTATAAAGGAACTTATCTCAACATCATTAAGGTTATATATGACAAACCCAAAGCCCCAACATCATAGTGATTGGGTAAAACAGAAAATATTTTCTTTGAAATCTGTAACAAGACAAGGATGTCTGCTCTTACTCTATTCAATACAGTACTGGAAATTCTAGCCAGAGAAATTAGGCAGGAGAAGGAAATAAATCAGTTAAAACTATGAAAGGAAGAATTCAAACAATCACTGTTTGCAGATTATATGATCCTGCACTTAGAAGATCCAAAAAGCTTCACCATAAGACTGTTAAAATTAATAAATTCAACAAAGTACAAAATCAAATACAAAAATCGAAACTGTTCTGTATACCAACAAAGAAACAGCTGAGAATGAAAGCAAGAAAACAATCTTACTCACAATAACCTTAAAAAAATAAAATACTTGAGAATAAATCTAACCTAGGAGGTAAAAGACCTCTATAATAAAAACTTCAGAACACTGAAGAAAGAAATTGGAAAAAAACTAAAAAAAGAAAGAAAGAAAAAACCTCAGAAGATTGAAAGACATCCCATGTTCAGGGATAGGCAGAATTAAAGTTGTTAAAAAATGGTCATATTACCAAAAGCAATATACAGCTTCAGTACAATCTCCATCAAAATATCAAAGACATTTCTCAGAGAACTAGGAAAAAAATGCAGTCCTAAGATTCATTTGAATGAACAAAAGACCAAGAATAGCCAAAGAAATTCTAAACCAAAAAGCAATGATGGAGGCATCGCAATGCCAGTTTTCAAATTATACTACAGATCTATAGTAACAAAAGCTATAAGTTTTATGGCATAAAAACAGACACATAGACCAATGGGACATAATAGAGGATACAGAGACAAATCCACATAGATAGAGTCCTCCGATCCTTGACACAGGTACCAAAAACATACACTGGAGAAAGATAGCCTTTTTAACAAATAGTACTGGGAAAACTGGATATCCACATGTAGAAGAATAAAACTAGATCCCTATCTCTCACCCTGCACAAAAGTCACCTCAAAGTGTATCCAAGACCCAGGAATTAGACCAGAAATTGTGCAACTCCTAGAAGATCAAGTATTTAATGTATTGATACAGGTAATCACTTCCCTAACAAGACCCCTAAAGGTCAAGAACTAAAATCAAAAGTAAGTAAGTGCAACAGCACCAAAGTAAAAATCTGACTAAAAAGAACAAATAAAAAATAATAAATGAATCTATTATGATAAGAAAAAAAAGCTTCTGCATAGAAAGAAATAAAAAAGAGCATGAAGAGAGAACCTCCACAATACGAAAAAAAAAATCTTTGCCAGTTACTCTTTTACAAGGAATTAATAACTGAAATATACAAAGAACTGAAAAAAAACTTAACCTCCATAAACAAACTACCCAATCAATAAATGGGCAAATAATCTAGAGACATTTCTCATAAGAAGAAATAAAAATGGCCAGCAAATACACGAAAAAATGTTCAGCGTCCATGGCCATCAAGGGCATGTAAGTCAAAACTACACTGAGATTTTATCTCACTCCAATTAAAATGGAATTCATCAAGAATACCAATGACAATAATCACTGGTGAGAATGTGGGTGGGGGTGAACTTATACATCACTGGTGAAATCAGTATGAAGCTTCTTCAAAAGACTAGGAATGGAATCACCCTAAGATTCAGCTATTCCATGCCTTGGTATTTATCCAAAAGAACTAAAATTGACATACTATAGTGATATATGCATACCGCTGTTTATGGCAGTGCAATTCACAATAGCCAAGTTAAGGGACCAGCCTAAGTGCCCATCAACAGGCAAACAGATAAAGAAAATGTGGAACATATACACAATGAAGTTTTACTTATCCATAAAGAAGAATGAAATTATGTCATTTGCTGGTAAATAGATGGGACTGGAGAACAACATGCTAAGAAAGTCAAGGATTGAATGTTTTCTCTCATATGCAGAAACCAGAGAGATAGAGGAGGCAAAAAAGGAATTTTAAAAAAAATGCTTTCTCACTAGTGCTCAGAGGATAAAAATATCCTGCTGCTATTGGAATTTTGTCTGCAAACAGATCAAAGGAAACCTCACTCAAGGGATCATCACAATGGGGCTGACCGTGCCTCCCAGCAAACAGTTACTGCCCATGGCAGCATCTGCAAAGCCAGCACCTTGTACTTTTTACAAGTGTGTACCTTGCAAAGTACATAAGTACTTCAAGGCCTTGCAAACGTGAGGGTTTTTTTGTTTTGTTTTGTTTTGTTTTTTTACCTATTACACTTTGCAATTGATCTGGAAACTGAAGATGGGATGGAACTAAAGCCTGGAAGAAAAAGGAGAAGCAACCAGGCTGTAGGGTGGCCTCAATTTCAGCAATTTTACTTTGTGAGTGCAATTGCTTTAGTCCCTGGGACACCAATGAAGACGACTGTTAAGTTTACTTCTTTACAGAATGGACTGTTAAATGCAAAAAAAACTGTCTCCCTTCCCACTAGGAGGAAAGCATCTCACCAATGCGATGGTGGCCCTCAGAGTACAGGCATGGTCAGAACTAGAGAGGGGAACACATGGCACAGAGAAGCATTTACTGGTGGGCCTCTCCGGAACAAGAATATGACAACAAATTTCCCCCTTATCAAACCTAGTTACAGAAGATGATTATAGAAGAGAATGTGGCTAATATGAAATAGTCCTTCAAGTAAGCAAAGATGGCAATCAAATCTTTTCTCAACATTGAACACGTCCGGTTCTTTCAATCACCCCTGAGGCACCCATTCCTCACCTGGTCATGCTTCCCGAGTATAGTCTCCAGGGGTTCTCCCCTCTAACTCCTAAAGCAGGCCCTTCTAGCATGTAGTCCTGGTATACAAGGTTTACTTGTCTCTCTTGCCATCTAGAACATTGGTTCTTAGGCATATTTAGATCAAAGATATCTTTAAGAATATGATGAAAGTTATGAGATTGCTACAGAAAAAAAATAAAAGCCTTTCATCAAATTTTAGGAGGTAGACAAACTCCCTCAAGTCTGTTCACAAACAGATGCTAAATTAAAAACTCTAGGCTGTGAATTACAGGAAGAGATTTTTTTTTTCTTCACATCTCACAATCTACCACTATTGCTAGATCAGGTAACTTGTTTGGGAAAAAAAGGATGGATGAATTATTTTATTGTAGTATGGTTGGACCTGTGCATCATAGGTTGAAAACAAAGTCTACAGAAAGCAATCACAAAATTCATTTGGAAAAGAAGAGATCCAGAATAGCCAAAGCAATCCTTAGAAATAAAAGTGAAGCATGAAGCACCACAATACCAGACCTTAAATTATATTACAGACCCATAGTAACAAAAACAGCATGGTATTGGCACCAAAACAGACACATAAACCAATGATATAGAATAGAAGACACAGAGACAAACCCACATAAATGCAGATATCTCATACTAGATAAAGGCACCAAAAATATGCATTGAAGAAAAGATAGCCTCTTCAACAAATGGTACTGGGAAAACTGGAAGTCCATATGTAGTAGAATAAAATTGAACCCCTGTAAAGAAAATAAAACGAGAGACAGAGACAAGATGCGGAGGCAGGAAAGATGGCTGCTCCTTCAAGCGGCCACGTTTATTTATACCAATAGGTTACATTAGGTCATTAGTGCCATAACTACATTATTGTTTATTGTCTCAGTAAATTGCTTATTCCATAATTATATTCTACAGTTACAATATGCAATGTTAGGAGCTTTGTGCAGCTCTCAAGAAAGTCCATTGTCTGAAGTTACCATTAGGTGAGCAGGTCCAGGAACAATGGGGCTTGGTGAAACACTGCGGTTACCTGGCAAGCAAGTTCCTTAATCCCAGGAGCTATGTGCCTGAGATCAAGGTCCAGGCTGACAATACTCTAACACAGAGCCTCCTCATGCAGGGTATTGCCACAGCAGCTAGATATTGCACATGCATTAGTTTTCTTACTAGTTCTCCTAGGAGAAACCGCAGAGCATTCTAAGTGTGGGAAACATGGTACCTGTTACCCCCCAGGAATTTGCTCACCAGAGGAACACTTCTCTGCATATTTCCATGGTCAGAATCCCTACAAACCCCTATCTCTCACCCTACACAAAAGTCAACTCAAAGTGCATCAAGGACTTAGGCACTAGAACAGAGATCTTGTGCCTAATAGAAGAAAAAGTAGGCCCATGTTGGCTTAGGAACTGACTTCCTTAACGAGACTCCTAAAGCACAAGAAGCAAAATCAAGAATCAATAAATTAGTATCCAACTACAAAGCTCCTTCACCACAAAGGAAATAATTAATAATGTAAAGAGAGAGCCTACAGAATGGGAAAGAATCTTTACCACATCCGCCTTGGGTACAGCATGAATCTCCAGGATACATAAAGAACTCAAAAAAACAAATAACCCAATCAATAAATGGGCAAAGGAACTGAACAGATACTTCACAGAAGAAGAAATACAATCGATCAACAAATATATGAAAAAATGCTCAACATCTCTAGCAATTAGAGAAATGCAAATCAAAATCATACTGAGATTCCATCTCTCTCCAGTCAGAATGGCAATTATCAACAATACAAGGAATAATAAATGTTGGCAAGGATTCGAGGGAAAAGGTACAACTCATACAATGCTGGTGGGGCTGCAAATTGGTGCAATCACTATGGAAACAGGAGGGAGATTTCTCAGAAAATTGAAATGGAACCACAATTTGACCCAGTTATCTCACTCCTTGGGTTAGACTCAGAGGACTTAAAATCAGCATTCTACAGTGACCCATCCACATCAATGTTTAAAGCAGCTCAATTCACAATAGCTAAACTATGGAATCAACCAACAGATAAATGGATAAAGAAACTGTGGTATACATACAGAATGGAATATTACTCAGCCTTAAAGAAGAATGAAATCATGGTATTTGCTGGCAAATGGATGGAACTGGAGAATATCATGCTAGGTGAAATAAATCCCAAATAAACCAAAGGCTGAATGTTTTATCTGATATATGAATGCTAATTCACAATAAGGGGGCGGGGGGTGGCTAGGGAAGAATAAAATTACTTTGGATTAGACAGAAGGGAGTAAAGGGAGGGTAGCGGTATTGGGGGTAGGAATGACAATAGAATGAATTAGACATTATTATCCCACATGCATATATGACTACATGACCTGTGTAACTACGTCATACTCAACCAGAACAATAAAAAGTGATACTCCATTTACATATGTTGTGTCACAAGCACTCTACTATCATGCAAAACTAATCAGAACAAAGAAGAAAAAAGATGGGGCACTTAAGAAAAATGTATATTCTACTATTATTGGGGGAATGAGCTACTTAGGTCTATTACATATAACTGATTTACAAAGTTCTTCAAGTCCTCCATTTCCTTATTTCTCATTGTTCTATTCACTATTAAAATCAAATACTACCATAACGTGGAAATATGTACCTAAAATCCTAAAGACTCGGGAGTTTGAGGCAGGAGGATCACAAGTTTGATGCCAGCCTCAGCAATTTAGCATGACCCTATCTCAAAATAAAACAAAAGAAAGGACAGGGGAACATAGCTCTGCACTGGCCTGTCATATGAATAGCCCTGGGTTTAAAACCCAGTACCACCACCAAAAAAAAAAAAAAGTCTGATACTAAAGTCTTCAAAGTTATTGTAGAAATGTCTATTACTCCATTAAATTTTGCTTTATATAATTTATAATATTTATGTGTGTAATCTGTGTATGTACTTTGCATACCTTTTTAATATATCGACCCATTTAGCAATATTGATGCATTTCCTTATGACTCCTAAATTTTTTACTTAAAATCTACTTTGTCATATATTGGTAGGGCTACCCAGTTCCCTGTTGCTTATGGCTGCCATGGAACATCCTTTTTCATGCTTTCACTCTCAATGTCCTTATATCTAACACGTGTCTCTTGTACAAAGCATATGTGCGGTTGAGTCATTCTTGGATTCAGTGCTAGAGATCAAACCCAGGAGCCTGCACATGCTAGGCAAACGCTCTACCACTGAGGTATATTCCCAGCCCAAGTTGGCTCATGTTTTTTTAATCCACTCTGCTGATCTCGACCTTTTGATTGCAGGGTTTAATCCATTTGAAGTTAAAGTCATTGCTTTTAAGAAAGAACTTACCTCTGCCATTTTTAATTCATTTTCTAGTGTCTTAGACCATTTTTTTGTCTTCCAATTCCTCCATTACTTCCTTCTTTTATATTTAATTGATTTTTTTTTTAGTGGTACGTTTTGAGTCCCTTCTCACTTTTATGTGAATATAAAATATTTTCTTTGTTTTGCTAGGGGAATGACATATAACACAATAACATTATGACAGTTAAATCTGAGTTGATATCAATTTAATTTCAGTCACACACACAAATCCTATTCCTGTCCAACTATTCCTATCCCACTTTACAAAATTATTGATATCACAAATGGCATCTTTATACATTGTGTGACAAATAATATATTTTTTCATGATGGAATGTGATGGACATCATTATCCAAAGTACATGCATGATGACACGAATTGGGTGCCAACCTACTTTATATACAGAGATATGAAAAACTGTGGTATGTATGTGTAATCAGAATTGTATTGCAAAAAAAAGTACTTGTGTAAAGATATAAATTGGCATGAACATACTTTATATACAAAGATATGAAAAACTGTGCTCTATATGTGTAATAAGAATTGTAATGTATTCCACTGTTGTATATTTAAAAAAATAAAATCAATTTTTAAAAAAAATAATAATAATATAAATTTTCATAATTTTATGTATGTCTTTGAAGTCCAGTAGAAAATTAAAATACAGTCATAAAACAAAATTACAATACTATTAATTTTTATATTTGCTCATGCACTTAACCTTTACTGAGGACCTTTTTATCTTCATAGAACTAATTACCAATTACATATAATATTTTTTCATTTCAACTAAAGGGAATCCTTAAGCATTTCTTGTAGCATTTCCAATAGTAATAAACATCCCAAATAAGATTGGGGATGTCTTAATTTCACCTTTTTTTTTTTGGC
>NW_026000093.1:1288199-1295504 GCF_001458135.2 Marmota marmota marmota | reverse complement strand
GGGGGGGGGGTTCCTGGGGATTGAACTCAGAGGCACTTACCCACTGAACCACATCCCCAGGCCTTTTTACTTTTTTAATTTTGAGACAAAGTCTCCTAAGTTGCTTAGGGTCTCACTAAGTTGCTGAGACTGGCCTCAAACTTGTGATCCTCCAGCCTCCTGAGTCATTGGGATTATAAACATGCACCACTGTGCCCAGCCAATCCTCATTCTTGGAAGGATGGTTTTGCTAAATAAAGAACTCTCATTTGGCAATTTTTTACTTTCAGTACTTTAAAATTATTCGCCTGATTTCTGGCTGCCAATATTTCTGCTAAGAAATAAGCTGGCAACCTTATTAAGGACACCTTGTATGTAATCATTCACTTTCCTCTGACTGCCTTCAAAATTCTTTGTCTTTAGCTTTTGATGGTTTTACTATAATGTATCTACATGTGAGTCTTTCTGTTTGGTCATTATTATAATTTCTGTCTCTTTTTTCATAGTCTCATTTTGTACATATATAGTTTTCCTGGTTTTCTTTGAATTTGTCGTCCACGTTCTCCTTTCGGTCTTTAAGCACACTGAAGACAGTTATTTTGATGTCTTAACTAGTAAGTCCCATGCTTGAGCTTCCTTGGGAGTGGTTTCTATCAACTTACTTTATTCCTTTGAATTGGCCATAGTTTCCTGTTTCTTTTTATGTGATCTGTGACTCTTTTCTTGAAAATCGAGCTTCTAAGCTTATACGGTGACATTGTTGAAAAGCAGACTGTCTCCTCTCTAAGGAGCTGTTGCAAAGTTGACCATGAAGTTGATGATAGTCCCTTGTTTTGAGACGGGTTCTTGTCCCAAGCAATCACTGAAGCTTTGGTCCTTTCAGCTTATATGTTTGTACCAAGGTTTATGGGAATGTCAAGAGCTATCCCAGACTCTGCAGCTTGACTCTGGGCAGGAAAAGTCCGTGAGCCCAGGGACAAGCCCACAATGAAAGTTCAGCGGCTTCTCCAATCTTTTCTGAGCATGTTCTTACCTGAGTACATGTGTGACTTTCTGAACCTCCCCGTGTATGTGGCTGCGTTCGAATGCCCTAATTTCCAGAGTCTTGCCCCAGATTCTCCCCCAGGCCTTAAATTTTCTATTATAGGTCTCCTTGTGTCCCACAATCTCTTCTTCTCCCTTACAGCTATCATAAGCCCCATGATTTCTGAGGAAGGCAAAACATTATTGAATAATTTGTGTCAATCCTTCAGGTCCCAGAAAGTTGAGGACTGACACCCACAGTGACTTGCTATGAAGTCTGCTCCGATTCCTTTGGAGGAAACTGGTAAATGGGCCGCTGCTACCAATGGAAACCCAAGACTGCTGCACACCCAGGAATGAGTGAGGCAAAGTTGAGTGAAAACACCCCAAACTTACTGACCATTTTGAAGATTTCTCATTGGACATTTCACTGGTTGCTGTAAATCTTCATCTTCTTTCCAGCGTTCTGACCCAAGTTAATAATGACCACTTTAGCTTGTTTCTTTCAATGTGTCTATAAGGGAATGAGAGCTTGCAACATTTTAGCTCACCATTCTGCTAACCCTCACCCTCCTCCCCTACTCCTCTTTTTTCTTATTTACTGCTTTCCTTATGGTGCAGTGATCTTTTGAACCTAAGTGCAAAAATCTACAAATTACCTCATTATTGCCGCCTATGGGGTTTTCCTCAGCTCTCAGATGATCTCACCCAGCACGTTCTCTGCTCCCACCAGCTTCCTGTCTTCCACATTCAATAGGCAAAAATTTTCACTGTTCTCCAGTTCTCTATGTTAAGCTTTGTAAACATCCCATGATGAATTCCAGTGCAATTTCAGTTTTCTCCGTCCTGCCTTCTTCATGTTCTCCACGACATCTATCCTATAACCAAAACCCTAGCTACGCTCACTGTCAATAAATCACAAACTAAGATTCCCAATCCATGAAACCTCCTCATGGAGCGCAGTCAACAGACATCTCAGTCTTCCAGATGCCAGAAACGTAAAGACTCAAAAGAGGTGGTTACTGGTGGCTCTTAAGTCACATGGGTCCCTTCATTCTCCAGTTCCATTACAGGGAAGAATTTTGATCTAGTTTGAAATTTTCAAATGAAATTTTGCTTGAGGAAGTAAAAACCAGAAGATGGTCTACCCAAGAGAACAAAGGCTTTAAAATCCAACAGACTAATATTCAAATGTTGGTGTTAGTACTTATCAACTTCTAAAACAAAAATCTCTGTTTTTTTTAATCTGAAAAAAAGTAGAAAACACAACTGCCCTGTAGATATACTGAGGGAAATTAAGTAAGATAACACATATAGGGTTCAAACACTGAATATGAAAGTCCCCTTCACTAGACAATAAAGGAACATAACCTAGGCTGTGATCCTTTTCCCCAAGCTATTAATTTTGGTTAATTTTAAAAAATGTTACATGAGTGCCAACTGGTAGTCTTATATACACTAACATATCATATAAATGTGACAGAGCCATACCAGGCAGTTCTAGGGTGAATGCTTAGGATATTTTCGGAAGACAGATGAGTAAGTCCCCTTGGAGTTCATCAGCATGAAAAGTCAAGAAGTATCCTAGGAAAGACTTCTTTATAAGGGAAGAGAAAAGTTCACAGATGTGGCCGGATCCTGTGAGCACAAGTCAAGGTGTAAGGGATTCTGCAAGCACAGCACACTGGTATATGCTACCTCATTTGTCCTCCACCCAGCTTCCTGGGCTCACACTGAATCCTAGAGAGGAAAGGAATGCAATAAAGAACAGGTAGGAACAAATGCCATTCCACTGATTTCCTCTGGACATTAAGGGCACATGCCAACTCTCTTTTATAACTTGAAATAATACACAGCCCAAAACAAGGAAATTCTTATGAGACCCACAGCTTAGGACCTAGAGTAGGCAAAAGGAACCATGCATATCTCACACAACAAGCAAAAGAAATCACAAAGTGATATAACATCCCAAGGCACACCTGAGATCTGGTGCCCTGCTGACACTGCTTGACCCACTCTCGTGATACCTCACTCCTAGACCCAAGCACCAAGACACTCCTCTATGCAAAAGTTGACTATATCCAAATGCTACAAAAGTCTGTGGGTTATATCACCACCCATAATTGGGACAAACAGTGCTATTGCATGCCAGGAGGAACTGATAAAGAGAACGCTTAGTTTTGAGAAAAAAACATAAAATTTATACAGATGTGAAAAACTAATTTACCTTTTTAATCTGTCCTCAGCACAAATGCAACAGATTTCTTGCATAGAAAAGTATCCGTTCCCAGTAGCAGCGCCACATTGCAATAGTCTGTTTCCTTGCTTTCTTGGTGTGCTAATTCATGGTTCCTTTGGGAGCCACATAGAGCACAGTATTCACCACAGTTGCTGAGAAACCACATGGTGCCTGAGAAATATTTTGTAACATTAAACAATTTTTATTACTCTTAAATCTACGCAGGTCAGTCTAGACATCATACACATAAAACATAATACCAACTCTTACATCAACAACTAGATGAACTTGGAATGGTAGTACTGCAAATTTTTGTATGGTTATAAAAATATAAATATAATTAAAAATTATGTGAGACATAATTAAATTTTTTGGAAAAACCAAATTTAGATTTTGCAGCTTTACTTAATTTTGATTTAAATTAGATATTCATTTTTACACTTGGATATTGGATTTCAACTCTAATTTTTAAGATTTTAGAAGAAAATTATTTTTCAAAAACAGGAAAATAACGTTAACTTAAAATTTTGCACTTATGGGGGTGTTTATAATCTTTATACAAATGAAGTTTGCTACTACCATGGATCTAAGCTCTGAGGGGTATGTTTATACAGACTCACAAATGAGAGGACTGGAAATTTGTGTGGGATCTCTCTGCAAATGAAGATCAAGGTCAAAGAGGAAAAAAAAACAATTCACTTTATTTTAAAGATAATGATTGTCATACAGGAGGTATGCATTACAAAGTAAGCTTTCATAGAAAACGTTTAAATCCATTATAAGTTAATTTATTAAATAAGTATTTGATATACATGATGATCTTATTAGATTGGTCATTCCCTATCCATCCATCATAATATGACAGAACACAAGAGGCTAAAAATGATTCATCATAATTTATGTTAAAATGTGCAGTTTTTTAATTTTTTAAATAACTGACCAAAAAGTTAACAGACAACTACAAACGTGTCCCCCTGGCTCCTATTTTATAAAAGGATTTCACCTCTCCTGCTTGGCCCTGTCACTCTGTATAGGTACAAAGTTTACAAAAAGAAGGCAATCACAAGTAATATTTTGGCTTTTTTTTACATGCAATGTGCAAGCTTAGTTTGAGCTATTTACAAGCTACTTCTCTATTTTTCTTAAAATATACTTCAACATTATTCCAAACATGGTGGCCCATGCCTGTAATCCCAGGGGTTCACGAGGCTGACACAGGAAGATCATGAGTTCAAAGCCAGCCTCAGCAACTTAGCAAGGCTCTAAAAAACTTAGCAAGACCCAGTCTCAAAATAAATATAAAAAATGCTGGGGATGTGGCTCAGTAGTAAAGCAACCTTGGGTCCAATCCACAGCCAAAATATATATATATATATATATATATATATATATATATGGGTGTGTGTGTGTGTGTGTGTGTGTATATATATATATATATCATCCTTTTACAAAGATAGAAAAAATGTAATGAAAATGTAAAGTCAGAGGCATTTCCATTAAATAGCAACTTCACTTAATGGAATTTTAATGTATATCTTTATAACATGTTTTAATTTTCATTTTAATAACTAAATTTCCATTTTAATCATTTGGATTATCAATTAAACACAAACTACGTAAAAAGTGTTATTACATCTATAAAGTTACTGATTTAGCTACAATGAAGGCAAGAAAAATAAATTTTGCCTGATAAATATATAATATGTAAATTGTGTATATTGTATTTTATATACATCTACATATATTTCAGATATGTGAAATAATAATTAAATCCATCTTTGATACTTTGTCATATAAAATTAGAGTATCATACATATTTTTATTTTGTCATTTATTAATTGTTAGCTTGATTTATAACTTGAAATATTACACAGATGATAGGTAGATCCTGGTTGTTAGGGGCAGCATGGACCAAAGGGCCCAGACACTCCAAGGCCAGGGGATCAGGGCTCAGACACAGCCCACCACCATGGGAGAAATCACCCCCAAGGGCAGAGTGGAACATGGAATGAAAGACATGGATTCCATACCCAGGTATATTAGAGAAAACTCCTAGAGAAGCCATAAACATCTGGGAGAATTTGAAGGATGAACTAGAGTTCCTAAATAGTATGAGGAGATACCCACAGAACAATATTCTTGAACTTCCCTCCTCGTGGCCTTATTACTACCCCAAGACCATGCTGCCTAAAAACTAGAACTACATAAATAAACAGAAAAGTGGGCCCCCATCTAAAACTTCCAAAAGTAATATGCTTCACAAACATCTAAACACATTTTAGCTCTAAGGTAATAAGCCACTGAATATGCAGAGAGCCACAAAATGAAACCCACTAGAAAAAAAACAACTTCACTGAGTCACACAAACTATAAGAAAGGAAGCTTAAGCATCAACACAAAAGAACAGAGATTAAACCTCTTGGGTTCCTGACCCACCTACCTGTGTATCTTCTCCATCTACCACCTGAGCCCCTCGAAGGTGGTCAGTCATTCCAAATACAAAGCAAAACCAGAATGTACTCCTGGGAATTATTTATGTCATGCCCCATGGCTACTAAGGATAATAAAACAAGAGTTCATATTATATATAAATATACAATAAATAATATGTATTTATCACATTTATTCTGAACAGAATCCAATGGCACCCAAAGCAAGATATATTGTGGAGAGTGCGTAGGCAAACATCCCCTCCGCACTAGACATCTGTGGGTTTGACAGTTGCTAATAAGTCAAAGGCAAATCCAGAAACGAAGGTGAGCAACAGGCAGCTTACTGTTTTAAATATCCCACAGCAAAGAAAGGGTAAGCAGGCATTCCACATCAAGAGTCAGAAAGCTCACCAATAATATTTTTTAAAATAGAGAAACCGAGCCGCTGCCCGTGCGACTCGGCGACTGTCGGCTGCCTGCACCGGCCCCCGCGTCAGGGCGGATAGCCTCCGAGGCGCAGCGCAGCAGGAGTGGTGCAGGGACTCTAGGAAGAGGTCTCTCGCCAAGCCTTCATGAAATAGCAAAACGGGAGCTGAAACCAACCAGAAACAGACCAGTCCCACCCCTCCCTTCGGACACTCTGGCAAGGAGCCTGGGGCCCGCCATAGCAGAGTGGTGACATCACCAGAGTTCCGCCGACAGAATTCCTTCCCAGCGGAATCCACATTAGCAGGTGTGTGACTCCCACCCCCTCCAGATACAAGCAGCCAGGAAACCACCGGGGGCGTGTCTGTAGGGAAGCAGAGGGGATTCCAGATCCCCACCTCCCCTTAACACCAGCGGCGACACCCAAGATCTTAGCCGCTAGTTTCTAGGGGCGTGCCCACCAAAGGGGTCCGGAAAAATTAAACTGTTGGTTCCCAGATCACCCCACCACAGCACTGGGGCTTAGATGAATGACAGAGAGGGTGTTCATCGTTCGGGATATAGGACACGTGGTGGGGCTGCAAGTGTAATCAGATCCTTGGGGAACCACCTCTGGTGAACAGGACCTGGCTGGCTGGCTGGGAGGAGGAACAGGGGGAGGGGCCAGATAAGTGAAAGGGCTCTGGACTAACAGGATTGAGAGACTCCCAGGAGCCACCGTACAGGGATTTCTGTCAGCACATAGAGGGCAGAAGCTCGGCTCAGAGGACACAGCTCCGCCTATTGGAAGAGAAGAAAATGGGATTCAGCCATTGAACAGGGGATGCCAGCATGGCAGAGATCTGATGTCATCGGAGAGCGGCCGAGGAGAAAACTTCATCGGTGCCAGCGGCAACGGAAACAGTTGGTCCCCTGGTAGGGAGGGTGAGTCACAGATACCCGAGTCTCTCTCGCTTTGTCGTCGAGCCAGAGGGAAGGATCGGGGCCGCCGCCCACGCCCGCAAGGTAGGCAGACCTGCGACCAACCTGCAGATCAGGCCCAGTGGTCTGCAGGCGTGGTAGGAGGGGCAGGGCAGAGCCACCGCACGCGCCGGCAAGGTAAGCAGACCGGCGACAGACCTGCGGATCAGGCCCAGCGGCCTGCCAGCGTGGTACACACTTCACCCCAACTGGAGTAGGGGCGGGGAAGAGCAGAGCCTTCGCCCA
>NW_026000093.1:1275470-1286471 GCF_001458135.2 Marmota marmota marmota | reverse complement strand
ACTCAGTGGTTTAAAACAGCACAGATTTAGGGGAGGGGAGAGGTGGGGAGGGGGGAGGGTGGAGGATGGGAAAGGCAGCGGAGCACAACAGACACTAGGACGGCAATTTGTAAATCAATGGATGTGTAACTGATGTGATTCTGCAATCTGGGTATGGGGTGAAGGTGGGAGTTCATAACCCACTTGAATCAAAGTGTCGAATATGTTATGTCAAGAAATTTGTAATGTTTTGAACAACCCACAATAAAAAATTAAAAAAAAAAAAAATAGAGAAACCATTAAAAAAAGAACCAGAAAGCTCAGTCCCTCTTTCTAGCACGCGCTCTCTTATTATATTGAACAGTGGTGAGGAAATGCTATCGATGACCTTGACTGACCATGGAATGTTGTATTGAGTTTGAAATAATCTCTACTTTTTTTGTGAACAAGGCCTAACTGAGCCAAAAGTGCACTAAAAATGTCAATAGACAAAATCAATAATATCTCACATGGTGGCTTTCTCAATTATCTGATTCCTACAGAGATAAATGCCATTGAATATCCCATTCTGTGCCCTGCTCATGCTTTTTAATTTTTTTTTTTATTTTGGGGTCTGAGAAACATGAGCAGCTGCAACTAATGAGGTGATTGTAATTCTATAGAAATTAACTTCATCAAATTAATTGAAAGAGAAATTATGAAAACTACCCCATTCACAATAGGCTCAAAAAAATTAAATACTTGGGAATCAATCTAACAAAAGAGGTGAAAGACCTCTACAATGAAAACTACAGAACACTAAAGAAAGAAAGACCTTAGACGAAGACCTTAGAAGATGGAAAGACTCCCATGTTCTTAGATAGGCAGAATCAGTATAATCAAAATGGCCCTACTATCAAAAGCGCTGTTCAGATTCAATGCAATTCCATTAAAATTCCAATGATGTTCTTCATAGAAATAGAAAAAGCACTAGTGAAATTCATTTGAAAAATAAGAGGATCCAGAAGAGCTCAAACAATTCACAGCAAGAAAAGTGAAGCAGGAGGCATCACAATACCAGACCTTAAATTATACTACAGAGCTACAGTATCCAAAACAGCACAGTATTGGCACCAAAACAGACATGAAGATGAACCAAACAGAATTGAAGACACAGAGACAAACCCACAGAAGTATGATTATCTCATACGAGACCAAGACATCATAAACATATACTAGAGAAAAGTAGCCACTTCAACAAGTGGTGCTAGGAAAACTGGAAACCCATATGTGGTAGATTGCAATTGAATTGTTATTTCTCACTCTGCACAAAATTCAATTGAAAGTGGATCAAGAACCTAGGAACCAGGCCAGGCACTGTGCATGCTAGAAGAAAAATATAGGCCCAACTCTCCAATATGTCGGCATTGGGGACAGACAGCCTCAACAAGATTCCTAAAGTGCAAGAAGTAAAGTCAAAAATCAAATTGGATGATATCAAGCTAAAAGCTTCTTCACAGCAAAGGAAACAATCAAGAATATGAAGAGAGAGCCTACAGGATGGGAGAACATCTTTGCCACCTGCATCTCAGAGAATTAATCTCCAAGATATACAAAGAATTCAAAAAACTTAACACCCCAAACCCAAATAACCCAATAAATAAATTGTCAAAGGAACTGAACAGGGACTTCACAGAAGAAGAAATATGATCGATCAACAAACATGAAAAAGTGTTCAACATCTGTAGCAATTAAAGAAATGCAAATTAAAACTACACTGAGATTCCATCTCACTCCAGTCAGAAAACGAATGGATCTGATAAATGGCATATATACACAATGGAATATTACTCAGCCATAAAGAAGAATTAAATTATGGCATTTTCTGGTAAATGGATGGAACTAGAGACTATAATGCTAAGTGAAATAAGCCAATCCCCAAAACCAAAGGCCAAATATTCTCCCTGAAATGTGGATGCTAACACACAATGGGCAGGGAGGATGGCAATAGAAGTTCATTGTATTAGACAAAGAGGAATAAGGAGAAGGCAGAGAGGGGAGTGGAAAAGACAGGAGAATAAATGAGACCTGGTTTTCCAGTGTTCATATATGAATACATGTCCAGTGTAACTCCACATCATGTTCAACTACAAGAATGGAATCCTAGTCAGAATAAGTTACACTCCATTTTTGTACAATGTGTTAAAATATAATCTGTTGCCATTTATATATATAAAAAGAACAAATAAAAAATAAAGAAAATAACTTCATAATTTTTAGGTGTCATGTGCTCAAAATGAATTCAGAAAGTTGTTTCTTTATGACACCTCTGACCTCAGAGCAAGGAGTGGTTTTTTAAATATATTTTCATGGCATAATAACTGTACAAATTTGTTGAGTACACTGTGATATTTTAATACACCTAGGAATGAATTTCAAATAATATCCTCAAAGCTTGGCAACCATAGAAACCATTCACAGAGCAATCTCATAAAACAATAGCTCAAGTTTTAAGCTTAAAAGGATGCTAAATTTATATCCAAAACTAGATAACAAGAATAAAGGAAGAGATGGAAGTAGGCAAGAGAGAAGAAAAATGAAGAATTCCGATGCAAAAATCTTGGCTAAAGAGAATTTTTCACAGTAACAAAATTTCCATTAAAATGGCATATATATATAGTAACAGATGACAGAATCTGACAGTTTAGATTTTTTAAAGCCATTTGAAATAATAGGCTTGAAAAGGATGGAGACATAATTTTAAAGCAGATTAAAATTAAATTAAAATGATGACCAGAAGCTGAAAAATTAGAGAGCAGACAAAATTAGTCAGGCCTCAAAATTAATGGACCTCAACCTTGCTGAAGTTTCCCAGTTCATGAATTTCTCACTGTTCAAACATACCCTTCAATGTTTGATGGTGCCTCTGTTTACTTTTTTATCACCGTGACCAAAACAAACAAACAAAAACGTGCAGTAAAGTACTGGAGATGTAGCCTAGTGGTAACGCATTTGCCTAATATGCATGAAACCTTGGGTTATTTGGGTTTGGGGTGTTAACCACCAAAAGAAATGAAGTGGAGTAAAGCAAAGACGTCATCATTTTTTACAAGCATGATCATGGAAACTAGGGCTCAGAAAACTATTTTGTAAAGAGCCATCATAGTAAACAATGTGAGGATCCAGGGTCATTTGGTCTCCACAGTAAATATTCATCTGTGAAAGCAGCCTTAGATAATACAAAAATAAATCAAAGTGATTCTGCTGCAATACAGCTTTGATTTTTTAACACTGGAATTGTAATTTTACATGACTTTCATGTATCAGAAGATAGTATTTTTCTTTTGATTTTTTAAAACATTTAAAATGTAAAACTCATGAGTGGGCTGTGGGCAATAAAAATGCAGCAAGTGATGACATGATTTTTTAATTATTTTTAGATATACAAGACAGTAGGATATATTTTGACATATTATACACACATGGGGTGCAACCATTCCAATTAGGATCCCATTCTTGTGGTTGTACATGATGTTGAGTTACAATGGTCATAAGAAATCTATGTCTAACTCATTCTACTGTCTTTCCTATTCCTATCCCCCCCTCCATTCCCTTCATTCCCCTTTATTTAATCCAATAAACTTCTATACTTACCTTCCATACACTCTATTGTTACAGGTTAGCTTCCACATATCAGAAAGAACATTCAGACTTTGGATTTGGGGGATTGGCTTATTTTACTTAGCATGATATTCTCCCAGTTCCTCACATTTATCATCAAATGCCATAATTGTGTTCTTCTTCAGGGCTGAGTAATATTCCATTGTGTATATATACCACATTTTGTTGACTCATTCATCTGTTTAAGGGCACCTAGGCTGGTTCAATACCTTGGCTATTGTGAATTGAGCTGCTATTGATGTACATCAATATACATTGATGTGGATGGGTCGCTATAGTATGGTGATTTTAAGACTTTTGGATATAAGCCAAGAAATGGAATAACTGGGCCAAATGATGATTCCTTCCAAGTTTTCTGAGGAGTCTCAATACTCCTTTCTAGAGTAATTGCAACAATTTGCAGTCCCACGAGCATTGTATGAGTGAATCTTTTCCCCCTCATCCTTGCCAACATTTATGGTTTCTTTTATTTTTGATAATTATCATTCTGACTGGAGTGAGATGTTTTAACTTACATTTTAACTTACATTTCTATAATTGCTAGAGATGTGGAACACTTTTTCACATATTAGTTGGCTGATCATATTTCTTCTTCTGTGAAGTCCCTGTTCAGTTCCTTTGCCAGTTTATTATTGAGTTATTTGGGTTTGGGGTGTTAAGTTTTTTGAGTTCTTTATATATCCTGGAAATTAATGCTCTATCTGAGGTGCAGGTAGCAAAGATTTTCTCCCATTCTGTAGGCTCTCTCTTCACATTCTTGATTGTTTCCTTTGTTGTGAAGAAACTTTTAGTTTGATGTCATCCAATTTTGATTTCTTGATTTTACTTCTTGCACTTTAAGAATCTTGCTGAGGAAGTCTGTTCCCATGCCGACATAATGGAGGGTTGGGTCTACATTTTCTTCTAGTATGCACAGGGTCTATGGTTTAATGCCAAGGTCCTTGGTCCACTATGAATTTTGTACATGGTGAGAGATATCAGTTCAATTTCAATCTACCATATATGGATTTTCAGTTTCCCCAGGACCACTTGTTGAAGAGGCTATCTTTTCTCCAAGGTATGTTTATGGTAACTTTGTCTAGTATGAGATAACTCTGTAGGTTTGCCTCTATTCTGTACCATTGGTAATGATGTTTATTTTGGTACCAATACCATGCCATTTTTGGTGCCAATACCATAGCTCCATAGTATAATTTAATTTCTGGTATTGTGAAACCTCCTGCTTCACTTTTCTCGCTGAGTATTGTTTGGGCTATTCTGGGCCTCTTATTTTTCCAAATGAATTTCATGACTGTTGTTTTTATTTCTATAAAGACCACCATCAGAATTTTAATGGGAATTGCATTAAATCTGTATAACACTTTTGGTAGTATGGTCATTTTGACAATATTAATTCTGCCTACCCAAGGACATGGGAGGTCTTTCCATTTTTCAAAGGTCTTCTTCAATTTCTTTCTTTAGTGTTCTGTAGTTTTCATTGTAGTGGTCTTTCACTTCTTTTGTTAGATTGATTCCCAAGTTGGTTTTGTTGTTGTTGTTATTGTTTGGTTTTGGTTTTGGTTTTGGTTTGGTTTTTGATGTTCATATCAATGGAATAGTTTTCCTGATTTCTCTTTCAGCTGAACTGTCATTGGTGTATAGGAACACATTTGAGTTACGAGTGTTAATTTTATATCCTGCTACTTTACTGAATTTCTTTATGAGTTCAAGAAGCTTTTTGGTAGATTTTTTTTGGATCTTCTAATTATATAATCATGTCATCAGCAAAGAGGGTTAGTTTGAGCTCTTTTTTTTTCCTATTCATATTCCTTTAATTTATTTCTTTTGTCTAATTGCTCTGGCTAGGGTTTTGAGGACTATGTTGAATAGAAGATAGATGGCATCCTTGTCTTATTCTAGTTTTTTGAGGGAATGCTTTCAATTTTCCTCATTCAGAATGATGTTGGCCTTGGGTTTAACATATGTAGCTTTTACAATGTTGAAGTATGTTTCTACTATCCCTAGATTTTATAGTGTTTTGAGTATGAATGGTTGCTGAATTTTGTCAAATGCTTTTCTGAATGTATTGAGATAATCCTGTGATTCTTGTCTCTAAGTCTATTTATGTGATGAATTACATTTATTGATATTACCAGGATGGACCACTTGATCATGGTGCACTATCTTTTTAATATGTTTTGTATGTGATTTGCTGGCATTTTATTAAAAATTTTGCATCTATGTCCATCAGGGATATTGATCTGAAGTTTTCTTTCCTTAATGTGTCTTTGGTTTGGGCATCAGGGTGATACTATCTTGACTGAATGAGTCTGGAAGGGTTCCCTCCTTATTTGTGGAGTATTGGTGTAAGTTCTTCTTTGAAGGTCTGGCAGAACTCAGCTGAGAATCCATCTGGTCTTGGTCTTTTGTTTGTTGTTGGGCTTTTGATGGCATCTTCAATTTCTTTGCTTGAAATTGGTCTGTTTAAATTTTCTATGTCTTCCTGTCTCCATTTGGGTAAGTCATATGCCTCTAAAAATTTTCAAAGTCATCATGATTCTCTATTTTATTGGCGTATAGATTTTCAAAATATTTTCTGGTTATCATCCATATTTCAGTAGTGTCCATAGTGCTATTGCTTTTTTCATCATGAATTTAGTGCTGTGAACTCTCTCTTTTTTTATTAACTTAGCTAAAAGTTTATTCATTTTATTTTTTCAAAGAACCAACTTTTTCTTTTTTCTATTTTTGAGTTTTTGTTTGTTTGTTTGTTTCATTGACTTTGGCTCTGATTTTAATTATTTCCAGTCTCCTTCAGCTTTTAGTGTTGATTTGTTCTTTTTCTAGGGCTCTGAGATGTAATGTTAGGTATTTATTTGGTGACTTTCTATTCTCTAACAGAATGCACTCAGTGCAATGAACTTTCCTCTTAGAACTACCTTCATAGTGTCCTAGAGATTTTAATAAGTTGTGCTGTGATTCTCATTTACCTCTAAGTATTTTTTTTATTTTATCCCTGATTTCTCCTACTACATTGGTCATTCAATTGTGTATTATTTAGTCTCCACATGTTAGAGTAGCTTTTATTTTTTATTGTATTATGGATTTTTATTTTCATTCCATTATGATCTGATAGAATGCAAGATATCATCTCTCTATATATATAAATATATTTTGGTATTCTCTAGGAGTTGATTTGTGGCCTAAGATATGATCTATTTTGGAGAAGAATCCATGTGCTGCTGAAAAGAAAGTGTATTCAGTCATTAATAGATGAAAAATATATATATATATGCCTATGTGTGTGTGTGTATGTGTGTATACACACATATATATGTTAAGTCTAAGTTATTAATTGTATTTATTAGTTCTACAGCTTCTTCATTTCATTTTTGTTTGGAAGATCTATCTAGGAATGAGTGAGAAGTATTAAAGTCACCTGATATTGTGGTGTTGTAATCTATTTAATTCTTGAAATTGAGAAGGGTTTGTTTGATGTGCATAGGTGCTCCACTGTTTGGAGAATAAATATTTATGATTGCTATGTCTTGTTGATGTATAATTCCCTTAAGCAGTATGAAATGACTTTCTGATTAACTTTGGCTGGAAGTCCACTTTATCTGATATGAGGATAAACCCCTCCTTGTTTATGAGACCCATGTGAATGATATGTTTCTTCCCATCCTGTTACCTTCAGTCTGTGGATATCTTTGCTTGTGAGGTGAGTCTCTTGGAGACAGCATGTTGATGGGTATTGTTTTTTAATCCAATATGCCAGTCTATATCTGTTGATTGGTGAGTTCAGGCCATTTACATTCAATGTTATTATTGAGAAACAGTTTTGATTCCCTGTCAATTGATTTATTTCTGGTTTTTAATTTAAATTAGTTTCTCCTTTGGTTGACTATTCTTCTAGTGTAGTTCTTCCCCTTTGCTGGTTTTCACTTTTATTTTTAATTTCTTCTTCATGAAATACTTTATTCAGTACATTCTGTAGTGCAAGCTTTCTAGTTGTGAATTGTTTTAATTTTTGTTTATCATGGAAGGTTTTTATTTCATCATCAAATCTGAAGCTTAATTTTGCTGGGTATAGTATTCTTGGCTGGCATCCATTTTCTTTCAGAGCATGGTATGTATTATTCCAAGACCTCCTAACTTTGAGGATCTGGCTTGAGAAATCAGCTGAGATCTGGATTGGTTTCCCACTAAATGTTACCTCTCACTCTTCTCTGACAGGCTTTAAATTTCTATCCTTATTCTATATGTTAGGCATTTTCATAATAATGTGCCTTGGTGTGGGTCTGTTGTAATTTCATATATTTTGTGTCCTATAATCCTCTTGTATATGTTTTTTTCATTTTGTTCTTAAGGTCTGGGAAATTTCCTGATATAATTTCATTGAAAAGACTGTGCATTCCATTGTTTGTATCTCTGAGCCTTCATCTATCCTGATAAATCTTCAGTTTGGTGTTTTCATGTCATCCCGTATTTCTTGGAATTTCTCTTCATGATATCTTAACATCGTTTCTCCATGGTCAACTTTATTTTCTAGATTATATATATTTCATCTTTGTTTCCTGAAACTCTGTCTTCCAAGTGCTGTAGTCTGTTGATGATGCTTTCCATTGATTTTTAAATTGGTTTATTGATTCCTTCATTTTGAGGATTTCCAACTTATTCTTCTTCAGGATCTCTACTCCCCATCAAAATGATCTTTCACTTCTTGAATTTTCTCTCTGATTTTATTTCTTACAGTGACAACCATATTTAGCCCGTGGACGAGAAGAGCTAAGGTATCCACAAGGTAGGATAAAAATCTAAATATCCACTGCATGGGAAAGAGGAAGAAAGTGGGAATTCTGCTGAGGCAGTATGCAGCCATGCCCTTCATACCAGGAAGTGCTGGCCTGAGTTGAATTAGGGAATTGTCTCTGACTAGTGTCAATACAGTAGTCCCTCATTCTCCACAGGATATTTGTTCCAAGACTCACAGATACCAAAATCTGAGAATGAATAAGTTCCTTATCTAAAATGACATAGTATTTGCATATAACCCATCCACATCTCCTGGAGACTTTAAATCATTTCTAAATTATGTATAATACCTAATACAATGTAAATTCTAGGTTAAAAAGTTATCATACTGCCTTGTTTATGGAATAATGTTAGAATAATGATAAGGATAAATGTTTTACACCTGTACATGTTCAGTACAAACAAAAATTTTTTTAAATATCTGAATTCAGTCAAATTCAAGGATGCAGAATGTGTGAAATGAGAAGACTGATTATTCTTCCAGCTTCTTCATTCCATTTTTGTTCAGAAGATCTATCTAGGAATGACTGAGAAGTATTAAAGTCACTTGATACTGTGGTGCTACAGGTGGGTAATAAGAAGGGCCTTCAGTTTTAAATGGCAAAGACCCCAGAAGCTCAAGACACAGGGGCTGGAGACCCAAGCAAACCTGGACTGGAGGACTGACAAGGTGATAATGACACAGTCCAAGAGGCTGGCAACATAGAGGATTCAAAACCCACCGGAGTAATCAAGGAAGCAATTCAGTTATAAGGCATTCTCAGGCCATATGTCACTTAGTGCCCCTCCTACTGACATGAATGGACTTAAGCAAGACAAACACTCTCCCTGCCTTCTAGTAGGCATAATGCTCCTTATGACCTCCCAGAGTTTCTCAGATTGGATCAAAATTTGAATAAGACTCTTTATGCAACTGAGTACAGCAACAGTAGGCATGGACTGGCAGGTGTGGATTTGATTGTGGATTCCAGTAAGCAACAACAATTAAGAGAATATCTTACAAGACAGATGATTCAAAGATATCTGGCATCATACTAACTTTCTGGATCCTTACAGAATCCAGATTTGGGGAACTCCAAAGTGATGAGATGAATAATGCAAGTGTCCAGCTGCAGATGCAAGTCAGACAAGTCACTGGGTTCTAATCATATCCAGGAGGGGATCCATTATGAAAGAAGAAGGGATGGGAAGCCCATTTACCTCGGAAGTCCCCCTAAATACGCTGGGAGAGCAATATGGGAGGGTCCTAGAAAGTTTAAGTATATGAACTGGTCTTCAGATCTCTGAAACACAGGGTTGAAACAGGTGTTATGGAACTTAAAAGCAAATTCATGTTCCAGCATGACTTGGAGTCCTGTCTACAGTTAGAAAATAGGAAGTGATACCCTCAAGTAACTGAAAGTATAATGCGCAGCTCACCAAGCATGCTGACAATTGATTCATCGGTGTAACTTCCAGCACTTGAGAGAGTAAAATGTTGAGTTACATAACCATCCTTCTAGGAGTTGTGCCTTGCTATATAATCCCAGGATAGAGTCTTTTTTTTTAATTTTTTTTATTGGTTGTTCAAAACATTATAAAGCTCTTGACATATCATATTTCATACATTAGATTCAAGTTGGTTATGAACTCCCAATTTTACCCCAAATACAGATTGCAGAATCACATCGGTTACACATCCACATTTTTACATAATGCCCTATTAGTAACTGTTGTATTCTGCTACCTTTCCTATCCTCTACCATCCCCCCTCCCTCCCCTCCCATCTTCTCTCTCTACCCCATCTACTGTAATTCATATTTCTCCTTGTTTATTTTCCCATTCCCCTCACAACCTCTTATATGTAATTTTGTATGACAATGAGGGTCTCCCTCCATTACCATGCAATTTCCCTTTTCTCTCCCTTTCCATCCCACCTCATGTATCTGTTTAATGTTAATCTTTTCTTCCTGCTCTTCCTCCCTGCTCTGTTCTTAGTTGCTCTCATTATATCAAAGAAGACATTTGGTATTTGTTTTTTAGGGATTGGCTAGCTTCACTAAGCATAATCTGCTCTAGTGCCATCCATTTCCCTGCAAATTCTATGATTTTGTCATTTTTTAATGCAGAGTAATACTTCATTGTGTATAAATGCCACATTTTTTTTTATCCATTCGTCTATTGAAGGGCATCTAGGTTGGTTCCACAGTCTTGGTATTGTGAATTGTGCTGCTATGAACATCGATGTAGCAGTATCCCTGTAGTATGCTCTTTTTAGGTCTTTAGGGAATAGACCAAGAAGGGGAATAGCTGGGTCAAATGGTGGCTCCATTCACAGCTTTCCAAGAAATCTCCATAATGCTTTCCAAATTGGCCACACAAATTTGCAGTCCCACCAGCAATGTACAAGTGTACCCTTTTCCCCACATCCTCGCCAGCACTTGTTGTTGTTTGACTTCATAATGGCTGCCAATCTTACTGGAGTGAGATGGTATCTTAGGGTGGTTTTGATTTGCATTTCTCTGACTGCTAGAGATGGTGAGCATTTTTTCATGTACTTGTTGATTGATTGTATGTCCTCCTCTGAGA
>NW_026000093.1:1239858-1272824 GCF_001458135.2 Marmota marmota marmota | reverse complement strand
AAAAAAAGTCGGGGCGCACTGAGCTTTCTTTGCCTCGGGTACTTACAATCCACTGCTGATTACACATTCAGCTTCTCCGCCCGGAGCGAAGCGAAAGAGGAAGCAGATGGGAGCAAAGCGCCCGCGGCTCTGAGCATCCAAGCGTCTCTTTTTCAATTTCTTTGTTCTTCCTGCTCCTTGGCAAAGTGGTCCGCTTTGGCATCATGGAGAAACTGAAATGGAAGAGGAAGTTACGTGGGAATGACATTCCATCCTTCCAGAAGAACAATTTCCCACTTCTCTCTCTTCAAAAGCTAGCTCTTGTACAAAAAGCCCAGGATAGAGTCTTTACAGAAGAAACAGTTGTAAGGATTCACTAAGAGGAAAATAATCTAAGTCAAAAGAGATGGATAATTGGCACTGGGAAGTAGCAAAATGACAACTCGTGGACCAAAAGTAATTTTTACAGCAAAAAAAAATCCTATTTATGGAAAAGGGAAAAAGTATAAGGTCAGAAGGAAGTAGAAACAGAAAAATAGAGATATATTAGAGGCATAATATCACAAAGAAAACGTCTCTTTATGTATGAATAGAAATGTTACCAAATGATGGCAGAAAGGCCAAAAGGAATAACATCCAAAAGAGAGGTACAAACTCAGAAAACCAAACCATCTCTAGAGAGAGCAAACTGTTGTGTTGAAATCTCATTCACAATGGCTCCAAAAAGTAAAATATCTAGGAATAAATCTAACCAAGGAGGTGAAAGTCCTCTACAATTTAAAAGAAAAAACACCATAAAACACTGAAGAAAGAAATTGAAAAAGACCTCAGAAAATGGAAAGACCCCTCTTGCTCATGGATAGGCAGACTCATAATTAAAATGGCCATATTTGAAAGCAATACACAGCTTTGATACAATCCCCATCAAAACACCAATGACATTACTCACAGATATAGGAGGAAAAAATCCTAAAATTCATTTAGAAGAGCAAAAGACCCAGAAGAGCCAAAGAAATTCTAAGCCACAAAGCAATGCTGGAAGCATCACAATATCGAACTTCATATTATACTGGAGAGCTATAGTAACAAAACTTGCATGATACTGGTATAAAAAGAGACACACAGACCAATGGAACAGAAGACACAGAGACAAGCCCACAAAGAAACAGTCATCCGATCCTTAACAAAGGTGCCAAAAATATATATTAGTGAAAAGACAACCTTTTTAATAAATGGTTCTGGAAAAACTGGATATCAATATGTAGAAAAGTGATACTAAATCCCTTTCTCTCAACCTGCACACAAATCAATCCAAAATAGGTCAAATACCTAAGAATCAGACCAGAAATATCTAGGAATAAATCGAACCAAGGAGGCGAAAATCCTCTACTATGAAAATCAAATTATTTCCTAGATACCCTCCTAGAAGAAAGTATAGGGTCAACACTCCAACATATAAGCACAGGCAACAACTTTCTCAGTAGTACCCATAAAGCTCAGAAAATAATACCAAGAATTAATATGGAGTGTCAGCAAATCAAAAAGCTTCTGCACAGCAAAGAAAACATTTTTAATGTAAAGAAATAACCTACAGAATAGGGAAAAAAATCTAAGCTATCCACTCTTCTGACAGAGGAATAATATCCAGAAATAAAGAACTCAAAAAAAAAAATAAACCAACACCAAAAAAACCAATAACCCAATTAAGAAATGGGCAAATGAACTAAACAGATACTTCCTGAAAGAAGAAATACAAAAGATCAAAAAATATATGAAAAATGTTCAACATCTTTAGCAATTAGAAAAATGCAAACCAAAACTACACTGAGGTTTCATCTCACTCCAGTTAGAATGGCAGACATCAAAAATATAAATAATATCCAAACACTGGGGCACATGCCTATAATCCAGTGGCTTATGAGGCTGAGAAACAAGGATCACAATTCAAAGCCAGCCTCAGCAACTTAGCAAGGCACTAAGCAACTCAGCAAGATCCTGCCTCTAAATAAAATATTAAAAGGGGCTAGGGATGTGGTTCAGTGGTTAAGTGCCCCTGGGTTCTATCCCTTGAATTCAAAGTTTAAAAAAAAAAATACTAGCAATAAAAAATGCTGAAGATGTTGGGGGGAAAGGAATACTTTTACACTGTTGGTGGAACTGTAAATTCCAAAAGAGTACAAGAAGTTGTAAATTTCCACTATGGAAATCAGTATGGAGGTTCCTAAAGAAGACTAGGAATGAAATCACCATATGACCACACTATGCCTCTGCTCAGTATTATCCTAAAAATTTAAACTCAGCATGTTCATAGCATCACAATTCACAATAGCCAAATTAATAGAATCAGCCTAGATGAATGCCAATGGATGAATGGGTAAAGAAAACATAGTGTGAGATAGATATATAGATAGATAAATAGATAGATAGATAGATAGATACACACACACACACACACACACACACACATATTGGGGTTTTTATTCAGCCATAAAGAAGGTCATTTTCAGGAAATGAGTAGAACTTGAGAGCAGTATGTTAATCATAACTCCAAAAGTTAAGGGTCATATGTTTTCTCTTACATGGGGAAAGTAGGAAGAAAAGAGGTCAAAAAGGCAGAGTGGTCCATAAAAAGTGAAGAGAGACTGGTAGAGTAAAGGTAGGAAATCAGGAGGAGGAAGGGAGGGAGGAAAGGGGAAATGCTGGGGATAGTATTGATCACATTATATTGTTATATCATGTACATACATGTATGAATATGCTACAATGGATCCCACCATTACGTATAATGGACCAATAAAAATATAAAAACTGTTTTGTTGAATAAGAAATAATAACCCAAGGGAAATCCCTGAATTGGCATGAACTCTGCCTTTGATTTCCAGTAGTTAATTTCCATACATGGGCACGTCAATGATGAGTGACACTCAGACCTGAGCTGGAGGTGACAGACAGCACTGACTGCCACAACATCCTTGCCAATGCCAAGAGCCCCTCCTCTCCTGTGCATGATCACTAGGACTCCAGTCCCTTCCTTTGTGCTCTACACCAGGCTTGGGCCCACCTCATGCTGAACCCTAAATACACAGATGCCGGCATCTCTTCCTAAGAATGTAATGACCAGATTCGATCCCCAGAATACTTACTAACAGGTTTAGATGTGCAAGGTTCAAAAAGAAAGTTTACTTGTCTTTGTGTGACATCATATTTTTTGGAGAAGCCAAATTAGAAAATTACTGACCTAAATTAACACAAAAATATAAAATCTATTTGTAAAATTAAAAGAACTGTTTTAAAAGGCACTCAGGCTCTTCTGGTTCTCCTAGGTCACTGGGAGATGAGAAACCTCTACTTTGAAAATTGAGGCTCAGCAAAGATTTTCTATACTAAGCCCAATTAAAAAAAAAATCCGTCATATGGGAAAGAATACAATTGCACCTCTAGTGACAGCAAGGCTAGAGAACTGACCTAAGAGGCTGGGGAGCCCTTGGGTGCTACCCATGCAGATCATGTGGGCAGTTCGCCATGTTGCCCTTTCAGGCAGCCAGACCTGGAGATATTGAAACCCTTGAGAGCATTTCTTTAGAATGAGTTCCCCTACCCAGAGGAGACCCCATTATTCTCTGGAAGCCCTGTGTTTGTCAGGGTGCTAATCACTCCCTGCAACCATGCAATTTGCTTTCTCGCTCACCTACTAGAAGGTGAGCTCCACGGAGACAGGAACCTTGTGTGTCTGGCTGGTTCCAATGTCTAGAATGGTTTCTGGTGCGTGGTATATATTCAGTAAACATGTTGGAAGGGGGCAAAGGAAATGGAGGGAAGAGAATGAAAACGAGGAAGGAAAAGAAAAGGGTAAAAATGGAAGATAGGAGGGTGGGAATGAAGCTGAAACTCAGACAATCCCGTGACATCTCTTACACTGGACACCTCACCTGAATCCCACTGAGTATCACCCCCTTACAGCGGTGCCCTCTGTGTAGACATTGCTTGGCAGGCATCCAGTCAGAGCCCCAGCACCATTTTTTTTAATGACTAAATTTCTAATAAAAAATGGAATTGGCACCAAACCCATAACTTAAACATTACAAAGATTGTCGAGTATTTTCCTTGAATTTTTCCTACTCTGTTTTCTTAAGGAAATATGCATTTTGGCCATTGGCTTTGGTCTAACTTTTATGACTTTTATACATCATATTTTTAATCGCTGCACTGCTAAGTATAAATTATTGTCTTTGGAGGGTAACACAGGGTCGAGATAACTTCTTAAAGCTATGGTTATGAAAAACTCATATGATATACCACCAGAAAGGAATTACTACTTTACCTGGAATTTCCTTACGCTCTCAGTCCTCAGTCTGAACTCTATTAAAGTTGCCTATTTATACGCCATTTACAGTAAGTCCTCCAGATTTGATCACCCAGTATCCTAAATTCTGAACACCCACTGCATACCATGTCAGCCCGTGAGAATTTCAATAGCTTTCTGTCCTTTGGTGCCGCCTTAATTAAAAAGAAAAGAAAAACAACCCAGCTTTGAAGCAACCATAAAATTCAAGATCTTCATGAAACATATTAAAGAAAGAGTATTCACTAAGAGAAGCTTTTTCCTTAAGTGTTTTGAAGAAATAAAAGCAGAGAGAAACCTTGGAATCAGAGGCAGACATTTTTAAATCAAGACATCTCCCATGGAGAGGAGGGGAGGAGTAGGGGGGATAGGAAGGGCAGCAGAATAGAACAGACAATATGATTGATGTGTGTACATTCCATGTATGTATTATATGTCAAAATACATTCTGCTGTCATGTATGACTAAAAAAAATAAAAATAAATCGTATGGTTAAAAAAAAAAAAGACATCTCCCATGCAAATAAGTCCTGCTCACCTACAGAATGTGTGGACCCATGTATTTGCACTCTACCCCCCCAAGCACAGAGACTTCTGTTTGTTCAAAATCCCAACACAGGAGTAATTACAGGATTCTATAATGTCGGATCAGTGGAATGACCTGAAAATTAGCCAACTCTACTCATTTATCTTGGGGGACAGAAAACTGGGGGTGATGTGGCTGGAAGAGGTCCCTGTGATAGGGCTGGTGAAACGCAGCCAGCCTCAGAGCACTCACCATCCAAACATATCTGTGTGGCTGGTCTCCCAGGACAGGACTCCACCCACAGCCACATTCTTCTGTGTGGGAAGCCATTCTCACACGTGATTGGGCACCTCCCTGACCGGGTGTGAGGCGATCCGGCCAAGCTGTGTCAGAACTTATCCCCACCCTTTTTAGGTGTGAGAGCCCATCCGTGTGGGGGGGTGACTGACCATTGACCCTGAGACCAATCACTGACCCTGACCTTGGAATGCTGTCCCCCTCGACCTTCATTGGATGGAATTTTCCCCTGAATTTCTTGTTCCCCAATAAAAGGCCACTCTCTGGCATGCTCCTCCCTGTCTCCTGCTAGTCTCTTGTGTAAACCTCGCTACCCCACCAGGTGGCTCAAGGCAGGAGCTGGGAAGGGCCATCTCTGAACTGGTCAAGAAAAAGGTAAATTGAGTTACGTGTCTTTATTTTGATCTCACCAGTTAACTTCTATGCTTAGGACCTCTAGTATGAAGCTAGCGTGCTGGTCGCGCGGCAGACTTCTGCCCAGGGTCCTGCTCTGCAGCCAGCTCTGCACTCCCCCTTCCACCCAGTTGTCTCTCAGAGCCATGCCAACTCCTTCCTTCTGTGACTTCTGCACAAGATCAGTTCAGTTTCTTCTGATAAGTAAGAAAAATCACTTTGAGATGGAGGATGCAGACTTAGGAATCAAAATGAGCTTGATACACTGACTTAAACTGTGTGCGCCTTTCAAGGGTCACTGCTTTCTGCACAATAGGCAGTGTGTCAAATCCCAGTCAGAGAGATCAAAAGCTCCAGGGCTAGGGACACCTTCCTCAAGGGTGCAGCTGTCTCCCATCCCGCTCCATCAGCTGATCCTGGTTCATATCCTCAAAGGACTAGCCAAAGCTCTTAACCACAAGACACTTGTTTTGTGAAGATGTACCTAGTCTGACAGGAAACTAAGCCACATCTCTGAGAAATGCAACTTCCCAGAAAATCTTTAACATTCTGTTGTTAACCTTAAAACAGGTTATTACTAGCACATTGTAGCCTCCAGCTATCTCCAAGGAATCTCTCTCTCTCTCTCTCTCTCTCTCTCTCTCTCTCTCTCTCACACACACACACACACACACACACACCATACATGCACAAATCTCAAACATACACAGATACACAACTACTTCTGCATTCCTATGCAAACAATGGGAACCCCAGGCCAAAGTCACAATACGGAACTTTTCTGACCAACCTCCACTGCATTGTTGGAAGGCCAACACTTTTCCAGATCCCCAAGCAATTTTAAGAGCCTCCAGGGGTATTGCCTGTGGATTCCAACAAGCCAGTCAATTTGACTAATGAGCAGTGACTAAATTATCTAGAATTTCAGCTTTTCTCATTGTGTTTCAATCCTCTGCTGCTGATGTTGGAAGTGGCCAAGTGTTCAGTATCGATGCACTTGACGTTCACTCCCCACCACAGCCTCTTTCCTTGCGTCTGTCTCCCCTTTCCCCAGCACAGCTTCTGCACAGTCCCTACTCTTCCTGCTCTGCTCCTTTACGCATGCAATATCCTCCGGGTCGACTCTACCCATTCTTCAAACTTCATCTCAAATCAAAAAAAAATCCATAAAGCCAATCTTTCCTGATTGCCTTACCAGGCTGTATTTCTTCGTCCTATAAATCCCCTAAATGTTTTATATCTTCTCTTTGACATAACCGGACTCAGCACTGCATGGCAATATTTATGAATTTGTCTCTAGAGGTTGTTAACTCTTTGAGGTCAGAGAATATATATTACTCACTTTGAATCCCAAGAAGCCTCTAGCTCTAGTTTTTTTATAGACAGATAACAACCATTAAATGTCATCAAGTGATTAACTGTAAATCATTCATTGCTCTTCATCTCTATAAAGTTTAAAAATCTGCAGACTTTTCCAGGGCCACTCTATAATATCTGGGGATTCCAACAAACCAATTAGAAGAATGAGCAGTGATTTAATTATCTAGAATTACTTAACTATAGTAATATTCCTTCAGACATAAATACATACCCATGGCGTACCCTCTTTAAGCAATACTCCGGGAATTAGAGAATAACGGTAACAAAGACCAAAGGATGAGCAGCAGTTACCTTTATAAAGCATGGCTATGATCTGAATTTGTCTCAAATTTAATAGCCAGTAGGATAGCATTAAGAGATGGGGCCTTACTAGAACAGAGTAATGCACCTAATAGAAGAAAAAGTAGGCCCAAATCTTCACCATGTTGGCTTAGAACCTGACTTCCTTAACAAGACTCCTAAAGCGCAAGAAGTAAAATCAAGAATCAATAAATGGGATGGAATAAAACTAAAAAACTTCTTCTCAGCAAAGGAAACAATAATGTGAAGAGAGAGCCTACAGAATGGGAGAAAATCTTTACCACATGCACCTCAAATACAGCATTAATCTCCAGGATATATAAAAAACTCAAAAGCTTAACACCAGCAAAACAAATAACCCAATCAATAAATGGGCTAAGGAATTGAACAGACACAATCAATCAACAAATATATGAAAAAAATGTTCAGCATCTTTAGCAATTAGAGACATGCAAATCAAAACTACACTAAGATTTCATCTCACTCCTGTCAGAATGGCAATCATCAAGAATATAAACAATAAATGTTGGCTAGGATGTGGGGAAAAGGTATACTCATACATTGCTGGTGGGACTGCAAATTGGTGCAACCACTATGGAAAGCAGTATGAAGATTCCTCAGAAACTTTTGGAATGGACCCACCATTTGGCCATTCTTTGGTTTATACCCAAAGGACTTAAAATCAGCATACTTCTGATGTGGCACAGCCATTGATGTGTCACAGCCACATCAATGTTTGGAAGCTCAATTCACAATAGCTAAACTATGGAACCAACCTCGTTGCCCTTCAACAGATGAACAGATTTTTTTAAATGTGGTGTATATATACACAATGGAATATTAATCGGCCTTAAAGAAGAATGAAATTATGGCATTTGCAAGTAAATGGATGGAACTGGAAAATATTGTGCTAAGCAAAATAAGCTGATCCCAAAAATCAAAGGCCAAAAGTTTTCTCTGATATGCAGATGCTAATTCACAATAAGGGGGTGGAGGCTACAGAAGAATAGAGGTGCTTTGGATTAGGCAGAGGGTAGTGAAGGGAAGGGAGGGGATATGGAAGTAGGAAAGATAGTAGAATGAATCAGACATTATTACCCTATGTGCATACATGATCACACAACCTGTGTTATTCTACATCATGTACAACAATGAGAAGTTGTACTCCATTTATGTATGATGTGTCAAAATGCATTCTACTGTCATATATAACTAATTAGAATGAAGATAAAAGAGATGGATCCTTTAGGAAGTGATTAAGTCATGAAGAAAGACCCCTCCTTACCAAATGGGATCCATGCCCTTAAGACAGGGCTTGGTTGCATGTGAAATCTGGTTTATGCCTATGGAAATGAGTATATGTATAATATATCTATGAGTTTTTATGGGAATTTATGAACTTATATTCCCAAATGCATAGGTACATTCATGTAAAGTGTTATGGTTTATATGTACAGAGGTTTCTCTGAAGGATATAGGTAGGGATAGGACTAATAAGAAAAATAGTTAGTGTTAGTTCAGGGATTGAATATTTTTATCCATATATAGGAATACAAATATGAATATATATGTAAAAATATACATGAAAATATTTAAATGAATATAAATTTATTAAAGAAAAAGAATATCAACCAAAGCAAGTTTGCATTTGCTAAGAAACCAGATTTTTCTGAAGGAAAATTCCCAAGAGAACCTACATTCAAAAAAGTGCAAAGGAGACATCAGGAGCCAAAACATGGAAGGACAGATTAATTCTGGTATTATGTGGCAATGCTGCAGAGCATGTGATAAAGCCAGGCTTAGGACAAAGGGAAGAGCCCATGTAATCTCAAAAACAAAAATTAAAAAATTATATTATGAAAGACACCACATTCACATACTTTTTATTTCAGCATATTTTTAAACTGTTCTATATTATTATTATTATTATCTTACTTTACTTAATTTGTAAATTAAACTTTATCATAGGTATGTATGCCTAAGAAAAAAATATAGTCTATTAGAGTTTGGTACTATTCACTATCTCAGACATTCACTGGGGGTCTTGGAACATATCCCTCACTGATAAAGAAAGACGACTTGTACTAACACATGCCACAACATGAATGACCCTCAAAAACATTAGGCTCCATGAAAGAAGCTAGTCACAGAGCACATAATATATGATCCTATTTATATGAGATGTTCCAAAATAGGGAAATATATCAAAAAAAGAAAGTATACCTACTAATCATTTAAGTTGCAGTGGAGAACCTCCTCTACTGTGTAATCTTTTCCTGACAGAAGCAGGAAGCCCAACCACGTCTTATGGCATCATATTGGAATTCTGGACTAGAATGTTAAGTTCTATGAAGGCAAAATTGAAAACTCTCTTTTTTGTTCTCTACTTGTATCCACCACACCTAGAACAGCACCTGTCATATACTAGGAGTCAACCGATACGTGTTGCATGATTGAAGTTCTAAATATTTTTACATGCTCTCCCCTTCCCCCCATAAATAGGCAATGGTTGTCACGGGAGGAAAGGGTTTTACCCCATTCATACTCAGGTCTCTGGCACCCACAGTAATCTCATGCACAGCACACAGTGCATTTCCAATACATACTGAATGAAGGAATGAATGAAAAGAAGTAGAAGGACTACAACTGGTTTGGACCCACTATGCTTGAAGAGCATAATACTTCTCAGAACCACATACCCAACACTTGCTCCTTGCAGACATGTTCTTACACAGGCAAGCTTCCTTCAGCTTTGTAAGACCTTGCCTCTTACCACTATGGAAAGCAGTATGGAGATTCCTCAGAAAATTTGGAATGGACCCACCATTTGACCGTTCCTTGGTTTATACCCAAAGGACTTAAACTCAGCATACTGTTGATGTGACATAGCCAGTGATGTGTGACACAGCCCCATCAATGTTTAGAAGCTCAATTCACAATAACGAAACTATGGAACCAACTTACTTGCCCTTCAACAGATGAACAGATTTTTTTAAATGTGGTGTATATATACACAATGGAATATTCATCGGTCTTAAAGAAGAAAGAAATTATGGCATTTGCAGGTAAATGGATGGAACTGGAGAATATCGTGCTAAGCAAAATAAGCCAAACCCAAAAAAACAAAGTCCAAAAGTTTTCTCTTATATGCAGATGTTAATTCACAACAAGGGGGTGGGGGCTACAGAAGAAGAGAGGTGCTTTGAATTAGGCAGAGGGTAGTAAAGGGAGTATACATTCACTCAATGTACTGCTTCTCTCAGGCACCAGTACTATATGTCACTCCTGGGCCATAACATTAAGTGAAAGCTCCCTCTTCACCCTTGAACAATTCTTCCACCCATTTGTGGTCATTCTCAGACATGTTTCCCTTTCTCAATGTTACCCACCATCTCAACAGAACTGTTGTATTACAAGTGAATTTGCATTAGAATATATAGCCACGTCCAATCACACGTTAAATATTCATGTGCTCCACACATGGAAAATAAAGCAAGACATATGGGTGAGGCACTGTGTTCCAGGGACCACACTGGATGCAATCACTGCACTCAGGGTGCTCATAAGAGTTAACTAGCGTACATCCTCAATCAGGGAGCAGCAAACTTATAAGTCTTTATTTCATGAAGAGTGCTTGTTATGGCTTAGGTATGAGGTGTTCCCCAAGAGCTCATGTGTGAGGCATTGCAAGAAAATGTAGAGGAAGTGACTGGGTTATGAGAGTATGAGAGCCTCAACCTAATCAGTGCATTAATCTACTTGACTGAATGAACTGGGTGTTAACTGTGGACAGGCTGGGTGTGGTTGGAGGAGGCGGGTAACTGGGGCATGCCTTTGGGGTTTATATTTTGCCCCTGCTAGGTGAGAGCTCTCTGCTTCCTGGTTGTCATATCCTGAGGTGCTTTCCTCCATCACACCCTTCTGCCTTGATGTTCTACCTCAGTGCAGGCCCAGAACAACAAATGTGATCATCTGTGAACTGAGACCTCTGAAACTGTGAACACCAAATAAACTTTTCCTCCTCTAAAATGGTTTGTATCAGGTTTTTGGTCACAGTGGTTAAAAAGCTGACTAAAACAGTGTGGGAGACCAACCTTGCACGTGACTGAGTCACACTCCCTGGCTGGGTGCTGAGATGCTCAGTCACAGAAACGTGGCAGAGCTTTCCTGGCCTTTCTTGGGTTGGAGGGACAGTGTCTCATGCATGGGTGTGTCTTGCTACAGCCCAATGGGTGAAGCTACGCTCACTTGTTCCTTTGTAATATAACCCCTTGCCCTGTTTAGGATAGAATCTTCCATGGAAGTGCCTTGTGTGTGTGTCCCCTTCTCTTACTGTGCCCTTGGGTGTGGCCAACCCAGGTGTCAGTCAACCTGCTGACAGTGGACATCATGAAGATAGACTCAGGCCCCTGAAACCTGACCCCTGGCCTCATTTGAATAGCTTTTCCTCAATAAAAGGGGTCAGCGCATGCTCTCCCTCTCTCTCTTCCTGCGAACCCTTAAGGTCAGAGGAGCCGTCACAGTGACCCCAAAGAAAAAGGTACTTGTATCTCTTGTGTGGTTATTTTGCATAACCCAGTCAGCCCAGTTTACCTGGAGTGACCCCTGAGCCTTTTAGTCAGAAACCCAGCAAAACAATGTTTAAAAAAAAATTTTTTTTTTAAAAAACAGAACTATGCATAACCTGCTAACACTTTTCAGGGATTTATGGGGAAGATGGCCAAATGATAAGCATTCATTTAAAAGTCCCAATCCCTTCTGAAATGTAACACAAGGAAAATAATTTTAACTCTGTTCAGATACACAAAATACCCACTCTAACTAAAAGGCATATAGTAATTAAAATGGTATTGAGTGTAATGTGTGTTCATTTTTCTCTTCAGTACAAGCTTCACAAAACATCCAAATTTTAGTGAAAGGCTATACTTCCACCAGCAAAGTGCTAAATAGATTCCAACAACAAGAAAAAGAAAAATAACAAGAACCTCATCATTATTGCATTGCCTTTTTATAGGGCTACCTCTAAAACTCAAAAATATATACTTGCGCACATGCCCATATAATGAGCCCTCTCTATTCTCCAGCCAAAATTCTTGGCTTCCCAAGAGAGGTTTATGCGGAATGTAATACAGAAATACACAGGAGACTCTATAAGACCTTTGACAAGGAAACAAAACAAGACGACTGGCATCATCTCTTTGCAGCTCTTAAGTCAAAGTGTCCCATTAAAAAGTACCTATGAAAGCCTTTCTTCTTTAATGCGCAGAGAAGCTTATAAGAAGCAGAATGGCAGCCAACTTGTAGATGTGTTCAAGCTCTCTTTGCCTTCATTAAAAAAAAAAAAAAAAAAAAAAGCATTCCCTGGAAACCAAAGACTTCAACTGGACTTTATATGGGAAAGCAGTGTTTATAGTGGTGTGAAGTATAGCTTTGAGCCACAGAGCATCCCAGCACCCAGCATTAGTCCCTACTGTGTGTTTATAGCCATCTCATCTGGAACACAATAACCAAACAAGCCAAGCTGGATCCACCATAAAGTCAAGAATAGTGCCTAGCCTGGGAAACAGCTGAGCCACACTTGATCCCACTAAGCAGACATCAAGTTCCACGGCAAGAGGAAACAAAGGGGCAGAGGTCCAGTGATGTACAGTATTGCACAGCTTGGAACCAAATCAGTGGTGCAGGTGTCTCCTGGGCCAAGAGGTAATGTTGGTACTCCAAAGGGAAGGAAAGGTGATAAGCCTCTGGGACATTCCCCTGGGGTTTCCAGAGAATTTCACCTCTTCTCAGACCCGAACACTTAGTCATGGCAGACTAGACCTCCAAATGTGCTTTCGATAAATGGACAGCAGGAGAAGTCCGGTAAAGAACCTTTGTTTCTTGAAACTAAAAAATGTTAAGCCATGATTTCTTCACATTCTTCTAAAGCTAGCAAGTTTCTCATGCCTGATTTCTCAGCCCTCTTCAGTCTTGTTGAAAGCAATGTTTCTTCAGAAACTAATTACATGTTGATCTTATTTTTTCTTTCCTTTGCAAATAACCATCTGACTTCTTGGTTGTTTTTAAGAGTAATATATCACTTGTGTATACACTATTGACCTTGTTATCTTCTATCCTGTTTAAAAGAATATTACTTGGAGTCCAGAGGCATTTTCCCCCCAGGAAGAAAAGGAAAGGAGTGGGAGTAAAATAACTGAAATCTCACATTTCCTGTTGCTCTTCAAAACATGTGGGCTGTTCACTTGAACTGGGAAACTTGGGAAAATATGCTCACAAGCTCACATCAAAAAAATTGGACTATAAATTTAATTCTAGATCTGAAACTCATGTTTTAAATGAGCAGCTCATTCTATTATCACCACCATTTACCTAGCACAACAGGTTGTTTTGCTTCCATACCACCGACCCTACCCATCTTTCCTAGGTCTCCAGGACCCTGCATGACCCTGGCCCTGTTGGCAGACCTACATGTCAGTGACTGAGCAAGGAAAGAAGATCTGTGCATGCAAAGGCCACATTTGTGGGTAGCAGAATCTGATTTTGGCAAGGCTTAGAGCTCACGTGGGCTGCTCTTAGGTATATTTAGCTTAACACATCTAATGGCAGAAAAAATACTGCAGCTTAAATATTTAACAACAAAGAACCTTCTACACTTCACAATGGGTAGGAAGAGGAGACAATAAGAACCACCATGATCTATTTATAGAAACCTACTTTGAGTTGATGATGTCCTTCGCTATAGTGATGCAAAGAGATAACAGAGGAAAGGGAAGCTGTGATTTATTTCCAACAGTGAAGCAACAGATTCAACTGTTGGAGGATGAAGGTCAGAAATGAAAAATGATTTCCAGGTTTGGGCCAGGAATTCCCAGATAATCAATAGTATCACTGATGAAGATAGAAAAAAAGAAAAATTCTGTCTGAGTAATAGCATAACAGAGCAAGCATTGGACTGGGAGCTTAAAAACACACATCTTAGTCATCTTAACACCCACTATGTCACTATGCAGCCCTGGGAAAGTCAATTAATTGGGCTATATTTCACTTGAAATATATATTTGTATTTATATAAATATAAATTTATATTTATATTTCACTCAATGAATTGAGTTATATTTCATTTGTGAGATCCATAGTTTGGATTAAATGATATTCAATGATGAACTTTGAAGTTCATGTGCTCTTAACCTTCCTATACCATTAGAGGACACTGCAAATTAATCATGGTCTGTTTCCACTAATCTTGGACATAGCATTAGAAATTGTTCTCAACTAGCATTACAGTAGACCAAACCCAGTCTATTGGAGTTTTCATGAAAAACTAAATCTGTGCACCATGATGAGTTCTTTATTTTTCTTTTGGTAAAATAAATAAATAAAAATTAAAAGAAATGTGTTCAAACTGTAGCTTTAAATTTTGTTTTAGTGGAAATTCTAGTTCCTAAACAAACAACAACAATATCAAAACAATAAAAAACAGAATAGGCATTCATTTCTGCTCTTATGATTAGGTAGAAATCCTGGTAAAACTTCCCATCCAAAACTAGTTCACAGGGATACATTTTTCTAGTCTCCCAAAAAGTAGAAGAGGTCTTCAGAGACAACGCTAGGGGGGGGGAAATGAACACTAAGATCAGTGCTTCTTGTGACAGAGAAGAGAGAGAAGGTCTGAAATAAGCAAAAATTAAGGGTGTGGCATTTGGGAGAAGTTGGGGAGAAGAAGTGAAAGTATGTGGACAGAGCAGCAAGAAGCCAGAGACAGGGACCAGGTAGCACAGACCAACAGTGGTGGCAGGCTTCCCTGAGTCCTGAGTTATATGGCTGAACAGCTGAAGGAATGCTGGCCTACACAATAACACTAAGGAGGAAGCTGAATTTGAGAAATCCACTTTAAGGTAAGCTCTTCAGGAGGAGCTGAAGTAGATCTGGAGTGAGCAAGGGTGTCTCTGGGCTATTAATAACCGTAGAAATAAATACTCTTTGAAAGAAAGCTTCCCCAAGTAAGGCCTTGATGTCTCTCATACACATAATTTAAGTGTGGCCTCACAAAGATTAGCAAACACTCCAGAAACTTAGCCACTCGGTAAGATATGTAGCCTACTAAAAAGTTCTATATTAAATACTTAAAGAAATGAAGAAAGAAATTATTCATATGAGAATACAAAAAATAAACTATTAATAAGGAACAGAAAGATTTGTAAAACATTAATCTTCAGAAATAAAATGTATAGTTATTGGATCCAAGGATCTCAAGTTATTGAATTAATCATTAAAAAGATTAAAGTTGATAGCTGAGTATGATAGAACACACTTGGAATCCCAGCAACTCAGGAGGCTGAGTCAGGAAGAGTTCAAGTTTGATGCCAGCCTCAGTAATTTGGCAAAACTCAATATATATAAAGGGCTGAGGATGTGGCTTTCTGGTAGAGCACCCCTGGGTTCAATTTTCAGCACCAAAAGAAATTGACAGGAGAATGTGTGAACTAAAAGATATATTCAAATAATTTAAAATGTAGCAAAAAGAGGAGATGGAAAAGTTAAAGAAATATGGAAGATGTGATGAGAAGCTCCAATAAACACCTAAATGGAGGTCCAGAAAGAGAATATTGAGAAAATTTTGAAGATTGCAATACATGAAAGGATAATGGCTGAAATTTATCTAGAAATTATGTCCACCATAAATCCAGGGGCTCAAGAAAACCTGAGAAAGACTAATAAAAAGAGATCGTTAAAAAAACTTATCAGCAAGGGAATGGAACCACCATTTGACCCAGCTATTCCTCCTCTCAGACTATACCCAAAGGACCTAAAAACAGCATATTACAGGGACACATCCACATCAATGTTCATAGCAGCACAATTCACAATAGCTAAACTATGGAACCAACCTAGGTGCCCTTCAGTGGATGAATAGACTTTAAAAATGTGGCATTTATAGACAATGGACTATTACTCAGCAATAAAAAAGAATAAGATCATGGCATTTGCAGGGAAGTGGATGGCATTAGAGCAGATTATGCTAAGTGAAGTTAGCCAATGTATGGCTAACTTCACTTCGCATGTATGAAGATGTGAATTTGGTGTCAACATCGCTTATATATAATCAGAGATATGATAAATTGTGGTATAAAAATGTATTAAGAGTTGTAATGCAAAAATAAATAAATATTTTTTGTTAAAACTTCTCAGCAAAAGAAACAATCAGTGAGATGAAAAGAGGGCTTACAGAATGGGAGAAAATCTTTACCACATGCACTTCAGATATGGCATTAATCTCCAGGATAGACAAAGAACTCAAAAAATTGAACACCAAAAAAACAAATAACCCAATCAATAAATGGGCTAATGAACTAAATAGACACTTCAGAGAAGAAGAAATACAATTTATCAACAAACATATTTTAAAGTGTTCAACTCCTTTAGCAATTAGAGAAATGCAAATCAAAAACCACAATGAGATTTCATATTCCTCCAGTCAGAAATGCAATTATCAAGAATGCAAAGAACAGTAAATGTTGGTGAGGATGTGGGGGACAGGCACACTCACACATTGTTGGTGGGACTGCAAGTTGGTGCAACCACCCTGCAAAGCACTATGGAAATTCCTCAGAAAAGATGGAATGGAACTATCATTTGACCCAGCTATCCCACTCCTTGGTTTATAACCAAAGGACTTAAAATCAGCATATTACAGTGATGCAGCCACATCAAAGCTTATACCAGCTCAATTCACAATAGCTAAACTATGGGACCAACCTAGGTGCCCATCAACAGATGAATGGATTAAAAAAATGTGGTGTGTATATACACAATGAAATATTACTCAACCTCAAAGAAGAATGAAATTTGGGCATTTGCCAGTAAATTGATGGACCTGGAGAATATCATGCCCAGTGAAATAAGCCAATCCCAAAAATCCAAAGGCCACAGGCCCAGGTCAGACCCAAGAACAGCCCTGCCAACCTGCTGACCCATACCTGAGCCCAGGCCCACTCCTATAACCATTCCCATGGATCCGTGTGGGAGCCAAGGCCCAGGTCAGGCCCAGGACTGCCCTTGTGACCAGCAGAGTGGTCTGGAGCCCAGGACCAGGACCACCTGGTAGACCCACGGAGGAGCCCAGGACTAGGTCAGGTCTAGGACTGCCCTGGCAGACCTACCCAGGAGCCCAGGCCTACCTCCATCTCTGAAAGTAGTTGTGTCCTTCTTGGGATATCCCCACTGCTATCTTGAGTTATCACTGCTATTGCTGCCACCACCTTTTGCAGTAGCACCCATCTTGGGACACCAGCTGGGGACTGGAAGGTGAGGTACAGGTAATCTTCATGAACAAAAGATTATGGGGTAGAAACTGATACCTCAGACCTACCCTGCAAGAAAGGAAGACACATAGGCAACATGAAAAAACAAGGGAGGAAAGTGCCCCAAACAAACCAGGATACTACAACAATAGAATCCATCCACAGCACAGTAGGTGAAATGTCAGAGAAAGAGTTCAGAATGCACATAATTAAAATGATCTGCGAATTAAAGCATGATACAAGAGAGCAAATACAGGCAGAAACTGACCACTCCAACAGAAAGATAAGGAGCCAATACAGGCATCTATTGATCAAACCAACAAAGACATCTGTCCAATTACAGGTAGCAAAAGATTATTTCAAGAAAGAGATAGAGATTCGGGGGAGGGGGGACAATGAGAAATCCTTGAAATGAAGGAAACAATAAACCAAATAAAAAACTCAATGGAAAGCATCACCAACAGACTAGATCACTTGGAAGACAGAACGTCAGATAATGAAGACAAATATACAATCTTGAAAATAAGGTTGACCACACAGTGAAGATGTGAGAAACCATGAACAGAACATCCAAGAATTACGGGAAAGCATCAAAAGACCAAATCTAAGATTTATTGGGCTAGAGGAAGGCACAGAGATTCAAACCAAAGAATACACAATATCTTCAGTGAGATAATATCATAAAACTTCCCAAACATGAAGAATGAACTAAAAAAATCAAATATAAGGCTTACAGGACACCAAATGCACAAAATTGCAACATATCTTCATCAAGACACATTATAATGAAAATGCCTAGCATACAGAATAAGGATAGAATCTTAAAGCCTGCAAGAGAAAGGAATCAAATTACATATAGGGGGAGAGAAATTCAGATCTCAGCTGACTTTTCAACCCAGACCCTTAAATCCAAGAGATCCTGGAACAACATATACCAAGCTCTGAAAGAAAATGGATGCCAACCAAGAATCATATCCAGGGGCTAAGGTTGTGGCTTAGGAGTAGAGTGCTTGCCTAGCACATGCGAGGCCCTGGGTTTGATGCTCAGCACCACAGTAAAATAAAGGTATTGTGTCCAACTACAGCCAAAATAAAAAATAAAAAAGTAATATTCAGAAAAATTGAGCTTCAGATTTGATGACAAAAATAAAAACTTTTCATGATAAACAAAAGTTAAAAGAATTTACAGTGAGAAAGTCTGCACTACAGAGCATTCTCAGCAAAATATTCAGTGAGGAGGAAATGAAAAACAACAATGAAAATCAGCAAAGGGAGGAACTACACTAATGGAAAAGCCATCCAAAGGAGAAATCAGATCAAATTAAAAAACAAAAATAAACTGAAATTACCGGGAATACAATTCACATTTCAATAATAACCTGAGACTGAATGGCCTAAACTCATCAATTAAGAGACACAGATTGACAGATTGGATTTTTTTTTAAATGACCCCACAATATGCTACCTTCAAGAGACTCATATCACAGGAAAAGATATCCACAGACTGAAGGTGAAAAGATGGGAAAAAACATACCACTCACACACATAAACAAGCAGGGGTTTCCACCCTCATATCAGATAAAGTGGACTTCAAACCAAAGCTAGTGAAAGGGATGAAAAATGGACATTTCATACTGTTTAAGGGATTCATACATCAACAAGACACAACAATCATAAATATCTATACCCCAAACAGTGGGGCATCTATGTATATTAAATAAACCCTTCTCAACTCCATGAACCAAATAGACCACAACACAATAATACTGGGTGACTTTAATACACCTCTCTCACCACTGGACAGGTCTTCCAAACAAAAACTAAACAAATAAACTATAGAACTCAATAAAATAACCAATAATTTAGATTTAAAAGACATTTATAGAATATTCCATCCATCAACAAGCAAATACACTTTCTTCTCAGCAGCACATGGATCCATCTCTAAAATAGACTGTATGTTTTGTCACAAAGCAAGTCTTAGGAAATACAAAAAAGTACAGATACTACCCTGCATTCCATCTGACCATAACAGAATGAAATTAGAAATCAATGATAAAATTAAAAAACAGAAGCTACTCTAACACCTAGTGACTAAATAATATGCTATTGAATGACACATGGATTACACAAGACAGCAGGGAGGAGATAAAAAAAAAATTCTTACAGGTAAATGAGAACCCCGATACAACATACCAAAATCTCTGGGACACTCTGAAGGCAGTGCTAAGAGGAAAGTTCATTGCATTAAGCTCATTCATCAAAAGAAGAAAAAGTCAACAAATAAATGACCTGACATTACAGCTCAAAAGCCCTAGAAAAAGAACAAATCAACATCAAAAGTAGTAGAAGACAGGAAATAATTAAAATCAGGGTGGAAATCAATGAAATTGAAACAAAAGAAACAATTCAAAAAAAAATCAACAAAACAAAAAAGAGATATATGAATCATGTCTCCCTCTCCATACATTGGCTGGTTTTAGCAACATGCAAGTAAACACATAATTCTTGGGGATTCATATGCAACTTTCAAAGTTATATCATAAAAGGCAGTGAAGTTTTTCCCTGCGTCATTTGGTTTGGGAGCCCTCAGCCACCTTTTAACAAGTCTAACTACTCTGAGGTCCCCAAGCTGAAATTCCAACTGAGAGTCAGCATCAATCACCAGGTCAGTGAGTGAAGAGGACTCTGGCCTCTGGCCACATGAGGTGTGTCCAGATAAACCCTCAGCATCATGGAACAGACACAGCCCTTCTGCTGTGATTTGTTGGAATCAATTGACAGAGTGAATGAACATGATAAAAATGACTATTGTAAGTCATTACCAAATTTGAGAGTCAATTAGTTAAGCAGAAACTGGAACACTTATCAAAAACTAACTCAAGGAGAAATAGAAATTTTGAAGTCATATGACTATCAATGAAATTATTTCCTAAATTGTATTTTTTGGTGTTGTATGAAAAAGATCATTGCTAAACCTAAGGTCACCTAAATTTTCTCCTATATTCTCTATAGGAAGTTTTCTGGGTTTGCTGCTTACATTTAGGTCTATGGCTCATTTTGAGTTAATTTTTGTGAAATGTAAAATGTCTGGGTTTAAATTTTATTTTTTGCATGTGAATGTCTAGTTGTTCTAGCACCACATGTTGAAAATACTATCCTATCTCTATTGAATTTCCTTTGTTCCTTTGTCAAAAAGCAATTGATTAAATTTTTGTGTGTATATTTTTAGAATTTCTATTCTATTTCATTGGTCTATTACTCTATTCTTTTGCCACACTACACTGAGGTGATTACTATAACTTTATAATATTTCTTGAGATAAGATATTGTCAGTCTTCTGACTCTGCTCTTCTTCAATATTGTGTTGGCCATTATGAGTATTTTACTTTTTTAAACTTTAGAGTGAATTTCTCAATATCCACAAAATAACTTACTGATATTTTTATTGTAATTCTGTGGAATATACAGATTAGTCAGGAAGAAATGACATCTTAACACTGTCAAGTTTCCCTACACATAAATATGGAATATCTCTTCATTTATTTAGATCTTCTTTGATTTCTTTCATGAGAGTTTTGTAGTCTGTCTCAGATAGATCTAGTACACATTTTGTTCATTTATACCTAAGTATTTATTTTGGGAGTGGAAATATAATATAAATAATATTGATTTTTAATTTCAAATTAAAATAGTTTGGTCATGATATACAGGAAACAAACTGAATTTTGTGTATTAAAGTTGCATTTTACAATGTTGATATAATTACTTTTTGGTTCCAGAAGGATTTTTTTTGTTTTTGTCATTGTTGATAATAATAATTCTTAGAATTTTCTACATAGAGAATTATTTGCAAAGTTTTATTTATCCTTTTCCAGTTTGTTTCTCTTTGTTTCTTTTTTTTCTTATTGTATCAGCTAGGATTTCTAGTACTATGTTGAATAGGGGTAGTGAGGGGTACATATTTGCCTTATTCCTAATCATATGAAGAAAGTTTCTAGTTTCTCACCATTCAGTATGTTAGCTGTGATGTTCATGTAGATTTTTTATTATGCTGAAGTATTTCTTCCCTATTCCTAGTTTGCTGAGAAATGTATCTTGAATAGGTGTTGGATTTTTGTCCAATGCTTTTTCTAAATCTACTCACATAATCATCTGATTTTTCTTCTTTGGAATATTGATGTGATGAATTATATTAATGAACTTTTGAACATTGAATTAGTATTGCATACCCAAATAAATTCCACCTGGATATGTGTATAATTCTTTTTATAGAATATTTGTTTCAATTTGCTAATATTTTGCTAGGGATTTTTACATCCATGTCCATGAGAGAGATTGTTATATATTTTACCTTTCTTGTAATTTTTTGGTTTAATTTTCTTATTAAGGTAATGATGAACTCATAGAATGAGTTAGGAAGTATCTCCTTTGTTTCTGTTTTCCAGAAGAAATTTTAAAGAATGTATATCATTTCTTCCTTAAATGTTTAATAGAAATTATTAGTGAAATTACACATGGTTCTGATGCTTCCTACTTGGAAGATTATTAATTATTCACTCAATTTATTTCATAGCCATAGGCCTAGTCATTTTATCTGTTCCTTTTGTGTGAATTTGATACACAACATCTTTCAAAAAATTGATCCATTTCATGTAGGTAATCAAATCTGTGATCATATAATTGTTCATAATATTAATTAATTATCCTCTTAATAACCATTGGATCTGTAGTGATGACCCCTCTTTTACTTCTGATATTAATTGTTTAAATCTTTTCTCTGTGTTTTTGGTTAGTCTGGCTACAGATATCAATTTAGTTTATCTTTTTAAAATAACAGCTTCTGGTCACATGATTTTTTTGATTGGGTTCCGGATTTCAATTTCATTGATTTCTGCTCTAATTTTTATTATTTTTTTTTCTTTTGCTTACTCTGGATTTAGTTTGCTCTTCTTTGAGTTTCCTAGGATGTAGAATATGAATATTGATTTTAGGTTTTTTTTCTTTTCCAGGATATGCATTTATGCCATAAGTTTCCCTCTACAAGTTTTGGCTGCATCTCACAAATTTTGTAAAGTCATATTTTCATTTCATTTCATTTCTCTTAAGTTCCTCTTGAGAATTGCCTTTCACCCATATGTTATTTAGAAGCATATTGCTAATCTTCAAATATTTTAGCTCTGAGTTATTGTTCCATCCATGATTTCTAGTTAATTTCCTCTTTGATATCAGATTATACTTTGTACATTTTCTCTTTTTTTTTTTTTAGTTGTCAATTGATCTTTGTATTTTATTTATTTTTATGTTGTGCTGAAGATCGAGCCCAGGGCCTCACATGTGCCAGGCAAGCGCTCTACCACTGAGCCACAACCCCAGCCCCAATTTCTATTTTTTTATTGTTAAGGTGTGTTTCGTGCCTCAGAATGTGGTATGTCTTGATGAATGTTCCCTGGGAGATTGAGAATTGAGTATTCTGCTATTAGGTGAAATATTCTACAAATATCGATTAGACCCAGTTATGAACTCTTACTAATTATCTGACTGTGGTTCTGTCCAATTCTGATAAAGAGGTTTTCAAGTTTCCAGAATCTTTTATTTTTAGTTCTGGGAATCAAACCTAGAGCCTTATATGTGGTAGGCAAGCACGCTACCACTAAGCTACACCTGAGCCCTAAGTCTCCAACTATAACATCAGGTTCATCTATTCGTCCTTGGAGTTCTATGAGTTTCTGTGTCGTATGTTGATGCTCTGTTAGTAGGTGTGCATTCATTAAGGACTGTTATGTCTCCTTGCAGAATTCTCGCCCATGTATCATCATGTAATGCCCCTCTTCGTCTGTGATAATTTTCCTTGTTCCCAAGTCTGTTACCTCTGAAATTAATATAGCTATGTGGCTTTCTATTGATTCATTTTACATACTCTTTTATATAAAAATGTTATATCATTTTCATCCCTTTGATTTTATTTTATTGATATTTTTACACTCAAAATGGCTTTCTTGTAGTCATTAGATAGTTGAATTTTGGCTTTTTCTCATCCTGATAGCCTCTGTCTTTAATTTGTGTATTAAGACCATTCACATTTAAAGAGATTATTGATGCAGTCAGTATTTGGCTCAACATGTACCATGTTTGTATTCATTGCTCTTGTTCTTTATTTTTCCTTTATTTCCCTCAAATTCCTGTTATTAGTTCAACATTTCATATGATTCAATTTTCACTAATCTGTTGGCATGTCAAGTATATTTTTTTTAGTGGTTTCCCTGGAGTTTTCAATATACATTTACAATTAATTTAAGTACATTTTCAAATAGTACTACACCAGGCTGGGGTTGTGGCTCAGTGGTAGAGCACTTACCTAGCATGTGTGAGATACTGGGTTCGATTCTCAGCACAACATATAAATAAATGAAAATAAAAGTCCATTGAAAACCCCAAAAAAATTTTTGAAAAAAAAATATTACTACACCACTTTATGGATTTGTTCAATTATAAGAAAATATTCACAGTTCCTCCCTTACATCCATTATTATGTTGCTGCCACTCATTTAACTTACCTACAATCTATAATCACTCAGTACATTCTATTATTATATAATATATAACATGTTATTATTATGTATATTATATATTATATAAAATATATATTTTGTAATACATTGTCTATATAAATATAATGTATGACATATTATATATATGGGCATATTATATTGAATATAATATGCCCAGGTATATATATCATAATTACATAAAATGTTATCTATTATCAACTAAGAAAAGTAAAAGATTTTAATTTTTTATTATTTACTTATTCCTTCTCTAGTACCCTTTCTTTCTTAGGTATGTGTGAGTTTATAATATATATTTATTTTCCTTCTCTTTGAAGAGTTTCTATTAACATGTCTTATAAGGAAGGGCTATTGAAAATAAATTCCCTCAATATTTGTCTGAGAAAGTCTTTATTTCTTCTTCACTTTTCAAGGATAATGTCACTGAATTCTAGGTTGGTCTTCTTCTTCTTCTCCTTCTCCTTCTCCTTCTTCTTCCTTCTTCTTCTTCTTTCTCTTTCTTCTTCTTCTTCCAAAACTAATTATTTCACCACACTCTCTTCTTCTTTGCATGGTGGCCAGGGAAGACTATGAATTAATTCTTATGCTTGCTTCTTTATGGGTGAGGTGTCTTTTTCCCACTTTAGTTACTTTCATTTTTTTTTCTTTGTCTTTGATTTTCTGCAGTTTGAATACAATATGTCCAGGTATGTATTTTGTATTATTTACCCTGTTTGGTGTTCTCTGAACCTTCTCCACCTATACTTCAGAAAACTCTCAGCCAGTGTTTTTCACATAGCTCTTTCTTTTTTTTTCCTTCAAAAGAGTATTCTATTATGTGTATGCTACAACTTTTGTAATCCTCCCAGAGTTCTTAGATATTCTTTTACTCTGTCTTTTTTTCTCTTTATTTTGCAGTTCAGGAAGTTTCTATCATATATTCACTCTTCGATCATGTCCAGTCTGCTAATGAGCCCTTCAAAGGCATTCTTTATTTCTGATACCATGTTTTTTACTTTTAGCATTTCTTTTTGCTTCTTTCTTGGAGTTTGTCTCTCTCTGCGTATATTATCCATCTGTTCTTGCATGTTAGCCACTTTTTCCATCGCATGCCTTAGTATATAGATCATAGTTATTTTAAATGTTAGTGTGATAATTCCAAAATCTCTTCCGTATCTAAATCTGTTTCTAAAGTTTGCTTTGCATCATTAGATGTTGTTATTGTTGTCGCTACTGATGTTGTTGTCATTAACAAGATTGTAATTTTTGTTGAAATATGGAAAAGTTATTAAGTCAAAGGAACTGAAGCAAATATGACTTTAATGTTAGTTTTCACATTATCTGGCTAGCAAAAGGGCTATGTTTACAGTTTGCCATAACTATAAATATCAGAGGCTAGAATTTCTTCTGGCATTCTTCTTTCTGTTTGCTATGTTGTCTTTGAGTTTCTCTAGACTCCTATTTTTATTTGTTCTTTTTTGATATACATGACAGTAGAGTGTATTTTGACATGTTATACATACATGGAGAATAACTTATTCTAACTAGGATTTCATTCTTGTGATTGTACTGATATGGAGTTTCACTGGTTCATTTATGAAAATAGGAGAGGTATGTCTGATTCATTCTACTGTCTTTCCTATTCCTCTCTCCCTTCCCTTCATTCACCTTTGTATAATCCAGTGAACTTCTATTCTTCCCTCCCACCTTATTGTGTGTTAGCATCCACATATCAGAGAGAACATTTGGCCTTTGTTTTGGGGGGGATTGGCTTATTTCACTTAGCATGATAGTCTCCAATTCCATTCATTTACCAGCAAATGCCATAACTCCCTTCTTCTTTATGGCTGAGTAATATTCTATTTTGTATATATACCACAATTTGTTGATCCATTCACCTGTTGAAGGGCACCTAGGTTGGTTCCATAGCTTGGCTATTCTGAATTAAGCCACTATAAACATTGATGTGACTGTGTCACTATAGTATGCTGATTTTAAGTCCTTTGGGTATAAACCGAGGAGTGGGATAGCTGGTCAAATAGTGGTTCCATTCCAAGTTTTCTGAGAAATCTCCACAGTGTTTTCCAGGGTGGTTTCCCCAACTTGCAGTCCCACCAGCAATGTATGAGTGTACCTTTTCCCCCACATCCACATCAACATTTATTGTTTCTTGTATTCTTGATAATTGCTATTCTGACTGGAGGGATATGGAATTCCAGTGTGGTTTTGATTTGCATGTGTCTCACCTATTTTCTTCCTTAGAGAAGACAGGAAGGCTAGAGGAGGCTGGGGTTGGGCATATTCCTCCTCTGTGTTGAAGGATAGAGGGGACTGGAGTCAAATTATTTCCCTGCTTCCAGAGCAGTTAGGCTCTTGTAAAACATCTTCTCTTGATAGAAGGTCTTCATTAAGGAAAAAGTAATTTGAGGAGCATATTTCAGAGTGATTACTTGCCGGGTTTCTGTCCACGACTAAAAGGCTCAGGGTCACTCCAGGAAAACTGGGCTGACTGGGCTGTGCAAAATAACCACACAAGAGACAGAGATACCTTTTTCTTTGGGGTCGCTGTGATGGCTCCTCTGACCTTAAGGGTCCGCAGGAAGAGAGAGAGAGAGAGCACGCACTGACCCCTTTTATTGAGGAGAAGGTCACAGTAAGAGACGGGGACACACCCAAGGCACTTCCATGGAAGATTCTACCCTAAACAGGGCAAGGGGTTATATTACAAAGGAACAGGTGAGCGTAGCTCCACCCATGGGGCTGTAGCAAGACACAGTCACTCGAACCCTAGAAGAGCGGGGCAGTGGAGCAGCATGGGTGCCTGACACCACATCGCCCAGCAGGGGAGTTAACTCAGTCACGTGAGAGGTTGGTCTCCCACAATTACTCTTCCATTCCCTCTGCCAGAGATTTTCTCCAGTCTTCACTCTGAAATCTAGTGGGTCTCCTGGAGGTAAGATTTACAAATGTGTAGAGCCCTAGCATGCTGGGACCCCAGAGTTTTTAACTCTCAAGCACACCCACATTGACTCCAGCAATTCACCAGGTAGACAAGCCTTCCTACCAGTACTGGCCATGCAGGGAGCGTTCACAGTCAGGCTTCTGCTCCCACGAAGGGGCGGTTCTTACTATGTGCACCTCTCAAATCAAAAAAGTAAGCAGAAATCCTAAAGAAAAACTAGTAGATTTGACATACATATTTTTATCTCAGTTAAACAAAATATGGCAGATGAAATGAATCAGCAGGAAGACAGGGTGAGAGGGCAAGTACCCAAGGAAAAGATCATGACAGACAACAGTGAGCTGACTGCTGATTCCTCGTGCTCCCCTACTTTTCCCAGACTGACTCAAGGTGTGGTTCTGGCTGGGTCCTGGGTTCTGGTAAAGCTAGTGCACTATGTCTGGAATTGACAATGGCCACGCCAGGCCACAGGAGTGAGAACCAGTATACCTCCTCCTGCTCTCCCTGCCTGAGCCATGGAAGCCTTTCAGGTCACATCTCCCAGAGGGAGGAGTGCTGCCTTAACATTTTCAGTCTCCATCTGAACAAATAAGGAAAGGGGAGACTACAATGGACCCTGTAGTGTTAATTGAAATCAGGTATCATTATAAGTGTATGTTTGTTTCAATATATAAAAATTGAGATGAATAAATGTAAATACATGTGTGCATAAGTGTGCATGTGTTTTTTTTTTCTAGCTCTGCTCACTGAGAGGGACTAGAAACATTAACACACACACCCCAGTATCAATAACCACACCTTATTTATAAATACCAATATTTATGAATACCAATAAAAGATTCAGATAAAATATGTTGATTCCAAGACCAGAGTAGAGAAAATAGAAGATGATCCTGGACCATCGTGTATTGAAAGTAAAGAAGTACAAAAATGGAGGCTGCGGTTTTCTTTGATATAAGGAGGCTGATTCATTGTGGGATAGGGAGCAGGAGCACAGGAGGAGGGGTTGGAGGGGAAAGGAGGGGCATGGGGGTAATTAATGATGGTGGGATGTGACGATCATTATTATCCAAAGTACAGGTATGAAGACACGAATTGCTCTGAATATACTTTGTACACAACCAGAGATATGAAAAATTGTGCTCTATATGTGTAATAACAATTGTAATGCATTCTGCTGTTATATATAAATTTTAAAAATTACATTAAAAAAATGAAGGCTGCAGTACCCACCTGCCGCCACCCCGTGGCCTGCCGCCACTGGCCCATCTCCGAACGCAGCTGCCTCCATCTTGGGACACCAACCAGGGCCTAGAGGTCCATTATCAAGGTGCCTGCAGGTTTGATTGCACCTGAGGTCTTCCTGCTGGGTGTGCTAGTAACCACCATCTTGCTGCAGAGTCAGGAGAGCCAGGCTGTCTCCATCTCCTTGAGCCCTGAAGCATGCAGGGACAGACCAGACCGGCAACAGTAGGTTGGAAGGGGTAAAGGTGTGAGGGCATCTTGTTCTTGGCTCGCCCAGCCAGCCAGTACCCACCATATTCCTGGGACCCAGTCAGGCCAGCACTCACTGGGCCCTGGCACCAGCCCAGTCCCCAACTCCCTCCCCAGTTTGGCATCCACTGATCTCCTGGTCTCCAACAGGTCCACCACCATCAGTCTGGCACCCAACAGGGCCTTTTGGCTCCCAATCCCCAGTCTCCCAACCCCTTCCTAGCCACCAACCTGACCCAATGCTCACAGCTACATGGTGAATCTGCAGTGCTCAGCTCCTCATCCTGATCTGCCTGATGCAGAACAGCTCTCTGCAACAGGTGCACAGGTACTGAGGCTCAGCCCTCAGGACCACCTGGGAGAAAAGTGCCTGATGTCTTAATAGGAGCTATTTGGTTTAAGGCTGCATATTGTTGGCATTGGGTGCTGTTAATATTCACCTTCCCCTTAAACATGAGGTACTAGAGACAACATAAGTATACAAGGATAAAACCTGTAGTACTTCAGATCCACAGGGATAAATAGGAAGAACAACATGAAAAAACAAGGGAACAAAGCATCCCGAACAAACCTAAATGTTCCAATAACAGAATCCATTTGCAACACAGTAGAAGAAATGTCAGAGAAGGAGTTCAGAATGTACATAATAAAACTGATCCATGACATAAAGGATGACGTAAGCAGTGAAATCAGAGATAAATTTCAAGAAAGATCACTTCAAGGAGGGGGCCAAGATGGCGGAGTAGAGGAGATACCGTTTCTGGCGGCTCTTTGCACGAATCCGAGAAAGCAGTCAGATGGCTTCTCCATGGGGTCTAGCCTTGACGAAAAACAACATCTCAGAGCATGTGACAGGACCACATACGAAGGATTTTCACAGATTCCACCAGGATGGCAAACGCTGTGAAGAAAAGAGAGGCTTTGTCCACTGGTAAGCCTCCAGACCCCGGCCCCAAAGCCCTCAGTCTGAGCACAGTGCGCGGCTCTCAAGCAGTGGATCAGAAGCACCAAATCAGCACCTCTGCAGAACTGCAGAACACCAGGCTACACTCCGCTCCCACGCAGGTCACCGGACCGAGTTCTGGCCACAGCACAAGGACATCCCAGCTCCCCCACCTGACCAGACACCCAGACACGAGAAGCAGACAGACTACATCTCGGAAAACCTTTCTCACCATCTTTTGGGAGGCGTGGCTATCAACGCGGAACTGCGACTGAACAGGCACCTGGTTTCCAACTCAGAGAGACCAAGCTTAGGGAGGCTCCAGGTAGAAGCTCAAGACTTCTCACAATGGTTACCTCCGCCACCCCGAGGGCAGAGACGCAAGCTTGGAATAGACAGCGCCACCTACTGGAAGAAAAGAAAACAGATTTCTAAGAGATTTTTGTTTTTTTTCCTCTTCTCATCCATTTTATCCTTTCTTTCTCCTCTACCCTTCCTCCTCTGGTCCTCACAACCCCAACATATGTGAAACCAAGAACTTTGCATGAAATAGGACTTTAAGAACTGAATCACCAGAATAATATAATATAGAGGAATTGCATAAGTCCCCTCTTTTTTCTTATTTACTTTCTCGCTCTCTCTTTTTTCTTTTTCTTTCTTTCCTTTTTATTTTTCTTTCTCCCTCTTTTCCTCTTTCAACCTCCTAATTTTTATTATTTTTACTTCGTGTAATTTTCTAAATATATAATTGTTTGATTTTATGTATTCTACAGTACTCCCACATACTTGTCTTCCCTAAACTACCTCCTGTCTATTCTCCTGCTACTAACCCTCTTCATTAGAGTTCTCCTCCAAAGTTGCTAAGATATATTAACCCCATACTCTCACATCTTTCTCCCTTAACATAACGTTCTACACCCAACCCCTAGTTCTCTATCTGCCACCAGAAACTGTTCACCTTTTATGAAACTACTGATTATATTTTAAATAATAATTGAATCCAACATTTGTAGACATAGAGACTAACTATAAATGTCTTAATAACAAAAATTCACTCATAGGTGATGTATTATTGATATTGGGAACTATTAACATTGTCCTTCCTCACAAAGGAGTGATCTTGGAACTATACAAGAGCACTACAAATCTATAGGGTAAAAACAATAACACATCAGTCCCACAGAGCTGGAAATAAACATGAGCAACATGAAAAGACAAAGAAAGAAAGTACCACAAGCAATTCAAGACAACACATCATCAGAAGAATTAACATCTACAATAGAAAAAAATGACAGATAAAGATTCCAGGATATACATGAATCAGATGCTCTGGAATCTCAAGAAAGACCTTAGACAACAGATACAGACAGTGAAAGATAACTTTAACAATGAGCTACATAAACAAATCCAAAAGCAAAAGATCACCTCTACAGGGAGATAGAGGTTATACACACAAAAAAAAAGAAAGAAAGAAATCCTTGAAATGAAAGAAATAATAAACCAAATTAAAAACTCAAATGAGAGTATCACCAGCAGAGTAGACCACTTAGAAAATAGAACATCAGACAACAAAGACAAAGTATATCATCTTGAAAAGAATGTAGACAGCACAGTGAAAATGATAAGAAACCACGAGCAGAACATCCAAGAAATATGGGATAGCATAAAAAGACCCAACATAAGAGTTATTGGGGATAAGGAAGGCATACAGGTCCAAACCAAAGGAATGAGAAATCTGTTCAATGAAATAATATCAGAAAACTTTCCAGACATGAAGAATGAAATGGAAATCCAAATCCAAGAAGCCTACAGGATGCCGAATGTGCAAAATCACAACAGATCCACACCAAGATACATTATAATGAAAATACCCAACATACAGAATAAGGAGAGAATTTTAAAAGCCACAAGAGAAAGGAATCAGATTACATATAGGGGTAAACCAATTAGGATAACGGCAGATTTTTCAACACAGACCCTGAAAGCTAGAAGATCCTGGAGCAACATATTTCAAACTCTGAAAGATAATGAGTTCCAACCAAGAATCTTGTATCCAGCAAAACTAAGCTTCAGATTTGAATGATAAACAAAAGTTAAAAGAACTTACAGCTAGAAACCAGCATTAAAAAACATTCTTGGCAAAATATTTCATGAAGGGGAAATGAAAAAACAATAATGAAAACCAGCAGAGGGAGGAAGTAAACTAAAAGAAAAACTTATCAAAGAGGAAAACCAAGTCAAGTTAAATAACAAAAATAAACAAATATGACTGGAAATACACACCATGTCTCAATAGTAACCCTAAATGTTAATGCTTAAACTCACCAATCAAAAGACATAGGCTAGCAGATTGGATTAAAAAAAGATCCAACAATATTCTGCCTACAGGAGACTCATCTGTTAGGAAAAGAAATACACAAACTGAAGGTGAAAGGTTGGAAAAATAATACCACCCACATGGATTACAGAAGCAAGCAGGGGTCTCCATACTTATATCAAATAAAGTAGACTTCAAGCCAAAGTTAATTAAAAGGGATAAAGAGGGACACTACATACTGCTCAAGGGAACCGTACACCAACAAGACATAACAATCATTAATATATATGCCCCAAACAATGGTGCAGCTATGTTCATAAAACAAACTCTTCTCAAGTTCAAGAGTCAAATAGACCACAACACAATAATCAGGGGTGATTTTAACACACCTCTCTCACCACTCTATAGATCTTCCAAACAAAAGTTGAATAAAGAAACTATTGAGGGCTGGGGATGTGGCTCAAGCGGTAGCGCGCTTGCCTGGCATGCATGCGGCCCGGGTTCGATCCTCAGCACCACATACAAACAAAGATGTTGTGTCTGCCAATAACTAAAAAATATTAAAATTCTCAAAATAAATAAATAAATAAATCTTATCACTCAATCTTCCAAGTAATTTGACCTCTTTAAAAAAAAAAGAAAGAAACTATTGAACTCAATAACACTATTAATAACTCAGACTTAACTGACATATATAAAATATTTCAACCAGCATCAAGTGGATACACTTTATTCTCAGCAGCACATGGATCCTTGTCAAAAATAAACCATATACTATGCCACAGGGCAACTCTTAACAAATACAAAAAGTAGAGATACTACCATTCATTTTATTAGATCATAATGGAATGAAATTGGAAATCAACAAAATAAAGAATAAAAAATTCTGCATCACATGGAGACTGAACAATATGCTACCAAATGAACAATAGGTTACAGAAGACATCAAGGAGGAGATTAAAAAATTCTTAGAGGTAAATGAGAACACAAACAACAACATATCAAAATCTCTGGGACACTATGAAAGCATTACTAAGAGGAAAATTCATTGCATGGAGTTCATTCCTTAAAAGAAGAAAAGATCAGAGCTTCCAATCACTCCTGCAAGGTAGGCGGGCCTGCGACCCACCAGCAGAAGAGGAGCAGCTGCCTGCTGAGAGGCAGAGCCGCCCCCTCCCCCTGCGC